>NC_072790.1:220169896-220794896 GCF_028583425.1 Eublepharis macularius
CACAAGTTCCAATGAAGAGTGACACACAAAAAGGCACACCAGGGACAACCTTCCAAAGACATCTCCTGTGCAAAAATGATGTTTTTGCAACAATCCCATTTACGAAGGAGAAGTCCCTCCCTGGTGTTTTAGTGCCCAGTTCCTTCCCGTGGGAAGTACTCCCAATGCTCGAGGCATATCATGGGATTAGGCCCTTACATGAATTTACAGTATTTTATTTTGGACTTTTCCCAGTGACATTAAAAAAAAAAGAAATTATCAAATACAAATATATATATTTATTTATTTAAGAAAAAAAGGTAACCAAAGTGCTACATTTGATCAAGGAAAAGAAATCAATTAGTTTTTGCTATTTAAAGGTAGATTCACTTAACATACAGTTAGTTTTGTCCACCCAGTGCTGTTTTCAATAAGCACCCTACCTTGTCTGAATACAACCTCACATTGGACATGGCAACCCGCAAAAATCAGTAGGGGGGAGAAATAACCAGGCTTCCACCGCAGGTGTGGGAGAACAGTAACTGCACCCCTGCTGCCAAATCCCTGCATCATGGCAACATCCAGTAAGTATCCTGTTTAAGTATGGCTTCCAATTTTTAGTTAACCTGCTCAAAATGGTACAGCTTTCTGGCTCCTGAACAAAAACAGAAGTAGGAAAACACAAAAACACACACACGAGGTATTTTCACCCAGATTTCTCAAGAAGGAGAATGACTATTCCTTATGGGCCAATTGCATACCATGGGGAACCAATGGCACAGAAAATGCACAACCACTCTGCATGCCCTCTGATGTGTATCAGGAATCATTATGCTGGCTCATGTGTGTCCCCCGTAACTTGAATATGGCCCTGCTGTGAGGCAACTTTGCAGCTATAGGCACACACCTCAGCTTAATAACATTTCCCTCAAGAACATGGGAAGGAGTGGGGGAAAGAAGAGGTAAACAGTTACAAGAGTTTTGAGCAGTATGTTCCAAACTTCCAAAAGCTGAGGTTGAAAACTGGAGGCACACACTACCCTTGCAACTGAAAAGATGTACTTGGAAAGGAAAAGTAAGGAAGACCCATATTGTTTTTCCAAGTGGGCCACTGTTCTGGTTGTGCCTCCTCTGGATGCAGGTAATTCTGCTGTCTTCCTGTATGGGAAGTACTCAAATGACCCAATCATTCCCTGGTGCAGAGAGGCAGCAGATTTACTCGCCTAGGCACCAGAGGCTGACCGGAATGAGTCAAGCCCAAGGCAGAGCTGCAACAGGCAGCTTCCTCTGAGCTCACATGAGAACCTTTAGCAAGTTGTGTGTCTCTTGCTGCAGAGCTTACAAGAAAGAAACAAGGCAATGAGAATCAACCAAAATACACCAACAGACACTCTCCCATCTTATTCTATCCCACCCAGAACATTCACACAGTAGCACCAACTGCAAAGAAAAACAGGACATGTCACTGTATGATCAAGAGAGGCACAACTTATTGGCACCTGGAGACCAGACACTGAAATGGAATTGAAGTCCATCATCTCCCCATTCTCAGTCCAACACTCCCAATACGGCAGCCACTGTTCTCCTTGGAACCACGCAACCTCCTTTTATCCTCTTTCTATCTCAGAAAGGAAAAGCATTAACACACTACATTCGAAAGGTAATCCAAGGATTTTTTTTTCACGTTACAGGTTTAGCCTACAGCTTGGAATTGAGGGCTGCCTACGACACCTGGAAGCACATTCATGGAATGCTAAGACAGAGCAGCAAAGGTTTTTGTCTAGCCATGGGGGAGACAGGTGGGGGGCTGGGAGAGGGAGGTCAGCCAGTTTGGTTAATTATTTGACTGGGAATTAATACTGAGAGTTTATATGCGGAGTCAGAGGGCACCATGCCATCTTCACAGGACAAGACCCTAAACGGCTAATTTGACGTACAAGAGACTGCAAAGTTATACTGCAAGAAAAACACATAGTAAAGACCAGGAAAGGCTGCTAAGGTGCTACGTCTAAAACTAAGTTACTTTCTCGGTCTCAGCCCTCCCCCTCCGCCGATTCATCAGTCGTCCTCTAGGGCCTCTGTTTTGATCTCGTTGGTTCCTTGCCGGGCCAGTGCCAGGATGGTGTGGTTTACTGCTGCCATCTCCACGGCTAGTGAGATAGGGTCTTGGTGGTCGCTATGGCTAGTGCTGTCATCCTGTGTAAGCAGAAAAGGAGGCAGGAAGATGAAAGGGGCAAAACAAAAGCAAGCACTGTTAATACCTTTATTCTACTGGAGATCAAAAGAACCTTGTACTAGGAACAGAGAGGCAGCAAACATCATCATTCAATGTTTGGAAACACAAGGAGTCTTATTTTAAAAGCTGATCATCACATGCTGATCAGGCATTGGCTGAGGAAAGGAAAAGTGGGGAAGGTTTTGGAGTTAACCACACCCTCGAAAATAAAAAGGAGGATGAAAGGAAGAAACCCCAATATAACTGCCTTTGTTTCAAGTTACACAGAAGGTTCTGGGTCAGACATTACCCACGCATGGGCAGGCTTCCGTGAATGCTACACTCCCTCCATCCCTTCCAATTTTACATTAACGGAAACCAACTTCTGCAAGTTGAAACCCGAGATTCTGCCACCAGAATACATTATACAAATTAAATATGTGGATGTGCACAATTTACACAATCCCAAATTGAGAAGTTGCCTCATTTTTAAAAATGGGGTATTTATTTGTACAAAGACATGAGTGCCACCTGGTCACATGATGAAGGGTTTTGTGGGGGCATTTGGGAGAGAATGACCTGGGGAAACATCTCAGCAAATGGCAATTGTTGGACCCTAGTGTTCAACGTCCTCTGATTTTCAGCACGGAACCAGAGATCATGATCAGATCCTGTGAGATCTCAATATCCGTGCAAACCAAGAACTGCCCAACGTGCAGCATCATGACTGTACAGGGACCTGCAATACCTCAGAACTGGTTTAATATTTCAGCTAGAGAAAAACAGGCTAAGAAATTAGTAGACATGGCGTTTTTGAAAATGAAGCCTCTATATGTGTCCTGGAAATTTTGGAAAGCGTTTTTATTTCAGTGGTTGGAGAAGAGAGATGGGGAGATATTTCACTGGGAAATGTATGTGTATGTGCACATACATAATTATAGTACATTTTACCTGCCATTCGAGTATATTTTATACCATTAGATTTTTTAAAAATATGTTATTATTACCTACCTCTAGCCTAAAGTATACTGTAGGTTTGGTATCTACAAAATAAAAAGAGATCATGCTTTAAGTCCCATCCCATGAAGGAAACAGGACAATGAATATGGGCAAGATGTGCTGATGAGGACAGTTCATCTGGAAAAAAAATTGCTAAGGTATTGTCCTGTTTTTGTGCCGAACACACTGTCAATAGATTTTCTATTTTGTAATGTATTGAATCAAATAGCTGTGTGGGGAGGGAGCGGACTTAGAAATTTAGACAAGTCAGTTCCATCGAGCAGGCTGAGAGCAGGTAGCAGAAACCCTTGTGTAATGGCCCCACTCAGTGGATTTTGATATGGAAATCCTGAGTTTAAATCCCCATTAAATCCATGGAGCACACTAGTTGAACTGAGACATGTCATTGTCTACCCACTTAATTTACTTCACTGGCTTGTTGTGAAGCAGAAAAATACTGGATAACTTCATTTATATCATGCTGAGCTCCATGGAGGGAGGTCATGATGTAAAAGTGATGCCACCACTGTCAGTCTTCATTAAATAGACCAACCATATTATTTTAACTAATAAATTTATAAACTGTGATTCTCCCAGGCATCTCAGGGCAGTGTACACTGTTATCCAGTAAACTTCATAACAATGATGTGGTGATAAGGTGTGGCTGAGAAACAGATCATTTAACTTAAGACCACCCAATGAGCTTTTTCACTGAGTAGAGATTTGAACTTGGGTCTACCCAGTCATCATCCATCATTTTGTTCTATATACCACATAGTGCTGGATGGTACACTCAAGGAGACATCTCAGCTGATCTTAAAAATCACAGCCAAGAACAGAGAGGATGCAGTCTCTCTTAAGTTCCTAAGGGCACACCTAAGGATAACAGGGAAAGATGGCAGGCAGCAACAGGGAAGCTGCACCCAATGATGGGCTTCCATCCACTAAGATTCTCCCCTCTACCTGTGCCAGCTATTCAGTCCTCCAAAAAGTGTGCCTCTTAATAACATGGGCAGTGAAAAGACTGAATTTAAAGGGCATGTAAAGTCCAAAGGACAACTGGCTATCAAGGACAAGGCAAAAAGGGTTCTGAAATCTGTAAGGTGGGCAGGAGAGCAATAATACACAGCAAAGGGAATACTTTTGAGCTGTTGCAATCTAAGCAGAGTAATGAGGATTAAGAGCATGGAAATGCCAGCTTTTAACAAGCATCTTTCAATGACATTAGGCCAAAAGAGACTCTTCGTGCTATCACTTTGATGGCAGTAATATTACTCACACCGCTAACTCCACCTTCCCCTGAAACAATGTGCTAGCTAATGTTTTCCAACACTTTGTGAAAAGAAAAACAATCCAAACAGACTCATGGAATACAAGCACAAGTAGGTTTTAACCATTAAAACCAGTTCTGTCACTTCCATGTGAGTGTTACTCTGAAGGGGAATGACACATGTCCTCCAGCTCTCATTTCCTACTTCCGGTTTCCACTGCTTTGTATGCAATATAAAACAAGTTCCCCAGTGTGCTCATTGCTTTAACTATGTAACCAAACACATCTCCAAGCACCACACTATTGCGTCAGTCAGGTGCCATGCATCACAATGACTTTATAAATGCAACAATGCTCTAGCAAAAATGGCAGGAAGAGTCTCCAGGTTTTCCTAAGAATGCTGATTTATGTTTGATAAGTTTAAGAAGGCCAGATAGGGCATGTGCTGTACGAATTTGTTTTTAACAATGTGGCAGCCTTTAATCTCTCTTAATTTAATCATAGCAAGATCCATAACACCATATAATATAAAGTTGTATATGAGTTCAAAATTTTGACGGGTAACAGGGAACATTTTGCTTTCTTGGCATTTCCTTAGCCATTGTCCAGTATACTTTATGCAGCAATAATTGTACCACCCTTTGATTGTCCTTCATATTAGAGTGCAACATGGATCCACATTTCCCAGTCAGAATACTTTATGCAGTTTGGAGGAACATCCCCCCACCCCTAAATGTTATGAATCGCACCAAATAGCTCAAAATTATATAGAAGTTCAGGGGAAGGCAGCACAGTATAGCCAGATCTCCTCATATTTTGGAAGCTAAGCAGTGTTGGGCCTGGTCAGTTCTTGGATGGGAGACCACCAAGGAAGACGGGGGTTGCTCTGCAGAGGAAAGCAATGGCAAACCACTCCTGCGCCTAACTTGCTTTGAAAGCCCCTTGTTGGGGTTGCCATAAATTAGTTGAGACTTGATGACACACACATACATATATGTATATTTGCATGCTCTCCCTCCTAATGGAAACAACAGCTGATTTGGTAGACCAGAAGCTAAGCTAACTCACAATTTGCATAGATGGAAGAGCCCACTACCAATCAGTCATCAAAGATTCAATATCTAGAATACCCCCATTCCAAAGGCTCACGGCAAAGAATAATAATAATTTAAAACAATCGCTGGGATCCAACATTTGCTTATTTTACTTATAAAAAGTCTGAGATAATGTTTCTAGCTGAAAGAGCTCATGGAGATATATGTAACAGATTTCAGGGCTTTAGTACTGTTCCTTTTTCTTCTTCTTACAGAGGTAGTGGTTCGGATAGACATCATACAAAGGTACCTTTTACTTATTTCAATGGAGCGATAAACTCCACTGTCCACGAACTATCAAACTCAAGGGTCATTGTGGAATGGTGGGGGATATAAAAAATGTGAGCGGACTATTGTCCCCCCTTCCATGAAGACCACAAAAGCAACTCCTGCTATACCGAAGGGCAATTCACATAGTAAAGATATACAGTCAGGGGGCTAACTTTGAAATATGGCCAAATCATTGGTCAGCATGTGAGAAGCCCATCAAAGAATGACCTCTTTAGCCAGAGGTAAGATGGCAATGCGGTGGGCCCTTCATCAACATTTACTGTGGTTATGACAATTCCTGTGCATGGTCAGTGTTCCATCTTAAAAACCAGTTTTGTCCAACTGACACCCAACAACTTTCATTGCTCAGTGAAAGCTTAGCTATAAGCAACATTGCCTGTGGCATTGTAGCCTTTCCATGTGGTGAGGCCTTAGTCTGTTAAGAATTCTAAAAGCTCCACAAATAGGCAGAGAAAGTTGAAAGGGAGGCAAACGACACAGGCTACAAAGAAAGAAACACTAGCTGCTGCTCTCTCAGTTCCTATGACTCTCCTTAGCGGCTAATTTTCCCTAGGAGTTGGGAGCAAAAAGTGTAGGAAAAAATTAAAAGCTAAAAAAGAGAGTGGTAAGAGAACAAAAACAGATAATAGAGAAAGAACATACAATGGCTCCTTCTTATGCATTCAGTTTCTAATCCCTTTGCATCTTCTCTTTGTTAGTGGGAGAACTTTCAAAAAGAGATCTCACATGGTGACTTTAATACAGACCTGGTGTGTGAGTTTGTGGGAGTGAGGAAATGTGGGAGTGAATAAAATGCACACCTGAGTGTCAAAGTAAAAATATATGGAAGGAAGAGACTAACCTATACAGGTGGGACTTGCATGTCAATGTGTAGCCTACATTATTTGGCTGCCCCACAGAATACCACAACAAGGGGTTGGAAGGGATTCCCTTGTTAGGCATAAAGCTGCCATATTTACTAAGTCACCATGAATGCATTTCTGGGAGAGGTGCTAGGGAATGGGAGCATGCATCTTTGCATGCGTTGCACTGGGGGAAGAGGGAACCAAACACCTGTATATCTTTGTGCAGTAAGCAGGGCTGTGTGTTCCGTATGTTAAACAGGATTCAAATTTGTCTGCCAAGGAAGGTCAGCAGATAGAATGTACCTTAAGTACAGCCACATTGTTCAGCATCACTGAGTTTTGTTTCCCAAATTTCAATCTGTTATTCTATGGCAGGCAGTTCGAGTGATGGAGAAGGGGATGGTGATCCAGGCTATTGAGCCAATGAAATCAGAAGATGTGGGTCAGCTGTTCTAAATGAGAGCAGCTAGAGGCACATTAATTGAATTAAATTGGGGTGGGATAACTGGCTTGTTCCCTGGCTAGCATCCCCAGGGGCCATCACCTGTCCTATAGTTCCTATTGCTCCGAAAGTTGTTTAATGAAGGTTAGCGCTACAGCTGCCTGCATAAATTCTCTCTGTGGCTCTCAAGATGCTGTCCAAAAATGCTAACGCTTACTGCTCCTTCCAGAACTGTCAGGACCAGAAGTATTTTTTTTTTTTTACACACAAGGAAGGGTAGTTATAAGGATACACACAGCTCTGGTTACACAGGATAAACAGACACAGGATTACTATGCACAGTGATGCAGTCTGGCAAGTGGATCATGCCCTGACATTTTTTCAAACTTGTGCGAACAGAGTGTCAACTTGCTTGTTTTGAGCAGATCCTCCTGTCTTCTTCTAACTTCTCTGCTTCTCTGCCTCCCTCTGTACATCGTCCCTCCTCCTCCCCATTGCGTACTTGCCAAGTGTCCTGTTGTATGACAACAAATCCATGTGCGTCAAGGATGGGGGGAGCTGGCCGTTCCGCTTCCCCCCCCACCCCACTCCTTTAGGTGACTGTGTAAAAAGTCAAGTTATTCCAGGATACAGAGGAATGCAAGAGCCACCACCCACCTAATGTTCCCTCCCTCCAACAAACGAGGATTGGGTGGCTTGTGGGAGGGACACAGCCATCCAGGGCTTCTTGGTTTCCCTCCAATACTTACTTGCTCTGAATAGTCATTCCCGTCTACGTCGTCACTGTTGGAGTGGCCTCCAGGACTTTGTACATCTATCCCATGACTCTCCAGGATTGCTGCTTCTTCGAAAAAAGCAAATGGATCCCTGAATTATCTGCTGCAGGGTTACCGATATGGATGGAGATGAAAAATGGGAATCCTCACCAATGGGGCACACTATTTCTTGTAAGAACCAGAAATAATACCCGAGGTTGTGTGGACTTTGCAATTTTAAAAAAAAAAATCTGATCAGAGGGGAAAAAAACCTATGTTCTGAAACATCATTTATGCAAATTTGCTCAATCTGCAAGAATTGTGGGTATGCAAATTAAGCAAATCTGCATGTCCTAATTTATTCTGGTTTCCTCACATTACAGGCAGAGACAAGGATTTTATGCAGTGCTCTGAAGTCTGGGACCCCTCACCACTGGAAATCTTATTCAGACACATCTGAGATTTCAACAGTTATCACTGCTGTCATGGGGGGGGGAGGTAGAAAGTCCCCTCCTCCAAATGAAAGCTGAACTTCTCAAGAAGCCAAATTCTGCACACAGTGTCATGTTTTGCACTGCTAGGAAATTGTGGCACATACACCATCTTTACTGTCAAATGTGTTCCAAGCTCAAAAGGCTCTTTTACAAGAGGGTTAAAAAAATGCCAGACTTAACAGTGAAAATGTTAACATCAACAGTGTTTTTTTTGTTTAATGAGTATTCCTGTGCATCTCTCTGGGTATTTGCACACGTGTGTGGTTCTTGTTGGTTCTTACAATAAAAATGTGCTCTGTGTGGGGTCCCATTTTCATCCTCATTTCAATATGGTGCAAGCCCTTTTTGTGTGTGTTGTTGCACTGTTAAAAAAGGAAAATTAATTTGGTTGGAGGAGCACGAATGCCGATTTTTAAAAAGTTGCAGAAGCAATATCAATTGTTAGCTGACATCCGTTGTTCAGACATTATGACGATATTTATAGCCTTTTCTAGATTCAGGATCTTGGGGCCAGCCTAGGAGATTTTGATCATAAGAATAGCCACGCAGCTACACTACCTAAAAGAAATGCCCCAGAATCTCTCAATTGGATGCTGAGGTGCAACGCAGGTGGCATGTGCAGCTGCGTGAAAGCCATTGTTCTGTCCTGTGTTGGAACTTGGGATACTTCCTGGTCACACATTGCTTTGCTTGCACCTCAAATATTTTTATCCCAGTAACCACTTGGCTTGCTTACATAGGTTAGACCAAATCTGCTGAAACTTCTTTTGGTGAGTTTCAGTGCAGTAAACTCCAGAAAAGAGTGTTATATCATGAGAAAAAGAACTTTGGGGGGAGGGTTGGTCCAGGATCTATTGCTCGTCAATTTCACTGGGTAGCCCAGAGTTCTAGAAGTAGGAAAATGATTCCCTCTCTACCTGAATCACAATATTTTTTTTCCTAAAGTGAAATGTAACAAACATGTTTGCCTTTTAATAATAGCAGAATAATAATAATAATAACAACATTTGGTTTATATACCGCCCTTCAGGACAACTTAATGCCCACTCAGAGCGGTTTACAAAGTATGTTTTCATTATCCCCACAACAAAACACCCTGTGAGGTGGGCGGGGCTGAGAAAGCTCCAGAGAGCGTTGATTAGCCAAGGTCACCCAGCTGGCTTCAAGTGGAGGAGTGGGAAGGAAGGAAGGAACTCCAACCCCTTGATTGCTTGGGTTGCTATTTTCTACAGGAAAACGGGTCCTCCACCTCCCCCTAACCATGCATCGTCCCACCCCCTTGAAAAGTATTGGAAGGCATGATTCCCTAGGTGCATTTAAGGGACCAACTGTCAAGTTTCCTTAATGGGAAGTTTCCTCCCCTTTTCCCTTGCAAAAGCCCTGGATTTCTGGGAAATAGGCTTCCTACACGTCCAGCAGAACTATTGTGGGCTTACCTAGGGGAAATACTGGATCGTCCTAACCTTTTCAAAGTCAGCCAGCAGCTGCACGGGACTACAGAGTGGGGTAGGGAGAGAAAGAGTTTAACCCTTCTACAAACCAAAACAAATCCCCTACATGGTTATTATCCTTAGAAAGGAAAAAAAAGAGACGAGAGAGTATTTGTCTTTCTTCCTTTCCAGGTGTAACAACAGATGTGGTGAGGAGGGTGATCTCTTTTAATGAAACCATGCAGCGCTCAAAGGGTTAAACCTCACCTCCCATCTTGAGCCATGGCCCCGGTTCAAACCAAAACATTGCACAACTGCTAGTCAACTATAAAAAACACTGGGAAGATCCATTCACAGACCCCGTGTCATACCTAATCGGGCTATGAAAACATAAAAAGCCTCGCTGATCTAGTCCAGCATCCTCTTTCCTCCAGTGCCCAATGCAAAGCCTTTTCAAAAGGCTTCAAGTCAAGCATGGAGACCAAAGCTTTCCCTTTATATTGATTGTAAGCAAATGGTCTTGAGAGAGCTACTGCCTTTGAATATGAAATTCTTTGGAACGTGGAGGCCCTTTGAATGCTCTACAGAGGTACGCAAAAGCTAAGTAGTAGATATTTAATCTGCTAAATGGTGGTTGGAGAATGTTTGGGACACAGCAGCAATGGCTAAGTTGGAATGTACAATTAAATACAGAGAAAGAAGAATACACTCACTGGGAAAACTTATCCTACATAACAATTTTAACTCAATGTTACTGATTTCTGAAATTAATAACACGGTCTGTTTACATATGATGCATCCTATTGTTTATTATATTTGAATGAGTCAAGTATTTTCCCCCTCGATGCAAGGACATACTATTCTGGACACTCAAAAGCACTGTATACATGCTTATTAATATTAATGTTATTAGTTTGTACAGCATGCCCAGAGTGAAAATTTGACAGTGAGTATTTCTTAATTTATTTTGCTTCAGCAGTATGTTAGATGCTGCAGTGTTTGGTATAACTGGAGTCAATGGTGGGAGCAATGGGATAAAGAGGAACAGAAGCATGAAGGAAGAACTAAACAGGGAGACACCAAGTGGAGGACTCAAAATCAAGGTACTCTTCACAGTACACTGATGTCTAAGGACAAGCTCATATCAGCAAAATGTGAAGTTGTGTGGTATCTCAGGCAAACGTGCCTGGTGCAAATAATGTCTGGAAGAGTCTCCCCAAGATACGTTAGGATGAAAGAAAGTATTTTTCCCGAGAGCACTGGTGGTTTTTTTTCTTTAAAGTCTTCTATCTTAAGGGGAAATTTTCCACTGGAACGTGTCTGCTAAGAAGTCCCTGTATGTTACAGAAGGATCACAGTAAGTCCTAGGAGGTACAGTCAGCTCAATGCAACACTGATTAGTCCTAGTGAACCTCGCTGCTGTCCTGCATGAACAGAGAGATTGCTCAACAATGCAGCAACAGTCCTCTGCAGCTATGCACTGCAGGTGTTTGTAGTGGACAGCCTGTCTTTCAAAGAAGTTATCCATATTACCCATCTTTTTAATTAATAAAGCTTCCAAGGAAGCTTCAAAAGGAACCTTGGGATTTCCAGAACACAGTTCAAAAGCCATATTAAGAAATTAGTCCTTTTGGTGTGACATTTGAACACTATCCTGTCTGCATATATACTTTCAGCATGGTCTTACGGAGAGGAAGGTGCAAGATCTGTTTCCGCCAAGCCTTCTAGGCTCCCATTTAAAAATGCCATCAAGTCACTGAATTGTTATTTACTTCATTTATACCCCATCTCTCTCCCCAATGGGGACCCAAAGTGGCTTACATCGTTCTCTTCTCCGTTTTATCCATTTATGAATATTCCTGTTAATGCAAATAAAGCCCATCCCTCCTGAACAGCTCTTCAAGGCTGTCTGATACATTACCAATATTGGCTCGCCTCTTGATTTCCTTCCTTCTGTTAGCAAACCAGTTGTACACTTTGAGGGAGGTCACTCGTTCCAAATCAGACAGCTTCTTTCCTGAATAAAGTAAAAACAACCTTGCACATCAATGAATATTTTGCTGTGCTACAGGATGGTGAAATGCAAGGCTCTAGCATCTCGCGTGTCCCTGAAAATGCACATCTGGTATTCTTTTTGCACATATAAACCAGGGACAATGTAGTGGTTAGGATGTTAAACCCACACTGAACCAGGAAGCTCACTCTGTGACCTTGGGCCAGACTTACTTAGTTGGTCTCAGTCGAACTTACCTGACATGGGGAGGATAAACAGTGAAGGAGAGAATCATGGGTTGGAATCAGACTAAACTGGCAATTTACAGCGATTCCCCCTTCCCACTGCAGACATGCCTCATGTCATTCCTCCACAACCAGCATTTCTTGGAGATCAATGGGCTGCAGTGGGAGGGTGGAGGCAGGAAAGTTCCATTCTGCCATTGTAAGGAGTCCAGTAGCACCAAGCTGCAAGACCAGGACGCCTACATTTCCCATCAAAACTTGAGGGAAGCTGACAAGTGTCCAACCTGTGTCATTCGTCACTTGTAGTTTGGCCCGGGGTTCTAGATGAAATCCAGCCTGAATCCTCTCTAGAAGCTAAAATGAAACTGAGGTTATAGCACTTTGGTCACAGAATGAGCCGACAGTAATTCTAGGAAAAGATGAAGGCAGCAGGAAAACAGAAGACCCAATACGACATGGATTGGCTAATTAAAGGAAGCCACTGCCTTCAGTTTGCAAGAACTGAACAAGGCTGTTAATAACAACAACAACAACAACAACATTCGATTTATATACCGCCCTTCAGGACAACAATGCCCACTCAGAGAGGTTTACAAAGGCAGGATCTTTTGGAAGTTATTTTAATTTAATTTTAATTTACATTATTTATAATCTGCCTTTCTCAGTGAGAAGGTGCATTACACATTGTAAGACAAATATGATATCCAATGAACAATGCAATAAGTTTTGGATATCAGAATTCTGAAAACAAGCAGAAATATGAAAATAGAGCTAAAAACCAAGCATAAGCATATTTAAACATGAAACATTAAAAATGAAGAAGTAACACAGTAAGAGCATAGTTGCACCAGCACACAGTATGCAGCAGTATAGTATATAGTCCATATCCCTTTACCAAAGCCTCTTTCTGAACCATTTCCTTACAGTATAGCCATTTAACTTCTGTATAAAAAAAGCCCTCCTGAAAATTCAGTTTTACACAGTTTGCGGAAAGCCAGGAGAGTACATGCTCTCTCCTATGAAAAGCCAAGAGAGTGGGGGAGACTGGGAAGTCATTCCATAAGGTAGGGGACATAACAGAGAATGTGGACGTATAGGCACCTACAGAAGGGCCTGCTCAGATTTCCAAAGATGACATGGCAGAGCACAGTGAGAGTGGTGGTCCTGCAAATATGAGGGACCAAGGCCATGAAGGGCTTGTATATGACACCTTGAATTGAGCCTGGTAATTGATGGGCAGCCAACTGAGTGACTATAGAATGGGAGTAATATGCATGTTCTGCCTAGCTCCTGATAATGAGCTGCAGCGTTCTGCACCAACTGGAGTCTCCGAATTTGAGGCGACTCTGAGGGGAGACCTATGTAGAGTGCATTGCAGTAGTCTAACCTTGATGTTAACATGGCATGGATCCAGGTGGACAAATCAGCCATGTCAAGGTAGGGGGGCCATCGGGGCTAGACTTACTTTATAGAAAGGGTTCTTTTGCAATTGCATTAACTTGATTCTCTAACAGCAGTGGTGGATCCAGTAATCCCTGGGCTCTTAACTAAATTAGCAAGGTCAGCTGAACCCCATCAAAAATGGGAAGCACAATGTCCTTCAAAACCTCCACCTTCCCAACCTGCATCACTTCTGTCTTGTCTGGTTACTACTGACTCTGACTGCCAGTGGTGCATGAAGGACGCGGGCAATCCTATGCAGCTCCCTCTACCTGATACATAGAGGCAGCAGTGATTGAACATGGTTACTTTTGGCACAGAGCATGGCCTCTACCAGCAAGGTTCTTGTACATAGCTTTGCATGAGGTGTAAACACTCAGAATATTTGCTGCCATTTTCTCAAGTCAAACCAGCCTTCCCACAACACTTTTGGATATTTTGCTTTTATTTTAGTCACAGATCAGTGTAGATCTCTTGCGCCTCCCAAGGGAATCCATGCAAGGAAAATGCAGCCAATTGGCCACATGAACACAAGAGATGGTTAAATGGATGGGACAGACCCATTTGCAAGCCCTTCCAAAAAGGCCTGCTTCCATACCTGGCTTTTGAATCACTGCATTACAGGCATTTGCAATTTCTTCCCTCTTGGCCTCATCTGGATATTGATTCTCGTTAAAGTAGCTGCAGAAAACAAAACAAAAATATTTGAAGAAATCCAAACCTGCCCCTTCCCTCCACAAAACAAAACCTAATGGGAAACTCTGGAGGACAAATGCATCACCTTGGAACGTATGACACATCCTACTTTCTTTGGCCGGAAGAGAGGAATAGATGTGTTCTACTGAAGCCCAGAGGAGATATAGTTGTCCATTTTTCTGACTAGGGTTTGAAAAGGAAGAGCTCTGGGTGGGTTCGTCTGCTTCTCTCTGCCCTGCAGATAACCCCCCACTCCTCCTCACTTCAGCTGCAGAGCTAACTATGCTGAGCATGACAGCTTCGCCAAACCTAAACCTTAGCTGTCGGTAACCCAAATGATTGTTAGCCCAGATAGCAGACATGCTTCTAACCAAGGCTGCAAAATGTGGAATGGTCCTAAAATATAGCCAGTGAAAACACCGATGCAAACCTAGAGGTTAGCTCTGGAAATACCCCGTGCAGGAAAGCTGGAAGGGAAAAGCAGGCAAGCCCACAGACCAATTAAATCAATGCTGGCAAAAGCTGACCCAGACAAATAAATAGGCTGATGGAGGGTCCTAAATGACGTATCTTGAGATCCTGATCATGCCTGATGCAGCACGATGAATGCAAATTCCTGGGGCCGGCAGCAAGGGCAGCTGTTTTGTTGGGTACACAGTGGCACCTGTATGGACTGTTGGTGGTGTAGAATACGCTCAAGACCTGCAGCCAAAGGTGTGGCCTCCAGCCCCCCTTGCCTTTCTACAAGCATGGCTTGTACCCACTGGACAGAAGGGATTTCTATCTGCGGGGTGGGGCCTTCCCACTTCTCTCTCCTGCCGCAGCTCCAAATATCCCCCCCAAATGCTGATCCTGGGGGACAGGAACATCTTGAAGGGGAAGGGAAGTCTGCAGCAATAAGACGTATTGGCAAAAATTGGCCCTCATGCATCCATTGAAACCCTCTATGGTATCCAAAACCATACATCCTTTCTTGCCCTTTAGCTCTGTGTGAGGTTTCTCCCACCCTCTCTCCTATTCCTGTTTCACGCCTTCTCTGTACTTTCCCTCTACCCATTTTCCCCTCAGGCGCTTACTTCTTGGCTCACTGCTGACTGTCTCCTTCCCTTCGGCCACACGGCAGTTCCTTGGCTTGCTGGCCCTTCTTCCTGACTGGCACCATCACCTCTATTCAGCCAAAAGTGCCACAGCCTCTATACCGTGTGCAGCTTTTTGCTACCAAACTGACTTTTCAGATCCCTCACAGAAATTGCACTGTTTGAAAACATTCCACTGGACCGGTCAGTACTTCCCCACATCACAGCTGAACCAGGAATGGCAGGGGGGAATGGGGCTCACAAGCCATAGGTTCTGCATCAATTGGACAGGTCTCACCATATATATGAAGGCACAAGATATCCTCACCCCCAACACTGTTTCAATAATGGCTGTGCTCAAAATGATTTGAAAAAGCACAAAGCAAGGAAATGAAGAACAAAAGTGAATCATCGTGAAGGCCCTGGGATAAACCTCCAGCAGACGCAATTGTGCCTTCTAGACAAAAGGCAGTCGTCAGCATAGAAATGGCTGATCAGGGAGGGAATCAAATGATCTCTTTTGTGCAGAGTGACAGTAAAGGATTAAAATGAAAAGTGGTCGGGGAAAAAAGAATACGCAGGGATGGTAAAAAGATTGAAATATCCTTGAAGCAGTTTCATTGCAATGATGCTGCCGAGGCCTAGAAATATTGCAGACTCAGAAAAATCTGCACCATCAGGGATAATGTGAGCAGAGCAGCAAGAAAATGCATCTTGGGTTATGGCCCTGGAGCGATAATCTTCTGTCTCTGGACAAAAAGTTGCTGCTGAGTAAAGCTTCATTTATATCGGATAGAACAAGTTGTGCCCCATGCCAAGGAGGATGCATCAGCATCGATTCTGCATGTGCAAAATTCCATACAGATTCGGCAGAATATTTTTTTTTTATCTTTTTTTGTTAAAACACACATGTTTCTAGTTCATAGGGAGGCATTCTTGATCACAGGCAGCCAGTAACTCTACTGGCCCTTTTCTTTAGCAATATAATTTATCAGTATTTCTAGTCTTGTTCCACTTGTCCCCCCAATGCTTCCCCCACATCTTCTCCCTCACTCTTCTACCACTGTGTTGCCTAACATAGGCTGCGATCCTAAGAACTCTTTCTGGAGAATAAGCACACTGAATATAAAGAGACACATTTGAGCAGCTCTGCTTCTGATTCCTCCTGTAGTCCTTTGGATAGGGACTGTACAATTTCTGCACTGTAGAATAGTGCTGGCATAAAGCTGGTTCACTGGAACTAAGGCTAAAAAAAGACTCACTGTGATGTCCCTTACTGCTGTAGTACTACTCCATACAGTTTTTTTGTTTCAGAGTACTCTTCTCAGAAGGAACATTACTGAAGTTAAGCCAGCCTCTTCTGAGAGGAAGTCATGTCTCTCTCTAGGGCAGTGAAAGAATGTAGGGAATGGAGGTAAGTGGATCTTGATTTTGTAATGTTGACATGAATTAAATTAAAGAAGAGCGTTAGACACCAGACCTTACTGTACCCCATCTCCTTACGTCAAGTGGAAGCCCAAACCTTAACTTCCAGGGTGCAATGTGATGATGAGTGATGAACTAGGGCTGAGAAGGCTTGGGCTCAAATTTCTCCTCTGCCACGAAACCCATTGGCGGTGCAGTCCTAAACAGAATTACACCCTCCTAAATCCAAGGAAGTCAGTGGGGCTTAGCATAATCTAACTCTGCTTACAGTTGCGCCATGGCTGACCATAAGCCTGCTCTCTCAGCTTAACCTATATCACAGGCTTTTTTTGAAAATAAAATGGAAGATAGGGGAAAGGCAGGAAAAAAATCTGATAGATAATAGCTCTGCCATGGACTCTGCAGGCAGCTTTAGGCAGGACTCTCTCTCTCTGAACATCAGACCTCCCACCCCATGCAGCAAGACTGACAAACCTTAAAGGTGACTGTAAGGATTACCACAAGCTAATGGATGTGGACGTATTTGAGTGCTACATAAATGTCAAGTAATAATAATAGCAATAATAACAACATTCGATTTATAAACCACCCTTCAGGACAACAACAGCCACTCAGAGTGGTTTACAAAGTATGTTATTAATATCCCCACAACAAACACACTGCGAGGTGGGTGGGGCTGAGAGAGCTCCGAGAAGCTGTGACTGACTCAAGGTCACCCAGCTGGCTTCAAGTGGAGGAGTGGGGAATCAAACCCGGCTCTCCAGATTAGAGTCCTGCGCTCTTAACCACTACACCAAACTGGCTCTCAGTATTGTTATTACTGTTCACGTCAGACTCTTCCTTAAATCTTTGTTCATCTAAACCAGGATGAAAGAGCACTGCAAAGCTCCTCTCCAAGCAATTCATATCCCAGAATGCTTTTCACTTCCTAGGGACATTCTAGGGGAGAACAGAGTAATTCAGAGAAGTAGTGGAGCAGTGGCAACATTCATTTGGGCAAGTGATTTAGGAGTGGGGTATCTGCTCTTCACCCCTCCTCTCTTGAAATCCATCTACTAGGGAAAACAGGAGACAGAAAATAATTGTGTCTATTGGAGAGATTCGGACTTAAGTCTGGCCTGCATTACATGTGATCATAGCTCACTTAACACGTTTGGTAGCCTGCCAAATGCCTCTCTCTCTCTCTCTCTCTCTCTCTCACACACACACACACACACACACACACCTGCATGCAACAAAAGCAAACTATTTATAATGTCCCTTATGATTCTCTGTATGCAGCTGGGGGTCTCAGTGGAAGACTAGTAGTGCAGACTTTGCTGAAACACTGATGAGTGACTCAGGCAGTTGGGGCAGAATTTTAGTGGCTTCCTGTTCCTTCTTCCTGGCTTCCAGGCATGCACATCCTGACTTCCCATCAGCCTCACTGGCATGCTTTACAATGGGGTGTCCATGCTCACACATCACCTGGCTGTTGCATCATTCAGCTGTGCTATCTCGACTGAATTTCAATCCACAAAAAGAGTTGTTCCTGATCATTTGGAAGCAAAGGCAGTGGCTGCCAGCAATAAAATTTCTCTGAGGTGAAACTTGCAAGATGGCTTGTCATAAATGCAATGTTCAAAAACATCCTTGCTTCAGCAATGTATAGTTGTTGGTTGTGTGCAGTGGACATAGCTGCAGGTTTAATTAACACACAAGAAACACACACTGCAAATAAAGAGATTGTGCCCAGCTGGCACATCTTCATTACTACTGCCTTGCAAATTCAAGCAGACTGGAAATAGTGGCAAATCAGCTAACAGTCTGGACATGCAAAACGGAAGAGAGAGTTTAGGAAATGCTTTTTAAGCCGCATTGTTCACACCGGCCAAGAATGCAAGTTTAAGTTTAAGCCTGGTTGCTCTCGAACCAGAAAAGCAACAGAATGCTGTAATTAAATGCTAGGCAGATAATGACCATTTCCCACCATATTCTCTTTCAAGATCTGGATCATGTAAATAATTACCCATCATAACCCACTGAGATTATATTGTTGGATAAAGATGAACAAGAAAAAGAATGTGAGATCAAATCTCACTGCAGTGCTCTTAGGCCAAACCTCTGTTCTCTCTGTCTCAGTTCTGCTAACAACAATATGGGAATTTTAAAAAGTGACCTGTTGTAAAGTTATGGTTTTCAAACTCAGTTTACGGCTTTTTTGTGTGTGTGTGTGAAAGTTTGGTTGGGGCTTCTCAAAAGGAAAGACTGGTAATGGACTAGCTTGCTTGAAAAGAAAGCTCCCCAACCATGACTGAACATCACCCAAAATATATGGCTGCAGAGGAGTGTGAGGTGTGATTTTAGGGGACAGTCACTGTTCATGTGGAACAACAATAAGACTCAACAGAGCCCTGTGTGAACAAAGCAGGTGCCCAACAACTCTTCTCGCCACCCTCTGGCAACATACAGAGATTCCACAGCAGACAGGCAGGGCTTCCTCAGCAAGTAATTCAACGCACTAAGATCAGATGATTGAGGCGATGCAGACGTGAAGCACTGTGGATGCTTATAAGGAGCTCTGGTAGTTCTAGATATAATTATTTTCTCTTTCTTTCCCGTCTTTCGTTACTCACTCCAAGACTTTAGCATCAGACAGGCTAGAAACACGAACAACGGAACTGGCTTCTGAGCCTGTCAGTCGGCTTACAGCTGCAGCCCGTTCTCTATTTCTAAGCCCCTCCAGAAGACAACCACACGGAGCAGGGGGAGTTCGCCTGCTTTGCAAAGGAGGGGAGACATGGCAGGGCAAGAGAAGCACCTGCAGGTCAAAGGGAAGGCTGCTACACCCCAGAGGGATGAAGGGGCTTGCATTGCAGTGATCTGGACTACACCCAGTCTGCAGTTCAAATATAGACATTGAATTGGGAGCGCTGCTGCTGCTGCTCCTCTTTAACCTTCAGGTCGTAAATATTCCAAGAGAAATTTTAAAAAGGAGGGAGGAGGCAGGAGGAGAGGAGAGCTACTGAAGCTATTATCCAAAACCAAATACCTTCTCAACCAACAAAGTGTACTGGGACAAACTCCAAAAAAAAAAAGAAAAAAAAGAGAGAGAAAGGAAGATTGAATTACAAATGGATACAGATTCTTCAACCTACAACATTCATCCAGTGAGCTGAATAAACGGGTCCCAGGAGAGACCCACTTCTGGATAGTCCAGTCGAGTAAGTTACAAAACATCTATTGGGTTGGATGCCACGCCGCCATTAGCAGAACCGAATTAACCCATGACTGTTATTTACAATCTTCAGCTAAAATCTCTTTCCAATGGCCCCTTAAGGCAGTGTTTCCCAACCAGGATTCCACAGAACACGGGTCTACAGGACACTGTCAGGAGTTCCACAAGAAATTGTTGAATAAATAAATGACAATTTTGAAATGGCACAAAAAATTCCATTTTTTTAAAAAAAATATCACAGTTATTAAGGTTATGTAAGCTGACTAATATGTAGGTATATGTACTCTCCAAATTTTCTTGACAACATTTAACAGTAATGGAATTGCACTCCTCACCACCAACTTTTTCTGGCCTCTAAATGTAGGGGTAGGTAGGGATTCATTGGGATTTGAAAAATTAACTTAGGGGTTACTCCAAGGGAAAAAAGCGGGAAGCACTGCCTTAAGGGCTCCTTTGTCACAACTGAGAGCTGGTAAACCTGGACCCAGGCACTGAAACGAGCCCAGATTAATTTGGTCTCCACATCTACACAGACAACAATACTGGATAGAACGATGTCATGGAGGGCTCATTCCAAGGCACTGCATTCCAGTATGATCTATGCAATCACCTTCCGACAATGTATTGCCACGGTTCACAAGGGAAGGATAACCACTGGCTTGAACAATATTAAGAACAAGGGTGAACATGCCTCTCACACTCTAGAAGACAGGCAAACGTAGAGCTACCCACAGACTCAATTCGTCAAGCAGTCACATACCTTTCCATGACAGCCAAGCACTCTTTCCGCCAGGTGAATCGGCTGCCCCGCCGTAGTCGGAAGGTCCCAGAGGTAGCCGTGACTGGAGGAGGTGTCTGCCTCCATTCTGGTTCTTCTACTGGGATGGGGGCTGGTCTCATGCTTAACGTGGCCCCTGGAAAAGCAAAACAGATGACAAAGCAGTTCTTAATTAAGCAGCTCCTCTTTTTAGCCTTGCTGACGACACAGAAACTTTTCCCAATAGAAAAAACATTCAGCTAAACTGTAATTAAGATTGAGATAATTTGCAGTAGACAAAAGTTCTCACTCTCACAGGAGAGACGCTCCAGTTGCCATCATCAAGTCAGCTCCCCTCACTGAGGAGAGCTACCTTTCTATAAGTTTATCAGGACTCCCAATACCCCCCAAATCTAGGGCCACTTCAAACAATACAAAATTTCAAAATGGAAGGCCCTGACGCAGAACTGAGTGCAGGTTATGTTTCGGCATTGTGCTCACAGATATTAGGGACCAGCTAACTGCCAATCCATATGACAGACATCAAGAGAAAGGGGAAGCAAAGCTCCCCAGGGCGCCAATGCTTTGGTGCAAAAAGGCATTGTCCTTGGCACAGTATGGCCCAGTCACTCTTCTCAGCAGGAAGCATATATAATCAGGCTGGTGGTGTATTAGGCATGAAGGGAAACTAAGGCTGGGATTTTTCACTGTGCCAACAGTACTTTAGGTGTGTATTGTTTCCCCCATTCTTGTTTACACAAGCATTTTGACATGCAACTACCTCCTAAACGGCAGGGGGATGTACTATACGCATATTTTACACATGCATTCTCTCCCTCTCATAATCTTACAAAGTGAGCCCTGTGAAAATTTCCTGCGTCCATAATCCATTTATTCACTCCCACATATTCATTCATGCTACACTTGCACTCCAGTCATGTGTCTCTCATAAACACACAACCCATTAACACAAATAGTTAGGAAGAATGCCTTTCCCACTTCTCCACTCCTTCCCACTGCCAGTCTTTCATGATCCCTCAGTTAGGCAAGCAGTTTGCTTATGTTTTATTTTCTGAGCAGTTGGAATATTCTTAAACATTCCACAATACCTTGGCTGCTGAACCAATGGCGAGGAAGGTATCATTTCAGCATTGTTAAGCTGGAGTTCTGACAACCAATAACTAAAAACGTTTCAAAGGTCAAAGACTGCAATCTGCATTAAAACTCAACAACAGGAAAAAAAACCCTCAGACAATCTGATTGGAGGGGCATATTTTGCAAAACCGCTATTTTTGCAAATAATGTGTTCTGAACTATAATTTGATACTTGCAGAGCACATGCTTTTCATGTATAAATTCCCACTACACAGATGGGTTAATGATCTGAGTCAGGCTAAGGCAGTTTAATATCTTCTAATTGCACTTGGGGTTTTACAGAAATGAAGGAGTTAACTTTGAAGGTTCCCCTGGAGTAGATTCAGGGTATACTTCAAAGCAAGACCGAGGAAGAAATTTCCAAATAATTTGAGCAGTGCCCCAGCATCACACCATGCAGCACTCCAAGATGGGAACACAAAGGGGAATTGAAAGGCCCTCCTTGCCATGGGGGAAAACTGGTAGGTGACAGCTTCCTGCCTTCTTGAGGCATGGGTGGGGGGCAAGGACAGTGGGTGGTGGCTTTGGTGTTTAGGGTGACAAAAATCCTTGTGCCAGCCCTGGCCTTACAGCTTTACCCTGTGGTAAGGCTACAGCAACTGTATGCAGCTGTTGAAGGGCTTTGGCCATGGAACCTGGGCTTGTGAATCTGCAGCCCAGACTGGAGGCCAAAACCCAGGTGGATGGAGTGTTTAAAGAGACTATTAAGCCCAGAGACTTTTTGTTAGTCATTTATACTATTAAAGGAGAGACTGGGCTGCTGTCCTCATTGTCTTTGGTGAGGCTGGAGGAAGAAGGGATACTCTTGCAGAGAGGGAAGCTACCAACCAATGCCCAGCCAAGCAACCAACTCTCGGGAGAGCCCTTCGCATTCAACTTCAAGAGAGTCTGCAGAGAGAATACATTTCTGCACTGCTTAGCAGCCATGTAGCAGATGCAAAGCAATTCCGTAATAGATGCATTTTTAGTTAAAGGGGTGGTGGTGGGGAATCTATACATTTATTCTACCGTGAGTCGGTTTTCATGTAAATCATTTATTGACAGGAATGTTTTCAGAATATAAAAGACTCTTCCCCACCCCAGCCTCCGCTCAGTGCCATCGGTGTCCTTGCGAAGAACAGCAAGGCACAGTAGTTAGGTCGCTTGGCTACTTCCCCTGAAGTCTTGGTCAAAATCTTACTTGGGTCCAATGCTTGATGACTATCTTAGGCAAATCCATTTTAAAGTGATGTCAGGCATGCCCAGCTGACGTTACCGCCCATGTTTGAAGTGTGCAGGCAAACACAGCCGAGCTCTCAGTGGCTACCCCATTACCATGAAACGCCTTTCTCCTGGAGGTTTGCCAGAGTGTTTCCCAGGGCCTATGGCAATCAATTCTGCCTGGAGTGGCATTTGAGGCCCACTCTATTGCCCACGTTATGCTCCTGAACTTTCAAGGCAGAGGTGCAAACATAAATTGTTGTGACGTGTGACCACCCAGATCTTTCTGGTAATTACTCTAAGGCAGGATTGTCTGCCCAGGAAGCCTCAGAGCTTTGTTCCTGAGGAAGAATTTCCCACTGGTTCCTTGGAGTGGGGCGGGGGGGCGGTTACACTGCCCATCTTGGCCGGGAAGCAGCAGACTCTTTGGACAAGTGACCTGGACCATTAAAGGTCTAGACACTCCGGCACATCTCACCTCCCAACGATTATTCAGAGGGGAGATCAATTTACTTGGTGCTGAGACAACCATGCGATTGGTTCCCTGTTGCCTTCCGGGAAGGGAATCACCCTGAAGGGCTGCCATATTTATTTAAAGAGATTCATGTCCCCCACTAGTCAGAACACTTTTGCTTTCAAGGAAGTTTCCTACAACTCTAGTTACAACAGCAAGCCACTTATCAGTAAAAACAGATACCAAAAAACCAACCCTGCAACCAACAGTGAAATCAATGACAAAGCCATCAATACAACCAACTGAATGCAATCTCCCATCATAATAAAAGCAGCAGTAAAAATATAGTGCTAAAGGGAATGGCAGATCTAAGACTGGGGCACATAATTCAACAGCCTAAAAATTTTGTTTTTTAAAAAGGTATGTTTCTAGTCTTTATGGATGAAAGCGAATGGACAATGCATAGTGAATTCTCAGAAGCCTGGGTAAACATGAACACTCTTAAATTCAAAGGGCTTTAGTTGGGAATATGCTGTACATTAAATAAAATAATCTTACATACACAACGTATGTGGGTTGAGTAACAGCAAGTATTAGCAGTTTTGATTCCCCCCCCCCAAAAGCTTTGGGAAGAACACTTCCAAGTGGGGCAGACACGTGCAGGAGAATAAGTTCATAGAATGCTGAGGTGGCAGAATGGACTGCACCGCTCTGGATTGCCAGTGGCTGGTTCTAGCTTTGAATTCCTGTTTGCATTTTTTAAAAATCCCCATGCAACTAGAAAACCAGCATGGCAGGGAGAAAGCTTCTACCCCCTCTCTTTGCTTGCTGTGCTGGCTTTCCATCTCCATGGAGCTTAAAAGCATGTAAGAGCATTCCAAACAGTAATCCTCCACCCACAGTCAAATGTGATGTGGTCCATTTTACTGCCTCAGCATCCACCCTCCTTGTTCTCTTCCATGTGTCAAGCAGGCCTGGGTGTGGCCTTTCTTGCAACAAGAGAGCACTCCATCATTTCTGTGGAAAAAACCCCAAACCCACAGAGTGGGTGCCCCACATTTCAAGCCAAAGGCATCTCCCTTGAATCTGTGATAGCCCTAAGAAAGAGACAGTGAGTCCTGCCAAGGTTACTTACTCCTCCTCTCACTCCTCTCATGCTGGCTGGCAACCTTTTTGCCAACCAGACTAATCAAGCCACCCCCTAATGAATTAATATTTCTGATGTCAAAGCGTGGGCAGGCCGACATTTCTCAGGGTGACCCGAGGGTCTAGCAATGCATCAACACTCAGGTCCAAGTCCAAAGCTTACATTACTCAGAACAGCTTCTGGGTGTTTTACAGATGCCCTAAAATGAAGATTAGACAACTTCCTAAAGGAGAAGTCACAAATATATATATGATGGGGAGGAAGAAGGAGGGGGGGTCCATATGCATTTATAAAAGTGTGTACCTGTTCAAGCTTAAAGAAGAGGGTGCAGAGAGGTTTATTTATTTATTTTTTACCAAAAACAGAGCTTGGAGGTGAGAGGAGCTAAATGCTGCCTCTCTCCTCTCCCCATCTTTCTGTACTCCAGGTCTTGCAGTACTTTACTTCTAGCCTGGATCCATGGTTGCCAATCTCCAGGTAGGATCTGGAGATATTCTGGAATTGCAACTGTTCTCCGGAGACTATGGAGATCAGTTTCCCTGGAGGAAATGGTAGCTTTAGAGGGTTGACTCTTTGGCATTCTACCCTCCTGAGATCCTTCTTCAGGCTCTACCCCAAAATCTCTAGAAATTTCCCACCTTGGAAATGGCAACCCTATCTGGCTCCCTTCTGGCATTGGTGCCAGGTTGGGAGTGAAAATCTTTACAGCAACAACATGCAGTGAGAGAAGGAGAGAGAAGGGACAGGACCTAGCTCTCCTCTCCCTCACACTCTATTTTTGTTTTAAAAAGAGCTCCCCCCACCCCTCACTTGAGATATAAAATGGGTGGACATGTGTATAAAAACACATTGAAATTCATCACATTTCAGGCTGTCGATGGCTATTATAGCCAGGAGATTTAAAAGAAGCCTCCATGTACCTCTGAATAACATACACAGTAGAGAGACTATTCATAGCCGATCCATACCAGAGATCACCATGAATGATGAAATCTCCAGGTTGCTCTCCCAGTAGCAAAACAACTAATCCTTTCCATAAAATATAATAGCGGGAATTAAAATAGCTGGAGACCATGTCATGTAGCCAGACCACAAATAAGTGAAATTTCAAGTCACAAATCCACCACTGGTGAAAGTAGACTGTACTGAGGACAATCAAACAGGAAGATCCAACACTTCCACACCTTGCTTGTGAGGTAAAATAGGCTATCAGCTCCCGGAGGCAGAATGCTACTGCAGTATAGCGGTCAGAGTGCTGCACTGGATTTGGAAGACCAGGCCTCACATCTCAATCTGCCATGGAACTTGCTGGGTAACCTTGGACCAATCTTACGGGGTTGTTGTGAGGGTAAAATGAGGACAGGAGAACCAGGGCTTTTTTCAGCGGGAACGCAGTGGAACGGAGTTCCGGCACCTCTTGAAAATGGTCACATGGCTGGTGGCCCCGCCCCCCTGATCTCCAGACAGAGGGGAGTTTAGATTGCCCTCCGTGCCGCTTGGCAGTGTGGAGGGCAATCTAAACTCCCCTCCGTCTGAAGATCAGGGGGTGGGGCCACCAGCCATGTGACCATTTTCTCCAAGGGCAACCCACTGAGTTCCACCACCTCTTTTCCCAGAAA
Organism: Eublepharis macularius; assembly: GCF_028583425.1. NCBI lineage: Eukaryota > Metazoa > Chordata > Lepidosauria > Squamata > Eublepharidae > Eublepharis > Eublepharis macularius. Next base: position 220,196,135 of record NC_072790.1, read on the forward strand.
AAAAGCCCTGAGGAGAACCATGTGTGCCTCTCTGAGCTCCCAGGAAGAAAGGCAAAAGAAATGAACTAGAGAGATTGCCGGATCTTGGCCTGTCTCAGCAAGGCTCTTCTTAATTTACAAATGCGCACGCGCACACGCACACGCACACACTATATGCTCATCAGAGTACTCCTATATATAAGGTATAGGAGTGATAAACGTTTTGAGAAGAAAGTTGTCTCACAAAACCCACATTAAACTACAATGCCAGGCATGCACTTCAGGATTATTCAGTCCCCTGAACAAGAAAAGATCTCTTGAGTGGTTTTGGCAAGACTTAAGTTAACACTGTAATGAGAAAACACGCATTCATCTTTCAATTGCCCCACATCAAAAAAAAAAAAGCCAACTCCTTCCTGGACTGGAAGAAAGGAGAGAATGTACACACAAGTTAAAAAGCTATCATTTGCACTGCTTGAAGTTTTCCTACTTTATTTTTCTGGGAAGACATAATGCACCATACCTTTTCAGCTGTAAGTCTGCTGATGATAAATTGTACAACTATATTCCACCAAGAAAATACAAGGATGAAGCCTCTGAATAAACACATACCAATAACAGCATTAATTACAATCGTGTTTTTTTGTTTTTCCAAGGACAGGGGGGAGGGACAAAAATAAAGGGTAACAATGGGGGAGAAAGATCTTGCCTGGACTTATGCGCAGGCACAACTTGGAACCTCACCTAATGTGCCAGATTCACAGATATCCAAAGCACAGGCTCCACAGCATCCTGTTTTGTTTAAAACTTACTCAAGGTCAACAGAATGTAGAAGTCTGCACCACATGCTATCCAAGAGGAAACTGATAAGTTCACACAAGAAGCTTTCCCAAAAATTATCTCAAGCCTTCACATTAAAGAGTAACTTGCCACAGATGCAAAATTCCTTCCCATTTCAATCACGTCTTCAATATTAAGATCTCCACTTTTCTCTCAGTCACGCTGGGAGGAGGCGAGGGACTTGGGAACCTCTGATCCACATGAATGAGACAGGGACAGAGCAGTTGCTTTCCCCCTTTTTGCAGGTATGGGAAGGCTGGGCTTGGCCAGAGGCACAAGCCAAAGGGCAAGGGCCAAAGGACTCAGCTCTTAGCCAGTGACTTGTAGTCTGGGGCTCTGTGCAAGTGGGATTGGCGGAACCAGCACCAGCTTAAAGCATGCTTGTGAGTCATCATTTGCTTTAGGATTGTTTGGGGGGGGGGCGGTGACATGGGGTTGTATATTTTTAAAACTTTTTTAAAGGACATTATATTCTGCGAGCTGCTCTGAGTCTCCATTGAGGTAGGAAAGTTGGGTAAAAAAAAACAAATAAAAATAAAACACATACAAGTCCACACACGATTGCTTTAAAGGATTCATCCTTTCCAAAACAGCTATGAAACAGCTGTAGCCGCCCTCTGGGCAGAACCATACGATCCACAGAAGATACCCGGAGAAGTACCCAACCTCCTTCCCTTCTCCAGTTAGGAGTGATATTCTTTAAACCACTTCGTTATGACAATGAAAAAGAAATAGCGCCACCTGCTGATTATTGAACAAGTTACCCCAAGATGCTGTTCCATGTACTTCTACGTTGTCCAGTGAACCCTGCTTCTTTCGAACGCATGCACATACACAGCACTGAAAGGAACTCTGCATTGCTCAATGTGAATGAGCATTTAAGCTCCTCAATCAACTACTGCCCCACCAACACTACTACATTTCCTGTTTCAAAGCAATTATGCAGTTCTGTTTGTAGAAAAGGCCTCAATCTTTCCAGGGCCTGCCGGAATCTATCCATGCTTCCCCAACCATCCTTTCCCAAGGATAAGGTCTGGCTAGGTTCCTACACCAACCGAAGCACGATGAAGTGAGCCAACACAACTCATCACAGCTGCCAGGCAAAAGGTTTGGTTCAATGGGAATGGCAGGAGTATCTTGACTTTGGTTTGTTTACCAGGGTTTGTCTTCTCAAGCTGGTACCATCGGTAAAAGGCCCTTTTCTTTTGTTCGCTCAGGTCTGATCCCTGCTGCAGCAGCCAGTGGGAGATCCGGCTCTGGCTAATACCTGTGGGCAAGACACAGAGAGAGATGCAACAGCACGAACAAAGACCCTGGGCTGAGATGCTGAAAATGCTGGCAAGGAGCCCATTTTGCCAGGGCTGGTTGAATCACACACGCTGGATATGGCAGCCTGAAAATACCCACTGTTAATTCAAACCAATAAGCAATATAATTTTTAGCTTAAAAATGAGCGTTGGCAGTTTCTGAGGCCAACTCAAAAGAAAAAGGGAGCTAACTCAGCCTTGGCAGATCTTCCTAGGAACGTGAAGTCGGAAGGGACCCAAAGCCAGCCCAGAAGAGAGGACCCCCCCCCCCACCCCAGCAATTCATAAAACAAATGATGTCATGCAGCGGCCTGCAAGGATCCTTGTTTTTGCCCAATGGGAACTTTGTGCTTCCTTCTGCACAAACACACATGGCCAATCCAACATACCAGTTTGGTGTAGTGGTTAAGAGTGACGGGACTCTAATCTGGAGAACTGGGTTTGATTTCCCACTCCTCCACTTGAAGCCAGCTGGGTGACCTTGGGTCAGTCACAGGAGCACTTCTAGGAGCACTCTCAGCCCCACCCACCTCACAGGGTGATTGCTGTTGTGGGGATACTAATAACATACTTTGTAAACCACTCTGAGTGGGTGTGAAGTTATCCTGAAGGATAGTATATAAATCTAATGTTGACATTGTTGTTATTATTTTTATACACTTTCCCTTTTCCCACTTGTTCCACTGTAGTTAGTATGCTGTCAGGGACACGGCTGTGGGTTAGTGGTAGAACCCCTGCTTTGCACGCAAAATTCCCAGGCTCAATTCCTGGCTTTTCCGCTGAAAAATCATTTAAGAAGTTCAAGAATCCCAGTGTGATAGAAAGCAAGCTCAGCTCAGTGGAGGCAGCTGCATTCAGACATCACAACAAACGGGAGTTAAGGCTGAAGATTTCCATGTTCAGCCAACTGTGCAGCAGCGGAGGATGGGAAACAGAGTGCCTGCACAAGCACGACAAGAAGGCCAGTTTGCGCCAACCATAAAAAGATCTGCTTTTGATGTCTCAACTGGGCCAGAGCCTCATTCTTGCACGCCGCCCCCTTCTGGCACGCCCCTGGAGGAACCTGAACATTTTTCTGTAACCAGTGCAAAAAGCCCTCCTTGTTTGGGCCAGTTTTTCATAAGGACAATTTGCATTCACAATCATGTTTAAATTGTGTTTAACAATTTAATGTCAATGTTGTTAGAATTAACTGATTGTTTGGGGTTATTTCTTTGACCTAGTTCTGCAGGATATGGCAGGTGACATTGTGCTAACTAAAGGCCTGCCAGCACGACTAGGTTACTGGCAGTGAAATCCTAAGCAGAGTTTCTCCATCTAAGCTCATTGAAACCAATGGGCATAGACTGGAGTAACTCTGCTTAGGATTTCACTGTGAGCCTCCTTCTCAACCAACGTGAAATTCACTTCTAATTTTTGCTTTCTTCTCTTTGCCTCTCCCTTTCTCACTCTCTCCCTCAGTACCACTGGATGCCTTGCTACAACGTCACAGTGGGCTCAGCAGAATAATCACCACCACTCTGGCTGCCCTTATTCTACCTGCTCTGATGTCACAGAGATGCTGCACTGCATTGGCCCAGACCCATCCAAGCTTTGAGAATTAACAAGAATTCTAATATCCATAAACATCCAACATGGAACTAAATCCCTAGCCAATGGCATTGCACTATGGGTGACAGCTTGAAGATGCAGATCAATTGATGACATTTGCTGATTATAACATATTTTCTCCTGATCGCAAAGTTGGGGGCGGTGGTGGCACAGAATGCTCATATAGACTATATTACAAAAATTCCAGCCATTTTCATAAAAGGCTTTGAGTTCTTGAGTTGAAGAGACCTAATTTTCAGATGACATTATTGTGATTAATTGCTCTGACCGCCTGCAAAGACAGACAATGATGGTGCTTGGGAGGGGGGGACGGGACGTAGAGCAGAATAACGGCTTATAAGACATTATAAACACGTCCAACCAGGAAATGGGATGACTCACTCGGCCATTCATTTTGTGCTGGTCAAAATGAGCTGGGCACACATGCGCAGTGCCTAATAGTAAACAGTCACTATTCAGCTCTGAATAGATTGGAAATGCTACCCAGGAGCAGAGGGAGAAATGGTGATATCTTTAACAGGATCTTAAGTCTCTCTCATGTTAAAAAAAGAAACAGGAAATCATTTTCCTAGACGCTGATAGTGTTTTTGAGGCGAGGGAGAAAGGGGGTTTAAGCAAGGGCATATCTATAGGAGGAACTCAGCTTGATTTTCAAAAGGGGAGGTAGTTACAATCACTTTAATAAACCCCTGTGCATTTTTAAGATCCAGATTAAAGTGGATGACTATTTCAATGGGTGAGAGCTTCGGATTATGATAGAGGGCTAGATTCTATGGATTCATTCTGCTCATGGCAGTGATTTCCCACAGGAGCCTTCTTCTTGCATCAGGGGAAGGCTCCTCGGGTGGGAAGAAAGTGCCACTGTTAGCAGAACAGATCTATGAGACCCAACCTACTAAGTTTATGGTGAGGGAGAATCTAAAACTTTTTAAGTCCTAAATTGCCTCTCTGGATCTCAAAGTCAGTTTTAAAATTCCATCTGGCCAGCTGAAGATTTTTAAAAGATTTCCTCTAAAATACTTTTTAGCCTCCAGAAAACTTTCAGGGTCGGTCACCGAGATTTCCTACTCCCTTCGCATTCCTTCTGCGCCTGTGCTTTTCTCCAATCTCACCTCTAGAGGGAGTGAGGATTTAAAAGGAAGAGTCAAATTAAGGCAGGCTGCTCAGCACAAACTATTCTTAGCTCTGGTTAGTCTCCTTATCTCTATATTATTTATACCCCGCCCAGCCCATCAGCATCTTATTTATCTTTCTGCGGAAACCTTTAGTTTCTATAAAAAGCAGCTTCCATATTTTGGGCTAGTGCTTATCAGCAGCTGCTTTTTCTAGAATAATTTAGACTATACACAATACAATAGATTTAGGAGATTATATATAATTAACAGCAGCATCTCCGGCCTTTTTCAGTTTTTTGGTCATATTTCACTGCATTGTGTCGTTTTAGGGGAAAACATATATCTCCATATCAGTTGTAAGAGAGAGCCAACACGATGGCGTATTGAGGGTGTCAAAATAGGATCAGGCAGACCTGGACTCAAGGCTCTACCCAGCACTAAAGCTCAGTGGGATCAGCACTAAAGCTCAGTCACTCTCTCTCAGCCTCGTCTACCTCACAGGGTTGTTGGGAGGATCAAATGGAAGAAGGAAAGGAAGAACATTTACTTTGCCTTGAACTCCTTTGAAGAACGATAAGATAAAAACGTAGTAGGTCACAGACAGTCACCAAAAGCAGGGTTATTTTCTTCCAGATTTTGTAATAGCATTCCACGATTCAAATGGGGGAAAACATTTAGGACAGTATAATCACTGGTGCTGAGGCAAGAGGAGTTTACTCAGTCCCAAGAGACAGTCTTTGCACATGCTTGGGAAACTGTCAAAATCCTTGCCGTCATTAATCGCTGGGGGAATGGAAAGGTCTTGTATATAAAAAGCCAGTGTGATGCAAAGGTTAGAGTGTCAGACAAGGATTTGGGAGACCCGGGTTCAAATCCCCACTTTGCCATGGCAGTTTGCTAGGCAACCGTGGGCCAGGCACATACACTCAGCTTAACCTATAGCACTGTTGTTATAAGGGTAAAATGGAAGCGGAGAGAATGACATTGAAGTCTCTTTGGGTACCACTATGGAGAAAAGCAGGGTATTAGTATTCAAATAATTAATCTCTCCACCTTCCTCCAAGGAACTCAGAGCCCCACACACACAATTCTCACGCCCTCCATTTTATCCTTATAACAACCCTATGAAGAAGGTGAGGCTGAGAAAGGTTCGTCAAACATTGCCCAGAGAGCTTCAAGGCCGAAAAAGGATATAAACATGGCTGTCCCAGAACTTTCTAGTTCAACACTAACCACTCCACCACAGCAGTTCTCAAATGGTGTCCTTTCTTTTACTTCCTCAGTGGTATTACCCTATCCTCCTTTGTGCAAAGGGAAGCAATACATGGTGAGAACTCCCTTATAACTTGAGTCAGAAACATGGAAACCTGTCCAGAACTTAAAACTGGCAATGGTTACCCTGCTCCACAGGCCTGCATTGACTGAGAAGAAATAAGTGGCCACTTAGGAAATAGACTTTTTCAGAGCCTAGGATTTGGAACTTTGCTCCAAGAATCACATCTTAGACTCTTAGATATTTGAGAGGACCGTACTGTGAACTAAATTGTACCCCAATGTAGTTTCCTGACTTCTGTGACTGTTGGTTTCACTTCTAGTTTTACTTTCTGTTTTCGCTGATTTGACCATTTTATTTTGGCTTAGGATTCTTTACTGTTTCTTCTGCTATTGTTTCATATTGCCTTACAGCTGCTTGTTTAAATTTAGTGTGATATTTTGTATTTTAAATTCTGCCCTTACTAGATTATTTGCAGAAAGGCAGAGTAGAAATCTTACAATGAAATATAGGAACACAATTTAAAAATACAGGGCTACCACCCAAACCAGCAACCACATGTCAGGTACCTGCCTCCCCCTCTTTAATGTGTTGTTTATCTTACTCCAAATACCCTCATGCTGTGGCATTTCATTGTCCCTGCTCCACATGGTCGACTTCCTCTGGTGGGAGATGGGAAACTCTCTAAAGCATGACCTGGGGTAAATTGTATTTCATGTCAAGGTATGGGAAGGAGATAACACAGAGCTGCCATTTTCACTGGTAGCCATGTGTCTTTCAAAGCATCTTGTCCAGCCCTTAGCTTTCTCTTGGATTAGGAGTACCTCGCATATTAGGTATGTTATGAACTAATCCTGAAACCAGGAAACAATGATCTCTACCTGCAATAGTATGTGTCGCTTTGGGCTTCTACATCCTGTTCTCACGCCTTGATCATTTTATATTAACTCACACTTATGCAAGAATGCCACAATCCCTTGACAGAGAGAAGAATTTTATTCTAACTAAACTCAATAAGCCATCTTTCTCTGGTGCCTGTCCACATGACTTCTTGCTCAACCCCAGCGCAAAGGAAGGAAGTTAATATTTTCCACTAGGTTCCAACCAGTGGCGCATGTGTGCACGCGCATGTTAATTCTGAACATGCCATTTATAGCTTGACTTTTCAAACAAGCTGCCTGAAACTTAGTTAAATGTTTGTATGGGGTGGAGAGAGACTGGAGGTGATGAGAATGCCTATGATCTGACTTGAAACAATCCTATTTCTACTTATACAGGAAAAGGGGGTTATGCTCAGAATTAATCAGCTAACGCTGAAATTACAAATTGAAGGGAGTGCTCACAAAGCTGTTTATTTAAGCTGGAAGAGTTCAGTCATAAAGGTTCCAGGGAAAGGTACTGCTCCTGTAAGTGTGGTTCAGTCTTAAGCACTTGAGTACACAATGTATTTTTGCAGCCATCACACTAGGGTCTGGCATGACATAAGATATGGGCAGCCTTTAGGTTTCAGACAATACCCACTTGGGGCAGCCTTTTTCTCAAAGCTTTGACAATTGAGAAACATCATGCTGGATTATATGAAAGTAGTTTGAATCCAGCTTTTACTCCAACAGTGGCCAACCAGGCACCTCACACTTATGACTAGTGACCTAAAGAGGGCCGGAAGATGTCTAGAAAAATGCTGGCAGAAAACTCAAGCTGAATCTGATAGAGCGTGCTTATAGAGTCCATTGGAAGACCTATGAAGCAGAGAAGAATGGTTATTACTCTGCAACTACTGCATCAGCTAGCTCACAACTATCTCAACTATTCAAGGTATCTTGACATATTCTAACTCCTAAATCTGAACTTTTACAGTCTCAAGAACAGGCAATTAGCTGGGACACCTTTGCAAAGTTTTTTTCCAATAAAATAGCTCAAATACATTCTGATCAGGATGCCAGCTGTAATACAGACAAGGTGGAAGAAATGCTTAACATACTGTATGATTTGCTTATGGAACACTTTGACCCAGTTACAATGATGGATACTGACAGGATTCTGGCATCTGTGATGCCACTACTTGTCCACTGGATCCTTGCTCATCTTGGCTGATAAAATCATGTAAGGACCACATAAATGAGCCCTTGAGGTCCATCATAAGTCAGTCACAAACTCAGGAGACTTTCCTGCAGCCACTCAAACAGGCAGTTATCCACCCACTAAGTAAAAAACATTCCTAGATAAAAGTGATGTGGCCAATTATCACTCAGTCTATAATCTGCCCTTTCTGGGCAAAGAGATTGAGAAAGCAGTAGCTGACCAACCTCAGGTCTCCTTAGATAACTCTGGTGCTTTGAACCCTTTTGACTTTGAATTAAACCAGGCTATGGGACAGAGATGGGTCTAATGGCTTTAGTTGATGATCTCTGTCTGAATGTAGACAAAGGCCATGCTTCTTTACTGCTCCTCCTGGATTTGTCTGCAGCCTTCAATACAGTAGACCATGCCATCTTGCTGAGGCATCTGGAGGCAAAAGTGGGTATCAAGGGATGTGCCTTGGACTGGTTTAATCGTTTCTCATGGAACAGACTCAAAGGATTGCTGTTGGAGATGAGCCATCTCCAGAGTGGGAATTATCTTGCAGGGTTCCACAGGGCACAAACTTATCCCACTGCCAGCAAGTTTTTCCTTCACTGGGGGTGGTTGGGGCTTCTCCAGTGTCATTTTGGCTTCCCAGTGCACTCACCCCCCCCCCACCCATACACACACTTTTGATTTACAGAAACTGAAGTTTGGAAGGCTTGGCGATGCTGTTATGGTTGCCTACCAACCCCCCAAATGGCTCCCAAGATCTTAGATTGTAGTGTCATGAGAGCACAGCAGTACAAAAGAGTCCAGTAGCACCTATAAGACTAACAAAATTAGTGGTAGGGTATGAGCTGGTAAAGCCCCATGAGCCCCGTAGCGCAGAGTGGTAAGCTGCAGTACTGCAGCCCAAGCTCTTCTCACGACCTCAGTTCGATCCTGGCGGAAGCCGGGTTCAGGTAGCCGGCTCAAGGTTGACTCAGCCGTCCATCCTTCCAAGGTTGGTAAAATGAGTACCCAGTTTCCTGGGGGTAAAGTGTAGATGACTGGGGAAGGCAATGGCAAACCACCCCGTAAAAAGTCTGCCAAGAAAACGTTGTGATGCGACGTCCCCCATGGGTCAGCAATGACTTGGTGCTTGCACAGGGGACTACCTTTACCTTTACCTTTTATGAGCTGGTAGGGTGTCTGAAGAAGTGAGCTGTGGCTCATGAAAGCTCATACCCTACCACTAGTTTTGTTAGTCTTATAGGTGCTACTGGACTCTTGCTCTTTTCCACTGCAACAGACAGACTAATACAGGTACCCATCTCGATCTATCTCCATGGAGAGCACAGCAGTCATTCATTTTTTAAAGTACAGATGTTTCTGTTATTTTGGGGAGTTTTAATCCCACAGTGTTTTGTTTTAGATTTCATATTTTTCTGTAAACCTGCATCTACCCTCAGGTTTGTAGGGAAATTCTCTGTTTGTTCTGGTTTGTGGATTTTTTGATCTACTCTCTATGGCCTGGTTCAGAATTAGACATATAATAGCTGTCACACAAACAGCTTAGGAAGGAACTGTAGATTAGCATTCTCTCTAATATCAAACTTCATGGCTGAGTTCCTGTTACAAAAGCAGTAAAAAGGGCCCACTCGCAGACATGGTTGGAAGTTGCTATGTATTATGCAGTAAAAAAAATCTTAATTTGTAAATTAAAGTGATGACTCCCTTCTGTTTCCCACAAAAACAACTTGATGAGAACTGAGCATGTTCAATGGGCCTTGGTATGTTGAGAGTCATTTAAAGGAACAACAGAAAACAAAAGAGGGAAATTAACTTGCTCAAACTCCTAGGAACTTAGAATGTCCCACATGGGGGAGATAGGGGTGTGTGTTCCATCCTCTCCACCCTAAATCCCCCCACCTTTCCAGGGTATTTATAGGCTTGAGCAAACCAATTTTCCTCTTATTCCCCCACAACTCCTCATAGTTCGCAGTTTTCCCCTCTAATAGCAAGTTTGATGGTAAACACCTCTTATGAGGGCAGATGGGGGTACCAAGATAGAAGTTTCTGCAAACCGGGGAAGAGGAAAATATCCCACCAGCATGCTCAATAGGAGGCATGGAATGTTGAGGGCAACTGAGTGTTGGTTCCAGGACAAAACACCCCAGAATACAGAAAAAGAGGGGCATTAGCCTGTGCATGAGCTTTAGAGTATCCTGAAGGGGAAACAATTGGGTCAGGAGGAAATTTCCAGTCATTTAACTGAGCTTCCTCACAGGCCGTGTTGGGACTTGTAGAGTTAATAAAGCAAAACCAAAACACTTAAAGACACAGTATAATTAAAAATTCTTTCCTGCTAAGTACCCTAAGGACTGAATGTCTTCCTAAAAAGGTACCTAATCTAAAGGATGAGCCTCAACCTCTTTCACTCAAAGGTAGGCTGTGGATGATACTCACCATTTGCGATTTCAGAATTAAAAATAAAAGGCATTTCAGCTCTAAGGGAAGCACTTGATGCTTTTTGCAATGTAATAAAAAAACTGCTAGCCTGAGCCATACAGAAAAAAAGAGGTGAGGGGGAGAAGAGACACTGATTCACTGGGGAAGTTTCATGACGTGCGGGACAATGGGTCTTAAATCAAAGGCATACATTATCATGACTAAGCTGACAGATCTGCACTGCAATGCAGAAAACCAAGCAATATCCCCAACATCTGCGCCAGGAAGCAAAGCTGGTGAAATGTCATAGAAATGTCTTAAAATGGAAAAGGGGCACTGGCATGCTTACCTGTTACCTGTGCAACGACTGCTTGAGAGATCCTTCGGTTGGCCAGGAAGGCTTTGATTTCCTCTTTTATCACGCTGCTGTCTCTCCTGCCGAAATTTGGGGGTGGGGAGAAGGGAGAGAAGAGAGGAAAAATAAAGACAGACACTGGACCCAAGGAGATTTGTTTATTGGGGGGGCATTGGAAGGGGCTGTGCTGAGATCCTTCCCTTGCCGACAGACATTTCTTTTAATCAGTGTCCTCAGCTGATCAAAGCATACAAGAAGGAGAATGGATGACTCACGGCCTATATAAATTCATGTAAGCCATATGGAATGCACAAAGTTTCATTACAGGGGAATGAATAAATCTTTCCCACTAGCACTTAAATAAAGAAAAAGGAGAAAGTGGCAGCAGCAGCCACCGCCTCAATCATAAAACAAGGCTCATGCATGCAGAAAGAACAGCACAAATGATCATCCATGTCAGCCATGGGTTGAGACCAAGGATAAAACATCTTGCATTACCTCTACAACCTCTTCCCACAGCTGTGCAAGCCAAGACAGTAGACCAGAGGTGGCTCACTAGCTGTGTCTGTGTCTAGGCAGTGCCAAAAAGAGCTCTCCTGGCCCTGCTTACGAACCCAAATCCTATGTCATCCCCCAATCTCTGGTTATTGAGGAAGGCATTTTGGGGAGTCATGCTGCGGGCCTTACACCAAGAGAGCCAGTTTGGTGTAGTGGTTAAGAGCATGGGACTCTAATCTGGAGAGCCAGGTTTGATTCCCCACTCCTCCACTTGAAGCCAGTTGGGTGACCTTGGGCTAGTCACAGTTCTCTGGAGCTTTCTCAGCCCCACCGATCTCACAGGGTGTTTGTTGTGGTGATAATAATGACATACTTTGTAAACCACTCTGAGTGGGCATTAAGTTGTCCTGAAGGGCGGTATATAAATTGAATGTTGTTGTTGTTACTACTACTACTGGGGGCAAATCAAGACAAGATAGGAGATAGACTGATGGTTATGTGCGTCAGACCAAGAGAGAAAGAAAAGAGTGGCATATTTGTGGCTGTATGGAGTAGGGAGAAACTTGATAGGACAAATGGGTTCTACCCAACGAGGAAGGTGAGAATGTCTCTTATAACAGGACTTCCACATCTACTCTGCTCACTGCTGCAGCCTCACATCTTTCATTTGGAAGAGAAGCTACTAGAGTGGAGGATGGGTAACTAGCAGAATGGACAGAGCCACAGAAGAGGGTGCTTAGTGGCCAATGGTGGCAGTGCAGCTCTTAAATTCCAGCATAGTAACTGATGTAGAAAGGTTACCATGCTGCAGGATTTTTTTGGCTGGTTTGCTTCTTGCTGTATCGAATGCTCTGTTGCACCTGCACAGTAATCAAGCCATAATCCTTATGACCACAAAGTTATGGTCAAAGCTGAGTGGGCTATGCTGGCTATGCTCTCAGAAGAACTCTAGAGGTTGGATTTCAGTGCCTTCTCATAACTTCCCGCTCATCTCCAAGCAGCAAGAAAAGAGTAAGACTCAATAAGGGAAGCCATACCCTTCAGTTTGCAAAACCTAAGCAATGGTGTTAGTGATAGGACATGTCAGAGGTTGTTAATTCATATGGTTACCATAACTGAGAAGCGACTTGACTGCACATAACACACAAATGCAAACATGCTCAGTTTGGATAATGTATAAGGTTGTTGCATTCAGATTTTCTGGGAGCAAATTTGAGTTGCCCAGGAACAGAATTTTAATTTTTTTTTTACAGGCTAAGTGCAAATAGTCCTGATCATCACTTCCCACCAACCTTCTTCATCCAAATCATGCAAGTTTTCTTATGCACTGCCCTGTTCTTGGCTCCAGTTACCACAGCTAATACCATTTGATGTATGACAGTGAAATGGAATTTTTTAAAAAGCTTCAAAAATAGAAGTTCCGACCGGGACAAGATGTTGGATTTCTGTGGCTTTATCAATCCTATCCTGTTTTACAACTAGACCATGCAGTAAATGACCAGCCTCCAAACTCTGAAGGAAACAAACCTTTCAAAATCATAAAAGCACCCTAATAGCTTGTAACGCTTAATCTTGCTGCTGATCAGTATTGTGTAATAATATTAAAATGGCCCATTGTAGTGGAAGTGTCACTCCGTGGTGGCATCACTATATGAGTCATCAAGCCTGTGTGATTTAGTTTTCAGACTAGGATCTGGGAGACCCAGATTTGACTCCCTGCTCTGCCATGGAAGCTTACTAGATGACTTTCAGCCAGCCACACACTCTCAGCCTAACGTACCTCACAGGGTTGTTGTTGTGAGAATAAAATGGATGAGAGGAGACTATGCAAACTGCTTTTGGTCCCCATTGTGGAAAAAGGAGGGGTAAAAATGAAGCAAATAAACCAATTAACAAACCAAACAGGGTCTCCAGCCAATGTTAGAAGTACACCCTTGGAAACTGGGTAGCTTCAACACAGGTTACAAAGGTGGAATTCTACAACTTGGGAATAAGAGCACAGAGGTTCTCTCAGAGAACCCCAAGTGGTCCTGGGCGGAGTGGGGTGGGGGGAACAGAATAGCTTGCTTTGGAAACCTTTAAGTCTACACAAAACTGATTTGCTCACCTCATCAGCTCCTCCACTTTGTCATCTACATCCAAGTCCTCCTCAGAGGCTTCAAAGCTGTACGATCGTTGAGCCATGCTGTTTGCTAGCGGGTAGCGGGTGGGTGACATCTTCCCATTGAAGGCGGACAACCTCTCGTTACTCTCCCTCCCATTCTGATTAGTAGTGCAAGGCTGTGGGGAGGTGTCGTAACTGTTGCTAGGCGATGGAGACATCCCAGAGTGTTGGGTCTGCGTGGAAGCTGTGGCTGTGGAGGAAGACGCTGGGACGTTGTTGGTGCTGTTGCTACAGGACCCGCCACTGCCCCCGTAAGTGGATCGCCTCCCGAACTTGTCACTATGCTCCTGGTCGAGGCGGTCAAAAGTTTCCAGGGCATGGAGGATTTCGTGCCGTGTCATTCCTGTACGTCTCAGCCGCTGAAGCAGGTCTATCTGCTCTATGGTGAATCTGGGTTCATCTGTGTAGTGAAACATGGTTTCCAGCAGGCTGGAAAAGAGATTAAGAGAAGAGATACAATTCACTTTTTTTCTTCAGCTGCCTCCAGTACACAGAAAGTTCCCATTCTCAATCTATTCCTCCTTCAGCCATTGCACTTCTATGGGAGACAACGGCTGAGATTCAAACAGCCTCAAATGTAGGTAGAAGGCATTTTGTGCCACTCTGGAAAGCCCCCTGATTTTCTGGAATGGGATGTGGATCAGTACTACATCATCTGCTTGGCAAGCAGAAGGTCTGAGGTTCAGTCCCCAGAATCTCCAGTTAAAAGCATCATTAGCAGGTGAAGTAAAAGACCTCCTCTTAGAGAATCTTGGAGAGCTTCTGCCAATCAGAGTGGCCAGTACAGATCTTGATAAACCAATGGCCTGATTTGCTATAAGGAGCCTTCATGTATGTCCAAACAGCTTTAAAAAAATTATAAACATGAAAATTAAGTCATATCGAATTAATGATAAATAAAAATAGTCTATAAAATAATTCTTGTAGATTCTATTGTTAAGGGTTCTCCCCATCATATATAGAATTCTTTATAATAAATTATAAAACTTTGTTGAATATTTTCCTGAAATCTAATATTCCAATAGTTAATAAATGAAATCATGTTTTCTGTAAGTACGTCAGCTGATTCATTTCTTCTTAATTTTTAAAGAGTTTATCAAAATAAACTTAACAGCACTTAACCAAAGTTTATCAAAGAAGGCAAATCTGATCCCCCTGTCTGGGATTTTCACCGTACCATTTCCAGATTAAGTAGAAGACTATGCTGTGTTATTTTTCTATCTAGAATTTCTTGCCAAAAACATCTTGGGAAATGCATGTAATAGGCCAGAACAGTTGGGGGTGGGGCTCAAAAGGTAATAATACAACTTTTAAAGCTTTGATGTGAGGTGCAGAATACTGCACCAAAAGCACTGGTCAAAAGCTCTGAACCCTGGTTTAAAGATGAGGTATAAAGAAAAGCTGATGTGGTGGATAATAAAAAAAAGTGGTGCTGGGAGAGACCCGGGTTTATGCTGCAAGCCCCGTATCCAGGATGGCAACTGCAAATAAGGCAGGCCTGCTTTCCCAGTCAGACATTCAGACTTCCAAATTCAAAAGAAAAATATGTTTTAAATCCTATACTAGTGGCTGCTTATCCATGCAGAAATGGAACAAGATGCTCTGTTCAGATAAAACAGTAAAGACCCACAAGTATAGCACAAATTATATCCACAGGTGGAGGCCAGGTAAGATTTTTTTTCTTAACTAACATGCTTCCAATTATAGAAGAAAATATGGGTTAATCATTTTCATTGAATTCAATTATGATGTCATTAGGATATCTAAAAAGGAACATCCCAGACAAAAAGATGAGGTTGAATCCAAAGCCACTTTCATGAGAGAAGGTGGGTCACTCTGCACCTCCCTCTTCAATGTACCGTGCTTCCTGAAATGCTCTCCCTAGGAGAAAGAACGCCTCGGGAACAGAAAGGTAGAAGAATTGAGCAGGTATGCAGAAAAACAGTTCCCTCCTTGTGCTGACCCTTGGAGCCTGCTCATGAAAGTTATTGCTGCTTTGTTTACAACTGCCAAAAGTAGAAATCATCAGTAACTGGAAATTGAAATAACTTCCAGAATTTGAGAGAAACGTCTAGTATGGTGTTTAAATTAACAAAAAGGAGAGTATCATGGAAGAAAGACCTCAAAAAGAAACAAACAGCCATGAAAGACTAAGTATAATGTATATTTTAACAATAAAGTACTAAATACAATATATAAACTCAGTTTCTGTATTTGTTTTTTCTCAACAACGCACCATGTAATCATTGCAATTTATACTGAGGGCAACTGATATACTGAAATCTCACAGCAAGGCAACAGGAAATATGAGTCAAAGTACCATTCAGAGATTTCTAAGGATCAAAGTACATAGTGCTTATTACTAAAATGTTCAGTATTTATTTGGTCCCAGTACCTAATACTTGGGGAAATGATACAAAAGTGCCAGTGCCTTATCAATACACTAAAGTGACAGTGCCTTTCAGTGCTTTTAAACATATGCAATACATAACATTTCAGATCTAGATCAGTCCAAACATTTGAATAAATACAAAACAAGTAAAGTTTTCATGAACACTTGAATATATAGATCAGTTAAAGTCTCTCAACAATACAATGTATATGAATTTCAAGATGTGGCTGTGATTCCAAAAGTTCAAAAGTAGGGATGTTTCTTTAAATTTCTTCTGTGTGCAACCACTTCAAACTTCTGTTTGCAACCACAATGGGCAAGCTCACAAATATTCTTGGTTTCAAATTGCCCTGCAGGAGGTTTTTGAGACTACCCCGGCTGCTGTATGAAACTGACATGACTTCTCTTTATATTGTGTTTGCGACTGCCATGAGGAAGGCAATTTGAAACGGGAAGAGTATTTGCTAGCTTGCCCGCTGTGGTCGCAAACAGAAGTTTGAAGTGGTTGCACACAGAAAAAAACTAAAGAATGAAATGTACTGTAAGATTTTAATATATCAGTTGCCCTCAGTATAAATTGCAATGATTACATGGTGTGTTATTGGAAAAAACAAATATAGAAATTGAATTTATATATTGTATTTAGCACTTGATTGTTAAAAATATACATTGTACTTATTCTTTCACGGCTGTTTCTTTTTGTGGTGTTTAAATTAAACATTTTATGAACAGCAAAAGGAAGACAGAGGTAGAAATCATTTGCAGGAAAAATGATTGTGTTGATTACTTATTGGAGTAAGATATACTGATTTGGGTAAACAAAGAAAAAAGATGTTTGAATGTACCAGTCAGTAGATTTTTTATATATTAATTTTTGTTGCTTCAAAAATCCACAACTTTTAAAAAGAATTTGCACATCAGTAACTTGGTGAATATTGATTATTACTGGGAATTCTCAAGATTTTAGGAGACGCAGCAGAAAAGGTTGAACATCCAGGTTATGAGGCTAGTGTTATCTGATGCTTACATGGAAAATGTCCTTTACTAGGAATTGATGGAAGGTAAAATGGCATTTAAGAAGCACAGTTAGCTCTGGCATTTACTGGTAAATCTCAAAATTTTCTGACATGCCTCTCTGAGCCTGTTAAAATATGAAAGACTTAGTATTAAATGTCACCATTACCCAAATTGCTTACATTTTCATTTCTCTCTCTCACACACACATCCTTGCTCATGCAAAGCCATCTTGTGTTTAGATGAATCTGTTTATGCCACTCTCTTGAGGCGGCTCACGACAAAGCCATTAGTAAACACATTTCAATAAAATATAATATACTCAGCATAGAAAGATGGAACCATTTAAACAGCGGCAGATAAGAAAACAGAGAATTAAAAAAAAACCAAACTAGTACAACATAATGTATTCAAACGATGGTAAAAACATAAATAGCAACAGGAGTCAAGAGAAAAGGGGGGGCGGGTCCTGTAGCTTTTTTGTTTAACCTGCCTTGGATCCTGATTTCAACTCTTCATTACATTACCTTAAACTTTTACCTCAGGAGGGCCCTGGTCACCAGCACTCTTCCCCCTCTCCCCACATATACAGAGCTTCAGGTGTTCTCTACTTTACCCAAGATTATACTTCAAGACCAGCTTCCCTCTGGGGTTCGAATCCCACTGCTAACACCACCTGTGGCATTTTGCTGCCTTGGTGTGACCTATATATTGCTGCCTCCCTGACTCGTCAGTGTTCCCAAAAGATTTTTGCTGCCACCAAAAGTTTTCGCCTTAGATCTCATCAGTAACTGGTATTACAGGAAGGCTTAGTTATAGACAGTAGTATGACAGAATGGCCAGTGGTTGGGGGTGGCTGAGAGGTTAAAAAGGGACCCTATATTCCAGATGAAACAGGCATTTTGCTAACCAGAAGTAGAATTTATTTAAAGTACACATCCATGATGGCTGCAGAGTACTGATAAATATACTGGTTTTGAAATAGTTCATGGTTTCAAAAATATTTATATATTCTTAAAGGTGTATTCACAGACCCAGTCACAAAGACTAATTTTCCACACACTTCACTAAAAGAATAAACACTCCTCTTATCCACACACACACACACACAGATTCACTCTGACTTTTCCACACAGCTTGCCTGACCTAGACAGAATACACACAGACCCAGGCTTCCATACAGTTTGCCTGATTATGCCAGAATGAACACTTTCCCTCAGTGCAGTTCACTTTGTGCCCTCGGATACAGATACTGTCCAATCACAGCATACTTCACTCACTCATCCAGCCCCTCTCCTTCTAACCTTTAGAGGCCTGCACTACAGTAAAAATATATTCAAAACCCCACATCAATACACAGAAATAAAACACACAAACTTATTTACATGGGCAAGGCATTACAGGCCCCAAGAAAATGTCATGAAAATGCAACATTTTTACCTGGTAGCTAAAACTCCAGAAGTTTGATGCCAGAAGAACAGCTGAAAGGTAGAGTGGTCCACCAGCAAGAGGTCAAAACAGAAGAGGCCCCATTTCTGGTTGCCCCTGTGAGGACATACAAAGGCCCCTGTAAAAGATCTTATACATGCTCTCTTGAACTATTCTTGGCAAGATGTAACATAGCCCACTCTCATCAGATCTTGGAAGCTAAGCGGGGTTGGCCCTGGTTAGTACTTGGATGGGAGACCACCAAGGAAGTCGAGGGTTGCTACGTAGAGGTAGGCAATGGCAAACCACCTCTATTTGTCTCTTGCCCTAAAAAAACTTATGGGGTCGCCATTAGTCAGTCGCTTTCAGGCTTCCTGGACTGACAGTCTCCTCGAGAGCCAGGATTTACCCTGCTAGACTAGCAGGGTCTGGAACAGAGGAACAGGCAAGGGTCTGGAGTTGGTTCTAGACCCCAAGGGCTGTGGCCTTGTGAACTGGTGGAACAAGCACGGTTCACTGCTTAGCCCAAGACTTAAGCATTCCCGGAGGGCAAGAGACCCCACCTGTTCTGGGCTTCATCTGACCAGGGCTGGCTTGACCCCTGATCCTGCATAGTAGTGATAAGGCTCAGTAGCTAGAATACTGGCTGCCAGCCTGGTGTTTCTCCATTGCTGCATTGCCTCCTTGTGGGCCCGCCATCACTCTCACTCTCACCGGGTGGGGGAAGAACTTGGGGGACTTGTAGTCCATGGCCTGGTCCTACAAGGCCAGGGACTGGTTGCTGTGGATTCTGGCATGTTGGCAGCATTGCCTGGAGCTGAGCCTTCAGGGGTACGGGGCATAGTCCACGGTCCCTTCCACTTTACAAAGCGCTTTCCTGAACCATTCCATTATAATATAGCCCTGTTACCTTTATAGAAATGCCTTCCTGAACAACTCCATAATATATAGTTTGTGAAATGCCTTTGTAATATATAGTTTGTGAAACACATGGGAGCCACCCTGACCTCAGGCAGGGCATTTCACAAGGTGGGGGTCACAACAGAGACTGTTTAAGATATGTTATCTGTTTGCTGTATCTATTATCCTACTCTCACTGCTTTATTTTATTCTTATGAAATGCCATTTTCTGTATTGTTTAACATATAATTTCTAACATTTCATGCTTTGTTTCAAATCTTTGTAATTGTAGTCTTATTACATTGCTTATTTGATGTCTCATCCTATTGATCACATCGATTTACACTATATGATCTGCCTTGAGTCTCAGTGAGAAAGGCAAGATATGAATACAGTAAACAAAACAAGACTTTTTTGCTGCCACTGACTAATATTTTACATTTGTAAAAAATTGGTTTAGGTACTTTTAACCAGCTCTCCTCCCTTTCATGTGGACTCAAAGTAGTTTACAATATTAAATCCACAAATATTCCCTTCTGGAATGATTACCATGGAAGACTGGGAAAATGTGACCATTATAGCGGCTGAGCCAAGCCCAGCAGCAACTCCAGTGATAAACCAGGTCAAATTCCTCTTGAAATTGCATCCACAGTTCTAACAGGGCAATTTAGAAAGCAATTCTCTAATCAGACATTTAAGAATAATGTGTTACTCCTAGTTAATTAAGGGGCTCACATTCCAATTAGCGGTTTATCACTGGATAATGTTTGTAAGACCTTATAAAACTTTCCCCAATTCCTTTAAATGCGTGTTAATTTATTTTGTTTGGGAGAAATGGGGTGCTCTCTATTTTTTCCCAACTGGACGTTCAGTGCAATCCTAAAGATGCAACAGACTCACAGTGGATTCCATTCCTTAGTAAGTGCTCACAGCAGTTCCACTGAATGGCTTCTGATTATGACTCCAGTGGGGAGCACTAGTAGAACCAACAGGCTTAGAGGCTGAGAGGCTTGGACTTTCCGCACAGGCAACCTGAAGTGCCCCTCCCCGGTTCAGAGCATCCAACTCAAAAGATGTCATAATCTCTCTTTAATGTCAGCCACCAGGGACACAGAGGTGATGAGAACCTTCAAGACAGATATCCTGGCTTTGAAGTCCTTATCAGAGGAGCCACTGTCAAGGAGATATCAGGACTGAGTCACAATATCCACTCCCCAAAGGGTCCAGAGAAGAAATATCTGCACCGTCACCACAACTTCCCCTCCCCTTCTTATTCAACTTTGCTACATCTAAAAACAAAAACCTCTTCTCACCATTATCCAGGTCTAGCACTGTTCAGGCTACAATTGTTAAAAGCAGACACGTTAGGTCTGCCAAGCTGCAACTCGGAGTTTTGTTTAGAAATGCAAAACGGGACTCCACAAATGCAGAAATCCGCTGTGCGCTTTCGATCAAAGCGATGACAGTTAATAAGAACAGCCCGAGACGTCTGAAAATAAATCCAGCATAATCAAACGCTCGCCGCCACACGACTTATACAACCCGGGCCAAGAATGGAATAGCAGCACATCATTCTTGCGAGCGTCCTCAAGTCCTTCGGCTTCCTAATGCCAACGAGTAATGCCAATGCACCTGCAGGAGGCTCATCAGACATCACACAAAACCAGGGTTTGCATGAACTAACCATGGCCTTCAAACTCAGGCCAGGGTCTGAGTTTCTAAATGCACGAACAGTTGAACCATGAATTAGGGGCTGCTTGTCTGCTTTCATTCCCCCATCTGCTTAGTACTCCAGAGGTAGAGAACAGCTGAAGGTCTGATCCATCAATTCACACATCACACAGCAAACCAGAGTGCAAACCAGAGCTTGCCAATGTCTCCTTAGATAGTGATTTCTGATTGTGGTTTGCAGGCTGATCACATACTACAATTCAGACATCACCAGGAAACCATAGTGATTCTTCTTTAACCACGATTTGGTAATGTCAAGGAGTACAGGACTGGTTGTAGGCATGCATTCAAGGAAGCTTTATGTCCCTTCTGATCTTCTGCTCACAGGCAGAATTGTCACCATGGGTGGGGGCTTTGACTGCCCCAGAACAGTCCTGAGTCTCAGAAGCCAAAGGGTGAGTAGAGAGTAAGAAATAAACCATCCTTTCCTCCACCAATGAAAACTGAGTTACCTCGTCTCTAGCAAGGCAACTGCCTCCCCCTCCTTACCCTTTCCTGTATATTAAGTACTGTGAGCTCTTGGCCCACTGGGGGAAGCTTATCATAAAAAGTCTCTGTGGGCTCAGATCTAATTTTTAAAACTTCATTCCAAGCACACAAAAAGATCATCAAATGAGGAGAACCCTTGGGAAGGGTAATACAGAATTTAGAAAATAAAAGTACAGTTTCTAGCTAATTTCAAGAGTTCTCTAGTCTTCATGCCCAACTTGCAGTCAGCACGGGACTACAGCAAGGACGAAAAAGAACACCACCCCTCAAACTGCCTCAGTAGAGAATGTGGGGTTTTTGCTGCCATGACTACATGAGGTGCTTCCCACAGGTATCAGCCTGTGGATCCAGTCAGCTTTTCTGCTGGGGGTGGAGAGGAAAGGAGGGGTTCCCTTTGACCATAAAAAGGGCTGGCCAGAGGATCATAGGATCTGCTTGAACAAATGCCATGTGTGATGGGGGCTCTAGTAACAAAGGGAATGGGAAGAGACTGAGAAGAAAAGTTAACGGGATCTAACCTAATGTTTAAACATTCTTATGCTAGCAGCAGAATCCAGCCTTATTTTACCCATCCTTGGGATTCCTCATTAGCTACAGCATTCCATAGAAGTAACAATCCTCCATATTTCCCTCATGTTTGGAGCCACAGATGTGCTGTGGCGAACTGCACACTGCTTCTGCAGCTGCTCTGAACGTTTAAAGCTGCCTCATATCATGTCAGACCATTGGTTCATCCAGTTTGGAACCATCTATGTGAGTGGGCAGCAGCACTGCCATGCCTCAAGACAGGAGTCTCACCCAGCACTTCTGCAGCAATCTTTTCTAAATGATGGGTGAATGTGCGTGTGCAAAATGTGGGACCAACCCGAACTTCTGTGAGTTGCATAAATTATGCAAACTGCAGATATCTGAATCTCTTTACCTATTTTGCATAACATACTTTGTTTCTGGTAGTCATAAGGAAGATAAGGTGATACCAGAGTGCCTGGTCTCCTAGTCATTAACTATATTTAGCTTCTTTCCAAATATGTTTCTGGCAAGGCAGTTATGCACTCTTTCAAGCTCCCCTTCCCCCCACTATCATGAGAACTAGAACCTTGCTTTGTGTTTAAAAAAACTTCAAAAGCCCAGATACAAACACTGCTTTACACACTGGTTAATTGTACACCAATGAGGAAAACAGGGTTAACATACCTGTAACTTATGTTCATCGAGTTCTTCTGTGCTGACACACATGGGACTGCGCAGGCGCAGGCCAGCCGCCGGAGAATTTTCTAGAGCTTCCATGGCTCCGAAGGGGCCGTTTGTCGCGCGCCTCAGCGACCGTTTTCCCGCCCAAACGGTCACGTGATCCTCCAGCGACCAACGGCCCCTTCCCTCAGTTCTCCCTTGCCGCCGCTTGACCAACACACTTCAGCCATAACACCTTAAAAACACCAATTTCCGTTACAGCCATCACAATATCGTGCATTGGAGTTCACAGCGGGGTAGGAGGGAGGGTTGTGTGTCAGCACAGAAGAACTCGATGAACATAAGTTACAGGTATGTTAACCCTGTTTTCATCTTCGTTCTTCTGTGCCTCCACACATGGGAGTGTACCAAGCTTCACACAATAAGGAAGGCGGGGGTGAAGTCCAACACAATTTTATTAAGCAAACAAGAACAACAATAAATAGATATGCATATATACATCTATGTAAAAATACTGTGTAAGGACACATAAATACTCAATATTTACATATATACACACCCCCAGGTACATATATACACTCTTCCACTCAAGGGTACCCAGCAGGTACGCCAAGAAAGTCATTCCAAAACTCCCTCAGGAAAAAAGGGAGTGTAAGACAGCCTTGGCCACAGATACATCCTGCTCCGCATTGACATCAACGGCGTAATGCCTGACAAAGGTGTCTGCAGAGGACCATGTGGCTGCTTTACAAATGTTAACCAGGGGCACCCCCCTGAGGAGTGCCGAAGAGGATGCTTGGGACCGCGTGGAGTGGGCTCTGACATGAAGCGGGCAAGCCACCCCTGCCAGGGAATAGGCCTTGCTAATGGCCGTCACAATCCACCTAGACAGGGTCTGTGAGGAAGCCCTGCTACCCTTGTCCTTGGCCCCAAAACATACAAACAGGTGAGGACTGGAACGGAATCCCTTCGTCCTATCCAGGTAATAGGCTAGGGCCCTCTTCAAGTCTAGGGAATGGAGGGCCTTTTCCCCCTTAGAGGAAGGTTCAGGAAAGAATGCAGGCAGTGAGATATCCTGCGAGAGGTGGAAGGCGGACACCACCTTGGGCAGGAACCCGAGGCAGGGACGCAGGACCACCTTGTTGGGATGAAACACAAGAAAGGGAGGGTCAGACCGCAGTGCAGACAGCTCACTGACCCTTCTGGCCGATGTGACGGCCACCAAGAATGCTACCTTGTAGGATAGCATATCCAAGGGGCATGTAGCCATAGGTTCAAATGGAGGCAACATGAGACGTGAGAGCACCAAGGACAGCGACCACTGAGGCACTGGCGCCGACACAGGTGGGTAAAGATTGTACATGCCCTTAAGGAACTGGCGGGATTGTGGGTGAGAAAACACCGTAGCACCCTCAACTCGGGCGTGAGCAGCTGATATCGCTGCCAAGTGTACCTTGAGGGAGGACACCTTCAAGCCCAGGCCACGCAAGTGGCACAAATACTCGAATACAACCCCCAAGGGACTGCTGTCAGGCACCACTCCTTTAGCAAGTGCCCAGAGCTCAAACCTGCGCCACTTGGCCGCATAAGCGCGCCTAGTGGATGGCCGACGAGCATTCAGGAGGACCCTCTGTACCTCGTCAGTAAAGCCTATCGGGGAGGAACGATCCGCCAAGCCGTTAGATGCAGCTTCCTGGGATCGTGGTGGACTAGGCTCCCATTTAGGAGAAGGTCTTGCCGAGGGGGCAGACTCACATAGGTCCGTTGGGACATCCGCAGGAGCTTCGGGAACCAAACCTGCCGTGGCCAGAAGGGGGCCACTAGGATGCAGTCCGTCCCGTCCTCCTCTATCTTGCACAGGACCCTGGGAATCAAGGGGAACGGAGGAAACATGTAGTGCAAGCCCTGCGTCCACGTAAACTGGAAGGCATCCCCAATAGAGAGGGGGTCGCTTCCTGCCCTGGAACAGAACGTGTGGGCCTTGGTGGTCGCCGCAGTGGCGAACACGTCTATCACTGGATGACCCCACATCTGGAAGATCGGCCCAACGCACTCTACGTTCAGTTCCCACTCGTGGTCCAGTAAAGGGACCCTGCTGAGGGCATCTGCCCGGGCATTGTCTGACCCAGCCACGTGTATAGCACGGAGCGACACGCCGTTCTCGATAGCCCACTGCCAAGTGAGTGTGGCTTCCCGGCACAGGGCCATGGACACTGTGCCCCCCTGCTGATTCACGTAGTACATGGCAGTCGTGTTGTCCGTCTGCACCAACACCTGACGATTTCTCAGCAGTGCTGTAAGAGACACAAGTGCGAAACGAATGGCCCTTAGTTCAAGCACATTGATATGGAGGGTCTTTTCCCTGTCAGACCAGACATCCTGCACAGACACATCACCACAGTAAGCCCCCCATCCCAACAGAGAGGCATCAGTGGTAACCGTGATGTCATGGTGTTGATACCCAAAAGGGGTCCCTTTAAACAAGTTGTCATCAGACAGCCACCAGTCCAAGGAGGAGAGGATGACCCTCGGGATAGAGAATTTGAGGGACGGAGGGTGCAGCAGAGCATCGTACCTCCGCACAAACCAGTTCTGGAGAGGGCGCATACGCAGCCTAGCAAAAGGCACCACAGAGGTGGCCGCTGCCATATGCCCTAGTAAGCACTGGATAGTGCGCACAGACTGGAATCTGTTCCTTTTAAACATGGACACTAGACCCCTTAGGGACCGAGCCCTCTCCAAGGGGAGCAAGGCCTTACCCTCCACAGAGTCTAAAAGTGCACCAATGTAGGACACCTTGCAGTTGGGCACCAGCTTGGATTTCTCCAAGTTCACCAGGAGCCCCAGGCATTGGCAAGTGCTAAGTACCAAGGCAATGTCCTGCACCAGCCTAGACTCCGATTCAGCCACGATGAACCAGTCATCGAGGTACGGAAAGATGGTACAGCCTTCTTCCCGTAGGAAGGAAACCACAGGGGCCACACATTTAGTGAACACTCGTGGGGCAGTGGACAGGCCAAAGGGGAGCACCTTATACCGGAAAACCCTATGCCGGTAAACAAAGCTCAGGTATTTCCTGTGCTCCTCCCGTATGCCCACGTGAAAGTATGCGTCTTTTAAGTCAAGAACCGCAAACCAATCTCCCTGTTTCAGCAAGGCGATCACAGCCGCCAACGTAACCATTTTGAATTTGGTCACCTTGAGGAAGGCATTAAGGCCCCTCAGATCTAAAATGGGACGTAAGCCCCCATCCTTCTTAGGGACCAGGAAGAACCTAGAGAAGAAACTCTTTACAGAGTCCTCATAGGGCAATTCTTCCACAGCACCCTTGGCCAAGAGCGACACGATCTCCGCATCCAGCTCGGCCATAGTGTTATTGACAGCTGTCAGGGGTGAACTGCATCTAGGCAGCTCAACAAACTCCAGCCCGTATCCCAGTTCAACAATCGTTAAGACCCATGAGTCAGATGTTATTGACTCCCACTCAGAGAGGAGTGGACTCAGTCTGTCCGAAAAGTTCGGGGATACGGCTGGCGCGACCCGTCAGTACTGCCTCCCGGCGCCCTGCTGATCTTTCTGCTGGGCCGGTTGCTGTGCCGGACGAGGCTTGAAGGGCCGACGCCTCCTCTGCTGTTGTGCGGGAGGGTAAGGCCGCTGCTGGTAGGCAGGATACTGCTGGTAGCCCGGCCGCTGTTGTTGGTATCTGCCCAGGTAATGGTAAGGGCCAGACCGGGGAGCGTACCGTGACCTGGAGGAGGGCTTGTCCGCTGGAGCCAGACCCAAAGACCGCGCCGTCTGCCTGTCCTCCTTTTTCTTCTTCAGGGTCTCGTCGGTGGACTTGGAGAACAGCGAGTCCCCTTCAAAGGGCATGCTCTCCACCCTGGAACGCACCTCTTGGGACAGGGCCGTCGACCGCAACCAAGAGTGGCGCCTGAGGACCACCGCCGACGCCATCCCTCTAGCAGCAGTGTCAGCAGCGTGGCTCCCAGCGTTCATTTGCTGTTTAGACAGCCGGACAGCCTCTGTTTGCAGCAGGGACACCACAGCCTTCTGCTCAGGAGGGAGGTCTCGGGTATAGGATGCCAACTTCTCCCAGAGGTACAGTTGGTACCCTGCCATGATGGTCTGGTAGTTGGCAATCCTCAGACCCAGCGAAGCTACAATGTACTGGCGCCTGCCCATGGCATCAAGCTTCTTGCCCTCTTTATCGGCAGGCACCGAGGAGTGACCCGATCGTCGGGGGTTGAACTCCTCTGTGACCAAGGAGGAAGGTGGAGGGTGCTTCATCAACGCCGGCCAGGTGCCCTGCTTGATCTTGTAAAGCTGCTCAATGCGCTTGGAAGTTGGAGGTTGATCACAGGGCACCTGCCACACCTTCTCCACAATCTCCTCAATACCCTCGAGCATAGGGAAGCCAACGTACGCCGGATTATCCCCATAGATACGCTTGAGGAGCTTGTCCTTGGTCTGGGGGACTGCTGAAGAGATATCCATCTCGAGAGCCTTGGCCATCCTTGCCATCTGGTCGGCGTAGATGCGGAGGTCCTCGAATGGCGAGTCCGCAGATGGCACTAGCTCCTCAGCTGGCGATGGTTCGGACCAGGACTCCGACTGGTAGCCAAAACTCCCCACTTCCTCCTCATCGGAACCGAGCTCGGATTCCTGAGCCCGGAGTGGAGGGGGAGCCCACGCCGACCTCGATGTCGAAGGCCTCGGTTCCGACACGGAGAAGCCCGCAGGTGCCCCCTCCCATTGGCAACGGTATGGCGAGGGGAGGTAGGAAGCCTGTCGATGCCGGGACGCAGTGGACCGGACTGATCGGACACTGTCCCCGGAACCATGCCGCTCACGACCGACCGGAGGTGGAGACGGATGGACAGGCGACGGACGGCTCCGACGAGGAGACGGGCTCGGTTCCAGCCTCGGCGACCGAAGGGCAAGCGATGGTCGGCTCCGACGGTGCGGGCTTGGCTCCGGCCCCGACGAGAATTCTGCGGGCACCGTCTCGAAGGCCATCGGATCCGGCACCGGCACGGAGATGCCTTCTGGCTCAGGGGAGCCCAGATGAGGGGAAGGCGTGTGAGGAAGCACGATGACCTCCTCCTGAGGAGCGGGACGCGGCGACCGATGATGCTTGGTCTTCTTCTTCTTCTTCGCCGGTTCCGAAGAAGACCTCGGAACCGACGCGCTCCTCGCCTTCGAAGGGGACCTCGGCTTCGACCTCTTAGGCTTCATCGGAACCGATCCGGACGTCGGTTCCGACCGGGGACTCGGCACCAGGATCCTCGGTTCCGACGTAGGTCTTGGATCCGACCTGGTAGATGACGCGCTACGGGGCGGCCGCACCGGTCCCTGCGCTGGAGAGGCCGCTCTCGACGCCGAGGTACTCGGGGGACGCGGTTTCGACCCCGACCTCGCGGAGGCCACTGAGCCAGCTCTTGAATGCCGTTCGGCAGAGGGGCTAGGGCCGGCCTTGGGGGAGGGCAACGGAGCGCCTCCGGACATGACCTTCTGCCACAGGGAGGAGTTCAGTCGGGCCTTGCGCTCCTGCCGGGCCTTGCTGGTGAAGCCCTGGCAAATCTTACAGGCCGACACATTATGGGTCTCCCCCAAACAAAACAGGCACAGTTCATGGCCATCGGTCTTGGCCATTTTCGTGTGGCATTGGAGGCAATGCTTGAAGAGAGCCTTTGAGGCCATCTTCAGGGGCACGCGAAAGGAAGGTCAAAAACAGTCCGAGTCAAATTACCGAGTCCACAACAAAGTCCAAAACGAGATCCGAAGAATAGTCGAGGTCACGAAGTCCGAAGTCAAAAGCCAAGCAATCAGTCAGAATAAAGCACGAAGCACAAAAAAGCACAGAGCAACGAAGCTCACGTTCTCTCCAAGCGGCGGCAAGAAGAGAACTGAGGGAAGGGGCCGTTGGTCGCTGGAGGATCACGTGACCGTTTGGGCGGGAAAACGGTCGCTGAGGCGCGCGACAAACGGCCCCTTCGGAGCCATGGAAGCTCTAGAAAATTCTCCGGCGGCTGGCCTGCGCCTGCGCAGTCCCATGTGTGGAGGCACAGAAGAACGAAGATGAACATACAGGTACCTGGATGCCTGTGTCTGGTGGAAATTTAATCTACTTGATACTCGCAACATATTTCATATTGCACATTTTTAGAGTTTATTTAAACCACACCCCCTCCCCCAAAATGCTGGCTGAACTCCAGGAAAAGAGTAGGCTTAAAAAACTAAAAACAGACAGACCTAACAGAAAGGGTACATACACTGCTCATTTTAAAGCATGAAAAGCTGCATGAATATGACAGATTATGTTTGACATAGATCAGCAGCTAACAAGCTCTTTACACTTGGGAAACCATTTCCCCTTTTATCTGTCTGTTCACCCGCCCTCTGGGACATTTTTGAGGGTGAACTGTCAAGAGGCCTGCTGTCAGTTTATAGGGGTGTAACCCAACATAATAAAAGCACAAGAGCCGTGCTTGAGCAGACCAAAAGTCTGCATAGTCAAACATCCTGTCTCCCCACAGTTGGCCAGCCAGATGCTTGGGGAGGGGTGCTCAAGCAAGGCCTGAAGGGCAGCCTCTCTCCCTTAACGCTTTCCTTTCAGCAACTAGCATTGAGAGATATGCTATCCAGACAGCATAGTATTATCCTGCCCTTCTTACAAGGAACTGCGAATGGTGTATCTGGCTCTCCCCGCTCCGTTTTATCCTCACAACATTCCTACAAAGGAGGCTGAGCTGAGAGAGTGATGGAACCCACCCCCATGGACTTCATAGCTTGAGAGGGGATTTGAATGTGGGCATCCGCTTCTGAACCAGGAGGGCCCATTTAGCTATCTTGGTTAATCACTATGGATAAGCCTACTGCAGAAGAACTTGCCTGATCCCCTTTTCAAGCCAACGTTAAAAATCTCTCTCTAACTTAAGGGGCTTGTCTGTTGGAGGCACTTCTCAAGGCTTCTTAAACTGAAGGAAAGCTACAAACTTTGCTCAGTGGGGCGACAGGATACATGCTGATGCCATTTCCTCCAGGCATTTGGCAAAAATGAGCACTTTTGACCAGGAGTGATTCCGCACACGTTGGATAATGCACTTCCAATCCTCTTTATAGATCATTTGGAACAAATTTTTTCATGTACGGAACAAAAAATCCACCTCAAACGATTGATAAAGTGCATTGAAAGTGCATTATCCAACATGTGCGGAATCAGCCCTGTTTGTTATTGTTTGCTGATCATTTTAATATATACATTATGCTTATTAGCTGCTGTGTTGTTCAGATATTGGCAGTATTATATGTTTAGAACTTGTTGATAGTGCTGTTGATATTGCTGTTGTCTTTATAGTTTTATTGGTCTCATTGTAAATCTTGGTTAAGATTTCTGTGAATCTCCATAAAAATTTTGGTTAGGAGATGGTATTTGAATCTTCTGAATAAATAAAAGCTAATTACGCATTGTGTGAAGTGAAGTACTTTCTTTTGTCTATCTTTAATCTACTGTCAATCAGTCTCATAGGGTGAACACAAGTTCTTGCGCTGTGGGAGAGGGTGGGGGGGAAGTCTCTCCAGCCACTCATAATTTTATAACTTCGTCATGTCCTCCACCTCTAACACCAGTTTTTTTTAAACAGCACAGAGATAGACGTCCCAATTACTTTTTAAATAACCCAACAATGAGATGAAGGAGGAAGAAATAATTGCTCAATTTTGATTTGAGCAAAAATGATTATCTTTGTTCTCACGGAAATCGCCTCTTGCTTTTTTACTTCTCTCATAGTGTATCACCCATCTGGTCTCTTCCCCTGGTTTGGATAGCAAGACAGACTCGTGTACCTAGAAATACATTTCTTTCTTCTGGGGATGCCAGTGACTCTTACGGGTGACTGAGAAATGGGATCCAATGTGTACTCAGATCACAGAGCCTCAGAGGCTCAAAAGGGATCTGAGGTTGGCCGCTTGATTTCCAGGCAACAGGGAATGATTGACCAGCCCAGGCATGGCATAAATAAGAGTTTGGCCTTTGCCCCCTGACCTGATCAGAGTGGTGAGTAACTCCTGCCTGCTTTGCTCCAGCAGCCAGCTACAGGGACAGTGAGCTGACCACCACGTCCTCCCAGTACAGCTGTCTACATCCCAAGTGTAACCTGGAAAAGAAGCTGATTCGAAGAGACAGATGGAGCTCTGTGTCATGTATTTGACCCATTGATACAAATGTTGGCAACAGATCTCTAGTTATTATTAAATTTCAATAGCACACGTGAATGCTTTTCAGTCCTTCAGAAAGGCCTAGCTATAGCAAAGGGAGAACTGAACTTGAAGAATCTATGGCTTAGAGAAACTTTGAACTCAGGGAACTGCAGGCCCATCTCTCTCTCTCTACATGTTGGTCTTAGGATTCAGTTTGTTCTGCAGTCAGAGTGGCCTAGAGCAGGTTTTTTCCCTGCTTCCCCACAGTACTGTGGTGAATTTGTGCATCTATGGGGATTTTCCCGGCTTTTCTCTGATCATTCTCAAAACTGCTTTGGGAAATATAGCAGTAAAGTGAGGATGGTTGCTGTGTTATGTGGGGAAACTTGGATTTTCCAGCTCACGTGTCATCTATTTCCCCTGACCCTGTCTGCACAGCAGCCATTTCCTCGCCCCACCACTAAGGGACTTTTTATTTTTTTAAAAAAAAATCAGCACTAGAATATCATCTCCATACAATGTTGTAGTGATAGGTACAGCAAGTTCTCTGAATTCCCAGCTTTCATTTTTTTTTTAAAAAGTCATTAGTCCTTCCCTTGTGAAGATACATGGGAAAGGGCATATCTTTACAAGGGAAGGGGGCTAGAAACTTACAAAAAATGAAAGCTAGAAATTCCAAGAACCTTCTGCACCTATTGTTGTAATGGTATAACGATATTCTAGTGCCAATTTTTTTAAAATCGCAAAAGCCCTATTGGCCCAGGGGAGGGGTGGGAGGCCACTTCCCGGGGATTCGGGAAGGAAAACGGGGAAAACCTGCCTTGTGGAAGCCCCATTGCCACTGTGTGCTTAACCTGAAGCTGCACCAGCAACAGGGAAATCACAAAATCCTATCCCTGTGTGGAAGACACCATGGGTTCACTGAGTAATGGTTTTCTGGGGCAACACACTAACTCCTAAACCACTGTACATAGGAACAGCTGAGATCAGCAAATTTAAACTTTTTTAAACGCCTTGCCTCATTTCAAAAAAAATTAGAGGCTTGTTCTCACCACACATTTTAAAAAACACACTTTATATTAGAAGCCCAATGGAAACAAACAGATCTCAAATAATTAACCCCAAGTTAAAAACCCGAA
Organism: Eublepharis macularius; assembly: GCF_028583425.1. Classification (NCBI taxonomy): domain Eukaryota; kingdom Metazoa; phylum Chordata; class Lepidosauria; order Squamata; family Eublepharidae; genus Eublepharis; species Eublepharis macularius. Next base: position 220,228,254 of record NC_072790.1, read on the forward strand.
TAGCCAAAGGGACAGCTATCGTTGACCATCACCATCATGTTTTGCTAAATTAGCAACAAGACTTCCATGAAGTAAAGAATAAGCGCGAAACAGAATTCAAAGCAGCTTCGCTCACAACCGGAACAATCTGTTGACTCTTTGCCCCTCTCGCCCCTTCTGGTCTCTTTAAAATGGATTACATAAATTCAATTTTTTAACAGATAGAGGGAAAAAAGCAGCTACTGTACTTACACTACTGGAAAGGTTCTCAGCATACTTTACATGGGGAGAGGAAATCAAAAAGCCTCTTGGAGGTCTTCGGCACTAGTTACCATTCTGAAATGGATAAGTGGAATATGTCTTAACATGAAAGATAATATGCAGTTCTCATCTCATACAAACTCCCACTACCTTGTGAGGTAAGTCACTTTTATTTTCTTTGGCTGTACCGGAATACCACAAACCCCGAGCATTTTCTGAAAATGGGGAGAGGTGGGTGGGTTTTTGTTTTAATTTAGACAAAAAAGATTGTTGTTGGGATTGAGCAGGAGTGTCTTTAATTTGTAAAAGTTAAATTTTAACAACATATTAACAAGCTATTTACATAACATAAATGTACAGAGGACAGTGTATTGGTTAGGGTGTTGGACTAAGACTGGGGGAGAGTCTGAGTGAAATCCCCTCTCTGCTTTGAAGCTCAAGGCCAAACTAGACGTGCAGGTTTTTAAGTAGTTGGGACAGAGTTCCCAGATCCAACTTGTTAAAAACCCGTGCATTTAGTTTTGTTCTCACTTGGTAGTTGTAGACAACACCTTAGTAGCATTACTTACCTTACAGGACAACTGTGTGAATAAAACTGGGGGCAGAGGTTATGTGTGCTGCTCTAAGGAAGGGAGGGATTTTTAATAAATCTAATAAAATAATGTACCGAAGTATTGTATGGACACTGTTTTTGTTCTTATCTGCCCTGGATTTTCAAGGACATCAAGGTTTAAAATCTGTAATTTATTAATAAAAATTATTAAAATATTATTTTGTTTGAATGAATCTGAGCCAATTATGTGATGCTGTAAGCCCATGAGGCAAATGCCATTTTGGTTCATCGGTTAAGAGGTGTACATTTGGATATTTCTGATCTGAAACAGTGCCTGAAATTCCTCATTTAGTTTCAGATTTGAAAGTAAGGAATTTCAAACAGATCAGAAATACCCGGATGTACTCTCGGTATCTAGAGTTGTACTTATACAGGGGATCTCTCAGTGATGCTCCTTGTCCCCCAACTAGTGGAGTTACAGAAGGGAAATGGGAGGGCAGCATATGGAAGTCACTTCTTGATTGGAACAGGAAGTGATGATGTCATGACATTCTAGGAATTTCAGAAATCTCTGGTTTTGACAAAGTGTCAAAACAGAAAGTGACTTTCAAGAAGTCCCCCCCCCGCCCCAATGCTCCCAGGGATTGCCAGCCAAAGGCAGGCATCCCTATTGGTATCTCTTGACTGGGTGCTGTTGAGAGTTTGTTTAATATTCTGTGCTTGGTTTTGGAGACCACAACTTGGGAATGTGGGCAAAGTAAGAAAGGATTCACAGTAGAGAGCTACAAGGATTGTAAAATATAGAGAAGAAAGCATTGCAAGGGATGGCTCAAGGAACTGGACTTGAATGTAGAGAAAAGAACGTCACAGAAAGACATTTTACCATTTTCAAACATTTTTAAGAAAGGACCTTGAACAGAAGAACAGGAAAGACAGGCGGATTTGATCCCCCGAGAAGAAGTTAACAAGGAACACTTCAAAGTTAAAAGAATATAGAGTCAAATTAAACATTCAGCAAAGGCTCCTAAGGGCTATTCGGCAACGGCAAAAGGAACTTAAGAACCATATTCCTTGCTTTTTTTAAAAAAAAAATAAGGATTTTCTATGGATCTCTTACATACAGGATACCCAATTTTACATAACAGGTGACTCTCACTCAACACAAACATCCATCGCCTCCTTCAGAATTCAATGGCCACAGTTGTAGGGGAAGCTTTCTGAACTATATATCACAGTAATGACAATCTCTCTAGGCCTCCCACAGGCTGTGGTGTCAGGCAATGTTCCCAAAGGCTTCTAAGACTCAGAGAGCAACTATCAGGAACAGGCTGCTGGCATAACCGTACAGGTTAAGAAAACTCAGTTAAGCTGTAGAAAATAGTTTGCAAGGCAGCCAGCCAGGGCTGTACAATCTTGGCAGGAAATAGGAAAATGAACTTTGGAGGAAGCAGGAAGCTGTGAGCCAAACAGCTAAGCATTGGGGGCAACTTTCATAATATGGATTTGACTCAGCCCACTAAACCTTCGGTTACAGGTCTCTAGTACCATACGATTTCAAAACACCTTGCTACATGAACACATGAAGTTACCTTACTCTAAGACAGACCACTGGTCTCTCAAGGTCAGTACTGTCTTCGGGCATCCTACACACCAGGCAGATGCTTACCACTCAGCTATGGTTCCCCCACAACTGCAGTATCAATTAGAATTTCTAGACACACATTTGCACCATGGAATTTCAAAAGGCAGGCGTCAGTCCTTCAGACCTGGCATACTGGACAAGAGCCTGTCTTCCTAACACTAACCAGCAAGAGGTGCTATTATTAATCTATAACATTAATGCAGTGGTTAAAGCAGACAAACCTTTGTCCTGTCTGCATTATCCATTAATGAGATTAACTGGCTTGGGGTGGGGGGTGATGAGAAGCATGAGAAAGAAGAGGCCAAAAAGTTCTTCCCCCATTGCTGCTGTAAATTGTAAAAAAAAAATGTGTGTGTGGGGAGAGAATTACATATTAGTATGAAAATCGTGGCAGCAAACCATGGGCTGGAATGAGCAATCCAATCCCCCGTCTTAAAAGGCAGCTCAAATTTACAATGGATGAGCCTTCGTGGCAATCTGTTTTTCCGATATTAAAAATCTCATTTTCTCAGTGCCAAGGACAAGTGGATGTGTGAGGCATTGGAGTATCAACTCGGCATTTGTCTCATTTGACATTAAATCATTCTCATTTTCAGCTCGGATTTTCTAATGTCTCCTTGGGAGCCACTTGAGTTTTCTTCATTTCTCTCCGGCTGCAATTAAGACGCTCGAGTAGAGCCTGCCCTAGCATTGCCACCTTTCCCTCATCCCCACCCTCTACCAATGCTTTGGGTTTTGATTGGCTTTGTGGCAGGTGGAAAGTCATCAGGTGCCATCTTCCCATTAAGGTGCACCTGTCAGATTTCTGCTCATCAGGCTGTTGTTAAAATCTCATCTATAAGGGCTGGAAGTAGTAAGGAACAAAACATTAAGACTGGCTAGGATCAAAATGGCAATTTAATTGGATTTTAAAAAGCACAATTTAATAAGCATTTTTACTGTTTCTGAATTTCACATTCCCCAGCAACAATGTTCCAACCCCTCAGTCAATGCCAGATTTAGCTAAACTAGTTATGTTAACTTAGTCATGAGTGAGTAATCCCATGTTTTGCTACAATAAATTAACATCTGTTAAGACTGAGAAATCCCAAATCTTTGTTCCAAGCCACAAAAGAGAGTGTGTGAAACTTCTTAATGAAACCCAGTTCAGCAGTTTCATGCTGAACTCCCCCTTTGAAGTTCTTTAGTTGAAGAACTGTGGCTTTCAGACCAGAAACAGGATGTCCAGGGAGACTGCAACGATTTCCAACTGGTTTCTAATTGCTGCAATTTTTAATGAGATCTGTGACCACTTAATTCTTTCATGGGCCCTTGACATTGCTGTTTGTTTGTTTTTTTCACACCGATACATCAAATGACTGCATCGTGATCATCCAGTTGTGACATCTGAAGAAGTGGCTCTAGTCCAAGAAAGCTTCTGGTGGAACAAAATTCGGCTAGTCTTTAAGATGCCACACCATTCCTGTTTCTTTGTTGCTGAAAAACACTAACATGGGAATTTTTACTTATTTGGTGGCTGCAAATGCATGGGTATCTAGTTTAGATCAACAGCTGGGTACATTCCATAATAGGAAATGTGTAAATTCACTAGGAGTACTGAATTTCAGCAGCCTGAAGACTCCGATTTTACAAGAGCAAAATTCTAGCCCTCTGTGGTGAAAGTCAGGCTTGTATACATGTGGACAATGCCAAGTAAAATTACAGAAACCAGAAGGAAGGCTGAGGAGACCCAGGTCTCTCATTTTGCATACCATCTTCTAAAAGGTCCTGAATATATAACACTTATGACTTGTGTTGAGAAACTGGATAGGGAAAACCTTTTCTCTTCCCACATTGCTAGAATTCAGGATTTCCCTTGTATACACACTAGATTCAGGGCAAAAGTCAGCAGCTTTTCTTAAAATCATGCAGAATTAACTTGTGGAAATCACTACCATGTTATGCAGCGATGGCCTTTTGGTTAGAGGGCTTGAGAAGGGAACTATACAAATTCCATGGCGTATAAGGTTACCAGTAGCTAATGAAACCTGCATGTTCAGAAGCACTGCATTCCTGAATGCCAGTTTCTAAGGGGGGGGGGGGTGCTACAGCAGGGGAGGGAGATGGCCTCCGTGCCCCGATGGTGGGTTTCCCAGAGTTACCTGTTGGGACACTGTAAGTATCAGGATGGTGGTCTAGATGGACCTTCGGAATGAGCCAGAAATCTCTTTGTACATTCTCAAAAAGAACTGAGCTTTCTTTTGGGCAAAACGTGAGTTCCCTTCTTTAAATTATATACTCAGCTCACCTTCTCCCTTACAACTATATTACAGCAATCACTAGAGGGGTACCTGTATTCGTTTGTACCAGCACAAATAATCAAGTGTCTTGTGACACATTAAAGGCCAACAAGTTATTCACTGTAGCATCAGGTTCCATGAACTAGAGAATCCAGTTCATCAGATGCATGGAATGAGTCCTCAAGTTATTGGGAGAGGGGGAAGGTTGAGAAGACCAGTGTGGTGCAGAGTTCAGGGAGTCCAACTGGGATCTAGGAGACCTGGGTTTGAATTCCACCTTGCCATAGAAACTTGCTGGGTAACCTTAAGCTAGTCATTTTCTTTCCACCGCATCTATCCTCACAGGGCTATTGGGAGGATGAAAGGGAGAAGACAGTTTTGGGTCCCTATTGGAGAGAGAACCGAGGTAGGTATAAATAGCAGGATCAAAGGACCAAGGAATACAGAGAGAATCTATTCATATAAAAGACAAATGCATTAAAGAAAAGTACAGATACCACTCACAGTAGTAGTAATTGGCAGCCTCCTTAGGTTTGATAAGCAAGTTATCTCTTTTAATGGCTGAGGAAATTTTGGTTCATTATGATACATCAGGCATTGGTGGGATTATAATACTCACATGAGGAAATGAAGAATGGCACAGTTAGACTGGTAACCAAAAATAGGCCCCTAAAGCAAAAATGGAACATGACAAGTTGTGACCTGCAATTTCCACTTCAAACCACCTTAAAGCATCATCAATAACCTACAGCCCATCTGAACAATGATATTTCTTTCTCACAGGCCTTAGGTGATAGTAGGCCTTTGTTTATGGACTACTCCACAACTTCAACTAGCTTCTTACCAACAACAATTAGGCAATCAGCAGTCACAGATCCGGGGGCCAGACCCTTGAGAAATCTAGATGACAGACACCACTATTATAGGACCCAAGGACATTGGTAACACTATTTTGGGCTCATCTACCTGCTGGGCCTCCAGCATGACAGATGGCATTGAAGGCCACCAATGCCCTTCTGCTCTTTAAGTAGGACAAATGGATCAGTCCCTACTCAAAAGACTAAACTGACACAAAACCAAAATTAAAAATGACAATATTCAGAAACCAGTCACAGAACTTTTCAGATGCCTAGGATGCTGCTGTTGATCTAAAAGTCCCTGTTCCCCAGAAGAAAAAAGAATGTCAAAGGGAGAGTTCAGTGTAAAAACACTGAATTAGAATCCATCAGGAAGTCTGATACCATCATGTACTAAATCAATCAATACATATTTACAACTTGCTTTTCAGCTAAGATGGCTTGCACCAACTAAAAACCATCACAAAGATACACACAACCACATACCCCTAATATCTTACTGAAAGACAATCTCTTCTGGCCCTGGCAGGTGATATGATCCAGCATCTTTCGTCCATGTGGAGGGGCTAGAAGGAGATGCAGGTGCTGTCTGTTGACAAAGGGGTTGTTGTTGTAAAAGCAGTACAACAAGGAAATGCCTGCAGAGTCCTTTAAACATTTAAAACTACCTTATCGATCTATGCATTCAGTTTCCTCAAGAAGATCAGGAAGGTGTTCGTGGTTCTCCCCCTACTGAGCTAGGAAACGCTCCTGGACCAAGTAGTCTCCCACTTGGGGTCCCTTCGCATCAGAAACAAGAGCTAGACATTTTCAGGTGGGTAGCTGTGTTGGTCTGCAATCAAAGGACAAGATCCAGGTTCATGCTTGATCTGGATCTTGCTCAAGAGCTAGACATGTAAGAGGTTCTACTCTGCAGCCCAGGCAAGGGCAGAAAGCTAAGATCCTTGCATGTATACCAGGACTGGCCAATATAATTGATCAATCAATAGAATCAATCATTCAATCAATACAGAATTTTCATGCTGCTTTAGGAGTGAAATGACAGGAAAACCTTTTACTAGATTTTGGTCAAAAGGGCTCTCTGGGGATAGGAAAGAGGGGAGATAAAATTGAGGTGTGTGTGTTGGATTTGACTATGCATGCAGCAAACAATGGGCTGCATATCAAATAACTCCTTGCCATAAAAAGGTTTACAGTCCAATCCCTAATGAAACTGACAGAAATCAACACAAGACGGAGAAAAAACCATACTGAAAAATCTAGCTTCCCCATTACCTTCACTGCACTCTGGCTCGCCAGCTAAACTTATGTAAGTGCCCCCTCAATTTGGGAAGGTCCCTTGGAGTTGTAAAATTGCATTACAAAATGGGGTAAGTCTAATAAAAAGCCCCAAAGATGGCAGAGGCACTTTGAAATGCATAATTTAACAGAGGACAGCAGCCTGGATTCATAAAAAAAATAGAAAGGGAAGGTCATGGCTGACAAATCTGCTGAAATCCTGTTTTATTATACGACCAAATCGTTAGGATAGACAAGAACGAAACGGCGGACGTACGTTATCAGGGTCTTCGGGAAAAAGCATTTGATTTGGTGCCGCTCAGGCTGATTTACAAAGTCATAAAGCGTTGCACTTGGCAGAGGGGGAAGAAGAGGCATAAATGGATTAAGCAACGATGGTGGAGAAGAAGAAGGGAAGGGTGTTGGGGAGAGGAAGCTGTTTGGAACACAGTGGTGGGGCGTGGGGAATAAAAGGTCAGCTTGTCATTTGTTTATCATGTTATGTTATAAAGGACTATGAGGAGAGTTTAAAACACATACACACACCCCTCTGAACTACTGGCTGCAAACAGAGGCTAGGTCCCGGCGCTCCGCTCAGGAAGGAAACTATGCAAGGGAAAGAATGCTGTAAACTTGGAAACAATGGATTAAAAAAAAAAAGACAGTCCCTTCTTCTAGAATTACAGAAGACAATAATAATCAATTCAGTGGAAATAGATATGTAACTGCACTGACATTAACCACTATAAGAAAAAATGAACAGTGTGAGAGAGACGTCCTACTTCTGCAGGCCTCCCTTCCCCCACGGGGCCTAATAGAAGCATGGCAAGTTACAGTTCGGTCTTCAGCATTACAAATCAGAACCAAATCCTGGTATTGTAGTTATAAATTAATTTTAAAAATATAATTTATAAAAAATACTCTACATTCTGTTCCAAAGATTGGGAGAAATTTATGTTTCTTTAGGAAAGAAAATACAATGGAGACAGTAAAATTTATGCATTTGTTTGAATTTTATCTCACTTTTCTTCCACAAAGCAAGACACAAAACAGCTTACAAAAGCCAAAATATAAACAATAATCTAAAAATCACAATACAATCATACAATAGAAGCAGCAGCCAAGAGGTGGGGCTGAGTAGCTGGAAGAGCTCAGTCTCTGACGGAACAGATTCTCCTGACAAATAGCAGCGAAAAATCAGAATTACCACCATTCGTTCAAAAGATGCACAAATTTTGTACCCATATATTTTAAGCAGGGTAGAAAACAATGAAAATTAACTACATTTCCAAATCTTTACTTGCATAGGTTCTTTCCAAAGTTTTCAAATGACTGAAAATTAATTTCTGCAAAGCTCTGGAAAGCAGAAAGCAATGATTAGAGAAATAATGCTGGTGTAGGGTTGCCAGCTCCAAGTTGGGAAATTCCTGGAGATCTTGGGGGTGAAACCTGGAGAAAGTGGGGTTTGGGGAGGGAAAGGACCTTGGCATGGCATAATTCCATAGAGTTCACCCCAAAAGTAGCCATTTTCTCCAGGTGAACTGATCTCTGTGGCCTGGAGACCAGTTGTAATTCTGGGAGATCTCCAGCCACCACCTGGAGGCTGGCAACCCTATGCTGGTGCAAGGGGACAGAAATTTGGGATTCGACACGCAAAGAGTAACAAAATTTCATTCCAACATAAGCTTGTGGGCTAGAGCCCATTTTTACAGATGCTATAAGTGGATCCTTACTATGCAGACATTTTATAGCAAGTATGAAAAAAGCCTAGTCTCCATTTGAATGTGTCTAAATGAATCTGTAGTTATGTTTCACTTAGTAGCTGATTATGCTGAAGCTGGTGAATCTGCTTTTCTGTTATAGCTACCAGTTTTACTTACTGTGCTTGTTTCTGAATAGAAGGTTTTATCATGAGCCATGCTTTGCATTAGTTGCCAACTCCAACCTGAAGAATTCCTGGATATTTGGGGGCAATACCTGTGGATGGGGGGAATCTGGGGAGGGTTTCACCTGACATCTATGGTATACTATCGAGTTTGCCCTCTGATGCTCATACCAGAATAACATTTTTGTATTCTTTAAGGTGCCACAAGACTTCTGTTTATTTTTCCTATCATAGACGAATACATGTGGAACACAACAAAAGATACCCCTTCGTCTCTCCCAACATTATACAGGACATTTCTATTTCATCTTCGATGGTTATTCGGCAGTCCATCTTGAATTTTACATTCTCGACCTAGCTATAAGATTTATGGGCAAAGGAAGCAGATCTCCTATTATGTATCAGTACCCTGACTTCTTTTCATGCTGCTGTAGGGTAGAATTCTAAGGAATTCACTCCATGTTATTTTAATTTCATCAGCGTTCAGTATGTGCTAGGCCATGTATGTTTTATTTAAGCGTTTCATTGATGGGGTGCTGTCTTTGATACTTACATACCACTGAGGAAGGCCTTTGGGCCAAAACGCATTTGGTTTTATACATATGAGTTGTACTATTATTACTGTATATTAATGATTTTCTATTTAGGTATATACAAGGTTTTAATATGTATATGTACATCCACATGATGCTTTTAATCTAATCTATGTATTTCTATTAAACTTTATACCAGTGTTTTTAATCTATATTTGTAGTTATTTTCAACTATTTGTTGTATATTTATTTCTGTTGTGCCAACCTCCTTGGTTACCCTCAGTTTGCAGGGTTACTGATTTTCACTCCTTTTTGTTTTTATTTGCAATCTTCCCAGCAGCCTAACACATTAAAAAAAGGAATGAACAGCCAGCTCAGTAGACTCACACTATTGTCTTGATCACAGCCTCTGATACAGTTAGTTGACCTCTGAGATCAACTATGGGCAAAATCCAGTTTCCGTAACTGATACAGCCCCAAGGGTAGGGTTCTCGTCTACCACATAACAGCCAGAAAGGCCTTGTCTAGAGAATGGACTGAAGATCTCTGAGTAGTTTGTAAGGGCAAAAATCTTTTGGTGGAAAAGCTGATGAGAGTGCAATTTGGAAGCAGGGGGAGTGGTGGGGTAAAGGCAAGCACCCTTCCCAGCTTTACTTCTAGAGGAAGGCAGTGGGGAACTGGCGGAATGAACACTTCCACATGCACCTTCAAAGAATGTACCCTCAAGTTGATGGCCTCAGTCAAAGGAAGGAGGCAATCAAAAAGGTCGGCTAGAAGCAGACATCCACTTTTTAAATATAAAAATGCATTATATTGGGGAAAGACAGCTTTTTAGATTAAGTGAGTCATAAAAGATAAGCCACCAATCTGCTTTGACTATAAACATATACCACTTTGGTTCAACTTTTGGAAAACAGAGAGGGAAAGAAAAGGTCCTTGCAACAGGCAATTACTTAAAATACATTTTCCCAAAGTCCTACCAATTGAGAAACAAGTTCACTGCCAACAAAGACGATCCTTTAGGACAAGACATTCTCTTCCCACTGTTCCAAGAGAAATGTACCCAAATTTTGATTTGGATAAAATAATTTGTAATCCTCAGAAGTGCTGGGTGGACATATCCTCCTTTAAAACAAACCATCTAAATGTAGCTCTTCCATACTGTGGCATTGGTACATATTACAAGGTACAAACAGGGCCCAATAATCCCCCATTAGGACCCAGGAAAATCATGCAGATTACTCCCATTTTTAGTAATATTACTCCCATCGCCTCTACGATTAATATATTAAGAGTGGCATGTCCCTACGAAGGACTGACGGGGGTAGATCTCTACTGTTCCGTCATGCTTTGTGATTTTTGTTTCCAGGAAAATTATGATTTGTAGAAACCACATTTTGCCCAGTTTGTATGTAATGCTGAACCACAGTTTGTTGATAACAGGAAGGAGAGGAATTGCGGCATCAAGGGGAGGGAGAAGGAAAGAGGGAGCATGAAAGCCTATGAGTCACTTCCAGTGACTTGGAGGAAGGCTATCTGAGATGACTCAACACAAACTCAGTGCATAAAAGGCAGACACTACACAGCAAAATGAGATGCTGGAGTCATGCAGAGGTAGAATGGGCTATATAAGGATAAAGGTGAAAGATACTGCTTTTCAATGCTCCCTCATTTAAGAAAAATACTGTCTGCAAATAGAAACTGGTACAGCAAGAAGGAAGTGGACCATTGACTGACAGGCTCATTTGCTACATGCGGGGAGGTTTTACAAAGGGAAGCAATCAAAACTGTAATTCTGCCATGTGCACGGTGAAGGGGTGCAGTCTGCTCTACCATTTCATGTCCTACTACTTCATTCCATTGCATGCCTAGTAGATCCAGGTGTGACATACATGCTAAAATTCAAACCATCCGAAGTTTTTATTTAGCTTATTTACAGACCAACTTTCTCATTGAGATTAATGGCAGAATAAAAAGTAATAAAAGAGAAAAAATGTTGTCATGCAGCACAGGACTGGGTCCTAAGCTTTTTGAGACAGAAAATGGCTACCACAAGAGGCAGAGCCAGCCTCAAAATCTCAGTGAATGAGGTCATGCATAATTTGAATCTAGCAACTCTTCAACTTTTCAAGCAGAAACTCTGTTTAAAATATTTTCTTGCATATACACAGCTTATCATCAGTCATACAATGAATATCCTTACGCGGCGGTGGCAGCTTCTGCTGAACCAACTTCTTAAAAATCTGCACAGTCAATTAGAACTCCAAGGGCCAATCAGAAGCCCTGCTGGGCAAAAGCCCCACCTGGCCTGCCCACTTTCTAAAAACACTTGGTGGGCACCATGGCACCCATGGGCACCATGTTGGGGAAACCTGACATAAAACCTCCAATGAAAACGCAGTAGGACTAAGAATACAAAAATGCAAAACAATGCAAGCAACAAGGACAACAGCAAACTGCCTAAGGCAAGGTATTGTGTGAACAATGCAGAATGTGGGATTACAAGATAAAAGCCAATACAATAAAAGCCGGATGATACTTGTAATAACAGATGATGCCAATAATAATAATTAAAGTGGACTACAGACGTATTCCCATATGAAGGTGTGCTTCTGACTGTTCCACCTTAATACAGTTCTGTTTCCTCCTGAAGAATTCTGTTTTGCAACCTTTGCTGAATGATAAAACTGTGGGAGCCCCCCGCCCCAGCCTCTTCTGTTCCACAAGGTGGGAGCCACCACAGAGAATGCACATGAATAGGCAGGTGCTGATCTTACCCATAAGCTAGGAGGCTTTGCTCAGATGAATGAAGTAACGACCTCTGGCTACCAAAAGCCAGGTTGAGGAGACAGACTTGTGACAGTAGCTGATGAAGAGAACTGTGATTCTCGAAAGCTTATGCCTCAATAAAGTTGGTTAGTCTTAAAGGTGCTACTGGACTTTTTACTATTTTGCAACTACAGACTAACACGGCTAACTCCTCTGGATCTAGCTTAGGGGAGGAATCGCTCAGTGGTACAGCATGTTTTCCATGCTGAAAGCCTTCGGATCAGTCCCAGGCCCCTGAGTTCATTAAAGGATCCCAGAGGTCAGTAATGATGCTTCTCTGCTGGACAGCCACTCCGCTGAACAACTTCTTCCTTGGACAGCCACACCCAGTCAGAGTGGACAATGTAGAGCTAGAGAGACCAATGATCTGAGATGGTATGAGGTGTTCATGTGTTTATAGCTCCAGAGGAGTTAGCCATGTTAGTCTGTAGTTTCAAAATAGTAAAGAGTCCAGTAGCACTGTAATGATTCCAGGTAAATGTGTGCATGTGTCTTTAAATGCTTGGTTTGAGCTAGGTGAAGAGTGGGGGTGAAAGAGAGGAATGAGTGAGCAATATGATTGGTTGACTGAGATTGTGGGCGGAGTGAATGCAGTTGAGACTGAGAGTGCAGGGAGAAAGGTTTCAGTCAGAAGAAAGCAGGCTAGCTGTGTGCTGCCTGAGTATACTGAAGTATTTATGACAGAAGTATAACCTGTGTGGAACCTGAACTGAGCATGTTTGTGAAAGGACACTCAGTCAGGGAAAGAGAGGCCAGCTGTGTGAATGAGAGTAAATGAAGTAACTTTAAGAACTAAGAACTACTTTTATGAAACCAATACGCTTCTTGAAAAATAAACATTTATTTTGTTTTATTATATCCCCGTGTAGCTGTCATTGCTATATCCCATTCATATCCTCAGGGCCACATAGAACCACGAAGGAGCCTGATGCTTAAACACGTTACCAAAGGGGAAATTTGAATAAAATATTTTGGAATAATACATTCCTGGTGGCAGCAAACTACCCAGAGGGTGTAAGGGGAAGATTAAAAGAAAAATCTACCCCAAAGAAAGTGAAGATCATAACAAGCACCTTTAAGACTAACCAACTTATTTGTAGCATAAGCTTTCAAGAACCACAGCTCTTTTTGCCAGATGTTTATATAGCACTTTTGGAAAATGTACAGGTGGAAGAAATTCCTCTCCTTATCATGGAGCATTTACAAGTTCCAAGCTGCAACAGACCTGGACGGATTTTTAAGAAACTCCTCTCAAACAGGACCAGCTCCAAGTATTGGTGGGCCCCGGAAACAGACCTTTCGGCGCTACTTCCCAAGGCTGACCCACCCCCACACAGACCCTCGTAGCAGCCCTGTGGGGAGCGATGCCAGAAATTTCTCTTCCTCCTCATCACCACCCATTTGCCCTCACTGGCCACAATGGCAGGCAGTGGAAAAGAAGAAGAGTGGCAGCAGCAAGCGACTGGAAGGAGCAGGTGGCTGTGGCAAGGAAAGGGAACTGGAGGAACCCAGAGCCTGTTCGAGCCTGTTTCCAATCGGATACAATTCAACTATGGCAACTTTCCCCCCTCCTTTTTTCAAGTAATTCTTTCCAGTTTGCTGATGCAATAAATACCATTAACAGCAATCTGCAAGCCAATGAAGTCATTCTGACTTTTGAACATGTGGGTGGGAGCCAATTTAAGAAGAGTATACATACCCCATTTTCCACTGAAAGAGAAGTTGAAATAAGAGGAATCTAACAGTTGTTTACCACATTACAAGAGTAAACATGATTTCCAGTCAGTGCTACCGACAGACCCATAAATTAGCACTAAGTACTCCATTAAAATCTAGAGTACTAATGCCTGTGTTGAATTTCCCTCGCTGTTTCGCTGCCCTTTGGGTATAGCCTTCTCCTCAAGCTCCCTAGCGGGGATGCCCTCATGGAGGCAGAATGATAACTAACCATTATACACAGGATTGGCAAGGGGAGAATTTGGATTAATGGGCTCAATTGCAGAAGCTTCTCAGATCATCCGCAAGCCACGGACAAAACTACAGCAAGTCACTCAGCACGGTCTGTGGGCAGGAACCATGCCCAAAGGCTCATGCATAATCGCAGGCTTTGGTTTTCAGCCTGCGTTTGAATGGCATCTGTGTAACTCAGGGTTAAACCAATAATTCCAAAGCTGTCCAGAGGGACATTAGTGCAACATGAGAAATCAATAAAATGAAAGAGTCCAAGCTTCATGCAGGCACCCACTCTCAGAAGAGGCTGCCTGTTGCCTATCTGCATACTCTGGCCTTGCCTCCTTAAGTCATTCTCTAGTGGGAGGCAGATAATTCTGCCATGTTTTTGCATCAGTTGTGGCTGGTTCATTCAATTCCTCCCAATGCAAACGTGTAGCAGAATCAATTGTCCCCAGAAGAGGCTGACCACTGTGTCTCTTTGTGAGTCACTGCTCTGGTAATGATCCTTGCCGTCATCCATACCAGCAACTCATGCAAAGCCACAAGGGCAGGTTTTATTGTTAGCCGCCTCGAGCCTAAGTGGAAAAAATTAGATGTAATTGTTTAAAATGAACAAGCGAAATATACGTAAACTATGAACATGGCTGGCCTCATCACATTCAGTTTGGCCACATGACTCTTGAAGTTAGCATAGGCTACATTTAACTCCCAAAGTTAGTGTTCTGTTGGCTTCATTTGGGAAAGTATAGGGCAGTCTTGCGACCAGTTGACATTTGGAGCCTAAGTATGCATGTTGTCAAGTTCCAGCTCAATCTGAGCCAGTGTGCACAATATTGCTTTCTGAACAATCTGGCTGCCGTCTCCCCTGAAAACTAGCCTGCAGCTCTGAAAAGTTAAACATTGCCTGCCCTTCTTGCTGCTGCTTAACAGCGAGGGGGCATCAGGCAAACAAGCACGTTCTTGCTATACTGCTGCAAAGACCCCAAATTAGCTCTTAACTAAGTCACACGAAAGTTCTCATACGGCATCTGTTGGCTAAAACTGAATCCGATAGGCAAGGCAGTTCATAATGTGGTTTACAGTGCCATCTCATGCAGAGTAACACATGTCTATGTCCAGAGAAGCCAGTGGGCTTAGAAGAGGGTAACTCTGCTTAGGATGGCACTGTCAGATAGCTGGCAAAGGGAGGGGGGAGCAGGAGATTTAACCACAAGGACACGATCTTGAAATGTTTGCAGAAGGGATTACATCACCGAACAAATGATATTGCAAAGAGCAGGAGAACATATGCGACAGCTCCAGAGTCCTAAGATTCTCCTCTGCCACACCACCTGGAACTGCACAAGGCTCGGGGAGAGGAGTGCAGCCACAACTATGAGAGGTGGTGGCTAAAACCAAACCAAAACCGTATGGCAGGCCACTGCAGCAAAAGTCTGTGCAGGAGCTGGTGGATCAGAAGCTTCCTGCAAAGCACCCTATTGGGCCAGTGTGGGGCGATACAAAGAGGGTCGGGCAAACATTTGGAAGACCCGTCACCATTCTGTCATAGAAGTTTGCTGGGTGGCCTTGGGCCAGCTGCTCTCTCAGCCTCATCTACCTCACAAGGCAGTTGTTGAGAGGCGGGGAAGACACTGCTGCAAGATGCTGTGGGTCCCCATCAGGTAGAAAGGTCAAAATAAATAAACTCACCAACGGTACTCCCCTCCATGAAAGCAAGTTGCCCAGTTACCAGAGATGTTGCTGCACTCAAGAGCCTGCCTAAGGTGGCTAAACAGCCACAGACAGTGCAAGGTGGGAATGATGCTGTCAAAGAAACAGAGACAGCTCTTCAGACAAGCTACGCTTTAAACAGAGAAGCACGCCACGCTTCCGAAGCTAAACCTTCGCGCCAGCTGATCAGATGCAAAGTTGGATTTGCCTTTCACGACTGGGGTTGGAAACTTGCCTCCCTTCCATGATGCACATAGTGTTAGGACTAAGAACAGGACTAAGAAGTAACGTTGCTTTGAGTTATGCTTGAAGTCAGGGCACAGGCAACTAGATCCCTCTTGATCTAAGGGGGCTTCCAAGGTTTGCTCAATGACCTCTCTCCCTTTACATTCCTTTTCTTATCCTCACTCCACAATTTCTCTGGGTCAACGGGATCAAAATTTGACATATCTGTGGGATGAATAATTTTAGGAATGTTAAGAAGTGGGCAAGTAACATATTTGTTTCATTAACAGATACCTCAGCGACAGTAGGGGCAGGGGGAGTGTCCTGCTATAGCCAGCGGCATCAATGGAATCAGATCTAGATGCAAGGCAAAAAAAGTTGCCCCTGCTTAGGATGAGGCATCTTTGCAAATCCACCTCCCTCACCTCATTGCTGAAGGACAGGCAGAAAAGACACAAAGATAGTGATGGCAAACAATTAGGCAACTTTTCTGAAACCCTGAAAGACAACCAGATTGGGCACGGGTTGACCAGATGCACACCAAGCGACACAAGATTCAATTGCACTCATTGCCTGAGGCTAATGGGAAGGCCCCACATGTCTATCATTTTGCAACATGTGCAAAACAAAAAAATTCAGAAAGACATTCTTCTAAATGGGTAACCAAAGAGGTTGGAACAAAAACGTGAATTAAATGTAACTCCAAACATGATACAAAAGAATAAAACACCAGTCTATAATTTAATTCAACAAATGAAAGTGCAAACATATGATTAAAAACATCAACAGTGTACTTCATCATCATAAGTTCCATGTGTGTGTTTGTGTGTCATGTGCCATCAAGTCGCCTCCGACCTATGGTGACCCTATGAATGTAAGACCTCCAAAATGTCCTAACATTGACAGACTTGCTCAGATCCTGCAAACTGGAGGACGTGGCTTCTTTTATTGAGTCAAGCCATCTCGTTTTGGGTCTTCCTCTTTTCCTACTGCCTTCCACTTTTCCTAGCATTATTGACTTTTCCAGAGAATCTTGTCTTCTCATGATGTAACCAAAGTACGATAGCCTTATTCTTGTCATTTTAGCTTCTAAGGAGAATTCAAGCTTGATTTGATCTAGTACCCACTTATTTGTCTTTTTGGCTGTCCATGGTATCCGCAAAACCCTCCTCCAGCACCACATTTCAAATGAATCTATTTTCTTCCTGTCAGCTTTCTTCACTATCCAATTTTCACATCCATATATGGCAATGGAGAATACCACAGTTTGGATTATCTTGATCTTGGTTCCTAGAGAGACATCTTTAACTCTAAGGATCTTATGTAGCTCCCTCACAGCTGTTCTTCCAAGTCTCTATCTTCTTCTGATTTCTTCATTGCAGTCTCCCCCTTGTATATATACCCGTAGTAAACTCAGACATATATAGGGACGTTAGTACATTTTATCTCCATAGGTATAGAACCAGAAGCATTTCATCCCAAGGGCCTTCCCTCAGTGGTATATATTTATACAAAGTACTCCATCAATATAGCTAATAAATCCAAAATACCTGACAGTGCACAAAATGAACACAAAGATGTTGTATAAAACAGCCGTGGAGTAAATGCGTTCTATTCCTCTTATGAAGCAGCTTAAAGTACAGTATGGGCCACATATCCAGATGAAAGTTTTTTCTTTTACCCATGGATATTCTTTGGTCAGGTCAGAAGTATTCAAATCAAAGATGGAGTGCTAAGCCACGACAGAAATAGAAGGCATTCTTCTAAATGGATCACAACTTCAGGTTGGGTGGCCATGCTGGTCGGCAGTAGAAGAGCAACAATTGAGTCCAGTAGCTCCTTAAAGACCAACAAGGTTTTCAAAGTATAAGCTTTTGAGAGTGAGTTTTGATTCATGAAAGCTTAGACCCTGGAAATTTTATTGGTCTTCAAGGTGCTACTGAACTCGAATGGTATAATAGATCAGTTCAAGAGGTTGCTTCTATAATGGAAAGCACTGTGTTATACCGCAATGTTTATTACATGTATTCCCCCACACACACACACACACTTTTTAATCTATTTTGTAATCTACCTTGAGTCTTAGTGAGAAAGGCTGCTTATAAATGAAATAAATAAATGGTGATGTTCCAAGCTGGGTAAGATTACAAACATTCCCACACTTCAACTTTTGCCTCTTTCTGCTGTCTGTTAGCTGCTCATTTTAAGGAACACGATTTTATTTATTTATTTATTTTCTTTGGATTTCTATTCCGCCCTACCCAGGGCAGATTACAGCATTTCATGTAATCTGCTCAGGGCAGATTACAGCATTTTAAAACACATGTAAAATTAATTTATACAAATAAAACCATAAATAGATTTTTTAAAATGTCACACGTAAAAATATACACTCAAGATGGCAGCAATCAATAGCAGCAGTCACAGCTCGACAAGAGAAGGCGGTGGACAACCCTAGTAGGGAGGGATTCAGATTTTATTCTTCTCCATTTTTTCAGCCGGTGGAGGCCAAGCCTGACCTTAACCATATGCCTGGTGGAACATCTCTGTCTTACAGGCCCGGCAAAACAATAACACATCCTGCCGGGCCCTGGTCTCAGTGGATAGAGAGTTCCACCAGGCTGGAGCCAGGACCGAGAATGCCCTGGCTCTGGTTGAGGTCAGGCTGGCCTCCTTGGGGCCAGGGGCCACCAATAGATGTTTCTCTCCTGATTGGAGCATCCTCTGGGGCACGTATGGGGAGAGGTGGTCTTGCAGATACGCTGGTTCCAGTCTGCACAGGGCTTTAGTCCGCATAGGATAACAATCATCACATCACACAGCAGAGGTCAAGGCTATTTACTGAGATGCTCCAACTGTGATAAACTTTCTAATCAGTTTCACAACTTGCTTGGCCAGTTTGCATTACCACCATAGCCATCATAATGTTGTCAAGTACAAAGAAGAAACGACATAAAATCAGTGCATCATCAAAATGCAGGGCGCTGAAACGCATGGGCTGCAATCCAAACCACAATTCCTAAAGGGAAATGCAATAATGCACATGTGCTAAAGCAAGAGACACACACAATTAAGATACACTGCAACAATGTTCCTATGCTGTGGGGCATGCCACAGCATTCCACTTCACTCAGTTTCAAAAGACAGTAACCTGTATTAGGGCATTCTGCTTTATATATAGCTCTAATACCTCCTCACTGTCTCATGTCAGGCATTTTCGAAGAGGCACAGGAAAAATTGAGAATTACTTCTGAAGCGAGGATGTACTCAGATACTAGAACTCAGCATTCTGATCCTCGGCATGTTTACTCTGGGAACCACTGTGCTCAGTGGGGATTACTCTCAAGTAAGTGCACAGCATATTACAACCTTCTTAAAATTTAATCTACCCCCTAGAGAGAGAGCTTTTTAGAATTCACCAGAACTCACTACAATTGCATTCTATTTCAGTTGAGTTTCAGCAAATCCGAATGCCCCGTCCCAATGTTCCCTCTCAAATACTGCTCTGTTTAGATAGCAGATCTAAAGCTCTGCTTCCATTAAGAAATGCAAAAGAGAAATGAAATAATGTGCACGTGTCAACCACTGTCAATGTGCATCTGTTGACATGATAGACAAGATAACTGAAAATAAAAATCGGGCATTTTCTGAACATCTGGACTTGGTAAACACAAATGAATTGCACAGGGGGTAGGGCTCACCATTTGTAATATTTCGTGTCTGAGGCAAGGGTAAAAATTCCATCCTTAATGCCTCATGGATAGAAATCCATTCTTTGGCCTCTCAGAGACTCATCAGCAATACATGGCAACAATGAGGTAAATCCTCTGCAGATCCTCTGGCAGGTGGGAAACTGAATGCTTCTGCCAAAGAACAACGGAAGAGGGCATTTGAAAATATAGCTGCATAAAAGCTTTGCGCAGGGATAGCGGCTGCAGCACCCGGCAGGTACTTCATGTTCCAAAGAGCCGCTTCTGATGCTATTTTGACTATCTAAATAATTAACTACTTTAAGAGCATCTTTGTAGGTCTTTTCCTAGAAAGAGGGGAAACAGAACACCCCCAACTGGAGAGCAACAAAACAAAACAAACAGCCCAAATGCATACAGCAAGAGTTCTGTGTATTGATTCTAGTTTTAAAAGGCTGCGCTGTACTTGAAAGACTTTGTTTGATCTTGCAAGTTTGAAAAGTTGCCCCTCTGTGCTGGAACTTTCAAGGCAGGCCAATGCAATTTATAAACCTTCGACTCCCGGTAATTCACTGCAGACCACAGCCATGTGTGGTTGCCTCCTGTTTCAGTTGCCTGCTTGGGACCACAAAAACCATACGAGGTGTGTGTGTGTGTTGAGAAACATTTGGCAGGCTACCACATATAGCTGGTGGCTTACTGGTTGTGCAAGACTCCTCCAAGGGCTGGTTTACAAAAGATTATACCTGTGGGCAATCCCAGCTTTCCCTGCAGGCAATTACAATCTTAATTCATAATAATAATTGCATGTTTATCCTGCCCATTTTCTCCTCACAAAATCCCAGGCAAAGAGATTTATTTATTTTCACTTCATTTACACTCTGCCTTTCTCCCAAATGGGGATCCAAAATAGAGAAAACATTGTCTCCTCTCTTTCATTTTATCCTCACAACAACCCAGTGAGGTGGGTTAGGCTGACTGGCTTCCATGGGGATTTGAACCCAACACCAGGTCTCCCAGATCCTAGTCCAACCATTACGCTATTCAGGCTCCCAAAGATGTGGCTCAGGGATAACCAGTCGGCTTTATGGATAAGCAGGGATTCCAATCTATGTCTAAAATGCAACGCTCTGTTCATTACACCACATTGGCTGGTGGCCATCAAGACAAACAAACAGCATGAACTAAGCAGATTGCAGACACAACTGGCAGCAATTTAGCGATCCCCATTATGAGCATTGCCAACACTGACTGAATGACATGGTGGGAACAGGAGGCAAAAGGGCTACCTGTTCTTGGGAACAAGCCACTGAAATCCCCGCAGCAAGGAGTCTCTCTCCTAGGAAGCACTTTCTGCTGTAGGTGGAAGCATCAGTACCGACAGTGGAGAAAAAGGAAGGCTGAACCTTTGGCCTCCCAATGGGAAATCTGAAAGTGAAGGCTCCGTGCTCTCACCAAGTGACGGCAGGCCACTGGGGCTCAGCCAACTTTTGATAGTCTTTTGAGAAAGACTTTTACTTGTGTTGAAGAGAAAGCAGTTATCTTGCCTTGCGCTCAGTGCTAGAAAGCCAAGTGTCATCCAGAGCTGTACCAACGGAAGATCAACAGGGCCAGTGCTGTGGAGCAGGACTGAGAAGGAAGTCAGCGGGAACAGATTATTACCGGTAAAACTAAATTCCCGCTTCCTGGAAGGCATCCCCTTTAAGGGAACAAACAATCACAGCCAGTAACAGCTGCCGGTTTGGCCAAATGAAAAGGCTGAACGCTTTCAGCGTACTTGCTTGATCAGCCCAGAGGAGATTATATCTGGCAACCTTCTAGTCTTGGTGGTAGCTCCGTTAGAGAGCCCAGGTGGTTCCAAGAGAACGAAAATGCTCTTTAAACTGGGATCCATAGAACAATCCCAGAGCAAACAGTTTCCCTGGCTTCACGTGCCCCTCTGCAAAGAGGCAACAAAAATAAGATAGTTTTTTAAAAGACAGCTGTGCTCTCATTTCTGAATGGTCCACTCCAAAAACAATTTGGAGCCCTCTTTTATGCCATACAACTGGACATCAAATTAGGAGCTCTCTTTTTTCACCCTCCAACGAGACTGTTTAATTTAAAATATATTTTTTTAAAAAAAGGATGCAACCAACAGGCTCTCTCGCTCATTAAAGTCTGATGAACTCTAATTGAGTCAGTATATTTTTACATTTAAAATGGTGATTTAACAGCTATATTTAACCCTTAATTTGGGGAAGTGTTAAGTATTAAAAAATCAAGACCCAATTTGAAATTAAAAACTCAATCAATTTTTATTCGTCCTGATTAACCCAGCCCCAATTTGCTCCAGTTTATCCCAACTCGGCTAGATTTTAAAAAACCCAAAATATATTCAAGGAGCTGCCAGTGACTGCTTCTAGACACCTGCACCTGCCTTTTCCAAAGATACCATATCTGGCTGCATAAAGTGGATGTGCGTAATATTGCTTAAGAAGCAGGCGCAGCTCTGGCTAGCCTGTGTTCAGTCTGTCCTCTAATGCAGAGCTTTAAGAACACAAGGTCTCAGTTGCAGCCATCCTAGATCAGATCATGTGGACCATCTAGCCCAGCATTCTGTCTCCAAAACAGCCGGTCAGATGCCAGTGGGTACCCAGAAGAAGGACCTGGAGACTTTTATAGGCCCCCAGCAGGGAGCAGTGTGATGTAGTGGTGAGAGTGCTGGACTAGGACCTAAGAGACACAGGTGTAAGTCTCTGCTCTGTTAATGAAGCTCACTGGGTGACCTTGGGCCAGTCACAGTCTTTTAGCCATGCCTACTTCACTGGGTTGCTGTGGGTGGGTGGGGGGAGATCAGGAGGGGAGAGAGGGCCACAAACATTCATGAACAAAAAGTCATCCGCTATTTTAGAGTTACGCTGCCTTTGAATATGAAGATTCTGCTGGCTCTATGAAGAATAATGTGTGTGTGGCACCCTCAAGTCATAACTGACTTATGGCAACTCTGGTGGGGTTTTTATGGCCTGCCTCTGCAACCCTGGTTTTCATTGGAAGTCTCCCATCCAAGTCCTAACCAACACTTACCCTGCTTAGTTTCTGAGTTCTGATGAGATCAGGCTCACCCAGGCTATCCAGGTCAGGACACAAAGAATAATAGCCACTGAGAAACATACATTCCATGAGTGTATCTCATCCTCCATTTAAAACCATTTTATTAAGTGCTTGTCACCACATTTTGCTAAAGCTGGTGTAGCATGGTGGCTAAGTAACTGACATAGTGTAGTGGTTAAGTAGTTGGGATGGTATGCAGTACTTTGCTGGTTTGATTCCCACCACTGCCATGGAATCACCAGGTGGCCTAGGGTGAGCCACTCCTCTCAGCCTCAGCTCCTCTCAGCCTCAGCTCAGTGGCATGGCGGGGACAATAACATTGACTTTGTTCATTGCGCTGAGTGGTCACTAATCTGTCCAGAAGAACTATTATTATTACTGTAACCACATCTTTTGACGGTAATGGCCATTTGCTAGAATGGTTTTAAGTGGATTAGGTACGTTTATTAGCAGATATTATCTTGTGGTGGTAAATTAATTACCACCATTTGAAGAAACACTTTGAATATGTGAAACTGCTTGGCAGCAAGTTAGAGCGATGGGTCTACCAGACTGCATATCTGGATGAGCAGTGGCTCTCCTAAATCTCAGGCAGGGAATGGTCTTTCCCAACCCAGCTACCTCAGATGTGTTCAGGGGAGATTCTCACGGAATGAGCCTGAAACTGACTGAATGCAAAGCATGCCCATAAGCACCTGGTGAGCCAGCCTTCCTGGCTTCTCTGAATGCCAGGACTGAGTGTATTGGCATGCTAAATGGTTAAAAAAAAGTGCAATGCAGTTAAATTACAAAACTGGAGGCGGGGGAAGCCAGCACAGTTTCCAGGACAAGGCAAACAGACTTCTGCATCAAAAAAGGCCAATGCCATGTCAATTCTACAAACTTGTACAATCTCACTTCTTTTCCATATGCTATTAACAGCAAGAGTCCCCTTCCCCAACAAAAATTCATGCAAATTCAGTGATAGGAGACACTATGTACTACTTATGAACCAAACAAAGGAAGTCGAAGAGAGCCACTGAGGATGAGGCACCAAGGGCTGGCTGTTCGTTTAGCCTCCCTGCAGTTTTTTGTGAAACCATCTGCACAGATGTTATGCCCATTTAGTGGTACTTTACCTACAAACCATCTACATCTCTTTGCCTCATTTCCTCCAATGCCATTACAACCATTAGGTACATGTAGATCTGAGCTGCTTCTTTTTTTTTCATTAATTTAGGAATGTTTCCTGCTTCCTGCCCTCCAAGCAATCAAGAAGCTGCAGCCAAACTTGCCAATCCTTTCTACGAGCCATGGAGAATAAATGCATTCAGGGATAACACCAGGGGAGCAGCAACTTCCTGGGGTGGCAAACAACTTAACTGCAAAATTACAAGATACTTCTGAACTCCTTTCCTGAAGAGACACATGAAATGGAACAAACGTGTCTGGAAGTAGCTTAAGGCAGCTTTGGGCGGCTCCATTTTTTTTTTTAAACATCTTAAATAGCCGGGAAAGCTGCCAATGTCAATATGGATTTTGCAGAGATAGGTTGCATCATTACTGAACAGAGGACAACGTACAGTGCCACGAGAGGAAACTTTTCTCTTCTTCCTCATGGAGGAATAGATTGGGGGGGGGGGTAGCATTTTTTTTTTGAACCAACAAATTAATCAGACTGAAGGTTGTGATGAGGCAGCAGGGGGCTGCGTGGGTCTTTCTCCTCAAAAATAAATAAAGCAAAAATAAAGCACTGAGGAAGGTCACCAAAATTGTGCCATGAGTTGAGCTGAATTTAGCACCCTGCATAACATTCATGCAAAGCCAGCAAAACTGAACACACTGTCCTATTTTGTATAATTTATTCACAACTTCCACTCATTAGGGTCTGGGAAGCAAAAAGTAGCATAAGGGCACCGAAGCCAGGCCCCCAACCAACAGAAACCTTGAGTACAAACACACTCTAGTCCAGCAGGCCATATTTATTTAGTTGGTAGATTTGTCTTCCACTTTTCTTCCCAATGGGGTCTCAAAGCATGTAATACTCTGAGAAAAAAACAAACAAACAAGCAAGGAAGTGGAGGCTTCCAACTACCAAGCGAATCTTCTTGCTCCACTAGATGATCTTCTGCCCGGCTCTAGGCTAAGAGCCAAAGGGCTGGTGGTGCCCGGGCCATAAATACCTGTGTGCAGAGAGGAGAGTCAACTCAGCCAGATGTAATTTGGCTGCTGCTAACTAGCAAGATCTACTCTAGTTCCTCCCCTGTCATATTCATCCGTCACCTTCCTCAAAATTTCCAGCCTACTGGTACAGCAAGAAGGATGAGAAACTACTTCTTTCAGAAGCTGAATTCGGCACGATTACGATGGTTGCACAGAATTTTTGCCTACACAAAAAAAATTCAGACAGAGAAGGTTGGGGGGGGGGCTGGAAATTGTTCTGAAATCCTTCATAGTTTAATTTTTTTTGCAAGAAATTCACAACCTGTTCATATCAGCTTCTTCGTCCAATTTTCAGCTTGTCCATCTTTTTAAATTTATTTTTTAAAGGGGTACTTCATGAAATGAACCTAATCAATTAGGGATTATGTAGGCACCACAAGAACAACACAAAACCAAAATCAAATGAAGGCAAGAAGCATTGCCCTAACTCTGAATATGTTTTCCAATGACATCACATAGCCAGATTTTGTTACTCAAGCAGTGCACGGCTCTGCTTCCATTAGTCAATGCACAAAGAGAAGCTGCCATGTTGCTTCTTGTTTACTTCTCTCTTCGGTTTTGAATGCTTGATGCATAACTACTTAAGCACACACACACACACTTAGTTTGCAACATTTAATGTCCATAGAAACAGAAAGTCCACAGTATCAGCTGAAGTAGGGCTGCTGTTTTGTGCATACCATTAGCAGGGTGTCATTAGTTTCCACAGAACTTACTCGCAATGAAATATGATTAGGACCAGGGCTTTTTTTCAGCAGGAACGCGGGGGAATGGAGTTCCGGAACCTCTTGAAAATGGTCACATGGCTGGTGGCCCCGCCCCCTGATCTCCAGACAGAGGGGAGTTGAGATTGAGGGGAGTTGAGCTGTGCAGAGGGCAATCTCAACTCACCTCTATCTGGAGATCAGGGGGCGGGGCCACCAACCATGTGATCATTTTCTCCAAGGGCAACCCACTGAGTTCCACCACCTCTTTTCCCAGAAAAAAGCCCTGATTAGGACCATAGTCTTAAAGTCTAATTTTAACTTATTCAGAAGAAAAATCATAGGAGAGCCAATGTGGTACAGTTACTAGAGTGTCATACTAGGTATCTGAGAGACCCAGGTTCGAATCTCGGCTCTGCCGCAGAAGTTCGCTGGGTGACTTTGGGCCAGTCACACACTCTTAGATTAACCTACCTCACAGGGTTATTCTGCAGATAAAATGGAGGGGAGGAGAGGAGAATGATGTAAGCCACTTTGGGTTCCCACTGGAGAGAAAGGCGGAGTGTAAACAAAGAAATAAATAAATGATGAAGATTAGTACCTGGAAGCTCATCAAATAAGAAGATAAGAATGTGAGAAGGCAATATCTCTACTAGCCGAGTGGACAATACTGAACTAGATTGACCTATAGTCTGAATGAGTGAAAGGCAGCAGCATCTATTAGTAACCAGTCAGAACAGCCACTAGAACATCTTGCTATTTTGAAAGGGGCGAAGATCATCCAATGCAGGCAATCCAGGACTTGGCTGTGGGCTCCACCCACCATGTTACACCAACACAATTACATCATAGCAGAGGTGCAAAAAATGTTCGATGTAGTCCCTCTAGCTTTTAACCCCTCCCACATTGCACAGCAGCACCGTGCCACACAAGGTCATGGAGAGAACATGTTTATTCCATTCAGTGGATGAAGTAGGAGCAATTTTCTGAGGCCTGCCAGTCAGCATGCTCTAATTTTAGGGCTGGGGACAAAAACATGTAAACTTTCCCAGTGCTTGGGATTTTTTCCAGCCTGTGCCTCATTGTAAAGTTAATTCACCATCTAGTTAATGTTTAGAATCCAATCACAAGGGCTATCAGCTAAGAGTCCACCACCTGGAACTAGTTTTCATAGTTAGGACTGGCTCTTCTGAAATCGCTGTGTGTCCCAGCATTTACTGAGAGTGCCACACCATATTCGCCCTTGTCTATTTCAAATGAAGGAACTCCAGGGTAAGAAGAGATAATAAAGACACATTTAAATAACAGATCAGCAGTCGTGCGTGGCGGAGCTGTAATTCCCCAACCCAAGAAAGCTGAAGAATAACCTCAGGTAATATAATTATTATATGTTCACAGATCTTAGACTAAGCCACTACATTTTAAACACAATTAACATATAGTCTCATTACGATCTGCTCAATGGACAAGCCAATTTGGAAGAACAGAATGTTAATTCTTCCCCAATACTTAGTAAGTAAAAACTGGTCTATCTTTTCCCCACATACAGCATTGCTTTCCTCAAAGAATCCTGGAAAATGTAGTGTGATGAAAGGTGCTGAAAATTTGACTGGTGAGCCCTAGCAATCTGCTTTGCAAGAATACAATTCCTAGTGCTCCCCAGGGAAACAGAAAAATGTTAGAACTATGATAATTGTCTTGATAATGTTGAACTTGATTATTATTGTTCCAGGTTGCACACCACAGATGTCAACTAACACCAGGCTTCATATGTAAACAAACACAGCCGCAGGTATCATTTATATTGCACATTAGAGGACTCGAATCCGTATTTCCCAGAGTTATGATACCTGAAAGTCACATATTCGGAATTAAAGTTGACAAAAAACACATGTGCATCATGCACAGGAAGACTGAATTGCTGCTGCTGTAAAAAAAATTAAAATGCAACCTTCCTGCATGGCCTGCATCAATTTTGAAACCCCACGAGCACATCTAAAACTGCCTGTTCTTCATACAGGTACACCCACAGCGGGAAAGGGGATGAAAAGCACTTTTAAGAGGCTCAGGTGAATTTGGTCTTAAGCTTAAGGCGCAAGTCAGGCAAGGCTGCAGTCACAAGTGCCCCACTCCTTGTGTTTCAGCATGCGCAGGGTTCTAGAAAAGTGCTCAGCTGTTTGGCACTGGTGGGCCTCTGCTGAGGAACCCCAGCCTCACATATCCAGCACAAAGACCCCACCACAACCCTCCTGCTGAGCATTAGCAGAGGCGACTGCCGCAGCAAGTGGTTTCCAGTGCCTCCTAATCCCAGAGGGAAAAAGAGAGAAAGCACAACAGCTCTTTTCTTCCACAGCAAACAAAGGGAGGAGAGTGGCTTCTCTCCCTCCTCACTGGCTTCTTATACGAGGTGACTGCAACCCTTTATTACTAGTGCATCCTGCAAAAGCCCAGGGGAGGGAAAACATGCCTGGGCAGTGGGGGGGGGGATACTTGGTGATAATCATAAACTTTAGCTGAAGAGTAAGCTAAGCCAACATCTGTGGACCCTTGTCCATGTCACAGTCTTGGGCATACATTCTCCAAGGACAGGCAATTATGTTGGGTGACCACATAAGGATACAAAGAATGGTCCAGCAGCATCTGAGGCAGAGACAAACTAGAGTTACCCACCACCAGCAGAGGCTGATTAGAAGGGAAGAAAACCAGAACAGCAAATCATGCAGGGATGCAGCAGTCAGCCTCACCTTTCAGTTCACATGAGCCTTTGATTCTTCAGCTTCTCATAAACAATCTCTTCTGGCATACCGTTTGGAAATTGCTGCACTACTGATAAAATGTTATACACAGCCACATGTGTCACGTGTGATCCCTCTTCTAGTGTTGAAACCTGATCATGACGTGTGCTGTGCCTCCAATGATCACAGGCAGCTTGACATCTCTACAGAGAGTCTTACATTCCTACATCAGGTGGAGGATCACGCCCACTCATTTACTCATCTGGAAGAGCATACAAGATCAATAAAGATTGATTTTCTTCTCCGATGATATCTATCCCTTATAGAGAGTCTCAGTCATCCAGGAAGCAGAAGACAAGATCCCCAAAGAATGGCCAAATGCCACATCAAACTGGCAGGGACAGAAAACCAGACCCACCTAAGACTTAAACAGACAATCCAATTGGGGATCCCATCTGCCTTTAAAGGATGCTGCAGTCGCTTTGCCAGCTGTCCTGCCTAAAGTGTTGTCTAAATATGTAGAACATTTTGCAAAGGACACCAAGCACAATGTGAGTGGCGTCAAATCTTTCCCTCTTATAGCGATATTACAGGAAAACGGGCCAGCCTTAATACAATCAAGCTCTACGTCGCAGCCATATGGAAACAATTTTAGTCAATAAGCAAGTCCTGGAGGGAAAACAGAGTAGCAGAAAGGAAAATAAATAAAATAAAAAAGGAGATAGGAGGCAGGAAACCCAATGGTTGAGCTGAAAAGCTAAATCTTCACTAACAATTAGTCTTATGCAAAATAGCTTCCCCTCGTTTCCAGGAGTGGATTCCACATCATTCTGAGTTTCCTCTTATTTTAATATTCCGTGGGAATGTTCAGTATTCTGTGGGAATCTCCATTGGCAGTGGTGGCCAAAACATTGCTGCTTGCTGATTTTTGTACACGTGGCTATCAAAGGTTAGACACTTCTATGCTTAACTGGATGTAACCAGCAGCAAAATGGGATAATGATTCCTAGCTGACTTCGAAGGATCACCTCTGCAGGAAAGCGGCTCTCTGCCAAGGAGAGAGATCCCTAGGAATATCTACATGTCACTGGCTGGGAATTGGGATATGATGCTTCTATCCTTAATTGCAAGCCACCCCTACTTCCTAGCCAAGGTTTCAAGCTCAACCTGGAAGCACCCAGTCCCAAATGAGCCAGCCATCTTTGGCAAGCAGAGATTCTCTAGCTAGGAAAGTTGGCACTAAAAAGTACGTTCCAACCATCCTTCCTCTTAAATACTGACCTTGACAGACCACAGGGAAAAAAACTAGAAAGGAATGGGAGAAAAAAGCAGAGGAAAAGGAGGCAAGCGAAGGAAGGGGGTGCTGAAAGCAGGAAAGGCCCAAAGGGATGAAGAAAAGGAGAAATAGGCCAGAGATCAAGCAGAAGAAAAATTGAGAAAGAACAAAGGCAAGTGATATGCAAAATTAAGGTTTAACACCTACACGTTTGAGAGAACCAGCCCGATCTTGAGATACAAGATTAACACTGCTGGTCAACATACCAGTAGTGTTAAGACCAGCTGGAAAGATATACATGAACTGAAGCTGGCAACTCTCAGCTAACAACTCGGCTGTGACTTCAGCACTAACTGCAGAGGAGCTAAACACGCATGAAGCTGCCTTATGCCAAGTTAGGCTATTCGTCTATCAAGGTCAGCATTGTCTGCTGGGCCGGAGTGGCTCTTCAAGGTCTCAGGCACAAGCCTTTGAACATCATCTCATATTTGAATTGTTTTAACTGTAGATACCAGGGTACATGAGGCAGGGACCTTCCATATGCAAGACAGATGTTCTGCCACTGAGCTATAGCCCTGCTGAAGCCTGAATTCAGAGCAGAGGGCATCGGGTGGCAGAGTGGGTCTGCAGCAAGAAGACAGATTCAAAGCAAAGTATTTATAGAACATGTCCCTGTTAAAAATCTCAGAGGTCAGCCTTGCGACCCAAGCATTTGCGGTTATACATTAAGTCACAAATATCCGGGAACATTTGCAAAAGAGAAAAAGCTTAAACCACTATCGAGAAAGCAATCCTGTTTACCCAAGTCATTCCTTCGATAAAAGGTCTAAGCAGCAGCTACAAAGAGTAACCAGCTTATGCTAACTCCATTTAGCAGAAAAATATTATGGGAACAGCTCATAGCGAAAATTCATTGTCTTGTAAAAAAAAATCTTTTAAAGTTTCCTATGACACCTCGAGCCTTGGTCATTCACACAAGGGCCAGTATTAAAGAAGGCATATGGCAAACAGCAACAATTATAGCCTGTGCCCAGTACTTACAGCCACAGCTACACAAAGAATGCATACACAACCCAATTGTCAGAGAAAATATACTGCCCACAGTAATTTTGCTACTGTGCATCTGGCAGAATTAACACACTCCTGGAAATGTATGCAGAATGATAGAGGTTTAGAATAGACAGGCATTCCTTTGCCTCTTCCATCTAGACTGTGTTATAACTGTGGCAGTGAAACCTCTGGGACTGATTGGCTGAAGCGATGAAACAGTACAGAACATTCATGAATATTTCAACTTCTCAGGAAACAAAGCACATGGAATGTTTTAGCCAGAATTTAAACTTCACACAAGACTAGCCACAGCAGTAGCTTTGTGGAACAGGCCTAAGAACCGAGCAAGGCTTCCTGGAAGTAAGAAACTATAGGAGCTGAAGGGATTGCAGATAGTAGGCAGTTGACAGAAAGAAAGGAAGCGGAGGGAAATGTCAAGACAAGAGTGGAGGAAGCTTGCAGAAGAAGAAAGCAGAAGAATGAAGGGATTAAAAAGAGAATGAGGGCTCACAGCACAAGACCAAAAAGAGTTGTTTGCTATGAATTATGGAAAGATGGGAAGGAGTGCTTAGCAAGGTACACCAAAGCAAGTAGTGGCTAAAGAGGTGGGACAAATTAGACAGTGGCTTGAAAAGCAGAAACCTGAAGAAAAGACATGGAGCAGAGGAAAGGAGGAACCATGGAGAAAACATGGGGGGGGGGACAGGTCTGCGGTAAATCCTTACATAGGAACTTGGGACAAGAGAGTCCATAAACTGTGAACAGGAGGGAAGAAAGTGAGGTCTGAAGAGCTGGGAACTATGGGCAAAGAAGCCAAGAGGGTACAAGACTTCTGGGTTTAGATGGAGCATGAGGGCTGTGGGTACTTCTAACATTCGCTCAGAAGGAGAAATCTGCCAAGTGTGGCTTCCCCTGTCACTACAGCATTGTAACTTGGTAACCCCAAGAGGACAAGGAATGCCAAGAAAGGGAAGAGGAAGAATTTCACATATGGATTCAAACTAACAGGCCAGATCTTTGTTTTGCAGGCTTCTAGTAATAACAGGACTCAGGGACACACAATGAAGTAAACAGCAGCAGATTCAGGACAGACAAAGAATTCTTCCTTCACACAATGCATATTTAACTAATGGAATTCACAGCTACAGAACGCACAGATGGCTACCAGCCTAGTTAATATTTTTTTGAAAAAGGATTAGACAAATTCCTAGAGGGTAGATCTATCAACAGCTATAATGATAGAACAGATAGAACTGCTGAATACCAGTTGCTGGGAGGATCGAACAGCAAAGAAAGATAATTACTGCTGGAAAGATGATTTTGGAAACTAAATGAACCTTTGGTCTGATCCAACAGGGCTCTCCAGCTGTCCTTGAGGAAAATGGGCTGTTAGGACCTATTCTGACTTGGCCCCAACATCAGCGGAAGAGTCCTCAAGGGAAGAGGAGTCTTCTTTGGTCCTTGTAACACCTCAATCTCCTTGCATCCAAGGATCACCAGGAGAAGACCCCCCCACCCTCTCTGCCGCAGCTGACTCCAGTTCAAGATCCAGAGGTACAAGTAGATCAGGATCCCTCCAGTGGTCCCCTCCATCTCTTATTCCCCTCCCCTGGAGAGAGAAAACCAGAGCTGAAGCCTGGACCAAGCAGAGAAGCTCACACCTGGTAGCCCCACTTGTGAGGAAGACCCACCTCTCTGGGTCTTGGCACAATCAGGGACCAAACTCTGGCTATAGAAAGGGATGGGGCCATCCTTCATAACTCTCCATCTGAGATTTGACTTTTCCTGGTTGAACGTCTTGTACCAGTAGCAACCAGCTCATGCCTTACCCTGGACTGCTCCCTACTGCAAGGGCTCCAGTTCTGCAGATCTCCTTTGATCTCTAGGTTCAGTTTCTAGAACTGAAGGGCAGCTCCAGCTTGATTTGATCTTGGCTGCCTGCCTGAGACCCTGTACTTTTATCCCCACCTGGCCAGGTACAGAATAGGACACCATCTGTCTGATTTCTCTACTAGGGCTATTTGCAACCCAGTGTTATAGTCACCTCTGCAATGCAAAGGGTGGACAGAACAAAATACAAGGGACATCATATCTGTGCAAAGCTGAGAATCTCAATGCTGCTCGGTGCACCAGAACACCAAGGACATTGCGCAGGTGCAGCAGACATGGAAAAGGACCATTGCACCAAGCAAGGCTATGCATTTATCAGAACAGAGAAGCCTGTGAACAAAGAGTCCCTCATAAACCATGTCTTAGAGAAAGCTTTTATTTGACGTATTATTTCTGCTTGCCAGATTGCATGAAAAACGGTACCAATGTCAGTACAAGGTGGAGGTACAGTCATCCTTGATTTACACAAGCACAGTACTCAGGATTCCAAATTGATGCCCCTGCCCTCTTTTGTTGTTTTTATTGCACAAGTTTCTAATTTGTTAAACAGGCTTGCAACCAGCTGCCCTTATGGCGAGTTACCTATGGCGAGTAACGATTTCCTCTAGTTGCATTTAGGGAATCTCTTGTATTTTGCAAAAGAGTGTGTTTGCGCTCTCTCACACTTTTGCCTTTCAGATCATTGCACGAAACATCTAATATTGATATAAAAGGGAAAGCAAGTAAAGTAAGTAAATGTTTCCATGGGCTAATAATGTTTGTGGACTTATTTGCATGGTTGTGCTAAAGAGGTTTCAACCTTGCCTCAATGGACAAAGAACTTGCCAAGTCACTGTTCCACCCACTTCCTCCCTTATCAAAGCCTTGATCCTTTTTAAAAAAAACTGAGCACACACATTTACCATAGATAAATTGTCGTCCAATTTTCTTGTATAGGGATGCTTCTGATTATATATAATACCAGGTGCCGTACAATTCCTTTTCTTGTTCTCCCCTTCTTCCGGCAAGTCGCAGTAAAGTTAGTGGGATGCTGCATTGCTCTAAAGACATACAAAGCTAACCTGGAGCCCACAGTCTGATGTTAGGAAACAACCAATCATTTGTCTCAGAGCAATTATGAGCAAGTGTAAATAAAATGAAAAGAACACACAACAGAGAGTTAGACAGACAGAGAATGGTCATTCCACTTTGCATCACAAATGAATCTGCATTTCTTATAGTTTGAAAACTTTGGTGTTAACTGTTGTATTTATAATCATATCACATGAACAGGTTAGATCCTAACCATATTTTTTATTAATAGAATGAACTTCTGCTAGGTTAAAGGGATTTTCTGCCCATTTCATCTTCCACAGTAGCCCCCCCCCCCATTTCATGCACATCTCACACTATTCCTGCAGATCCTCCAACCTCTAAGTGGCTCAGGCTGTAGAAGGAAAGGGGAGAGGGGAAAGTGGTATCCACGTATGCTGCTCGGCTTGCACTTGATAGGATCTTAACCAATACCTCCCAGCAGAAAGGGTTGCCAACAGGCAGCATGCTAGAGGATTCATGTCAGTTACAGAAAACTCATAATAGTCACATCCCAAAGAAATATCAGATAATACATTCAGGCCGTAAAGAAGCATTCACTTCCTAGATGCATATGCATAACGTTCAGCAGAAAATGCCTTTGTTCCGTTTCAGATGCTTTTAAATCCAAGATATCCTGAGACTGAAAACAGAGTTGGGCTAGATGGCCTTAGGGTCCCTTCGAAGGGTTCCAGCTGTATTTCTAAGTAGAGTTCAATAGTATTTTGGAAGTCTCAGGGCCAAGCTACACATGACGAATGACACTTGAACGACAAGTGTATTTCTCCCTGTTCACTTGCCCTCCACTCAATCCACTTGCCGTTCAAGTGTCATTCGTCACTTGAAGCTTGGCCCTCACCCTTCAAGCGAGTGGGAAGTGTAGTGTTTGAGGGGCCAGGAGTTGAAAGAGACAATTCTTCAAAACACTGATTTTCAGCCAAGCTCTCCAACAAGGCACTGCAAGGCCAATCTTTGCAAGTAAGATGAGCTTCTTCTTCTACCCACGTTGCAGCAAATTCTGGACTTCACCCATTCAACATTGCCCTGCTGTCTGTAGAACTGTACTTTGCTAGGGGACACTATTGTAATTATTCCCATAAACGTACAGCTAGAAACATCCATGAAAGCTCCTTCCCACCCTCTCCCTACGTGCCCTCACGTATAGCTACCAGGGTGCATAGAAGGTACTCAACACTACACCTGTCAGCACTATGAAAACCTGTTCATTGGAGCAGCTCATCATACAAATTGGTCAACGTACTGCAAAATACAATAGCCATTTATGAGAGAGGCTATTATTTTTAGTTATTAAAAAGAAATCTATGATTGGCTACTGATGCCTTGTGTGCCTGCAAGGCTTGGAAAAAGCCCTGCCCCACATTACTTGCCAGTGTGGCCCCTTAGACTGTGGAACTCCTTGTCCCAAGAGGAGCCTGAGGCCCAAGCTACAAGTGACGAATGACACTTGAACAGCAAGTGGATTGAGTGGAGTGCAAGTGAACAGGGAGAAATGCACTTGCCGTTCAAGTGTCATTCGTCACTTGTAGCTTCGCCCTCAGTCCCTCTTCTCTTTGGCCTTGTGGAAACTTGTGAAAAAAGGTATTTTCCTAGAGTATGTTTTCCCAAAAGTTGTTTTATCAGTGAATTTAATTGACAATTGTAGATTCTATTGCCATTGTTCTTCTGTTTTGTTTTGTTTATGCTTGTTGTACTCTGTTGTTGGCTGCTGGTCTTAGATTTTCACAGTCTCGACTTAATAATTTAATGTTATTTTTATGTCTTTGTGTTGAACTGCCTTGTATACCATTTTAATGGCAGAAAAGTGGACGTACGATCAGACATGAAATACGTATTTACCATTCAATCCCAGCCACACAGAACATTCAATCTAAAATTGAACAACGGAGGAAAACAAAAGAGGGATTAACGAGCAAGCAGATGCAATTATTATATTATTATTAATTTATATCCCTTTCTTTCTTTTCACCGGGCACTCAAAATGGCTTACAATGCAACCGAGCCCCCAACCAAGAAACAAAGCAATCACACGAACCATGACATGTCTTCTTGTTTTGGTTAGAAATGAGGCCTACGGGCTTAAGTCAAAGAGGTTCATGGGGAAAGTGGAGGTGTTGAGCAGGGCTTTGTGAGAGGAGGGCAGGCCATTTGTGGCAGCCTAGAGGAAGTCACCAGATCCACACAGCAAGTTCCTGCACCTTTGTCAACAGCCTGCTAAGGAGTGTGATATAAAATAGCCTCCACATCTGTATGGTCTCTTACTAAGTTTGTTCCACAGATTCTGATGGGCACGCGAGGCATGGCTCCATCTGCCATAGAGGACGACATCAGAGAAATGCCAACCCCATTTGCCCAGGGATGGAGACATGTGCTCCAAGTGCGCCAGAGAACTAGGCATGAAGTATAAAGCGGAGGTCTTTGAGGCGCAGCTCGTAAGGGCAAGGGACTGTAAGGCAAAGGAGGATCTTCCTCTCCACAGTTCAACCAGTTACCTATTTGCCATGAAGAAGTGGAGCACAGTTCACCCCCTTACCCCTCTTCCCTGCCTGAGCTCCAAACCCAAACCAACTTTCCATTCCCTTGCAAATTCCTGCAGCAACATGTTGTAATCTGCTCTGAGCCTGTTTATGGGGAGAGCAGATAAAAAAATCAAATAAATAATAAACTACTCCTCCAGCTGTTCCTTTTCTTACATACCCACAGCATACAGAAACTTTTGCTTGCCTCTCTGGATGCTGCTTGAAGCCCTGGACCCTCCAAAGATGCCCACCTCCAGACCTAAGATGCACATACTGGGAAGAAACACTGGGAAAAACAACAATTTCTGGCTGCTGCTTCAGCAACAGTGCTGCCCTACACTCTTGCTTGGAGTTTGAGGCCAGTCTGGCAGACTTCAGCAGGAAAAGATGTGTGCGTGTGCTCCTACCACTGGAGTTACTCAGTGGAGCAATTTAAGGATCAAGTGGCTTGGAGGCAGGAGAAGGAAAGAAATGGGACGATAAGTCACAGCAGCAACATCCAGGAACTGCACTAGGAGACTGGAAGCAAAACGGAGGACAGCAACAGAGACAACTGAATGTACTTGAGTGTGACCAAGGAGTGACACCAAAATTTATCAGAATTATCTCTGAGAAACGAACCAAAGGGAAATTCATGAGCAACCTTAGCAGCAGCAACCTATGAAAATTGGTCTGCACCATGATCATAGTTTCAAGACCCGCCTGGGAGGAGACAGAGTCAATATCAGAAAGGCACCCGGACTCATTGTATCCTTTTCACATACACACTCACACACAAATCCTGTACCAGAGGAACTTCACAAACATATGTGATTAATTCATGATAGTGATCTGTGAGTTACATCCTGATGCCTACATAGAAATACTGCCCTTGTAAGGGACAAATTTGAAAGGGCAACGGCATGCCAACAGCAGATAGGAAAAAACGAAAGGGGAAGGCATATAATGGGCTTGTTAATGCCCGCGCGTGGGCATCATTTGATTACCGAACTATTTGCTGCTGCGTGGATAAACTGGCTCCAGTGAAAGGACTGGGTTGTTTTATTTTATTTAAATTTAACGCACATATACACCATACTTACAGCACAGTTTAGAGTGCTATGAAGCCCAGGTTCAAATCTCTCTAACATAGAAGCCAGCTGGGTGACTTTGGCCCAGTCACTCTCTGTCAATCTAACCTACGTCACAGAATTGTTGTGAGGATAAAACGGAGGTAGAGAAAAAGCAGAGGACTAAGGCAACAGAGCCCTTCTGGTCTGCCTCTGACTCTAAAGTTCCTATTTAGCTGTCATGACTAATAACCACTGATAGATCTGTACTCTTCCTCCTCCATGAACACAACATACCCCCCTTAAAGCATCTAAACAAGTAGTCATTCCCATACCTTGAAGAAACAAGTAGCTGAAGAAGTCCTTAAGGTCCTTTCCAGCCCAATACCCAACTGTGTTCACCACTGGCAGTGAGTATTTGTAGGTTTCTCCCTGCTGGTAGTGGGTTGGATTCAGTGACCAGCTACCAGGAATGTGTATCTTCTCCTCTTAAAAATATTTTGTACCAAGATAGCCCAAGCTATATGATCTGTATACACTGGCTTATTTTCCATAAATCATTCTGCTTTAGATTAGGGAGGACATGGAGGTAGACAGGACAATAAAGAGCTCCCCCAATGAAAATCTCGCAGATCCTGGCTCTGCATTCTGAGATTCCACCAGGCATTACAAAAATATACTCAAACGTCTCTTGGCCACTGTAAGGACTAGAAACTTGTCTGGCTTTTCAGAATGCTGACTCTTACCCCCAATACCAAAGTCCCTGCTCATACAGGGCAACTACAGACAGCCAACAGATGCCTCTTTCTTCCCCAGTGTGCGACAATCTTCACTATACAGACATAACAATTAACCATGGTTTCAATTTCCTAATCCACAATTATACCTAAGCTATAGCTCAAGTTGCAAGTGCAAACCAAAATTTGAAACCCTGGTTTGAAATGGGTTTGGAAATCACAGGTTGTTATACCTGCAATGAGCAGACCCAACATGCAGTTTTCAGGTCAGGGACCCCGTACCCTCCACAAGGACTATAAACTGTGTGTTTGTAAGCTTCCTGCTGGGAACTAAATTGCCAGTTATGTGGGGCCTGTTTCAGATTGTGACTACAGCCCCGGGGAGATGGTGCTTATGCCTTTACCTTTATCCCAACCTGAAGTGGCTCTGGGGGAAAACTGTCTGCTCAACCTTTCTGTACTCCATGAATATTCACGGAGCTCCCAATGGGACAAACAGGGCTCCTGAGGCCATTCCAGGTCAGAAAAATGGCAGAGGAGGAAGGCTGAAGCTGCTTCTCCTAGCGCACTCCGTCCTATCTGAATCAGGCCCCATAAACCACAGACTTGAGTATCCATCAGGGAACTCACAAGCACACATGGGAAAACATAACATGCAGTTAGGCCTCCCCCAACTTACAAGGTGACAAGTATATCTTTGTGTCTCTTGATACATGCTTACTGGAATCAGGGGTTAGCTCTGCAAGTTAATTAATCCAGTAGCACCTTTAAAGTCCAACAAGCGATTCCAGGGTGTAAGCTTTTGAGAGTCAAGCTCCCTTCATCAGATACGAGTAGAAACAAAGATCTCAGGTTTGACTGTACCTTTAGGAATTTCTCCAGGGTTAAGAAACAGACCGTGATTGAAACTGCAAAGGGCTGCTGGTACTGCCTGTCTATATCCCTATAGGCCTCTCCCTCCATTTGGGGCCTTGCTGGACGAAGGCACCAAATTAAGTCACTGGACTCATTGCATTTATAGGCACAACACTGAGCTTTTGCAGCTATGTTTCAAGAGCGTTTCAAGGTCACAGATAAAAGCTCAATCAATGAGTTTCACTTATTTTTGAAAAAGCAAAGAAAAAGCAGGGGAGTGTTATTATCAGTGCCTGGGAAATCAAGAACAGGAACAACAGTGTGTTAATATACGCCCTTCTGGACAAATTGCTGGCACACTCCGAGCAGTGAGCACAGTCAGTGTTATTATTATCCCTCACAATATAGCTGGGGGTGCTGGGGCTGAAGATTGCCATCACCCAAGAAGACAGGACTAATGTAGCCATGACGGAGGCTGGGATCGCGGGTGGAGGAGAAAGGGACAGCTCAACTCCTACATATTCAGCCAACTCCAGCACTGTAGCATCCTTGTCAAGAGACACAAACGTACAAGATACTCACTGCCGACTATCCCTTATTATTGTCTTCTTGGGTGATGGCAATCTTCTTGATAACTTGGCCATAAGGGTTGCCCTAGAGGGTCAAAGCAGAGGTCCTTCTAGCTTAGCAATCTATTCTCTAACACTGACCAGCCAGATGTCCCAGAGAAGATCACAAGTGAGTCACAATAATAGTACCTGCCCTGGTAGAGAGTCCCCAGCACAGATATATAGTCGCTACCAAAGACAGCACCTCTAAATTTTGCTTAGTTCCGTAGATCCATTTTCCCCATCTTTCTTCCTTGCCTCAGTTGTCTCCCCCTACACTGTCAAAATGTATATTATAAGCTCCTTGGAACTGGTACTTGGCTTTTCTGCTCATGTTACTTGGCAGAACACCACATATTTTTTTTTTAAATTTAGATATTTATTCTCTGCTTTTCTCCCTTCTGG
Source organism: Eublepharis macularius (assembly GCF_028583425.1). Classification (NCBI taxonomy): domain Eukaryota; kingdom Metazoa; phylum Chordata; class Lepidosauria; order Squamata; family Eublepharidae; genus Eublepharis; species Eublepharis macularius. The sequence continues at coordinate 220,268,139 of NC_072790.1, forward strand.
GGATTCAAAGCAGTTTACTTCACAGTTCTCCCCTCCTCCATTTTATCTTCCCAACAACAATCCAGCGGGCTAGGTTAGGATGATAGAGAATGACTGGCTCGAGGCCACCCAATAAGTTTTCCATTGCTGATTGGAACCCAGGTCTTCCAGATCACAATCGGACACTCTAACCACAACCCCACATGCACCGAGGTACAGCAATCCTTCCGGCCATTCTTGCCAGCAGCCAGCGACACCCTGCTCTAAGTGTACTTGAAACCTTCAGAGCACCATGACTCAGTCACGGTGAATGCAAAACCATGGAGTGAAACAGCTTCGTTTGCCTCAAATGCCTGCTTGCGACCTTGGTTTTTGGCATTTATCAGAGAGAGACTAAATTTCGACACAAGCTAGAAAAACCCAAGCTATTTAACCCTCTCTCTTATTCAAATTGGGAAGGCCAAGGACTGTGAGATTCAGCTTACTGCTTTTCCCCTTTGCACTGGAAATGGACCTGACCAGCCCCTCTGAGACCTGACACAGTTTCCATCCAGAGAGTGACTCACAAGGATGCATTTGCTCCTGGCATCCGATCTAAATGAAATCCGCATCCATAACATTCAGAAAAGTCATTGGTAGCCCTGCAAAGACAGCATCTTTGGAAGTGATGATTTCAGAGATGCAAAAAGAAGATACTTATGCCCCCCTCCCCGCCCCGTAAATCAAATGTTGCTTCTTACAATTAAAGCACACTGGGGAATAGACTCACTGCTCCCAAGCACACTTGGCTTTATATCTAGGATCACAACCACTGGGAAGAAGCGGGTCAGACACCCCGCCTGCCAGCTGAAGTTTAAAGGGCCCTGCCGCTTGCTAAAGGGCCCTTTAAACTTAAACCCTAGGGCTTCGAAGCTTCCTGAAGCATTACGAATGTTTCCAGAAGCTTTGATTCGGGATTTCCGAACCGGGTCCGATTTGGGTATTTTACCCGAATTGGCTACGCGAAGCACACCCCTCTACTGTTAAGTACTTTAAAACAACTTAACTACCCAAACTCTCTTCAGGGTTTAGCGCCAAAAAATTTTTCTCTCTTAAAACAAAATATTTCAGACACTGGAGTCTGAAATATTTTTTCCAGGTCCAGTATTCTCCCATAATGTAATTTCCATATAACTGAACACATGAAGCTGCCTTATAAGGAATCAGACCCAGGGCCAGATCTAGGGTTGTCGGCGCCCCGGACAACCCAAGTCTGGCTGCCCTTGTGCGCGCGCACGCTCCCAGCGCTGCGTGATGATGTCACTTCCGTGATGTCATCATGCAGGGTGGGCGTGCCACCTGTGGAGCGGCAGCAGCGCAGGTGTCTGGGAAGCTGCCCACACCACTCGCCTGCCCTGCTGAGGGGGCGGCCAGCTTGCCACGCGCTCCCTGTCCTGCGGGGCAGATGAATGGCACGGGCAGCCTCCCAGCCCTCCGTGCCACTTGCTTGCCCAGCAGGACAGGGAGCGCATGGCAAACCGGCCGCCCCCTCAGCGGGGCAGGCAAGTGGCGTGGGCGGCCTCCCAGCCCTCCGTGTCATTCACCTGCCCGGCTGAGAGAGCAGCCAGCTTGCCACGCACTCCTTGTCCTGCAGGGCAGGCGAATTGCATGGATACCCGCTCAGCTGCCTGCGCTACCGCTGGCGCACTCCCGGCGGCTGGCAGCTGCGCCTGTCGCCCCCTCTTTGGCGGCACCGGGGGCAGACTACCCCCCTGCCCCCCCTCGATCCTGCCCTGATCAGACCATTAGTCTATCAAGGTCAGCATTGACTATTCTGCCTCCAGGGTTTCAGGCAAAGGTCTTTCACAGCACCTACTACTACAATTTTTTTAACTGAACAGACCGGGGACTGAACCTGGGGGGATCTACTCTATGCAAAGCAGGCACTCTGCCATTCAGCCACTGCCCTTCCCTAATTTCCCACCAAGTTCCGAGTGCGACCGGAAGTCAAGAAACTAGTTTCTTCACCCATCTACTGACTGCCTAAGACTAAATCAGGCAGTGAAACCTTCTTCTCCTTGACCACTGGAAGCCTCTCACATCCTACTCTAAACTTTCTATGCGTTCTTCCCACATTATTCCATGCTGTTCTTTGCTATCATAAGGACTGGAAACTTATTTTGAATTTAAAAAAAAAATTAAGATGAAACATTCTACTGCAATATGCAGTAGGAACCATATCAAAGAGTGAGCAGATTTTCTGTAACCCAGATCTTAGAATTTCACATTCGCAAGTTTGTTGTTCTGTTGGTTTAAAAAAAAAAACAGACACAAGACAAAAATAAAGTGTGCATTTCACAGTTACATAGTGAAATCTTCAGTTGGCCAACTACGAGAGAAATTATTTCCCACTTTTGTGGGCTCGATGGCTGATTTACAAAGGGAAAGAGACTTTGATGTGCTAATCTTAAAACTTAAAGACATCTATTTGCAACTCTTTCCAATCTTCCCTTTTAGTGTTTAATTAAAAAAAAGCTTCTCACACCTCTAAAGGCGGGAGGGAACCAAAACACACCATGTCTTACTCACAAAGAAACTATTTTGGGATTGTATTAAATTAAGAAATGGTGCTCTAAAGAAAAGAAGATGGCTTGGGAAGACAATTAGATGCAACTAGGAACGGGAGCCTTCAGCTGCCTTTATGAACAGCAATGGCTACAAGCCTATAAGCATTTACCTGGTGGATCGCAAAGCACATCGAACAATGAGATGACTTCCTATTATACATACAGAAGATTGCACTGCATATCTTTTAGACCAGACATACAACTTAAAAACTACCCCTAGGGTGGAAGCAATGTGGCAATCTGTAAATGGCTGCCTCAGATGTCTATGTGCATGGCACAATGAAATGGTAGTATTCTGGATTGGGCCTCTTCAGATTGTAAAGAGATTTGCATATTTTTTAATCTTAGTACTCACCCATGAAAATGCTTCCTGGATAGAGTAAGCTAGCACATTAAAAAGAGTGCTGTGCAAAATACACTGGTTTACTAGATTCATTTTTTTAAATGACACACCCCTCCCCCACAAGCAGGAAAGCAGGGTGAGAATGAAGTGAAGATAATCCTCCCTGGCCCATGGGACGAGGAGGACTCCTCAAGAGATTCCATGATGGGAAGAAGAGACCCCCTATGGTTCCTCTCTATTACACCTCTGGCTCCTTCTCCTTCAAGAAAAGACCAGAAATGGGCACAAACTGGAAAAAAACCGAACTGTGTGGTTCATGGTTCATCACATTTCATGAACCACGAACTTTCACGAACCTGCCCCAGTTCACGAACCGGTTCGTTTGGTTCATGAAAACGTCACATCCAGGTCAGCAAATTGTCACTTCCAGGTCAGCAGAAGGTCACTTCTGGGCCAGCAGAAGGTCTGCAGGAAGTCCATCCCCTGTTACCTAGGGCACTGAATGATCAGTGCCAGGCTGTCTGCAGTGACGAACCAAAAAAACAACCAAATGAACCAGCCTAACGTTCATAGCTGTTCGTTAGAAATGGGCTCTGATGAACCACTGGTTCGCAAACCACAAACTGACCTGGTTCGTCACAAACTTTGGTTCATATTTTGGTTCGTGCCCATCTCTAGAAAAGAACTCCTGCTGGCTCAGTCACAAAAAGGTCCAGGTAGATCAGGAACTGGCACCCACCCAAAAACTAAGCCATGGGCAGATCAGGAGTCCCCTGAATGTTACCTTTCACTAGTTCCCCCCCCCCACAGCCCCTTCCAGGAGCAAAAGAGGCAGACAGCCATAGCTGAAGCCTGGACAGGACAGAGGAGTACATACTTGGCAGCCCAGAGGCCCTCTTTCTTGAGTTGCACACAGGATGAAGAGGCTACTCCTAAATCTTGGCATGATTGGGGCCCAACTCTGGTTACAGGAAGGGACGGGGTCATCAGCTGTCCAACCACACTCATGCCAAGTCCTGGAGACTTCCTTGCAGCAAAGCTGTGCAAATCCTGCTCCAGCTCAGCTTGATCTTGGTTGCCGGCCAGAATCTCCATGCTTTTATCCCCGGCAGACTAGGCAGGAATTGTCATGGGGCTGTCATACAAGATCTCTGGCAGTCCCATTGAAAAAATGGAGGCCTCAAAGCAACAGTGGATTGTGCTCAGTGATTTCCTCAACAGTGAAATGCAGGGAAATGACTGCATAGCCAGCGTAATGTAGTCAGACTAGGATCTGGGAGACCCAGGTTCAAATCCCCACTCTGCCATGGAAACGTGCTGGGTAACTTTGGGCCAAACACTGTTAGCCTAACCTACCTCCCAGGATTGTTGTGAAGAGAAAACGGAGGAGAACCACTTTGGGTTCCCACTGAGAAGAAAGGCAGGATATAAATAAAGCAAACAAACAGTTCCCAGGCTGACAAATTATCATGCTATCACTTCACAATGTTCTTAAAACATCGAATACCAGAAAATGCTTATTTCAATATATACACATTTGACAAGGTCAGTGACTACAAATTATCCACGAACTCTAAACCACTGAGGCTTGCCCCCTGCAGATTCGGGACTGGGTTCTAAGAACAACAGTCACCCACCAAATTGACTCATTTAACAAAGTCTGAGTCCACCTTTGTATTATCAGTAGTACCCAAGGAGACACACAACATTTTGTAAAACAAGGACACACTAAAAAGCTGCGATGCCGAGAAACCAGTCTAAACAACAAGCTAAAATAGCAGTCTAAAAAGATAATCTAAAGAACACAGTAAATTTTTAAAAAGCTAAATCCGTTCCAAAGCCATCTCTCCAAAGACCTGATCAAACCAAAGCTTTTTGTTCTATATATATTATACCTCTTCAAAGTACAATGAGGTAGAAAATTTTCCACCAAGAGATTTTTCTGTAACGGCAAAATTTCCTGAGCTATATATTTCCAGAGGGGGGAAAAATAATTTCTATTCAAATATTCTTTATTTAATATAAATAAAATTTACAAAAGTAGTAAGTAGACTGAAGAATTTACAGCAAGTTTTAAAAGACATCTTGATATGGATCATTCCAAAAACAAAAGAATCACTTTTTAAAATACTTTTATCAGACTTGTCATTTAAGCAACTTCTACTTTTACACACTTAAGTTAATTTTGTAAGACAAGCTATGTACCAGACACATGCAGTTCACTCCAATACTGATGAAATGCTTTGTTTTCCAATGAACAGCTATACATTGTCTAGTTACTCCAATCAAACTGATCATCAACAAGCCCAATCAAACAACACAAGAGAGTACTCATCGGATTATAGGGGATATGACATCAGATATTTTACATATCATATCTAAGATTTGGCTCTAATAAGGCTGAATCAGAGGACAAAACCAAAAATTATGCAACAAATATAATTTTAGCAAGTATTGGAACAAGTAGGGTAAATATTCTCAAGCTTCCTTATGCGTTCTATACCAGTGGTACAAGATCTTCGTAAAACTTCCTTTCAAATCCAGTAAAATCAAATTTTGGGGAATTTTAGGCCAAATCCATTTCCATATATCCAACAGAACGACCATATTCAGCACTTAATTCCACTTTGAGACGAAATGCAAACATGATATTTCTCTACCTAAAAGCAGAGCACAAAAGATTGCTAAGCTTCCCTGCACAGTACCATCACATATGTGGTTTCAAACTTTGTCCTATTACAGCAGCTGTTACAGGTTCAAAATAAATTAGATATGATTTTTCTAATCTGATAGTACTGGGAAAAGGAGGCTTATACACATTCATGCCATTTCTAAAAATGCATTGTTCTATAATATTAATTAGAAACATACAGAAAGTATACCGCACCAGTCAAATCAGGCAGTTTAAAAGTTGTAGTCGTCCACCCACAACAGCAACTATCTCAGATAAATAAATAGGTATACATGCACACCTGAAACATTTAAACCATATTAAGTTTGCTTTATTGAATTTTTTTCCTAAGCAAGTATTTCAGTTCAACTAGCTTGGGCTCTTGGTGGATAAAAATGAGAGGGTTTTTTTATAGCAAATGAATTTAATACAGCATACTTTTTAAAAGTTTTGCTTACTAAATTTAAGTTAAATGTGCTAAATCAGTTGCCAGTTTACAGAACTGGAAATGTTTCCAGTTCAAAACTTTCCAGAACATCTTACTTCACTCCCCTTTATCAACTTGCAATTTAATGTAATTCAGCCACCTGTGAAACAGACCAGAAAAAAGCACCCTCAACTATTGCGAGGGAGGATAATTTCCTCCTGTTATTTTACATGTAAATATTTTTTTCAACACATGCCACCATTTTTCTTGCAAAGTTCTTTTCTCCTGCACTTTATTTGTTCTTTCTCAAACATGCATTGGATGATGATATATATTTTAAAGTGCCTGCCCATCTTATGAAATGCTTCTCACCAATTTTCAGAATATAAGTACTTAAACCAGCCAGAGAGAAAGAGACCCCAATTCATAGAAAGTTCCCAGCCTGCTGTTACAGAATTCTGTCCCAGCATGACTTGGCAATGATTGGAAGAACGAAAACCATTTGTGATTCAGGATTATGAATGGAGAAACACACATGCCTACGCACTTCCACGCTGGTAAATAAAAGTTACTACACAGCATGGAGCAAAGAGCAGCCCAAAGGGAAATAAAGGTATTCCACTCTCTAACATCTGCCATGCTTCCCCTTTGGCCCTGATCCAAAGGGCTGGGTGAGGTTCATAGCATGTGCGTCAAAGCTTCTGACACTTCTTCATTCAAAAGACAACCTAGAACAGACAGAGGGTTGGGATGCAAGTTGATTAACCAATCAAATATCATCAACTGATCGTCTTTCATTGTATGTGGCCCAATAATTATCAAACATTCTGTAAAGTCGAGAATGCCCTTTTTGTAAATGACAGCCAGCCTTCTTAACTGCATCAAAAGGTCATTAGATTACAGATGATGAGAAAGACAACCTCTTGTTGAAGAGCCCCCTTATTTAAGAATAGCCCCCTTTGGCAACTCTCTCCCTCTCACAAGAAACCACACGGCCCAACTTTTTCTACTGGCCATGCATTGTAACTGCAGATATCTCTGAACAGGAACTGACAATCACGACTGTCCAGAACATACAAAGCAAACACACCTGAGCATCACAAGAGTATATGGCCAAGGTTGCCAACAACCCAGAATGCCAGAAATGGAGGAGGCAAAACGTAAGGAGTTTCAGCTGAGCAGTTTTCACTATTAATGTACATGGGTCTCACATGGGGTTGGTGACTGTATGGGAAGCGCAGTATACACTGTGGAGTGGATGCAGACACATGCACACTGTGCCACTCCATGCAACTCCACCCCCGCACAGAAGGGTTGCAGCCACTAGTTTATAGCATGCATTTGGAGAGATTACAGACACGGGCCATGCAAACAAACCAGTCAGCCTGGAGAAGTACGTAAACTCCCCCCACTCCCATCTCACTCCATGTCACCTCTCAAGCAACACTGGGGGGGGGGGTCCTCCACACACACACCATTAGTCATCTCTGTTTCTAAACTAAAACATGCTAATGCTTTAGTCTTTTTCCTTGAAACAATGGTGCTCCAACACTACTTTACCCCAACTCTCTTTGACCACGTCTGCACAATCCATGTGTCAGCTTCAGGTCTCTCTCCTATCCCTATAATTTCCATCTAAGATCTCCCAAGAGAAGAACTGAGCAACTTGTGTGCTACGCAACACACGGCCATCACTAAATAAAATGTCATGCAGAAGTTGTATTAGCAACAGTTCAACATTATTGGTTGCTTCCACATGTTCCTTTTTTTTTTCAGGCTCTCTCTGCCCAGAAGCTGAGACTTCCCAACCCATTTTTGGAACTCACCTTCCACACTCAGCATCCTCATGTGTATCTTGTGTGTGTTTGTAGTGGGGGCGGGGGGGAAGGTCCCAAAACAGAAAGCGCATTCTTTCTGCACCTCATCACAAATAACGTTGGTGCATTCCCATCCAACTTTAACTGATAAACACATGGAATTCGTTGCCACAGGAGGTGGTGGCAGCTACAAGCATTGCCAGCTTCAAGAGGGGACTGGACAAATATATGGAGCAGAGGTCCATCAGTGGCTATTAGCCACAGGAGATAGATGGTATTCTCTTTGTGGGGAGGTGGTGCTCTGTTGTCTTGGTGCTGGAAGGAAGGCAGTGGGAGGGCTTCTGGTGTCCTGGCCTCACTGACAGTCCTTTAGATGGCACTGGATTTCTAGCCACTGTGTGTGACAGAATGTTGGACTGGATGGGCCACTGGCCTGATCCAACATGGCTTTGCTTATGTTCTTAACTTTCCTGTTGTTGTTGTTTTGAGCGCATGTGGGATTGCGCTATATCACTGTCCTGTCTTTCAGCTTCTGTAGAAACTGGGCATGCGTAGTACTCCATTCTCTACTGTTGATTTCCCACTCAAAGTTTTAAATGCAAACGTGTTTAATAAATATGCTAACAGTACAATAGCGCAATCACACAATTTCATATCCTACTATATAAAAGGCAAACCATGTGCCCTAGCACTCACTCCTTATCCCTGCATACTGCACCTTCACAGGGATAAGAAGTGAATGAGGGGCAAAATGGCTTGCCTCTCTGCTGCCTCCTTGGGGCCTCCAGAGGCCCAGAAGAGCTCGGCATGGGCTGTGGGAAGGCTCAGTGAGACAGCGAGGCCCTCCCAAAATCCCACAGCAGCAGGGGTGGTGCTCCCCGCCACCTCCACAGGACCGTGGGAGGGCCATGCAGAAGCCAAGTGGCAGCTGAGGGGTCAGAGGAGGGAGCCCCTGCTGTTTTCCCCGATCCCCCCCTTGACTGATGCTGTGGGGAGAGGCGCGGGGATGGGGGCAAGCTCTGCTAGGGGCTGTTGTATTTTCCTAAACAAGCTTTAATGCTAGTTTGAAATAAAATCAGAAATGGCATTCCGTTCCCAATGTTGTTCCTAGACTGGTAGTGGGATTGCTAAGTGATCCAATGTAGCAAGCACTGCATTGTAATAGCGCAAGGACCGTTTTAAAAAGTTTTTTAAAAGGGGGGAAGAATTATACAATTGTGCATGCGAGCCAGATGTTTGTGTGGGAGGGTTAATGGCAGGAGGAGGGGTTGGAGATATGTGGGAGGGCACTTCAAAAGTGCAAAAAGAGCCTCCAGATCAGGGCCGGCGCGCCCATGGAGGCCAGGTAGGCGGTGGCCTCGGGCGCACGGGCACTGGAGGGGCGCTGGAGGGGGTGTTGGGGGCAGAGGCGCGCACAGCGAAGCTGGCATGACAGGGCCGCCTGTAGCTACTGCTGCAGCCAGCCAGCCAGCCCCTTGCTGCCGTCGCGCCACACACCTCAGCTGGGCGCAGCCTCTGTGCGCCGCTCGAGCAGCGGCTCGCGGCTTCTGCGCCCAGCTGGGGCGCGTGGCGGCGGCAGCACAGAGCTGGCTGGCTGGCTGCAGCAGCAGCTGTAGCCAGCCACACCAGCTCAGCTGCGCGCTCCTCCGCCCCAACCGGGCGCAGAAGCCGTGAGCTGCTGCTGGGGTGGCGCACGGAGCAGCCTCCGCGCGCCGCTCCAGCAGCAGCCCGCAGCTTCTGCGCTCGGCTGGGGCATGTGGCGGCGGCGGCACGGGGCTGCCTGGCTGGTTACAGCTACTGCTGCAGCCAGCCACCTCAGCTCCGCTGCGCACTCCTCCGCCCCAGCCGAGAGCAGAAGCTGTGAGCTGTTGCTGGGGCAGTGCACGGAGCAGCCTCCACGCGCTGCTCCAGCAGCAGCCCGCAGCTTCTGCGCTTGGCGGTCCGCGCGCAGCCCAGCCCCCCTGTGGTGCGTGATGATGTCATCGCAGACGTCATCACGCCTCCCGTGGGGCGCGTGCGCGCCCGCCGCCGCAGGCGCTAAAACCTCTGGCTCCGGCCCTGCTCCAGATGCATTGATACAGTAGATAATCGCGCAAAAAAGCAGCATAAAAAATAAAAGCAGAACAAAACAAGTTTCACAAGAAATGCTTAAAAACCAGTATCATCACAACCCGCTCACACATGGGAAATGATGACGTATGTAATAAGTGAGATAACCTGCCAAAGTTCCGTTAGCAGGCCATCTCATTAAGGACGTGTGGAAGCGACCATTATTTTAGTGCTGGGACAGTACGCTTTAAGTTTCCAAGAAAAATCCAGACTGGAAAGGACATTTTAGAAACAGTGAACTTCAACTACCTGTGCAATCCTAAACAAAGTTACACCTTTTTATTTTTACTGAATGGGCTTAAAATGGTACAACTCTGTTTAGGATTGCGCTGTGGAGCAAACAGAATTCATTACTGGGTATATATTTCAGCTTTATTTCACCTAAAAAGACAGGCTTAAAAGTATATGGACAATACCTGGTGAGATCTGAGAAACTAGAAGGTGGGCCAAGGTCTTCCCATAGTCAGGAAGTGAATTTTGGTGCTGCGAGTAGCTCTTTGCCTCTTCTCCCCAACGTCTTAGGAGGAAGAGAACGAATTATACACAATAAGCAAATATATGCAAATGTGCCTGATTATATGGGTTGCAGAATTCTGTTTTTCTGGACATAGAATTCAGAGGTAGCATGCATGAGTGTGATAAAATCGCACACAGCCTGCAAAATCCTTCTTGTCACATCCGTACTCCAAGAACACTCAGATGAAAGCAGCCGTAGCCAAGAAGCAGACTGTGCAGGGCACACCCTCCATCACAGCGGGAGAGCTGCAGGGCAGCACCCTTACACCAAACCCCGCCTCAGTCCAATGTTGAGTTAGCAAGTGGGAGAACCCTAACCAGAGGTCCTGTAGCTATGCGTTCTCCAGTTCCTTGCCCACAAACCAGCACATTGCTGGGGACATTCTGGACAGCTTCTAAGCCTCCATGGGAGGCAGACAAGCCAGTGTGCTGGCTCTAGCCATGCCAGGAAGGAAGCAGCACTCAGCCCCGGCACCTGATAAGCACTGCAGCAGTGAGCTCCTCATATCACAGGACTTGGACCAGCCTTCCACAATGATGCGAGCCCGTGAACCAGCAGTTTGTCTCCCTCCTTTTCCTCTTCTCTCTTACTCACAGAAACCACTTAATTGCGTGCAGCCACATCCACGCACAGAGAAGCATCTCAGAGAACCTGCTTCTCCCTCAAAATGGGATCAAGGCTTCGCTTTCAAGACCACCTTGTTAGTGGAGGGAGTGGTTAAAAGTTTCCCCACTTGATTCAAGGAGGCCAGGTTCTGATAATCTCATGCACCAAAACTACATCTGCATATTCTGCATTAATTAACCCCACAGTGATTACTATAAGCAGGTTCCACTAAAAGGCACTACAATCTCCCATTCTCCTACAAATTTACACTGGCAGGGTTCAAGTGACTTTTCCCCAACCCAGTTTGCCCTTACAACACAGTGCCCCCACTTCTGGAGAAACTCTACTCGGGGAATCTTTTTCCCTGTGGTGGGTTGTACTTTATTACACTTGGAACAAAACTAGGCCAGAGGAGGCAGTACACACTTTACTGATGACACCACAATGTTACAACACATTTCTGCAGCATACCTAAGGTCCTCATCTAAACCTACCAACATAATATTACCATGTACTTCTATAGAGGTCCAAGTTGGTCACAGCAAGACAGAACCTCCACTGATCATTCTTGTGGATATACACTTACCCCACACCATCAAACTGCCAGCCCTTTGCCCCGGAACAGTCTTCTCTCTATCTTCCCTGAAATTCAGGCCTTTTAGTACATCTCTGTTGGACTCTCAAAGCTCTGATATGGTAACTGGACAAGTAGTCTGAGTTTGGATTCTCGACTACATCAGCCCCAATCTATCTAACAGGTTTGTTCCTTAATTTCTACTTGGTTATTTACCCTCTTTTATCAATCTTATACCCTTTGCGTAATATATTTATACCCTATCCCTTCAAAATACACTGGTGACATCAAATACCTCATAATTAAACGGAGAGGCACATTTTGGCACAATTATCCTAGCAGAACACAGGACAGGACATCCTTCTTATAGGAATTGACTATTTTCTTTTTTACCAAGGTGTACTTGCAGCATTCCATATAGACCAGGGACTGTCCATACATCACAATCTAGCCCCCACCCCCTGCTTTGAATTTATACTTTGGCTTTATCCTTATCCTACAATTTGCCACTCTTTCACAATGTGCCTGATAATTCATTTAGCTTGTCCTTCCAGCCTGCATTGACCTATGAACACCTGCAGCTACCTTTTACTGAGTCTAGCCATTGGTCTATCAAGATCAGCATTGTCTGCTCTGACCAGCAGCAGCTCTCCATAGTCTCAGGCAGAGATCTTTCACATCACCTGCCACTTGATAGTTGGGAGGTGCTGGGAACTGAACCTCTGACCTTCAGCACGAAAAGCAGATGCTCTACTAACCTCCCCAGGTGGCATCCCTTCCATCACACTGTGCAAGAAAACCTGGCCACAGAGTGTTATGAATTTAAGAGATCTTCAGTACAAGAATATTGTGATGGAAGGCCATCTCCCCATGCTTTGTTTTGGACAGGAAAAGGACTGGAAGAAAATGAAGTGTGGTTTTAAGAAGGGATTTGAATGGTTTCAAACTCCAGGGAAGAACCCCTTCCTTCCAACCGCTATCCATGGGGCCATCAGGGGGAAAGCAGCAAGCAGCCATGCACCCCTCTCTCCTGCTTGGAGCCAGTTCACATGAATGACCCCTCCCTCCTGCTTCCAACCACCACTAATGAGATTGCTGGAACGTGTGGAGGCAGCAGCCAGACAGGTCACTCCATTGTGTTTGTACAGAAGATGACCATGCCACATCGCTGTAGGGACTGACAATGTGCAGCTGCTGAGTAGGAATGTGGCAACCTATTTCTAAGGCTGGGGAGATAGGAAGAAGGAACAGCAGGAACAGCAGGAACACCAGTGGCAGGAAGTCCATGAGGATTGGGATGAGGGAGGACACTGAAATGTCTGATGATGATGATGATGATGATGATGATGATGATGACGACGACGACGACGACGACATTCCATTTATATACCACCCTTCAGGACAACGTAACACCCACTCAGAGAGGTTTACAAAGTATGTTATTATTATCCCCGTAACAATTACCCTGTGAGGTGGGTGGGGCTGAGAGAGCTGTGACTGACCCAAGGTCACCCAGATGGGTTCAAGTGGAGGAGTGGGGAATCAAACCTGGTTCTCCAGATTAGAGTCCTGCTGCTCCTAACCACTACACCAAACTGTTCTCTAGCTCACACTGCTTACCCGTGATATTTTTTGATGAATTTTGTAAGCCATCTTGAGGCCCAAAAATGGGGCAAAAGCAGACTGAAAATCTATGAAATGTAATAAAGAGTTAAGGGTAAGCTCCTGTCCCAAGTCCAACAAGGCTTCACAGGCATGGGAAAAATTGACTTCACTCCTCCTCGTCTGCATTAAACACTTGAACATATAATGACTTATTCCGAGTTCAAGCACTGGTCTTTAAAAATCAGCCCTGTCTACTAACGCTGGCAGCAGCTCCCCAGAAGCTCAGGTAGAAGTCCTTCACATTACCTACTACCTGATCTTTTTAACCGAGATGCCCAGGATTGAACCTGGGACCTTCTGCCTGCAACGCAGCTGCTCTACCACTGCATTCCAGCTCCTCCCATTGGAGAATGTTAACTCGCTCTAAAGTTTCTTATGAGCCTTACATCAAGTCAGATCATTGGTCCATCTAATTCAATACTGTCTACTCCAGTAGTGGTTCTCCAAGGCATCAGGTAAATCAAGATCTTACGGCACTGACTTCAACCTTCTTCCCTACCAAAGAAAAAAAAGATGCAGACTTTCAGAGAAGTCAGGGTTTAGCCCAAGAATGATATTTAGACCAGGGTGATAAAAGCTCACAGATATTTATACTGCCACGATTGACAAAAGTCAGCGTTAGGAACTGGCTCTTCATGGTTATACATTAGCTTGGAACACGTCACAAATATTTGATCTTTCCCACAAATGTCAGCAAAGAAGCGAGTTTCAAGGCAGCATGGAGAACAATGGTCTTTAGGGACAGCTCTCAAGGTTGAGAAAACATCTCCACACATTAACTTACTGGGATGGGAAGAGAAGAGCCCAAACAAACTTCAGTTTGCAGCTTGTCAGCCTAACAGCTCTGAGCAAGCTTTCACTAGCAAACCAATAATCGGCAGCTCGTGTAAGTGGATGTCAACCATACCAGTGTTATTTAATATGCTCACTGATGCTTATGCCATAAAGTGACCATTGATGCTTACACCATTGGAGGAGAGGCTGCAGCTCAGTGGGAAAATGTATACTTTGCAAACCCTAAACTTAAGCTTTGGCACTGCAGGTGTTCCAAAAGATTTCTGTAATTCTGTTTTGGGTTGGATCCTTTCAGCTATCCCACTCTATCTTGCCCAATTCAAATCCTGATTAAAGCCCCTGGCTTCTGTCCATGCGGATCCCATGATCCCCAGTGTTACCTTTCCAGAAATCAAAAAGTTCTATCCTTTCTTCTGCCGGAGATCCTGTAGAGCAACCGCCAGTCAAAGTGGACAGTATTGAGTATACAATATAGATGGATCAATGGCCTGATTTCCTGTTAGGCTTCTCCTAATGTTCATTGTGTGGGCACAGCCAAAAGTCTGCCTGTACAAGGTCCTGGGTTCAGTTTCTGATAAAGATCTCTAAAACTCTGGAGAGTCACTGCCATCAGAAGAGATTGGTCTGTTTTGCAATGTTCTGACTGTCTCAGGCAGTTTCATATGTTCATGTCGAAAAATGATGCCAATCTAGTTTGTTACAACCACACAGCATACCAGAAATGAATCCCTCCCCCTATTTGAAACCATTTTCTTCTTTCCAGCTAATTTCAAAAGTCCTGGTATCGTAGCTTTTTTCATACCTGGGAGCAACCAGAAGAAAATCTTGTGAGGTGTCCTTTCAAGCACCATCGAAGAAAACTGCACTATTCAGGCATAACATTGTTTTAATTCAAGGAAGGAAGCGGCCTCTCCAGTCTTCTCAACTACACTTAATTTTTTCTCACCAAGACACACGGAGGAAGGAGATCATATATTTCATTCATTCCAATGATCAACAGAAGTCAGAACAGTGCCATAGTTTCACTCTCTTTTTTTTAATCAACTCATTTTAGAGATGGGGAACCCAGCGAGAGTGCAGTCCTACTCAGAGAGGGTTGCCAGGCTCCAGGTGGTGGCTGGAGATCTCCTGGAATTGCAACTGATCTCCAGGCCATATAGATTAGTTCCCCTGGAGAAAATGTTTGATTTGGAGGGTCAATTCTATGACATTATACCTTAATGAGGTCCCTGCCCTCCCCAAATGCCACCATCTCTAGGTTCCACCCACACACACACACACGGCCAAATCCCCAGGATTTTTTCAATCTGGAACTGGCAACTTCAGCACGGATACATCCTTCTAAACTCCATTGAATTCATTGGACTTATAAGGCCGTAAATCTGCTTAGGATCACACTGTTAGGGGTTGGAGCTATCAATTTCCCCACCCTGTTTTACCCGATTCAGTTCTTAACTATAGTCCCCGGTCCATGCAGCTTTTCTCCATTCATGTTCCATGATCCCCAGCATACCTTTCCCAGGGATCAAAAGGGGTCTATCCTTTCTCTTTGAGCTTCAGAAAAGCTGACGGGATCTAAGTCTAGGAAATAACAAGGCTACTTCTTAACATGTATAATGCTTTGGAGTATTCAAGGTGTTTCATGTGTATTATTTTGGGAATCTTTACAAGAACCCTGTAAAAGGGGTCAAAATCACTATCCATGCACTGCAGAAAGGAGGGCAGTTCTCAAAAACAATGGCTTATCTAGTGATTTAATGTTTCAAATGGGATTTGAACCAGAGACTTTCTGATTCAGTTTGATTGCCTAATCACTAAGCTACATCTCAGTGACCTGCCCAAAACTGTCCCCCACTAGCCAACCCAGGAGTCCAAGGCTGCTCTAGATTTGAAACCAAGTCTCTGAGATCTAAACTCCACCCTCTCCCTAAAAGTATCATAGCAGCTTTTACAGAAGTCAAACGTAGGTCTTAAAAGATATTTCAAATTCATAACATTGGATTTTTGAACACTAACCTGACAAATGGGAGGAGAAGGGCTTTCAAAATCCCATGGTACTTGCACCAAATTTTTAGGTGCCCAGGACATTCTTCCTACCATCCAAAATGGAAAATTTAATATGCAGCCACTGCCCATACTCAGAGCAGGTCTGAATCAGCATGTTTTAAAAAATAGCTTATGCTATCTAACTTCCACAAACCACCTCGAGTCCTCTAAGCATCATCTACTCCAGATGAAACCACATTCCCACAGCAGAACCCACCCTTCCAAAGACATGCACCCAGCAACAGTTCACACCTTCCTTTGGTCACACTCTCCTTTTGCAAGTAGATCTCCCCCCCCCCCACCCGCAGCATGGCACACCCCAGTGTGTCAGCGGTATGACTATTCCCTGTGCCACAGACCCATCAGCAGCCTCTCTCTCCTCCCAAGGCAGTATCTTCTTCCATTGCAACTCATTTTCTGCACACATTTTGCATGCTAAAATTCACACACACCCCACATTAAAAAAAGATAGATAACAGCTAATAAGTGTGTAAAAAGGCAACCGACAGTCTACTTCACAACTCAGAGATGCCAAAATAGTACAACTGAAGCCAGTTTGAGTGCACTTTAGATAACAGGACTATTCAAGTGAAGTTTCAACTATTTGTCTCGATTTAATTGAATCGTTAACTATTATCTAAGCATTAGTTGTCTCATTCAAGACTCAGTTTAATTTCCCAACAAAACTTAGCATAAATGAAGCCAGATCTTTCACTGGTGTCCTGAAAAGAGCAAGCCTCCCCCTCCCCCCACCCCTTTAAACATACTCCATTTGTGACAGTCTGAAAAAGACTACCCAAAGGAACCACCCACAAAATCATCAAAAAAGGAATCCTTCATCTGCCTCTTTACTAACGTCCCAACAGATGTAATTGCATTTGCCTAGCAAACCCCAATCATAAAGTAGCAAACACAACCCATCATCTCACACACTTGCACATTAAGCCCCACATGTTTAACAAACCAGGATGTACTTGTCTATATTCTTTGCTCAGAACATGGGTAATCAGTAGATCTGATGCACAATTGTTCCCTACTGGACTTTTTCACAATCTGAGGGATTGTGACCTATGCAATAATGTATTTGTTGGGAAACTAACAAGGCAGTTTTATTGATAAATGGAAGGCTGAGATTAATTGAATTCTTTCACAGTAGCCATACCTTGCTCAAATATTTGGAAAAATCCAAAACTAAAACCCGGACACTGCCTCTTCCCTTTGGATTAAGTAATCCAGAATCATCACTTGGTTCTGTCACAACAACCTAGCCCAGATTAGAACTATCACATACCTAAATATATGGGGGAGGTCCAATCTAGTTATCATCCTGCTTACGCACCAAAGGGATGCAAAGTGAATTAAAAGGTAACCAATCTACACTAAATGATCTTGAGCAAGTAAGATACTCTTCTCTGTGTCTTTGCCCGCCACATCCGTTTCAAGGGGAAAAGAGAGGGCACCCATACCCCTAAGTTTTAAAACTTCTCCACTGCACCCAACCCCCCAAAATAAAAAAGAGGTAGTTCAAAAGGTTTTGCGACCCAATGATCAGAGGAAAAGCATTCCTCTTTCACCCTCTACCTCAACACTCGCCAAAGTCATCTGAGGTATATTAAACCACTTTTTCTTAATCCCCCTTCCAAATAATAGAATGAATTTTTCCAGCCGTAACCAAACCAAACATCAAGGAGGAATGGGGGAGCACAGTCTCTTCCTCCTCTCTTCTGCAAGATCAGCCACCCCTCAGAGCTACCTAGATCATGCCCTTCCTTGGCCAAATAACACTCACCTTTGGGTCGTGGTTACTGCCTCTCCACTTGACCATTTAACAGTAGAAGTTGAGGGGGCGCGGATCCCCCCGTCCCAATGTGAAAAGCAAAAAAGATTTGGGGGTGGGGGCTACAAAATAAAATGAGGGGGAGCTCCAAAACGTGAAAAATGCTTCAGACTCCCAGCACCTGCTTCTCCCAGCTCCCAAGGGGAAAAAATCGCCCTCCCCTCACTTCCCGCTTCTTCTTGATCTCTTTGGGGCTTAATCAGACCAGACTGACTGTCTTTGTCTGTCTGACAAGCGCCATGTTGATATCAACATCCAAGCTCCCACCTGCTGCCGCTATGAGACTCTGGGACTTGTAGTTCCCACTTCCCAAGGGTGAAGGGGAAGGACTACAAGCTCAGAACTACCTCTCCCGACATGCTCCGCGACCATCACCGCGCCAATGGACGACAGAATAAGGGAGAGCGAAACGGGTCAAGAGACTACACTCCCCAGCATGCTCTGAGAATGAGCGCCCGTGACTTCATTCTGAGATGGAGGGGGTTGGGGAAATTAGCGGACTACATGTCCCAGGATGCTGTGGGAGAGGTTTAGGTCAAGAAAGAGAACCAGGATGGTCACAGTAAATAGAGCCGGGTAAAGCATGAAGCTGGTGAGTTGGGAGTTAGCTTAATTAGATGGGGGGGGGGGACGTTATGCAGGGGAATCCGACCCCCAATACTGTACGCTGTGGCGGTGGGCGAGTGAGGGGCGTCACTCTTTCCTTGACTGTTAGGGTGGGGGTTTCAATTGAATAAGAATTTAGTTTCAAAATGTTTATGATGGTCTCTTTTTGAAGGTGATGAAAGAATGATTTAACCACACAGTCATGCTAAAACTCAGTTTGAGCCAGGGTTGAGCTTCATAATAGGTTTTCAAAACTGTACTCAGTCTTGAGACTTTGAAACTAAGGTACTGTTTCCAGAAATCGCAGCAAAAAGTTTACACCTTCCTTTTGTCACGCTCTCCTGTTTTCAAGCAGATACACACACGCACCATCTGCAGCATGGCGCACCCGTGCTAGCCCACCACAGATCAGGAGTCTCCTGGCACCTTAAAGACTAACAGTTTTTTATCCTAGCATAACTTTTTGTGGACTAGAGCCCTTTTGTCAAATGCATGTAGTAAGACAGATATAAGTGGAAGTCAAAGGACCACGAAATGCAGGAAGAACATTTTAGTCTCCAAAGATATACTGTGGCTGATCTAAAAGTCACTGTTCAGCAGCAAAAGAGCTTTAAAGACTCCAGAGTGGAAATGTTCTCACTCCAAGGGGGTTCCTCAGTTTAACAAAACAAAGGAGATTATCAATTACTGCTTTTCTCAATCGTCTCTGTACTCTTTTCCTGATTGTATTTGAATTTTACAGAATTGTATCTCACCTTATTATGTATGTGTATGTATATCTTTAACTACATTAGCTGCATTGGGGGTCTGGTCTTACGCAGTTTGGTTTGTTTACTGTGCAATCCTATGCAGAGTTATTCTAGTCTAAACTTACTGATTTTAATGGATTTAGGCTGGGATAGCTGCATAACCAGCTTTTCTGTCTTTCTCACATGATGTTTGTGATGTGTATATTCTGTTGATTGGCTGAAAGTTCAGATCAGAGTAAAGAAAGTACTACTTCATATGATTAGTGTATGACATTCCCTACTACCAGATATGGTGATGCCCCCTGCTTTGATGGCTTAGAAAAGGGACTAGCAAAATTGTTAGAGGCCAGTTCTATCAGAGATGCCATGATAGTGAAATGGAAACTCCATGTTTGGAGGTAGTATAGCACAGTTCCTAGCTGTTTTCATGTATGTGGCCTTCTTGGAAGCACCTGGCTGGCCCACTGCTGGAAATAGATTGTCTTAGCTTGACCTAAGTGCTTAGTTCTTGTGGCCCCTTGTAACATGCCCAGGATAATGCCAATTGGCACCTTGGGGTCAAGTAGCAATTTTCCCCAAGTCAGTTCAGCTAGGGATCCTGACAGTGTTTTACCATCTTCTGGGCATAGAGCAGGGGTCACTGGGTGTGGGAGGGGCAAAGGGGAGGTAGTTGTAAATTTCCTGCATTGTGCAGGGAGTTGGACTAGAGGAGGTCCCTTCCAACTCTATGATTCTATTACCTTGGTCTGATCCATCCCGCACAGCTCTTTTTATGTTCTTATATTAATGCTAATGGAGGAGAATAAGCGGAAGAAAGCTATTTTAAAGTCAACTGTACATTATAGTTAAGCTGTCCCTTTGATTTCACACGTGACATTAAAAAGCACTGTTGAATCTCTCCTATTATTTGTGCCACATTTGTATGTGCTTTTATAGGAAGAGGAGGAGAGTTGATTTAAATCTAGATGCTAAGCTGTGTAGCTTTACCCTTGTGTTAAATCTTGATCTAACTAAACTCTGGCATAGGCCACGGCTTTATCTTTATTCTCAGCTCATTTGCCTTTCAGTTTGTATCTTGCACACACCCATTCACATCTATTGATTACAATTTAATATGTTGACATGGCGGAAATCTCTGTAAAAAGAATGGGGTATATCAGATTTGCTCACTTTGACGTTAGATTCCTTCTCTTGCCAGTTGGAAGACAGATTATGGTCTTAACCTTTAGCATGTCAACATACCTGCATCAGTAACTCACAGGTGGCTGCATGAACTCCTTCTTAAGGGTGTCCCCAAGCATCTGACTGAAACCGGAAGTGAATAATGGAATCCAAACTGGAACTGGGCCAAAGCTGGAAGTGAACAATTGCTCTGCCTCCTGTTTCTCTTCCAGCATGGCGCCTCTTGAGACCCAGCCGTTTCTGCCATGACAGTGGACAGCTCTACTCCAAAAAGATTCTTCTCCCCCGCACCCTTCCAAATATATACATAAATACTTGAAACTTGGATAGCTTTAAATACTATGTGAAATTCAGCCATGCTACATCACCCACTGCTTAATGGTCTTCAGAGCCCCTTTGGAGCTGCCAGCTTATAATGCTGCTGTAACTGGCAGAATCCCCTTCTTGAAGTCTAGAATCCAGATCTAGCAACCCCACGTCTTCTCTGTGCCAGTAGGGAGCAACCCTTGTGTCAACAGGCCCTCTGTATGATTTTGCCAGAGTCCTGATTTCTCCCTGCCTCTTCCTCAACTTCACATTCTTTGCCACTAATTTGTTTCCATAGGTTCTTGCTTTTGGGGCCAGTGGCTTCTTTGTCATACTTTTTGGTAGCTATCCTGTAAATAAAATCTCTCTGGCCCTTGTCTCCTGCCCCTGTACTGTACTCTTCTTTGTGATTGCTGTGAAGTTGCTTCAAAGTCCTCTGCTTAATACCCTCTTTCATTTCTTCTCTACCCTTTATTTCTCCAAGCCTCATTCTCCACCCACTCTTCCTTTAAGCTACTCTTTCTTAGCCTATTACCTATTCTGCACCCTTTCTTCTGCACACTACCTCCTGGCTTACCTGCCCCTTAACTTTCCTTTATCACAAGAAATCTTTTCCAAGAAATCTTCCACTTTCCTCTTTGTGAGGCTTCAGTATGAGCCAAACTGACACATTTTCCTTCCGTCACGGAAGTTGGATTGCAAACCTCTTCAATCCCTGCATACCTAATTAACATGTTAGGTTTTCCCCTGGATCCACGAAAACGTGCATTGCAGCTTCTCTGCTAGGAGCTTAATCCGAGGGATATGAAGGCCTGATTTGGATCAGAACTACAGGGAGAGGGATATTCAGTCTTCCTTCTATGCCGTTTTTCTAACCTGAATGGCTCAAGGGGGGGGGGCGGTGTTGTTCTGTAGAGGACTCCACATGTTCTGATGTACCACATTTGTTTTTCTGAATGGGCGAGTAGAACACCCACCCTTGCAGTGTTTTCAAGGTGGTAAAATGACACGGGGAAGGCTTAAGCCACTTATCCTCATACACTGTGGTCAAGATCTGAATGAGGGTGGTGTGTGCCTGGGATTATGGAACTCACAGATTATGCTTAATGATGAGGACCAGAGGAAACTCCAATGTAGTTATACCTGAGCGACTGAATATTCTGAGCCATCCCGCCACTTCATTCAGTCAGTGTTGGTAGCTTCACCACCAAAAGTACAATTCAAGATAAATAGTAAATGCAGCAGGGTGTGTTCTAAAAGTATGAGTTTTATGTAATAGGTGTGAAAATGCCTGCCTTTTCTTTTTCTTTAGTCATCTGGGTGTTTTGGATTTTGCATGTACAAAATTTTGACTTTCTATCTTACATGGAAGTACTTCAACATTTGTGATACCCCTGCCAGGTCAAGGTGACCCAACCCTGAATAGATACACCTGTGTAATTTGTTGTTTCTCATTCCCCACTTTTTCAAGCAGCAAGAAGTTCTGGGGATAGACTTTCCCTGGTTACCTTTGGAAGACAGAACACTGGAGACTTGAGGGTTTTGTAGCATTTACTTTATTTACAAATCTACAGATGGAGGCAAAGAGGCTCTCCCGCATGGCAGTTGATCTACCCCACATCAGATCCTTTGACAGAGATCCTGTAACACAAGTCAGGCCGATTCACACCACCAACTCACTTGTGTCTCAGTCTTTTCCAGAATCTTTTTCTTCATATATGGATGGACATGGTCCACGCTCTCCCCTCGGCTGAGGGGTACTAGGACAGAGCTGTTAAAGCCCATTG
The DNA here is from genome assembly GCF_028583425.1 of Eublepharis macularius. Lineage (NCBI taxonomy): Eukaryota > Metazoa > Chordata > Lepidosauria > Squamata > Eublepharidae > Eublepharis > Eublepharis macularius. The sequence continues at coordinate 220,290,761 of NC_072790.1, forward strand.
ATGAGACCTATAGTCCTTAAGGAACATTACTATTCCTTTTGTTATTAATTTTGACTTCTCCCTCTCCCCCAAATGCCATTTTAGGCTGACCCATTAATGGCATCCAGGCTTGAGACTTGCAATGCCATGATTAAAAGCCAGCATTGTGTAGTAACTAGAGTGATGGACTAGGATCTGGGTGTCCCCGGTTCAGTTCTCCACACAGGCACAGAAGCTCATTGGGTGACCTTGGGCCAGTCATACACTTGTAGCCTGACCTACTTTACAGGGTTTTTTGTGAGGAAAAAATGCGAGGAGGTGAGAAGAAAGATGTAAGCTGTTTTGGTTCCCCATTGGGGAGAAAGGTGGGTTATAAACAAAGTAAAATAAAGTTACAGTGACCGCACACAAAATGAATGTACAACATATATTTGATTTTTATTTATGTGTGTGTTGAGTGATTCTTATGTTACATTCAACACACATGGCTGAATGTGTGATTTAAATCCCATGTTTATCCAGGTTTCATTTGTAAAGTGAACCTGTGTGGGTTCTTCCTTACAAACAGTTATACACACCTATGTGCAGATTGCACATGCATTCATTGTAATGTGTAAACAAGAGCTACAGTAACAGTTTGACATGTGACGCATTTTGCTGACCGATGTACCTCAGTGCCCCACAGGGCTCATTTTGAGGAGGAACGCGCAGGAACACAGTTCCGGCAGTTCCCCAAAGAGGTCACATGACAGCTGGTGCCGCCCACCTGACTCTCAGCCATTTTCGGCCCGTTTTGGCCTGGATTGGGGCTGAAACAGCCCGGATTGGGCCTCTGACGGGTGGTGGATCACTCTCCCGCTCAACAGTGGCCCAATTCTGACTATTTTGGGCCCCTTTGGAGCCATTTTCAGCCCCTTTTGCCATTTTGGGCCCAATTTCAGCCCTGAATGGCCAGGAATGGGTCCAAAACAGCCAGGATAGGTGATGTCAGGGGGTGTGGCATATGCAAATCAGTTATGCTAATGACACTTCTGGTGAAGTCAGGGGGTGTGGCATGTGCAAATCAGTTATGCTAATGACACACTTCTGGTGAAGTCAGGGGGTGTGGCATGTGCAAATCAGTTATGCTAATGACACACTTCTGGTGAAGTCGGGGTGTGGCATGTGCAAATCAGTTATGCTAATGACACACTTCTGGTGAAGTCAGGGGGTGTGGCATGTGCAAATCAGTTATGCTAATGACACACTTCTGGTGAAGTCAGGGGGTGTGGCATGTGCAAATCAGTTATGCTAATGACACACTTCTGGTGAAGTCAGGGGGTGTGGCATGTGCAAATCAGTTATGCTAATGACACACTTCTGGTGAAGTCAGGGGGTGTGGCATGTGCAAATCAGTTATGCTGATGAGTTCCTCCAGCTCTTTTTCTACGAAATGACCCCTGGTGCCCCATATTGCATTTCCATTAACTGTAGTGCAGACCACCCTGCGATGAGGTGGTAATTGCTCAGGAAAAACTGCAGATGGATGCTAAACAGAGTTTAGTAGCAAGCAGTGTAGTGCAAGCTTGAAATGTCTGGAGCAACATTAAGATTATTTTAATGTGTTTGTACTGGGAAAGGGTAGGAGGTCATCGAGTTCAAAGATGATAAAAAAAAAAACCCGAGTGCAGGTTGTTGCACAGGAGTCTGGCTCTGCTCCCATCCTTTCCTGACACACAGTTTGGTTGTTCATTAAATCTGATCTCATTCTTTCAGTACTGCTTGTCCGGGCATCCGACTTTACCATGCAACGTGCTCAAGTTCAAATCTACCACCATCATGCTAGACTGTGGGCTGGACATGACGTCCACACTCAACTTTCTCCCCCTGCCACTGGTCCAGAGGTATGCCTCAGCACTTAATAAGCACTTCTCGCTGTTTTCGCTTCCTGCTTCAAGAGCTGTATTCGGGGAGAGAAATTTAGAGTGGCATAAAATGATGGGTGATGTTAGAGGGCTAGGGCTGGAAGTTGGGGGTGGGTTACAGGAGAGGCAGGAGTATCATCCGATAGCATAAATAGACTGAGTCCACTTAAAAATTCCCTTTATCAAAATAACGTCCTTTGGCTCAGTAGACGGAAAACATTTTATGGATTTATCGATTTGGTTTTCCAGATAATTTATTCTAAGCTTCAGTAAAGTATCACAGCAGCAGCCTAGCGCAAGTGAGGTCACGGATCTGTCATCTTTCTGGCTTCTTCACGCAAGGGGAGATAAATGGGAGGCAGTTCTAAAGTGCAGGCATGCCAGTCATCCACCCCCACCCCAAGTTAACCACCTCTGGGGCTGGCTTTCTACCTAGTCAGAAACAAGGCACGTTAAATATGCACTGGGTAAGATTTGCTCCTGTTTATGCAAAACAATTGAAATGTCCATCATTTAAATGGGCTGTGGGCTGGGGGGAGGGTCTGTATATAACAGGCTGCTCTGTGTGTGCGCGCACACAGAGGCCACTGTGCATTCCGTCGTGCAGCTGCGCTTGGAATACTCTATGCAGTTCTGGTCTCTCCATCTCAAAAATGATTTTGTAGAGCTGGGAGAGGGGCAGCAAGGGACACTGGGAACGAGCAGTATGTGGCAGAGCTTTCCGCATGAGGAAAGGCTAAAGTGTTCGTGGCCTTTTCGTGTACAACAAAAGGTGACTAAGGGGGGACATGTTAGAAGTATGAATGTATCAGAGATAATAAACAGAGGAATTCTCCTTCTCTCGTAATATTGGAGCTCGAAGGGGTCGCCTAATGAAATTGATTGCCAGTAAATTCAGGACGGGCAAAAGGAAGTACTTCTTCCCACACAGCATAATTAATTGGTGGGATTTGCAGCTGCAAATTGTGACTTGACGGCATGTACAAAAGTACATATACATATATGAGGCAGCCTTGCACTCAGATTATTGGTCTATCAAGATCAGTATTGTTTACTCCAGTGAAACTGTCTCAGTGGCTCAGGAGCCGTGTGTGGCTCCTTGATATGCCACCTGTGGCTCTTTTGAGCACTGTTCCCAATATGGCACAATTCCATGTTTCAGGAAAGCATGCAAGGCCCTTGGCTGGTGGGGCTGGTGGTTGTCAGGTGGTTCCCAAATTGAAACCGCCACCACTGGAGGATAGGTAAGCTGTGAACCTCCCCGAGGTGTGGGCCTTTTGCCAAGGATGGAAATAAAAGGCCTGCTCTCTCCAGCAACCTCCCCCACCCATCTCTGAAGCCTCTGTGCTCTCCTCTCTGTCACATGGGCAGCTTCTGGGAGAAAAGCAAGCTGGCCACAGAAAATTAACAGTACTATCACTACCACTATGGCAGCCACCCAGGAAAAGGGCAGACTGGCCACATTGTGGGGTAGCTGGCGATTTTATTCCCCTTTCTCCAGCTTGCCCTCTTCCAGGCTCCTTAGCAGTCTCTCTCTTTCTGACCTGAGCTGCTGTGCCTCAAGCTGGGATGGAGTGAGAGGACAGTAAGGGAAAAATAAATGGTAGAAAGGTTCAGCAATGGTAGGGGAAATCAGCCCTACATGCTCAGAGCGAATCTGGTAATTAAAAAGGTTATCGTTATGGTTTTATATTTAATACTAGTAGTTTATAACGTGTTGTTCTCTGCGTGGGTATTTGTTCAGTGGGATGGAATACAGGGCATGGAGTACTCATGTGGCTCTTTTGGTGGATGGTGAATACGAATGTGGCTCTGCCTGAGCTGTGGAGTGAGGACCATGGGGCTATGACGGGCTGCAACTCCGCAGGGTCTCTGGTGGGGGTCTTTCGTATCACCTCCTGATCCTTTTATCTGGAGCTGTTGGGGACAACCTGGGACCTTCAGCGTGCAAAGTAGGCCTCTGAGCCACCCTCTCTTCTGCTGAGATCCTTTCGCTGTGTTCAACCACGTAAGGCACAGCCTTTTCCCAAGTAAAAGGATGACAGATCTTTAGCAGCCCCTCAGTAAAAAGTATTCGTTATGCTGAGGGACACACACACATGCACACACACACACAACGAACACATCGGCACCAAATGAGTGTGGAGATTGAGCTGGCATGAGAGATTTGGTGAATTCTGGCTACGATCACTGAACACACAGCATCTCTGTCTAGTTGTCACGGGTCAGGGGGGCTTTCTGTCTAATAAAGGCATCCCCTCCCGGAAGCCCTCTAGCCCCACAAACACTCCTTTCCCTCCTGCCCCCTTCAACCGTGAAGTAGGGAAGGCCTGTCTGCCAGCCTCCACCCTGTTCTGGAAATTCTACCAAGGAGGGCCCAGAGTACCCCCTTCAGCCTTCCAAGCACCCCTCTACTGGTGAGGGGGCTAACAAGAGGACTGTGGGGTCCCTAGGTCCACCCCCAAGCTCCCCTCCATCAGCCAGGAGAGGTGGTGGAGGCAGAGGCTGGGAGCAGGGGATTCTTTGCCACTACCAGGGGGGGCTGGTAACACTTGCTCCACATAGATCTCTGTTTCTGCCCCCCCAATAGGGCTGGCGTGACCATGCAGGCAACTGTGCAGTTATCTAGGGCCCCAAATGAGATGAAACTGAATTTGTTTTCTGCACCAAAAATATTAATCTGTTATCTCTTATTTTTCTCTTGATCAGGAGGAGGAGTGGGCTCTAAAGTAGTTCTCGGGAAATAGAACCCTGATTTGGGGATATGCAGACCAGAGTAAAGTTAAGCTACTTTTGCATCCAGTTAAACTACTGCTCTTAGAGGGGAGGGAAGAATGTGTGGATACGCCAGCCCAGAGACTGTGGAGGGTGATTGCTCTTCTCCAAAGAGTGCAACTGCACCTTCGTAGAGGCCCGAATGTCCTGGGGGAACAGGTTGATCAATTGGCACTTCCTCGCCTGTAATGAAGCCGAATGCAAAACGGCTAAAATGAAGTCACAAGGAGGCTGTTAACCTTTCTTGTCTGGAGGAGCGACACGTCCACTTGTTTTATTTATGTGTCGGTTTGAACTATTTAGAATTAATCAATCACTTCATTACGGTGTCAGAAGCCCATCAGAGAGAATTGTTTTATTTGGGTGATTTCTGGTAAAGAGTCTGAAAATTGAGGGGGGGAAGCGTCTTCCCCTCCCGCTGTTCTTCCTTCATTTGCATCTTCCAAACGGAACATCTTGTCCTTCTTCACTCAGTGAATTAAGTTCATAGACAAGCAGCTCAACCATCCTCCCTTAAATTATATTTTTATAATTCCGTTGCTTCACAGCCTTTCTCACAAGGTATTCACAGTGACATTCTTCCTGCACCTCAAAACATCCCTGTAAGGTAGGTTAGGTTGAGGGACAATGACTGGCCAGGAACAAGTAGTCCTGAGGCACCTGGAAGACTAATCTGATTTTTGTAGAATAGCCGCAGGGAGAACGGCCCAAAGTCATGTCCTTGGTTTAATGTTTTGATGTTCGCTGCCTTGGGAACTCCATTTAGGTGAGAAAGCAGCATAGAAATGTTTTAAATAAAATAAATATCAAGAGCTTTGCTGGCCTATCATCCAGTTTCCAGCAAAAACCAGCCAGAGGCCTCCAAGACATCTACAGGCAGCAAATGAAGCTGACAGCCCCCCCACCCCCCGTCTGTCTCTTCAGCAGTGGTAATTCAGAGTATATTTCCTCAGATCATAGAGGGTTAGAGGGGCTTCAAAGCCAAGTCCATTACGGTGTTACACTAACTTGTACCACCAGAGGATAATAGTGTACCTACTTCACACGGAGAGAATTGTGGCTATTGTGAGATGCCTCATGCTGCCTTTTCTTGGCTTCTTGCACGTATAAGTCAGAAAAGGCAGGCTCTGTCTGCTCCCACTTGCCTCATAGCATCTGAAACTTTCGTTCCAATTAATTCTCCTTTTATATGAGGTGCTTGATGTGGGCCTTCTCCCTTGTACTGCTACCAGTCATGGCAGTATTGTCATTGTCTTCCACAGGGTTTCAAATTTTGCCTTCATTAGTATAGACACTGAGTATGACAGGTTTGGGCCTGGAACCCTGTCTGTGCTGAACTACTGGGTTGGATCCATTCCAAATTTTCCATTCATGCAACATTTCTGTCAGTGGAACAGAACGTTCCTGCCTCTTCCCCCTTGCTGTAGCCCACTTATCTCCTTGAAATGCTGCTCTCCGGGGTGAGGAGACAGAGGATCCTTAGGACAGCTTGAGAGGCAAATCAGGGATCCACCGTAGTATTTATTACTAATAATATTTGATTTATATACCACCCTTCAGGACAACTTAAGACCCACTCAGAGTGGTTTACAACAGGGCTCATTTCAAGGGGGAACGCGCAGGAACGGAGTTCCGGCAGTTCCCCAAAGAGGTCACATGCCAGGTGGTCCCGCCCACCTGACTCTCGGCCATTTTGGTCCCCTTTCAGCCTGGATTGGGGCCAAAATGGCCTGGATCGGGCCTCTGACAGGTGGTGGATCACTCTCCCACTCAGCAGCGGCCTGATCCTGACCATTTTGGGCCCCTTTTCAGCCATTTTCAGCCCCTCTGTGCCATTTTGGGCCCAATTTCAGCCCTGAATGACCAGGATTGGGTCCAAAACAGCCAGGATAGGTGATGTCAGGGGGTGTGGCATATGCAAATCAGTTGTGCTAATGTTACACTTCCGGTGATGGCAAGGGGTGTAGCATATGCTGATGAGTTATGCTAATGAGTTCCTCCAGCTCTTTTTCTACAAAATGACCCCTGGTTTACAAAGTATGTCATTATTATCCCCACCAAACACAAAGCTGCTTTCTTGTTGCTTGCTGATTATTATCCCCACAACAATAATCACCCTATGAGGTGGGTGGGGCTGAGAGAGCTCCTAGAAGCTGTGACCGACCCAAGGTCACCCAGCTAGCTTCAAGTGGAGGTGTGGGGAATCAAACCTGGTTCTCCCGATTAGACTCCTGCCACTCTTAACCACTACACCAAACTGGAAGGGGGAATTGGTGGGGAATTAGCCCACTCCTTCTGTTAGTGGAAAAATGTCTAGATCCAACCCACTGTGCTCCAGATAGCTGTAATTGTTCTTCCATTCTCACCTTTAGAAGGCCTCTAATAATGTCAATTTTTTTTCTCCCCTTGGTACTTTTAGGAGATTGTCACTGTAATCCCAAGAACACTTTCTTGGGAGTAAGCCCCATGGAATAAAAGGGAACTTATTTATTTCCTTTATTTATAGTCTACCTTTTCACTGAGACTCAAGGCAGATTACAGAATTTAAAAACAGTGTGATAGGAACGGTTTAAGATGTGCAAGAAACAATGCATTGAGATTGTATCACAAAATTAGAAAACGGTGCAATAAAAACAGTGTTAGACATGCCATACATATGCAATGGAAAACAGGATTACAGAGACCAGAAGAAAAATGCAGTAAGAACAAGAGAATGCTTACCATAAACAGTGCCATAAATTACTGCCCTTGTCCCTTTGCAGAAGCATTCTCCTGAGCAATTACAGTCCCATTCCCCTTATAGAAATGCCTTTCTGAACAATTCCATTATCCACCTCCGTGGAATGGTAGAAGTGTGGGAGCCATCCTGACCTCAGGCTGGCCAGTCCATGTATTGGAAGCCGCTACATAAAATGCTTGGATATTAAAACAACTTGCAGGGATTGCTTGGATCCCAGGCTAAATCAGGCTAAATTAGCACTAACAGAAATTGTTTCCAGCAGTGGAATGGGACTCCCTCGCCTCTGCTGCAGCCCAGAATTCTCTTGGAAATTCTCTCGGAAATGCTGCTACTGGGCAGGGTTGCCAGGTCCAGGTTAGAAAATTCCTGGAGATTTTGGGGGTGGATCCTCGAGAGGGCAGGGTTTGGGGAGGGGAGGGACCTAAGCAGGGTATAATACCATAGAGTCCACCCTCCAAAACAAGCATTTTCTCTAGGGAATGGATCTCTTTGGCCTGGAGATCAGTTGTAATTCTGGCGACCTTTAGCCACCACTTGGCAACCCTACTACCAGGGACAGGAACAGCATGTGGAGTAAATCTGCAGCGGAAGGAGGGAGTTTGTAGAATCATAGAATCGTAGGGTTGGAAGGGAACTCTAGGGTCATCTAGTCCAACCCCCTGCACAATGCCGGAAATTCACAACTACCTCCCGCACCCCCAGTGACCCTTGCTCCATACTCAGAAGATGGCAAAAGTGAATGCAAATCACCCTCCCCTTGCTGTTAGTGGAAATTTATTGCAGGATTCCAGCCAACGAAGTGAAAACTGTCAGTAACTAAAGACTGATCAGCTAGCAGTTTAAAAATGTAAAAACTTCCGGTTTGGGATTCATGGAGGTCTAACGCAGCTCCATTTGTGGAGCTGACCGGACTGCCGTTTTAACCGGCCGGAGGGGTGAAAATAACCCGCGGCCGACTGCTCTCAGGCGGGGAGCAGGCAAAGAACGCTCAAGACCCTAGGGTGAGCTAGATCTCGGACGAGGGGGGGCTCTACTCAAGGAGTCTCCCCCCCGATCCTTGAGGTCCCACCTTGCGACGGGTCGGCTATAATCTCTGCGGCAGTTTTGGGGCCAATTCGGCTGGCATAAGACCTACATACCCAAGCTTCGATCGGGGAGGGAAGTCGAGAGGAGAATTTAAGATCGAAACAGCGATTACAACCCGAGAAAGTTGAAGAGAAGGTAAAGATCGCTATCTCTTGAAACGGGACAGATTGATAAAAACAGAGAGGAAAGAAAGTAGATTTTTAAACTGCAACAGACTAGTGAAAAGGAGGTGAAGACTCGGCAGGAGTTGTATTTTAAAAGAGACTAAGTTTAAAGAAGTTATTACAAAATCGGACTATTGTTTTGAATACCTGTGGTTTCGGAGCTGTGGGAAAAAGACACCATCGCGAGACCTGCTGTGGGAAGACGGGAGACAGGAAGTGCGTAATAACAATAGAGTGGCTGGAGGGAAGCGGCCCTTGCCGACGGACAGGAAGTAGGGAATCGCCATTTTTGAAAGGGGAAGGGTCGCGGCTTCAGCGGAAGAGGAAGTAGGCCATCTTGGATTACAATAACATAGAGAAACCATAGAGAAAAGACGCCTGACATTTTGGATACAAAAAAATTAATTTTGGCAAAGATTGGGACATTTGAAAAAAAAGGAAAACGTTTAATTATACGCCACGGAGCTAAGGAAGAGAGCAGATTCGTGGGAGCGAGCTAAAGCAAGCCCCACGATGTCGAAAAAAGAGTGGCAATCGGCAATAGAAAATTTGGATAAAAAACTTATAGACATGATGAAAGAACTTAAGGACACGAAATTGGAGCTTATTAAAGAGGTCAAAGAAGTTACACAGACAGTAAAGTCGGAGCTGTCAGAAGTGAAAAAAGGCGTGGAAACGATTAGTAGTGAATTACAAGGAACGCAGCAGAGAGTTAAAACAGTAGAAGACGCGATGGAGAATTTAATAGACACGCAACAAACAGAGATGAGACTGGTGAAGGGGAGGATGTCAGTTGCAGAAACTAAACATATGGAGAAGCAGCTTCGTTTTCGTGGTCTGCCAGAAGTGGAAGGGAAGTCAGCGCAAGAACAGATGACTGAGGTGTTGGCTGAATACCTGGGGAAGGAGGAGGAGGAAATTGTGGCTATCCTAGATGTGGCGTACCGTGTGAACTCGAGAATTGCAACCCAGAGGAAACTACCAAGGGATGTGATTGTGCAGTTTACAACTAGAAACATGAAAGAGAGGATTGTGACAAAACAATTTCAAGATCCATTGGAGATTGATGGCAAGACGATTATCATAATGAAGGAACTGCCCAGATCAGTGTTACTGGACAGGAAAAAATATAGAGTGCTAATTCAGACTTTGAAGGACATGAATATCAGGTACAGATGGGAGTTACCGGAAGGAGTGTCCTTTGAGTTTGGAGGGGCAAAAAAACGCATCAGATCTGAGCGGGAGATGGAGAGATTTATTAAGGACAATGAAAAAGACTTACCAACAAAACCTTGAATATGGAGTGTAAAGTATTATCTTGGAATGTAAATGGACTAAACTCACCGAATAAGAGGAAAAATATTTTTCATTGGCTACTAAAACAAAAATGTGATATTGTTTGTTTGCAGGAGACCCATATTAGAAAACAGGATGTAAAATATTTAAAATCTGGAAAATTGGGCAAAGAATTTGTAGCGGCTTCCAACAAGAAAAAAAGAGGAGTGGTGTTGTACATAAAAGAGGAGCTGCAGCCAAAATTTGTTATGAGAGATGTGGAAGCTAGATTTGTAGCAGTGGAATGTAATTGGAATTTAAAGAGAGTGTTGGTAGTCGGACTTTATGCACCTAACGGTGCAAAGGAAAGCTTCTTTGAGGATTTAAGGAAGCATTTAGACGATCTTGTATATGACCAGATAATTCTTGCTGGAGATTTCAATGGAGTGACAGATTTGGAACTAGATAAAAAGACTACAACAGCACAAAAGAAAAGAGGACTATTGCCAAAGCTTTTTTTTGAGTTGATTCAACAAGAGACTCTCGAAGACGTATGGAGGAGAGAACATCCTAAAACCAGACAGTTTACTTTTTATTCTGCAAGGCATTTTACATTATCAAGAATTGATATGATCTGGGCCTCAAAGGACTTAGCGTTATGGACTAAGGAGGTAGAAATAATGCCGATGGTAGGCTCAGATCACAACCCAATTATGTGGAAATTTGGAAAAAGGAGAAAAAGGAAAGCCTGGAGAATAAATGAGGACTTGTTACAGGAAAGTGAGAATATGGAAATATTGAGAAGAGAGACAAAGTTTTTTATACAATACAACGTGAATAAAGAAGTACCAACCAGTAAAGTTTGGGACGCGTACAAGGCGGTTGTAAGGGGCATACTAATGGACTTAAATGGTAGAGCAAGGAAAAAGAAAGAGGAGAAAAGACAAGAGATTGAGGAGAAAATAAAGGCCAAAGAAGCACAGTTAAAAAAGAGACCAGGGAAAAAGAAAATACATCAGGAAATCAAAATTCTTCAAGAACAGCTAACAGCAATGAGTAACAAAGAATTGGAATGGAACCTTAAAAGACTGAATCAAAAAGCGTTTGAGGGTGCTAATAAACCTGGGAAATATTTGGCATGGCAATTGAAGAAGAAAAGGGAAAAGAAAATAATAAATAAAATCTGTGAAGAAAATAAAACGTACCTGGAGCAGACTACCATTAGTAGAGCCTTTTATAAACTCTATGCTAAGCTGTATAATAAAAAAGAAGTAAACAAAGAATCAATAGCATCATATTTGGAGAAAACCAAACTTCCAGAGATCTCGGAAGCTTGGAGAAATAAGTTGAACAGTGAAGTAACTGATGAGGAAATAAGTAAGGCAATACAATCCGCAAATCTAGGAAAGGCGCCAGGGCCAGATGGACTTACGGCTAAATTTTATAAGACAATGGCCAATGAACTGGCACCATTCCTAAAAGAGGTGATGAACGGAGTTTTTAGGGATCAAAGGATTCCAGACACTTGGAGCGAAGCGAATATATCATTGATCCCAAAAGAGGGCCAAGATCTAACTAACGTGAAAAATTACAGGCCTATATCATTACTTAACAATGATTATAAAATTTTTGCGAAGATATTGGCGGAGAGACTGAAGGGGTGGCTCTCAGAAGTCATAGAGGAAGAACAAGCAGGCTTTTTGCCAGACAGACAAATAAGAGACAATTTAAGGACAGTGATCAATGCTATCGAATACTATGACAAGCGTTGTGATAAAGAGGTTGGTTTCTTCTTTGTAGACGCTGAAAAAGCGTTTGACAATTTAAACTGGGATTTTTTGTTTGCCACTATGGAAAAGCTACAACTGGGAGAAAGATTCATCAGAGCAATTAAAGAAATTTATAGAGACCAGACTGCAGCAATTGTAGTGAATGATGAACTGACCAAGAAATTGACGATTAGTAAAGGAACAAGACAAGGTTGCCCGTTATCTCCATTGTTGTTCATTTTAGTATTGGAGATTCTGATGATACAAATACGACAAGATGAGGAAATACGAGGAATAAAAATAAAGGACTATTCATATAAGGTTAGAGCATTTGCAGATGACATAATGTTAATTGTAGAAGATCCATCGGAGAACATGCCAAAAGTGATAGATAAGATCAAGGAGTTTGGTGACTTGGCAGGTTTCTTCATTAACAAAAAGAAGTCAAAGATATTATGCAAAAACATGACTAAGCAGAAACAACAATTGTTAATGGAAACAACGGATTGTGAGGTAACTAGTAAGGTGAAATACTTGGGAGTTGAGCTGACTGCAAAAAACATAGATTTGTTCAAGAATAATTATGAAAAATTATGGACTCAGATAGAGAGAGACTTGATCAAATGGAATAGATTGAACTTGTCATGGTTGGGCAGGATTGCAGCAGTTAAGATGAATGTGTTACCAAGAGTAATGTTTTTGCTACAGACAATACCAATCATCAGAGACTCTAAACAATTTGAAAAATGGCAGAGGAAAATATCAGATTTTGTTTGGGCAGGCAAGAAGCCTCGAGTGAAAGTAAAAGTTCTACAAGATGCAAAGGAAAGAGGCGGAATGCAACTGCCCAACCTGAGACTTTATCATGATGCAATCTGCCTAGTTTGGTTAAAAGAGTGGATGACATTAAAGAATAAGAAACTATTAGCCCTAGAGGGATATAAAAAAAATTTTGGATGGCACGCATACCTATGGCATGAAAAAGTAAAGGTCAACTCGATGTTCCTGCATCACTTTGTAAGGAGAAGTTTATATACAATCTGGAAGAAGTATAGAATTTACCTACAAGAAGGATCCCCCTTGTGGGTAGTTCCATACGAGGTGATAGATCCGAGAGCTGTTGATAATGAACAACAATGTTTAACATACAAAGATATAACTAAAATTGAAGTATCTAAACTTAGAATAAAGACGCAAGAGGAACTATCACCTAATTATGATTGGTTCCAGTATAGACAGATTAGAGACTTATATAACTCGGACTCTGCAAAAGGGGGCATACGAACAGAGAACTCGGAACTAGAGCAGACCCTTCTCAAAGAAGACAGGAAAAGAATATCCAAGGTATACCAAGTACTGTTGAAATGGTATACAGAGGATGAGATAGTTAAAACACAGATGGTGAAATGGGCTATAAATTTCAATAAAGAAATAACAATGGAGGCATGGGAATACTTGTGGAAAACTACAATGAAGACAACGACATGTATTAATATTAAAGAGAACATTTACAAAATGATCTATCGTTGGTACATGACACCAAAGAAGATTGCGCTAGGGAACTTGAACACTTCTAATAAATGTTGGAAATGTAGGAAGCATGAGGGCTCCCTCTATCATATGTGGTGGTCGTGTGAGGTAGCTAGGCAGTTCTGGGGGGAAATAATAAGAGAAATGAGTGAAATTTTACAGTTTCAAATAAATAAGAACCCAGAACTCCTGCTGCTAAACTTGGGAATGGAGGGAATTTCAGCCCATCATAGGACGTTGATATTTTATATGACTGCAGCAGCTAGACTTTTGTATGCGCAGAAATGGAAAGTACAAGAAGTGCCAACTATTGAAGATTGGATCTACAAATTGCTGTATATGGCTGAAATGGACAAGATGACAAGAAAACTGAGAGATCTGGACTCAGGGCAGTTTAACACAGACTGGGAGAAGCTGAAACAATATCTGGAGAAGAAGTGGGAGGTGGGAGGAAAACTGTGGCAGTTTGAGAACTACTGAAGTACAATAAAAGTATAAAAGAGAGGGGTGACTTTACCGGGGGAGGAAGAGAAATGTGAATTTATAAGCAGTTAGATTAATTGATTGAGATATATATAGATATGCAAAGGTTAATTGATAGAATATTGATAGAGAATAATTAATGGTTTAAACATGAGGATTGAGTAATTAACAATATTTTCTTTCTTTGATAAGATTTATATGCACCAAACTGAATGTATAGAAGAGTTAAATCGACTGATTATGTGATGAGTTATATAGAAATACCATAAAAAGAAGAAATGAGTAATATATAGAGAACAAATCAAATTGTTTGATTTAAATGTGGGAAATTTTTATGGTTTATGATATATAGAAATATTCAAAACTGGAAAATGGGATAAATTGTTTATCTAAAGAAGTATAGTTTGGATGTATAATAAGTAAAAGAGTTAAAGATGTACTGCTTAATATAATGGAGAATATATATTTGTTTTAGGTAGAGGAAGTTAATAGAAGTAAGGGAAAAGGGACAGAGGGGGGGAAAGCTGTTGGAAGTCAACAAAAGGGGGGGAAAGGGAGGGGGTTAGAAACGAAAAATTAGGGGAAAATTGAATGTAATGTAAAAATATTAATGTTCTAACCCAATAAAAAATTTTTTTTAAAAAAAAATAAAAATGTAAAAACCCATTAATGAGACAAACTAATATAAAGGCAGCATGTTTTTTTTAAAAAACAGTGAGGACTGAAAAAGCAGCATAATTCTTTTAAAGTTCACAGCATAAAATCAGTAAAGCAGTAGCTGCTCTCCTAGAAACAGTGCATAAAGCCTCTATAAAAATATAAACATGATATAAAGCTTATCATACTTATCTTAATTGGAAGACACAGTTACAGCAAACTACTGTGCTTTGATCTCGTAGTATAGCCTCCAAATCCAGCATTTCGGATCTCAGTATTGCATTTTAATAGATAATTGGGCTTCTTACTGTATAAGTGGTTCTCTTACTATAACCGTCACCTGAATCCATTGCAGATTCCTTTTTTACTTGGTATTCTCCCTCGTTCTCCTGTATTCTATTTAAGAAACTTAAAAAAAAATTGGTATATTTTATTGTAATTAATTTTCATCAGCCCTTCTGCAAACTGATAAAAATGAGCTGGGTAAGTTTTATAAGAGGTCACTTGCAGCATCCCATCAATTGTCTAGCGCCGGACTTTAATGTGTTATAGGAAAGGTCCTGGAACACTGCATGAATATATTTAATGATATTGAGTAATGAGGTTGAAGCCTTGTGGGGTGATCCAGAAATGGGGACACCATCTCTGCTTTCTAATGGCTTGGCTGGTTGCCTGTTCCTAACTTTAAAGAAATTTTAAGATTTTCTGTAATAAGCCTGTTTGGTGGACTGCAGAGATAAGGTGGGTGTTTAGAAAACTTTTCTCCTTTCCTTTTCCATGTACCAGAATTAATACATTCATCAGAATCTTTTCCTGAATAGTTTAGGTTCCCAGACAAGTACTGTAGGGTTGGCGTAGTCCAGCATTCCTCATGTTGAACATAAGGGCAAGGTTAAGGTAATCATTTCCTCTTCATATCTGTTGACAGAGATACTGAAACTCCTTTCAGCAATAATCTCAATAAGTACTGTTCAAGTTTCCATATTAGGGAGACTTTGCCTAAACAATGTTGCCCCTTGTTGCCTGCGAGTCTTCTTTAGCCATTGATTTCTTCTGTGATATCATGCGATGTTCACAGACATTCTAATTTCTGAGGGAAGAAGAGTAGGGTCAAATCATGTAACAGTGAAAATCAGAGGTGCGCCTCTAGGGGCTTTGTTGGGGGAGGGAGTCTGGAGTCCCACATGGAACTGAGGGGCTGTGTGGCATATGCCATGGTAGCCATTAGCCAGTATGACTGTTAAGGTTTAAAAAGAATATCACAACTGTTGGAATTGACTGAGCAAATCTTTGGCTACAGGCCTCCAGTGGAATAGGGTTTTACCTAGTTCAGGCACACTGTATTTGAAATACATGTAAACACAGTTCTCTTAGAAGGGATGCTGATTCTGTCATTCTGTACATTAATCTTGTTTGTTTTCTTTCATGCAGCCCCAGGCTATCCAAACTCCCAGGCTGGGTCTTAAAAGATGGAAGCACTTTTCTAGACAAGGTAATGTACAGATGTGATCGGCTCTCTAAAGGAACCTAGCCAATTAGCCAGCCAAATGGAGTCCAACGTTATTTAACTAGAGAAATAAATGAGGCACCCATTAAAAAATTCACTGAATTTTCAGGTTAAGATGCTTGAATTGTGGATATCAAAAGAAGAGAGAGAGAGAGAGAGAGAAGTATGAAATGGCTTCTTGAACAAATTGGTGCTTTTTCAATGAACCTTGATGCAACTTTTTGTAATAGCCTGTGTGTTTGCAAAACTTCTGATGTTATAAATCTCTAGTGACAGGCAGCAGAATAGACTGCTTTTTGCTATCATACAAACTGAATTGTTGATTTGGTATATCCTAAATAGAATCACTTGTATTATATAGTATTTTTCATAACTGTACACATCAATATCCACTTCTGTCCACTGTGCCCCTGCCCCATGCCCTTGTTTGTGATCTGTGCCCAGAAGTGGGATGTGTTGGATATGCAACAGCAGTGATGTTGGATAATGACAGCATCAATGGAGAAACCTAAGCCAGAAGCACAGCTGCGTGTCGGGATGGCCTGCAGTGTCACATGTGCATTATGTTGCCTTAGAGCCCCTTCTCAGAACAGAAAAAAGGCCAGTGCATCATCTAGTCAGTTCTCTTCCTCTAGCAGTATGTCCCACATTAATCTATCACTGATCAGAGGTGCCTTCTTTCCTGGTAAGTCTCTAAAAAGGAACCCTTCGATACCTCTGGACCACTAGGGCCAGTGCAGTCCACTGTTGTATCATGGATTTGTTACAATAGGAGCAGTGAATTTAGTGTGTGGTATCAAAAAACCAACATAAAGGCTGCCAAATATGTCAACAGATAACTCTTGTGAAGATTTGCATACACTGATAAAGTTGCTCACAATTCTTCATGTACTCTCAAGCTCAGTCACCTTGGCAAAACAGAATTTTTGGCAAAGAAATGCCATGAGATAGTCTGCACTGCAGCTTCCATTTCTTCACACATGGTTTTTTCTGTGTGGCTGTGGTGATGTCTGTCTGTCAAACGATAGAACCCTGGTTTATGCACGCTCATACCCCAGTCCTCAGAGTTCTGTTGAGAATGATACTACGAAATGAAACCCAAGATGGAAATATCCAAGAAAGAAAGAGCTGTTGTGGCTCTGGGTCCTTGTGTCACACACACACACAGCGCACAAATGTTCCTGGCTTGCACGATGATGTCACTTTGAGGAAGTGATGTCATCGTGCAGGTCAAAGGGCGGCCTGGGAGCACTCCTGCACTCACCAAGGGGCTGGATCTGCCGCCTGTGGGTGGGACCAGGGAATCCTCCACCCTGGCTGGGGGAATGGCACCCCTAGGAATTACTGACAATTCCTCCTTTAAGCTTCAGCTCACCATACTGCATCCCACATTCACTAGGATTTTTCAGCCCTCAGGAGTGACTTTTTCAGAGGTTTCACAGCTGCAGTGAGAAGGGGAGACAGTGAAAAAACAAAACCCTCTGTTCATGGCTTTCTAGGATCCAGTCTTATGAAACCCAATTTGCACAAAATCTCTGTGTGTTTCATGCCAAAAAGTTGTTTTCAGCCTATGGCGACTATATGAATTAATGTCCTCCAAAATGTCCTATAATTGACAGCCTTGCTCAGGCCTTGCAAGCTAAAGGCCGTGGCTCCCTCTGTTGAGTTAATCCATCTCATTTTGGGTCTTCCTCTTTTCCTACTGTCTTCAACTTTTCCTAGCATTATTGTCTTTTTCAGTTAATCTTGTCTCTTCATGATGTGACCAAAGTACAATAGCCTCAGTTTCATCTTTTTAGCTTCTAAGGAGAATTCAGGCTTGATTTGATCTAGAACCCACTTTCTTGGTGTTTTTTGGGGGGGGAGGGTGGTCCGTGGTATCTAAAACTCTCCTCCAACATCATATTTCAAATGAATCAGTTTTCTTCCTGTCAGCTTTCTTCATTGTCCAACTTTCACATCCATACATAGTAACAGGGTATGAATTATTTTGATCTTGGTCTCCAGCACACTTTTTTACACTTAAGGATCTTTCTTAGTTCCTTCATGGCTGCCGTTGCTCAATCTCCTTCTGATTTCTTGGTTGCAGTCTCCCTTTTGGTTGATGATTGAGAAAAGAAAATCTTTAACAATATCAGTTTTTGCATCATCACCCTTAAAACTATGTACTTCCTCCATAGTCATTAGTTTTGTTTTCTTGATGTTCAGTTGTAATCCTGCTTTGGCACTTTCTCCTTTAACTTGCATCAGTAGTTATTTCAAGTCTTTACTACTTTCTGCCTGTAATGTGGTGTCATCTGCATATCTGAAATAGAAGTATCATAATTTCTGTCCCTTCAGTGCTGGCTCCTAAAAGCCCATCGCAGCAAAGATGGTTTGCGCTGTCTATATGGAGTATATCAAAGCTCCAACACCTCATTCATCCTTGATAATCTGACGTGGCACATGGACATCTCTAGTGGCCAGCAAAGGCAGTGGAGGGACACAATGAGAGAAAGTGGTCCTTTGGAAATGTTTACAAAGCAACATTTGACTTCTTTGGTACCCAGCTTCGGCAGTTTTACCCGAAACCCCTGATTTTTCTTGCCTCTGGTATCTTTATCCATTACAAAGGTATTTGTCCAAGCAGCGCCTTATCAATGCGTTGGGGAATCTTCCATGCTCAGCTCCAGCTGAAACAACTGGACTAACAGCAAGGCCAGCTGCAGACATGTCCTCCCTCCATCTCCCTGCCAAGCAGCTGATTGGTGGTAGTGGACATCACTAGCCAAGGCTATGAGGCTGTGTGCATACACTTAATGTACGCCTTTTGGAAAGTAAGAGATACCTATTGACAGAAGACCATTTGTTGTACAGATACCCGGAACTATTGACAGCTCTCTGTTGAATATTTACTTGCTGTCAGATCCTTTCCCCCCACCCCTCTGTGCAATGTGTGAAACTACTCCTAGCATAGCTGAAATAGTGGGTTTCTTTAACTTTTGATATGAGCAGTTCATAAGATTGTGAGCCCCCTTCTTATTCCGAATCAGGTTCAAGGTGTTGGTTCTTACCTTTAAAGCCCTGAGCATATCTTTGGGACTGCCTCTCCCTGTATGTTCCCCGGAGACCTCTTCGATCAACGAATAAATGTTTACTGGTGGTCCCCGGCCCTAAGGAGGCCCGCCTTGCTTCAACCAGGGCCAGGGCATTTTCCGTCCTGGCCCCAGCCTGGTGGAACGCTCTGTCAATGGAGACCCGGGCCCAGCAGGACATATTATCGTTCTACCGGGCCTGTAAGATAGAGCTGTTCCGCCAGGCGTTCAGTGGTTGAAGGGGGCGGTGCCATGTCGGCCTCCCACCTTTGGGGTGGGGTGGGGGTTCTCCCCTCCATTGCACCTTTAATGTATTTGGTTAATTTATTTTATTATTGTTTATTGTATGTTGATTTTAGAATTATTGTTTTCTTGTTTTTATTGATTTTAACTTGTTCACCGCCCAGAGCCCTGAGGATGGGCAGTTTATAAATCTAATAATAATAACAACAACAACAACAACAACAACAACAACTAAAAGCATCTTTCATATTCTCTCTGAAGCACCCTCCAGCGAGAATACAGACGTGACCCTTGTATTCAACTGGCTTCACTCCCTGTGTAAAGTTTGAAGGGTGATTTGTGCGAAGGAAATGTGCAGGCTGCAGACATTGGATACTGTCTCTGTGTGTTAATCTTTGAACATTAGAAGAAGGAGCAGAACTGTAGCCAACGAAATGTGGGTGTGGCTGCATGCTTGTCGATAACATCTAAAGCCTCTCTTTACTGGCTGCCTGTTCTAGCCAGATTTAATTATGAATCCAGATGCACTCTATCTAGGCCCCACATTGACTGCTGTACCTGCTTAGAATGACAAATGAGTAGGCTATTGCTGCACAAAGACTAGGTCTAGGGTCAAAGGTGGATGCTTTGTCATGTAAGGAAAACTGTCCTGCGTGCCTGCCGACTTTGGCTACACTTGTTTTAAGTCCAAGGGAGACATTGAAATTCACCCTGCTCACCCGTAATTCACCTTTTAACTTCTTTTGATGAGGTTAAGAGCCTTTTGCCATTAGATGTAATTGCTCATTTCTTACAACTTGGCAAATTTACTAGAATTAATGGATGATTGGATTCACCCCTATGTCAGGCTTCTACTGGGTACAGCCGAGAGGGAGGGGGGAGCCCACACTGTAGCTGGAGAACTTTGGAGAGAACCCTCTTTCGTGGCTCCTTTCCCCTGGGAACCATGTTCAGAAAAGCCCAGCATTCTCCCCTGCTTTAGGAAAGCATTAAAGCCTGTATGATATCAGTGGCCACTGCTCCAGTCCCTGCTCTCCTCTTGGGTCTATTTGCATGCTCAGCAACCAACTCCTCAGGCACTAAGGAAAGGGGTTAAATGAAGAAAAACGGTCAATGTGATGATTTATGGGAGCGCTCTAGCTGGTGTGGGCCCCATCCAATTTAAGAACGAATCCACAATTTTGTCTTATCACACAGTCTTGGTTGTGGTGTTAAAATGCAAGGTGTGTTGTCCTCCTTTTCAGATAGCCTTATATGTCAGTTTGCTTTTCCTTGTCTATCTAGTTACCATTGGATTTTTTCTCTCTCTCCATCTTCCCCCTCCCCTCCTCAGGAGCTGAAGGACTGTTCAGGTCATGTATTTGTGGATTCTGTCCCTGAGTTTTGTTTGCCAGAGGTGAGTTTTTCTGGGAGCCGTAATACAGAATGTTCATAACAGTGCCTTTGATTAGCAATCGGTAGAACTGTTGGTGTTTGGAGGGAGCTATAATAGGATATCTGAGGGGTGTATCCCCACTGGTTGTAAGCCCCGCTTTCTTTTCAAAGGGTCTTCCAGTTGCAGGAGTCCTGGACTATCTGTCTCGCTTGAGAGAAAATTAACGTTTCACAGGAGGATACTATGGTACTTATTGAAATAATACTGTTGTTAGAAGACTTTCCGATCCATTTCTCAAACCACTTACGGTTCCCATTTCAATTTAAGGGAAAGCAGAACTGCAAACATCAAGTGTTTTTAAACCATTTATTTCATTTCAAGCCTCATAAGAGAGAAATGGCAGCTTATGGATAAGATTATGCCAGGAAATAACACTACTTGGCATTTACATAACTTTTTATTTATTTATTTGATTTTTATATTTGCATACCATGATCTTAATAAAAATATTTCCAAGGTGGTTTCCAGCATCAACAATTACAGGAGGCAAAGTTATGGATGCTATGAATCTCCACTGCTGACAGCCACCGGAGCAAGGAGCCTTTGTGTTCCTCTGGAGGAAGTCTCCTTGCACCGGTGAGAGGCTCCACAATCAGGAATGGCTTAGTAGACTCCTTCCCATTAAAATTAATGATAAAATCAAATTTAGTACAACACTGACACTGAACTAAAAATTAAAAACTAGCAGCAATAATAAATAATTGAAGCTTATCTAAAATAAATTTAATTAGCAGCAGTAATAGAGCAGAACAAACAGAGAAAGCAGAAGTAGTTGCATGAAGTAATGCAGCAATTCAACCATACCAAGTGAGACAATTAACAGTCCCCAGTTTCCTGGATAAATAAAGGTCTCAACTGGGTGTCAAAAAGTAATTAGGTTCAGTCCCAGGCAAAGGGCATTCCATGATGGAGGCAACACAGTGGAGAATGCCCTGTGCCTTTCAGTTTTCCATAATAGATCCTTCTAGCATGTTGTCTAGGTAGTCCTTACAGCAGCATTTATTTATTTACTTCATTTATACCCTGGCTTTCTCCCCAGAGTAGCACACATGTTTCCCCTTTCCTCCATTTTATCTTCAGTACAACCCTGTAAGGTAGCTTAGGCTTTTTATGCTCCTGATATGGAATTGAAAAAGAGAATGACTCACAAGAATACCCAGGAAATTGGCAGCTGTGGTGAGTCTTGAACAGACAGTCCTGGCTCACAGTTAAATGTTTTCATCTCCTACAAAACACCAGCTATGAAGACAACCCAAGTCCAGTGATACTCAGGAGGATCTCTGCGAGGTTCCTAACCTATAGACCCCTTCCGCTTTTTGACCCCAATGTATCTTTTTCTGTTGTCCACCTAATCTGCTACCTGACATTTTTTTCATTCCTCCCGTCACTCTTTTCTTCTCCCCACCCCCATCTGGTGTGGCCTGATCCAAGAAAAGGCTGTATTGTGCAGTTCCATTACACATGCAGATCAGTTCTTAATGTGGTCCATATACACCGCAGCGTGCATCAGACCCTTTAATTGATGCCAAGCCCTTGAAGAGCATCCGTGCTTGCCTCTGAATGCTGGACGTATTTGACCATCCAGGTGCACCCCTATGTCTCCAGACACGTCCATATGTATTCGATCTATGTTCTCCAGGTGGAATTACCCTTCTCTGGTTCAGGGGAATGTGTTGAGGTTAAGGATGCTGCCCATTTGATTTCAAGCCCAGTATTCCCTCTTGAACTCCCAGGCCCAGCAGTATTTCTGTGGAATTGCAGCCATGACATTACATTGCAGTATGTAATCTGCCTTGGGTCTCAGTGAGAAAGGCGGGCTATAAACAGCAACAGTAAGTACACCTTATGCCAGCTATAGCTGTTCACTTAACGTTGTCACGGTTAGCAGAACTGCCAGATCTGGCCCAGCCGGATACGTCGGGGAGCTCCCAAGCAGGGCGTGTAGCTTTCCCCTCCAACTTCTTGTGCACTGGTCCTGCACATGGAGGTTCCATTCATTGACAGCAGATGAAATAGTTCTTTCCACAAATTTGGGTAGTCTGTGAATTTTACTTGCATCGAGCTGTCTATGCCATGGGCTGTTTGTACGTGCTGTGGTAGTACGTTTCTTAATTAGTTAAAGGAAGCACAAAAGTACGTCTTTGCAGGGAGCTCTTTTGAGGGGTATTGTGGTGTTCTGTATTTCTGTCTCAAAGTAACGTTTTTCTTGCAAAATCCAGCATTGACTGGTTTGGAAGGCCCCCCAAAATCTAAGGAGACCCTAAGGTCAGAAGTTAGTTTGACCATTGGTGGTGCACGTGCTTTGCCTGCAGGAGGTCCCGAGTTCATCTCCAATTAAAAATTATCTCGTATCAGGTGCCAGGTCAGATCTTGTTTTGCCTTAGAGAGCCATTGCCAGCCAGAGTAGAGGGCACTGGGTGAGATGGACCAGTGCTCTGGCTTCAGCATCCTCGGTCTATACAGTCACTGGGAGCATTAAGCTTTTGAGCAACCAAGTTGACCTGTTTCTGTGCCATTACCTTTGAATCGATGGGCTAAGCCTCGTCAGCAGATAATTTTCCTGCTTGATGATTATTGAATCCCATTAGCTGCTCCGTTATAAGTGAGTTAGAGGTTAAATTTCTGGTAAGTTATCCAGATTGACATCACCAGTCTTACGGCTTACCAGTAAATATTTCTAATTACAGTTCCTATAATGGGATGCAAAAGCCATAGGCAGCCTGGTGCATCTTGCCTCTATCTTTGCCCCAGCCCAGAGAACCGTGGAGTTGGAAGGGGATCTTCTAGGCCATCCTGTCCAACCCAGCCCGTTCGGTGTGGGAAATCCAAACTGGTGCATTCCCAACAGATGACTGTCCAACCTCTGCTGGGAGACTTCCAGCAAGGGAAAGTCCCCTGCCCCTTCTTCAGTAATCAGTGCCCTTTTCAAATGGCTCTTCCCTTAGGAAATTCTTTCTAATACTCACCTGAACATAAACCCGTTAGATCTCATCTTGCCCTTTGGAGCAGCAGAGAACTAGTGTTTGTCCTACAAGGCAATCCTATGCAGAGGTACTCTAGTCTAAGTCCATTGTAATCCACAGGTTAAACTGAAGTCATAGGATCTTACTGCCAGTGGTGCAATGGTTCTGAATGTAGTTGCAGTTTCAATCCAAGCAGAGTCTGAATTTGGCCAGTATAAGCAAGAGACGGTTGGGCAAGAGACGGTTGTTGGGATATCTGTTCTAGCCCCTCCGGGTGCCACTCAAGCTGGGAGGTACAACTTGGAGGAATCGTGACGTGTTTGTGGTCAGAATAGAATCAAGCATTGGCAGAACCTCATATGTTGGGATGGGTCACACTTTTAGTGATCAAGTTAGTAAAATTCTGGCTACTTGGGAACCCTGTTTGGCTGGCGTATCTTCCTTACAAGGCAAACGTTTGCTAGTGGGCGGGGAGGGGGGAGCATGACTCAGTTGGCTTTGCATGCAGAAGTTCCCAGGCCGAATACCCTGGCATCTCCAGTTTAAAGGATCCCGTGAAAGCCTGAAACTCTGCAGACAGAGTCATTGCCAGTCAAAAGTAGACAATACTGATCTTGACAGACCAGTGGTCTGAATCAATATATGTAATAAAGAAATACCTTCCCCACCCCAAATGTACTGTGCAGTCTCTTAAACTCTGCTGCCTCCTCCTGCGCTGAAATATTTTTGTAACTTCTTCTTGGCATGGACGGTGGTCTGGCAATCTCTCCTATAAAGCACCACATGCATTGATTGTACAAAGCTAATAAGCAAGAAAAAGTGGCAAGTTTTCAGGTAAACCGCCTAGTGCTAATTGCCAGCAGTATGGGGTGACATCCATCTGTTATAGTCAATCCAGGTTTTGTAGTGCAGGAGTAGAAAGGTCCAAGTCCTTTAAGAGTCTGTTTTTCAAGAACTGTGCTTGAGCATCTTCACACTTGTTTTCAGATGGAACTAATAGATCTGTCTACCGTGGACGTGATCCTAATCTCCAACTACCATTGCATGATGGCTTTGCCCTACATCACAGAACATACTGGATTCACTGGAACGGTGTATGCCACGGAGCCGACTGTTCAAATTGGCAGGTAAGGAAAATCCACTTAGTGTCATTGATCTCATCACCTTCCATCCGTTGCCAAAGGAAGAAGGAAAAGATATAAAGCACGACACAGGAAGAGACACGTCGCTTCTAATGTTCTGGCAAGGCTTTTAAGGAGAAGTTGAATGCCAGCCAAGCAAGTTGGAGCAGTTCTAAGTGTGTGTTTAACACTATGTTTCCCGAATGTTATGAGCGCCCCGATCTTGCACATTGGTGCGAGTATTTGAACTGTATCTGACGAAGGGAGCTTTAACTCTCAAAAGCTCGTACCCTGGAAATCTAGTTGGTCTCTAAGGTGCTACTGAACCTGAATCTTGCTCTTCTACTACAAACCAACATGGGCTAGCCAGCTGAAACCAGGGCTTTTTTTTAGGGGGAACGCAGGGGAACGGAGTTCCGGAACCTCTTGAAAATGGTCACATGGCTGGTGGTCCCGCCCCCTGATCTCCAGACAGAGGGGAGTTTAGATTGCCCACCGCGCCGGCGCAGAGGGCAATCTAAACTCCCCTCTGTCTGGAGATCAGGGGGCGGGGCCACCAGCCATGTGACCATTTTCTCTGAGGGCAACCCACTGAGTTCCACCACCTGTTTCCCCAGAAGAAAAGCCCTGGCTGAAACTATCTACTTGAACGGTGTGGTTTTTGTGAGAGGAGGATGCTCATAAAAGGCTGTGTGAATATCCACAAGAAAGGCACACAAAGGAACCCTTCTTTGATGCTACCTCACTGACATGAGCTAGTAGATGTAAAAGTTCCTGGATTAAGTGGGGAATGGCTCATTTTGGTCTACTGTGAGATATACTACATTAGTTGTGGGGGGAGGGGGATGAATTCTCACCCCTGGGGAGGAAAGAAAAAGATCCTTACTCAAAAAGCGATCATGTTAGGAGAAGAAGGGTTTGGTCTAGCTTTATTATTATTATTTATATTTCTAATCCGCTCTCCCCACGAATGGGCTTAGAGGAAAATACAACATATATAAAATGCATAAACATATTACTTTAAAACCAGATAAAAACATCAATAAATATATTAAATTCTAAAAGACAGCAGCGCACATATTGCACAACCCAAACAGCAATCCATGGGTCCGGATGGCCAAGTATTAGATGATGACAGAAGAGGGGGTAAACCCTTGACATGCTAATTTTCTGTATGCAAGGAGTCTCTTATAAAGAGGAGACATTCAACAATGAAAACATCCTCTCCCCAGAAACCTGCAGCCAGAAACTGTAGAATCCAATAACAGTTTTGCCCCTTGATTTCACGGAATGTATAAACTGTGTCTCTAAAGCTTATTCTGGTGTGACATTGCAGTCACCTGTCTTTTGTCCTTAAGATGTTGTGTGTGTGTGTGGGGGGGGTTGTTGATGTTGTTTCTATTTTCTATTTCTATTTTCAGACTTCTTATGGAGGAGCTGGTGAATTTTATCGAACGGGTGCCGAAGGCTCAGTCTGCCTCCTTGTGGAAGAATAAGGAAGTGCAAAGGTAAGAACCTTGCCCAGGTAATTTTCTCTTGGGGACATTTTGCAAAAGGCCAATAGCCACTGCATGGTTTCTCAACGTGGGGGAATTTCTGCTCCAGAAAAATGGGAGGTGCTCTGATCTCCATATTACTATATATTTTACTGATGTTCCCCATACTGCACCACCTCTGCCTTCCACATCTCTTTGAATGGCTCACTTTTTACATCTATCCTAAGCATGGATGTGGAGCAAGTGTCCGCAGCAGGAATTGAAGAGCAATGCAGAATAGGTAGTGGCCTCCTGTGAGTCTCTGATTCCTTTTCTCTAGACATCACCCTGTCAATGCTTTGGGGGATGAAGATTATCAACTGGGTGATTATGAAAGGAAGGCCCAAAATCTGTGCCAGAAAACAGAATTCGTGCACCTGAGTACATTTGTACATGAAGTGAATGCCTTTGGGATGTGTTTGTTCCTTATCATTATCTTTTTGCCAGCAAATGTGGTGCAGTGGTTAGAGTGTCAGATGAGGATCTGGGAGATGGGGATTCAAATTCCAACTCTGTGATGGAATCTTGCTGGGCGACCGTGGGCCAGTGACACACCCTCAGCCTCATTTGAGTCCAGTCTTCAGAAGGGAGCTCTGACTCTCGAAAGCTTACTCCCTGATAATCCTGTTAGTCTCCGAGGTGCCATTGGACTCCAGTCCTGCTGTTCTACTGCAGATCTACATGGCTATCCCCCTAAAACTCTCAGCCTAACCTACCTTGTAGGGTTGTTGTGAGAATAAAATGGAGGAAAACAATGGGTCTCCGTTAGAGAGAAAGGTGGGGTATACATGAAGTAAATAAAAGTAAATAAATAATCAAGGGTAGAGTCATGCAGGCCACTGAAACCCTGCTTCTTCCCACTGGAAAAACTGCCGAACACCTCTCCCCTATCTTCTGCAGTTTTAACAGGCATTTGCTGGCACACTTCCAAGTTTATATTAAGGACCAGAAACTTGCTTACATTAAAAATATACAAAAGAATGGAAGTTGGGTTCTGTAGCCATTAGTGGGTGAAGAGTGCCATAGCAGATTTGTTTGCAACGCTCGTGAGAAATCAGTCCAGAGTCTATCCAATTGCCACCTTCTTGCATGTTCCTGATTCACCACATTCCTGGTGTGCCTTTTTCCCCCTTGAGAAATAGTGAAGCGCTCCCTGCTGCCTGTGCCAAAAGTTAGCTATGCTGATTTCCCAGCGCTTCCCATCCCGCTTCTGGTCCCTCATGGTAGACCAGGAGAAGACTGATGCCAGCTAAACTGTCTTGCCTGTGCATTCCGCATTCCTATGATTCCCTGCAATAGGGTGTTCTGTTCTCTGGATGAAGGTCAATTCTCAACTCTTCCCTGGTGACTTCTAGTTGCTGTTGTCACACATGAAAACAACGGTGCGCAGGCCAGTGTCGCTCATGGAGCCTCTCTTGTGTTGACTTCCAGTGTGGTTCTGAGAGCAGGTTTTGCCTATCTCCATGTGTAGCACCAGTGGCTTGGGAGTATGACACAGCTAGCAACAGTGGTGCCATAGGCAACCATAAGAACCCTCCTGTGAAGCTAACTCTCTTTGATTGTTACCAAAAAAGGACCTTTGAGCCTCAACCGAGAGCCAAAGTGGAAACAGAAAACCTAGGTTCAAATCCTCACTCTGCCATGGGGGCCAGTCGCCCACTGTTTCCCACTCAGCCTCACCTTCCGCACAAGGTTGTTGTGGAAATGAGGAGGACTAGGTACAGCACCTTGAGCTCTTTAGAGGAAGGGCAGGATAAAAATGTGATGGACAGAACTATGCTGGTTTCATGATTGTGGGAAGCTGCTCCTTGTGTTCTTTGGAGAGGGGTATTTTTAAAAGGCAAGTCTGATGCCAAAAGGAGATCCTCATGCCTGAAGACTGAAGCGACGTTGGCTGTGCCTTTTTATTTTTAGTTAATGCCGGCCGTTGCGTCGGCCCACTGACTGTGCTCTCACGATCTCTCTCTCTTTCGTAAGGCAGCCTGAAGGATTGCTCTACCGCACTCTCATTTTCCTTCTCATCAGAATAGGTTGCGTGCAACAGAGTTGTTATCTTTATTATATAAAGCACTGGAGCGTTTTAAACCAAATGGTTTGCAGGGAATGTACTAAGTGCACCGGAGCAACTTAAGAGCTGTTGTTTTTTCCCCCCTCCCATTACTTCATGCAATCTGAGCTAATTGCTGAGCAGCTTCTAACTCAGTTGGTTTTGAGGGGTTTTTTTAATCAAATAGAGCCTTGATAGTTTGTTTTGTTTCCCCCCTCCCTTCTACTCCCTCCTTCCCTCTAAACAATGCGGTTTTCAGGATGGAGGCTGTAAAAGTCAAATGTCTCCTGTTTAGAGAAGTGTCTGTAAGGACTCCTTGAGAATGGTGTTTTGTATAAGGGGATCACCCTGAAGGCGAGGCTGGAGGAGGGCTACAAAGTGAGGAGAGGTGCCACAGTGGGCACCAGTTGCCCTGTCACCATGACGTCGGAGATACAGTCTTGCCTGTCACATGAGGGTATTGTCAGGGCCTCTTATGGTTTGGTAACCGATTAAGGAAAGGAAAGCCAAGGCTGCTTTTCGTAATGGAGGAAGTAAATAGCGGGGTCCTGCAAGATCTTTACTGAGTAACTTAATGTATGTAGCAGTTTATAAATAGATCGGAGACAGGAACAATCTGTAAGGCAGTTCAATTGGCAGACAATGCCAAAGTGTGACGAAATCCCAAGGAAGTGCTCCAAAAGCATCCCTTCCAATTGGGAGAATGGGCAACAAGAAGGCAGGCAATAGATCTTTATCCTTGAGCTCCCACAGGATTTCCTCTCTTTCCTGAAAGAGGACGAATTATAGCTTGCTTTACATCAGAATGTGTTGGAATGGCATTTCCGTGCGCCAGGTACACAGGGCAGTCTTGGCAGAAGGCTTCCTTCATGCTTTCTTCAGTGTCTTAAATTATGGGGGGAGGTTCACTGACCCAACAGAGAGACCAATAAATTAAGATTTTTTTAAAAAAACAAACCAATCAGCGAAACTTGACTGATTTCTATAAATCATTGGAAATGGATTGGAATTAGCTTTTGATTTAACATCTGTTTAATATATTTCCCCCCCCCCCCCCAGTCCTATTCTTCTTACACTTTTTGGCAGTTCACCGTGCTTTCCTGCCTGGATTCACAGCACTGATGGAGATTTATTTCGCAGGAGATGACGACCATTCTTTTTATGTGCCGTGACACTGCCATTCACAGTTTCTCAGACCTCCCTTTCTGACTTCCTTTATTTAGAAAAAAATCTGCAGCATGTCAAATGCAATGGGCGATTGAAGTTACGAAAAAAGTCTTTACGCTCTTCTCAAAGATTCTCAAAAATACTTTACAACTCAATCAGTGTAGCAAACTAGTGTGGTGTAGTGATTAGAATGCCTAACTAGGACCCAAGAGACTATAAGTGTTGTACACTGTGAGAGCATGCTACAAATGCTAAATATTATAAAGATCAGCAATTCCCAAATGGGTCTCCAGTGTCCTATCAGATACTCTTAACCACTATACCACGTAGCCACGGTTTGACCCCCCCCCCCCACAACTGAGATTTAACCATTATCAGCTTAGCACAGAAGCTGCATCTCCATGTTTTTTCCCCTATGCTAGCAGAGCAATGGGACAGTGGCAGAGGAATTGCTGTCTCATCCCACCCCCAGCAGAGGCTAATTGGAAGGAATGAAGGCAGAGCAGTAACTCATGCAGAGGTTCAGTGGGTATCCTCCTCTCCTCCTCTCCTGCTGGGTGCTATGGGGAGCTTTTAATCAGTTCCTTGGTTCTCTTTTGCAATGTGTGCCTTTGGCACAGTTTGGGAATTAATGATCTAGATGATGATAATATTTAGCATTATCATGCTGTCAGTGTTCAAAACACCACACCCACACATATCACAGTAACGGCCATTGTTCTTATCCTTGTATAGCTGGGATAAGAATAATAATGCGCTATCAGGTCGCGACTTAAACCTTACAGAGTCGCCATAAGTCAGCTGCAACTTGATGGCACTTTCCACCTCCATATGGCTGGGGATGGGGGGAGCAGAAATGGCTTGTCTTGCCTAAAGCCACCTGCAGATGAGTTGGCATTTGGACTGGCAGTCTCCCACATCACAGCTTAGGCTTGGATCCTATTTCATTGGTATAAAAATGGTTCTGCCAATGGAACAGCATTTCTGCTGCAGAGATGGGGAGTTTCTTCCTGCAGATCTCCCGCCACTGCAGACCCTGGCTTTTCCCCTGACACTCTTCCTAGGAGTGCACCCATCCACAAGTGCACAATTCCTGAGGGCACAGGAGGCTGCGGAGGGAGGGAAGGGGATCCAGAGGGGAAGCTGTCTTCCTCTAGTTCTACTCCATCTGCGTTGCTCAGGACCCAAGTCCTTTAGCTACTGTGCTGCGTCTTCTCCAGGCTATTGCTGGAAAAGAGCCACAAGAATGCCACTCTCACACTCCTGCCCTTACCCATGAGTTGAGCCCAAGAGATCATCAGCTTGTTTTCAATGCCATGCCTCCATTCTTTCTCCTTCATCATCTACATTGTCCGAAATTTGGTACATTCATAATTTCGATCTGCGGATAACCATAATCCAATCTGCTCTCTCCAGGCTGCTGCCTGCCCCTTTAAAGGATGCCGTTGAAGTGGCAACATGGAGGAGGTGCTACAGCATGCAGGAAGTGAACTCTGCACTCAGCAAAATCCAGCTGGTTGGTTACTCCCAGAAAATAGTGAGTGTCCCAAATAAAAGAGTTCTTTTTTTAAAAAAAAACCCTAGAGTCTTCTAGGAGAAATCTAGAGCAGGCTTTTCTTCTCTTATTTTTGAGGTGTCATAGGTATTTTCTATATTATTTGAGGCTGTTTTAAAATCTGGATGAGTTAGATATAGGATGTAGGATGCAGTTTTCAATAGAATTGTAAGCATAAAGCAGAACTTGCCTTGTTGGCTCCTATCAAAAATCCCTCTTGCCCAGTATTCTGTTTCCATCCCTCACCCTTGGGATGTTTTGGGGACTCTGACAAGCAGAACACGAAAGCAACAGCACTTCCCTATAGTTTGTCTCTGGCATCTGCTACTCACTGCTATACTGCCTTGGAACATGGAAGTTCCATTTAGCTCTCAAAAGGTAATACCAGTGTTAGAATAATTCACTGGAGGTAAATCAGTGTTTTCTGTTCATAGACTTTTCTTTTTCTTCTAATCCCTTTTCTAGGAACTTTTTGGTGCTGTGCAGGTGTCTCCACTCAGTTCCGGATATGCGCTAGGCAGTTCCAATTGGATCATCCAGTCACATTATGAGAAGGTGTCCTATGTCTCGGGATCTTCACTGCTCACAACGCATCCGCAGGTACCAGAATCTAGAAGCTGTGTATGAAATTCTTTCCCAAAAGCAATTTTAAGCTCTACACAAGCTGCTGTGCCCGATTCTCTTTCATTCATGGGGTAATGTTTCAAGCACGCAATGGGGAACCCGACCTGCATGTGCTTGCAATTGTCTTGACTCCAGAAATCATAGGGAGAGTTGAGTTTTACAACCCTTCTGGCTCCTCTAGCGCCTTCCCCGTCAGTGGGCATTTTGGGTGGGATAGTCCTTCTCTCTATAGGGTGTCTGACATCTACCAGATCATCCAAGGGCAGTTGGGAATGGCAGCGATAGAGCATCTGGCATGCAAAAGGTTCAATCCCAGAACTCTGCCTGAAACCCTGGAGAACCACTGCCACTCAAAGCAGCTTCATTCATCTTAAGCATTCCAGCCTTCCTGTCTTATCAGCTAATGCCCAAGAGCTTCTTACATCTGTTCTGTCCAGATCCGCAGGCCCGCTCTTGGGTCCCTAGAAATTGCCTAGCAGAGTGACCACAAGCACAATCCCCCCCCCCCCTTGGAATCTTGCCTTGGCCATGAATATACAAAGCGGTCTTAGTCAAGCCACACTTTCTTGGCCTTTCCCAAATACAATAGAGGAAGAATAATACTGCTCTTCCTCGTAGGATGGTTGTAAGGAGTCCCGAAATAATAATCACGAACTCTCTCAAGAGCTATACTTTATGCTACTTATGCAGTCTTTCAAAAAACTTGATAAAGGGTAAAAAAAAAAAATACAGGCCTTGACCACAGTTTGCAAAATAGATGCTCAATATGATCATTAATAAATGCTAAGGATAAGGTTTCCTGCTGACGGGTTTTGAAGCCCCAGAGATTTTTCTGCCTTTCCCCCTATCATTTTGAAAAATTAAATGCAGCATATTTCACTATATAATCCTTGAAGACCGTTTCCAGACAGCATCTATATCACCCTTTTGAATTATCTTCCCTGGAAGGAATGATGGTTTAACTGGCTGCCAACTCGTCCACCCTGCTCGTCTAAGGGCAAAGTCTTCGTAGTGCTAGAGATGTAATTTCCAGTAAATTAATTCTCACAAGATCCATAATTTTTTTTTCTGTAGAAAGGTGGCTGTAGATCTGGAGGGCTGATTGGCTAGCTAGACAACATTGCCATTCACTGCAGACTTGTATGCTACAATCCAGACACTTGGTAGTTTGAATGAGGATGCACCAGATTTTCACCCATGAATATTTGCAGGATGAGACGGGGGGGGGGAAGGAGTTTTGTGACCCCCCCCCTCCCCACATCAGCCTTCTTTACATGCTGTTCTCGCATGTTGTTCTTTGCCTGTTTGCAGATGCTTCATTTTCCACTGCAGCTTTGACACCTGTTTTTTTTTTAAAGGCATCTTCCAGAGGCAATCCCAGCCAATCAGGAATCGTGTAGCCAATGTGATAGCATCACAAAGCCAATCATATCTGTCTCTGTCTTGATGTCACTGAGCCAAATTTGAATGAGGGCAGGAAACATTGGAGTGGTCCTGGATAGGCTTTTGAGCAGTGACAGATCTGCCAGTGCAGAGGGCATCCAGCTCCCCACGGAGGAGCGCCTGGGAAAGGACTTTCCGCTGCTTTCATTTCTCTCCTGTCTTCATAGGCAGAGAAAATACACAGAGGAATTTTTCTTTCTCTATGGAACATTGTGTGGAGGGTTCCCCAATGAAACTGATTTCAAGCAGACAGAGGAGGGACTTTTTCACGCAGCTTGCAATGAATTAAAATATTTATATTCCCCCCACCCCTCCTCATGGCTCAAGATGGCTTAAGGGTCATAGCTGAAACATTACATTTTAAAACCAATAGAATAGAACCCCAGATATGCCCTCCCCCACAAAAGACGCCTACAGCCTATATCCTGATCAGAGCCTTGGCCTTAGAATGGCCTTGCTGTACCTCCTGAAGATTTCTAATGGTGATGTACCCTCAATGCTGCAGGAACCCAATGGTACAAAATGAGAGCTACAGTGATAAAGGCATGAGTTCTGGTTGATGCCAGAAGGGCTTCCTTAATGCGGGGCAGTAGGTGGCAGGCAGAGGACCATTAATCGCACGTGGGGAAATATGGAAGGAGACGGTCCTAGGACATGAAGGGCTTTAAAAGTCACAACCAGCATCTTGAATTTGACTCAAAAACAAACTGGAAGCCAATGTGGTTGTTTTAAGATGGGTGAAATATGTTCCCATCAGCCATCCCCTGACATTAATTGGTCTGCCACATTCTGAACTAGCTGCAGTCTGAGTTGTCTTCAAGGGCAGCCCAAGAAAAAGCCTATTACAGTAGTCTAATCACAGAGTTACAAAAACGTGGATCACTGTAGCCAGAGTTGGTGAACCAGGTGCATATGTTAGAAGCCCATCTTGGCCACTACACCAACCTGCTTCTTAAAATGGCAGGGTTGGGTTCCATGAGCATCCCTAGATGTGCTGTGGGATGTGTTAGCCATTGGCTTAGACAGCTTTAAATATTGATTCGATGAATTTGTGGAGAATAGGTTTATCAACCTATTCAGCTATGATAGCTGAATAGAACCTCCATGATCAGAGGCAGCATACCTATGACTATTTTAGCTGGACAAATAGCAGAAGAGAACTGTTGCCTGCATGCCTTATTTGTGGCCTTTCTGAAGCATTTGGCTGGCCCCGTTAGAGGTGGGATGCTTCCTCAGATGCACATGTAGCCTGATCCTGAAGGACTCTTCTTATGTTGTGTTCAGAAAGAAGCTGAAGCTTTTTTATGATGTCGAATAGGAAGTTCCCGTAATAGTTTCTACAAAGATACTTTACCCCATTGCCCTGCAGCACCTGTAACTTATAACAATTGACCCTTGGCAGAGAAGGCAGGAATGTGAATGGACCATTGCAGGAGGGGCAGGGGGGAAATTTTAAGGGGTTCATCAAAAAGTCTTTCAAAGTATCTTCTGTACAGCAACCCTTAGAATCAATGCTCACCCTCTCAGCTCCGTGAAAGATGAAATTACGGCTATCAAATAGTGCATAATCATTACATAGATTTTTCACAGGCAGATTCGGCACTACTTTTACTACTTTATTGGCATTTTCATGTGAGAAACATTTCTTTTTCTTTCTTTTTTGGCAAGTGTGAAAACCTTATTTAAAGGGCCCGTTTCTGTCCTCTGTGTCCTCTGTGTGTTAAAAGCTTGCTGCTGGGATAGAGGCAAAGAATGATGCAGAGCTCTTTGACAATGGCCGCTTGTTGAGATGGAATTATTTTAAGTGATCAAGGATACTCAATCAACAGCTGCTAGCGAGGATGGCAAAGTAAATCTCTGTGTACAGAGACAGTATATGTTGGAGTACGGCCGTAGCTAAGTGATAAGGCATCTCCTTTGCATGCAGAAGGTCTGAGGTTCAATCCGTGGCATCCCCCATTAAAAAGGATATGGGAGTAGGTGTTGTGAAAGACCTCTGCCTGACACCCTGGAGAGATGCTGCCAGTCAGAACAGACAGTTCTGTTTTTGATAGACTAATGATTTGACTCAGTATGACTTTATGATTCGGATTGCTCTAGTGCAAATACCTAGTTCCACAGGTGGGTGGTGGCTCAGTGGTAGAGCATCTGCATGACATGTAGAAGGTCCCTGGCCCAGTCTTTCCATCTTCAGTTAAAAGGATCAGGATCAGGTGATGTGGAGGACCTTTTCCTGCAACTCTGGGTGGCTGCTGCCAGTCAGAGTAGACAATACTGACCTCGATAGACCGATGGACTGACTTGGTATAAGGCAGGTTCATGTGGGGCTTTTGGATTTTTACCCCAGCCTTACTCCAGGAATCTCGGAGCACTGTACATGGTTCTGCCCTTCCTCCCGTTTTGTCCTCACATCAACAATGTGGTCTAGGCTGGGACACAATGCCTGTCTTGAGCATCACAGCACAGCAGGACTTTGAACCCAGGTCTCTTAGTTCCTTCTCTGCATTCTAACTCCTACACCACACTGTTTTCCTGGCCTCTCGCTACCTTAACTAGTGTCCACAATGGCACTGAGATTGTTCTGTGAGAGGGAAGCCACACATGCTGGTGTTACCATCCAAAGCCATTCTAGGTACATTTAAGCGGCTGTAGTGAAGAAACATAGGAGAGTCTGTGATCTCTTAACAGTGGTGGGCCTGAATGGTTAATCTAACTGACCTTGTTTTTCCAACCCTTGTTTTTCAGCCCATGGACCAAGCTTCTCTTAAAAACAGTGATGTTCTCATCCTGACTGGGCTAACCCAGATTCCCACAGCCAATCCGGATGGCATGGTGGGGGAGTTCTGCAGTAACCTTGGTAAGTAGCCAGGGCAAAGGAGGCATGAGGAGGGGGAGGCGTTTGCTCTTCCTTGCTTTATAATCTGACTCATAACCCCGTGTGGGAAATGCTTCTGAGATTCCTGGAACCGAAGTAACTGCTTGACTCTCGCTCTCTCTTTCTGGCATAAAACTAGCAGTTGAGATTTTTTACGATGTGCCTTTGCCTCTCTCGTTAATACAGTAAGTGCTTTTGAAAGATGCGAGTGGTACCTTTTGGGGGGAAAAAAATTAGTTTTGGAAGGGAACCGGCATAATTTTGAATCGTCTGCTCCTGTTCATTCATTCACTAAGTGAACGACTTCACTGCCAGCAAGTTGTGTTTTGACAAGGCTCTGAGCGTAATCCCCATTTGTTAGTGGTGCCATATTCGGTCCATGTCTCTTAGCCAGTTTAAAATCTTCCTGCATGCTTTGTTAAAACCTCTTCCTTTCCCTCCTGAGATGCAAGAGCTGTTGACCTGTCTTTCTATACCCAACAACCTGAGGACGGTCCGGAGCTGGCTGATGCAGCGGTCTTAGCGATCAGATACTATTTCAGCTAATCAAATTTTTATTTTCCCCTTCCTCCAACAAGCTCAGTGTGGCATGCATTATTGTCTGCTCCTCCATTTTATCCCTACAACAAACTTATGAGGTAAAATAAGCTGAGAGATAGTGACTGGCCCAAGATCACCCCGTAAGCTTCTTGGCTGTATTTGAACCCAGGTCTCCCTAAATACTAGTTCAACACTTTGATTTCTATGTACCCTCACTTTTAGCCTTTTGTATATTTTTTAAAAAATTATATGACGAATCTCTCAGTCAAATTGGCTTTTGAGGCAATTTCCATTTAATACAATGAAACAAGTCAAAAGCAAATTTAGAGCAGCAATAAAATAATAAATTATGAAGGCGGGTGGATAAAATAGTACAATGTTTAAAGTGCTTCATGTATAACATTGCAGTAAACCTCACAACATTGTAAGGTAGGCTCAGAACTGTTTCCCTAAGGCAGCCTGGTGAATTGTGGTGAGAACCAGCTTGGTGTAGTGGTTAAAAGAGTGGCAGGACTCTAATCTAGTGAACCAGGTTCGATTCCCCACTCCTCTGCTTGAAGCCAGCTGGGTGATTTATGGCAGTCAGAGCTCTCTCAGAGCTCTCTCAGCCCCAACCACTTCACAGGGTGATTGTTGTGAGGATAATAATAACACACTTCATAAACTGCTTTGCGTGTGGCATTAAGTTGTCCTGAAAGGAGGTATATCAATCAGATGTTGTTGTTATTAAAATGGGTCTGAACAAGTGACTTCTCCAATCACTTCTTATTCTTCTGGCTTCTGCCCTGCCTGCTCTCTTATTTGTTATCACAACTGGCCGTTCCATCAAGTCGCGACCTACTTACAGCAACCTCTGCAAGGAGCTTTCAAGGAAAGTGAAAAGCAGACGTGGTTTGCCATTGCCTTCCTCTGCAGAGCAACCGCCATCTTCCTCGGTGGTGTCCCATTGAAGTACTGACCAGGCCCAACACTGCTTAGCTCCTGAGATCTCACAAGATCACACTAGACCATTCCGCCTTCCCTCCCCCAGGCCGTCTAGACTTCAGAGAGGAGCTAAAGGGTCTCATCTTTGACGTTGCACTACAGAATGCCTCCAAAGGGACACCATGAAATCGGAGACAGACCCTACATTTTGCTAAACCTACAAGTCAGACAAGCTCTTCCCTTACCTGACTTTGCACCACGAAGTGCTTCTGAATCACAGCGTGAAGTTGGAGAATGGCCGCTCACCAGAGGGGATGAGGTGGTTGCTGGAATGACTGAGTTTGTCGACCTTTTAGCAGAGGTCAGGCTCGGTGGCAGGAGCAGCAGAGATGCCATGCTAGATTTCAAATCCAGACATTGTGAGGGGGTAAATGTTCAAGAAAATGTTGTTTGTCCCCTCACAAGAGATTTGAATGGTAGAGGTATCCAACCGTCTGTGGCCTTGATTTAATAACCTTTTTCTTTTGTAAACAATCCAGTGCAGAATTGAGCACAAAATGATAGATCCCTATCCTGAGGAGTTTGCAAATCTAAAATTTGACATGAGGATGCCTCAGGTGGAGGGAATCGGAGATGGAAACAGAGGAAGAGTTTAAGCCTATTGATTTTCAAGGGCCTTGAACATGTGCGAGTTTTCATTGGATCGTGGCCTAATTTGTCTGGCTGATACTGTACAAGATGTTTAATTTTTAAAAATTTTTCCAATGGCCTTATGGAAGATTTTTACGGTCATTGTTGAATCTGTGTTTTGGACACTTCTATTTGGGTATAGTAATTGTATTCTCTGCTAATTGCTGTAGCCTTTGGCTAAGATTATAAACTGGGTTACAGTTCCCTAGAAATACGGCAACAAAATTTGTGTATTTTATTTAGCTCCGATGTTCTTAATCTAGGTAGGTGGGAGCAGCAGCAGCAGCTGCTATTACAAATTTAGAATTAACTAGCAAATTAATTTTCACTGTTGGAAAAGCTGATAATTGTCTGGCTGTGCGATGCAGTGGGTGTGAACGACATCATTTCCCAGCCTGTTTGAAATGTGGCGCCTGATGCTTACGCCGCAGACGGATCTGGTTCGCTCGGGTCTCTGATGCGCCATCCAAGCAGGGCTTTTGTGGGGTATCAAAGGGCTGCCTGAGGGGATTGTCACACCCACATGCCTGAGTGTGAGCTGAAAGCCAGATTTGTTCGTAGATCTGAGGAGGAGAAAAAATAGAAGCCTTGAATTTTTAGCCAGAGGAGAAACGGATTGAAATTCTGTAGCTTGCTAGCTCAGAGTCTCCTTGTGGGTGGTGGCAGTAAGGATTTGGTGTTACATGTGCAGGAATGCTGTAGCTGTACAAATAACACTTCCTCTAGAGGTGTGCCTACTTGCGTTCCACTCGTTCTGCTTGTATATCTGTACATGTTGACATGCTCAAGCACAATCTGTCAACAACATCAGGCCAGAGACTACCTTTGCAAATTCAGTCAGGGTACCTGTCAGTGACCAAGGTAGGGTCCCAGACTGCCCTAGGCACCCAGCATGAGGTACGTAGAATCCAGACTGGTAATTGTTTGCATCAGGAATCTGCAAAATGAGACACAGTCTTGGAGAATCATAGGACCCACTGATCCCATTTCTCATCCCCTAGTTTAGGACTGATGGAGGACTGCAGGCTCTTCTCTGGTAATTTGCAGCCAAACTACTACAGCTTCATCTGGCCAGGTTTTAAGCCTGCAAGCCAGATCCAAGCTTTTCAACTACCACCAAATCACTTATAAGGGCATTGTATTCCCAACTGATTCTGTGCTGGACAATCTCATGGTCAGTGTGGGGAACCAGAGAGCTCTTCACTGCTTTTCCTAAGATGAGGATCACGAATGGATAATTGGTAAACAGCATCTCGTCTCCCAAAAGCCACACCTCTCTTGCCGTCATACTTCCCAAACCTGCGCACTAATTCAGTGGTGTTGGGCTTGTCTTTGGGATGGAATTCAAAAACATCTCACGGATGGATGGTGAACAGGCCACAACCTAGGAGCTCTCTCTCCCATAACCAACCAGCCATATCCCTAAACATTCCTACACAAAGATGCAAAAAATATCCCACCACCAATTAACAAAAACAGAACACAATGGGTTAAGGTTGTGGGGATACAGCAAAGGCACGAACCCCTTTGGTATCATCTCAGTAAAGAGTGGCAGAGAAGGAACTGATCCAAACCTGGACTGGCAGGGGAACTCAGTCCCAGACGGGGCATTTCCTAATTCTTTGACCTTATCATGCCTGGGTGCGTTTGAGTGCAATTGGTGGCTTGGCTTCCTTTATTGAGTTATCTGTTTTACTCTTAAACTGTTTCCCACTTTCTGATGTGGTAGGCTTATAGCATGGATGCTATGTAGTGGCTCAAGACCATGTGTAGATGGGTATGGCTTGCAGGCAGAGGACTTGTAAGCACATGCAGGAGCTCAAACAGCATCTTCTGTATGCTCTTCCTTGTGACCCAACGACCTCATCATCTGGACCCTGGCCAAATACCCGAGTTTTATATTTTGAGAGTGGCAAACTTCCAGCACTATGAGATGCTTCCTGAATCACTCCAAAGTTTGGCACGGTTTTTGCAGGGAAGCTGACATGTAGAAGCTTCCATAATCTTCTCACTTTCACTCCTTTTAAGTGTTTTTCTCTTCGAAGAGCAATGGCTGCTGTCTGCCTCTCCCAGTCCATTTTTTTTTCAAGTCCTGGAGCTGTGCCGCCCTCTTCAGGATCAGGACGTAACTACATTGAAATAAACCTTGTCGAGATGTAGGCACGCACAAGAAACCTACATGTAAACTGTATGCAGATTTTCTCATGTGACAATCCTACCTGCATGAAATGGAGTGCATTCCCCACACAGCTGAGTTGATTGCTGTCAATCTATAGACATCTGGGATTAGGCGGAACGATACGCAGACGGTACCAAACAGGCTGGCGTCCCCATATCTCTTGTTCTTCTTTACTCTCTGCAGATTGTGATGTATGCATGAGTGGGTTGCCATCTGACCAGCTGAAAGTTGCGGGGGGGGGGGGGCAATCAGCTGGTCAGATGGCAACCCAGATCAGATGTTTAAAGATGGAGAACACAGCTGTGAAAATTTGTGCTCTGTGTCATCGGTGATTTTCCAGCCCCTTGATTGAGTTCTTGTCCTGGTTCAGATGCCAACTTTCTCTCAATCCTGATCTTAGCATTTGAGGACATCCACTTAAGTTGACTGGCAATAGATTTACAAGTACAAGTTCATTTGCGAGTGGAGAGAGAGGAGGAAGACAGGTTAACAGAGAGAGGGGTGCAAAAAGAAGAGTATGTAGCCCTGTTCACATGTTATAGTGAAGGCACACCTATTTGTACAAAAGAGCAACTGTGCATTCATTTTACAAATGAAGCTGGGAAGGAACTAGTACGTGGATAAATGTGGGGCTTAAATTATGCATCCAGCTGTACATGCATTGAATGTAACATGAGAATTACTGATCACATCACTGGGTGATGAAATATGAAATTGGAACTTCCAAGTTCAGAGGCAATATACCTGTGGGGACAAAGCACAGGAACTGGCTGCATCCATTGTGTCCTGCTTGAGAGCTTTCTGGGAGCATCTTGTTGGTCACTATTAGGGAAGGA
The DNA here is from genome assembly GCF_028583425.1 of Eublepharis macularius. Lineage (NCBI taxonomy): Eukaryota > Metazoa > Chordata > Lepidosauria > Squamata > Eublepharidae > Eublepharis > Eublepharis macularius. The sequence goes on from NC_072790.1 coordinate 220,331,881, forward strand.
CTGGGGGCCTGCATGTGTCTTTGTCTGTGCACTGCTAGTCATTGCTATACCCTTATTGAGTTCCCTTCTCCTTTTATCTTCGTTAAGCTATGACCGTTCGGAATGGGGGAAATGTGCTGGTTCCCTGCTACCCTTCCGGAGTGATTTATGACCTTTTGGAATGTCTGTACCAGTATATCGACTCTGCAGGCCTCTCCAACGTCCCTTTCTACTTCATCTCTCCTGTTGCCAACAGCTCACTTGAATTTTCCCAGATCTTTGCTGAATGGTAGGTCTCTCCAGTACAATATGAGGATAATAATACTGACCTAACTTAAACTGCTCTTATAAGATTGCAACGAAATAATGTATGTGAAATGCTTTGCACTGTTAAACTGCTAAATAAATGCTAGAAATGATCATTGGTATGTTACACGTTTATAATGAGTATCTGGAGATAGTGAGTACAAAGAAAACACTTGATTATCCTCACAAACTGGTTGGCAGAAATGGAAGCATTTTCCTTCAGTCAAAGCCTAAACTATGGGATGTATTACTCCACTATGAATAAAGATGCTTCTGTGGCTTTTGATAACTTCATGGAGGAAGCCAGGCGTAATTGTTAAAATTAATAGCACAGCGTGCAGTTGATAGGAGTCTCTGGCTCCCTCTCCCTTCTTCTTATCTCTTTTAATTTTTTCCTGAAACATCAATAACTATTTTGTTTATATATAAAAAAAGTTTGTCCTTCTCAATCTGCCAGATCTTTAGTAGAATAATGAAGAAAATATGAGAATATCAAAACAAATTTGTTGGATATGATGTTCAGTGCAGGGCTGCTTTTGAAAATAGCCGCTCCCTGTCATGTTCTCTCTCTGTAATATTTAGTAGGGCTTACCATGTTTTCCTGCCCTTGAGATGGGTCAAGGAAGCCTCTGATGTTGTCAATTGAGTCAGTCTCCTACATACTAGGGGGAGGGACCACTCAAAACTTAGTTGTCATTTTTTATTTATTTATTATTTATTTATTATATTAAATTTTTGGTCCTCTTTCCCCGCCAGGCGGGCTCAGGGCAGAGTACAACATTTCAAATTACATAAATACAGTTAAAAACAGATAAAACAGTATACAGTAGAAGCAATTCTGTTTTTAAGCATCACTTCTACTTTTTGCCCTAGAAGAACAATAAACATCAAATCCCTTTAACAGCCAGGGATATCTTTGAGCACCTGTGAAATACTGAAGGGGCTGGACAGAGGGGGAACTTGGAGGGAGCTGGTTCCAGCACAAGGCACAAGAAAAAAGGCCTCTGCAGGGGGTCCCGGTCAACTTGAGCCCTAGACCTTAAGTAAGGCCCCAGCATCGGCTATAATGGTTTTTTTATCTCCACTGACAGAATTTCTCAGCTTGGATGAGAAATCTGAACATTAGGTGGCAGCAATGAACTGCAGTGTTGTTATTTGTGATTCAAGTTTGTTTTGTAACTGAAGTTTGTTTTGTGCTTTCTTTCTCTTCCCTTCTCCCACTCCACCAAAATTTTTGTATAAGGCTGTGTCATAATAAGCAGACAAAAGTATACCTGCCCGAACCGCCATTTCCACATGCTGAGGTAAGAGAATGCTACCAAATGCCTGATTTGTTGTCTCATTATTTGCCCCACGGAACAGAAAAACCTAAACCCGCTTCAGTCAAGGCATTGCCAGAAAGAATTGAGGTTTTAGACAGCAGTGTTGTTTATTTACGTAACTACCCACCTCTGTCTCAAATGGAACCCTCAATGCAGCTCACAAAAGATTCAAATGATTACCACAAAACTACTGTCTCAAGGGTTTTTTAAAACACAAATTTAAAATACAGATATAACAACTAGAGTAGTCAACAGCAAGAGCAAATCCATTTAGCCTAGTTTAGTGACGTCAGCAGCCTAAAAGGCACTGTAAAATTAAACTATATCATCTAACCTAGGCATCTATAAGCAAGGTTTTGGGTCTTCTATGAGAGGAACATGCAGAATGCGGCTGCCACCACAGGGAATGTGCTACTCCATGCCCCCTACCAGCTTTTCTTCCTACCCTGTACAAAATAAAGGCTAAGTACATGTAACTACTTGTACTCACATTCATGACCCCACCCTTCTTGTGTTTTATTTCCCGTTCTTCCAAGTCTAGACTGTAATCTCTTTAGGGAAGGGACTTCTCTTCTTGCTTTATATATGCATGTGAGTGCCACAAAGTTGCAGCCAACTTACGTTGACCCTGTCAAGGGGTTTTCATGGCAAGTGAGGTGCAGATGTGGTATGCTATTGCCTGCCTCTGCATAGCAACTCTGGACTTCCTTGGTGGTCTCCCATCCAAGTACTGACCAAGGTAGACCCTGCTTAGCTTCCAAGATTGGATGAGATCAGGGTATACCATGCCACCTTCCAATCCCCCTTCTTGCTTATGTTACTCTGTAAAGCATGTGTATTGATGGGATTACATAAGTAATAATTATAATTTTTGATAAATATTCCTATTACATTTTTACCCTTCCTCTAAGCAGTTCAGGGTAGCATACAGTGTTCTTCCTTCCTCACTTTATCATCTGAGGTAGATTAGGCTAAAAGAGTATAACTAACCGAAGTCACCCAACAAGTTTCCCTATAGAGCGAGGCTTTGAACCTGGGTCTCCCAAATCTTAGCCCAGAACTCTATCTGCTATTCCACACTAGTTTCTCAAGAGAGCAGTTGGAGCTGATAAGCTTTCTAGCTGGAGTGGCAGATGGGGGTCTCATATGGGAAAAGACATCACCTTACCATGCCTACGAGAACACCTTCAAAGCAATAGAAAGCACAGGGGGATATGCTAAACTTCTGAGCACTGTCTTAATAATGACATATCTAACTAATCTAACGTAGAGCCTTTTTTCTGGCCAGATTTAATGTTCTTCCTTCAGCCATTTTATCTGGCAGATTACATGGGATTCCTTATTATAGCAGGTGTTGTCCTTGTTTGATGGACTGTGTTGAAACTGTTTCCCATGTTCTTCTCCAGTGCCCTTTTTATCTGGCGCCACACCGGGAACTTCTACATCCTATATTAGCCCAACTTTCAGAGTTTTCTGATGATTTTAAGGTTCAGTTCCTGCTTGACAACCCAGATGGGGAAATAACTGAAATAGTAGCTAAGTTTCTCTACAGTGCCATGGCTATACGCCCTGACAAGTAATATTCTGTACTGGTTTTGCTGCACTGTTGCCCTGCTCCTATCTGTATTTTAATCTCATTTTGTATGGAGTCTCTGTATTTAAAATTTTATATTTTATATATGCCAATAAAGGCTTGCTTGACTGACAATGATGACATATAAGCAGAGGAGGGCAAATGGAAAATTATTGAACTTGCACAAGAATGATCAAAAGCAACAGTAAAATATCTTCGGCTTCTCTCTGTTGTCCTGAATTATCCATAAAGCTTGAATTCCACCTTTGTTTGCAACCTTGAGGAGTAGATTTTTTTCTTTGCCTCCTTTTAAAGGGAACCTGAGACTCTCAAGGTTCTGAATTCTGGACCCAGTAACCCATTCATTTTACATTTACACTTAATTGCAGAATATATTCAGCCATTGTTCACAACCACATTGTATTATTTAAAGGGGTTGTGTTGTTGTTTTTATAACTTCCTGGGCCCAAACTGAACCTTCTCCAAGCAGTTTCCAGCAAGATGCTGAGGGAAACAACTAAAATTTCATTACTGAGTTGTTGTTTTCACCAGCTCTGAATCACTGAGACAGGAGATCTTCAGGGCTACGTCCACAGCAACCTCCTATTTCAGCCACGCTTCACACACCGCTTGTTGCTGGGTTCGCACCTTATTCCTGTCCAGTTGGCTGTATTGTACTGAAGGATCCCTGGGTGCCTGCAGTCGTATGGTGTGGGGAACTGAAGTTTGTTGTCAACTATAAGTCTTAGTGCTCCACACAAGGAGATAGGTGTGAAGAGCATTTGGAAGTGTAGCAACAAGCCATACTCGTGCTTATCTCAGATTAATTGGAGCTTCTTAAGCTGTCTGAAATGCAGCCTTAGCAGCTGAAGTGATGAAAGCCAGCCCCCTTCAGCTCTGCCCCCTGCCATCACGCACTGCCTCCTGCCTAGTATATCTAAAGCAATAAGTAGACAGACTCATGTGAGTTGGCGGAACAGCATATTCCAAAGTGAGATGCTTGTTTGGCTTATGGCAGGCTGAGCGGGCGAAGGTGGGGAGGGCCAGCCATGCCGCACCTGCCTTCCGTATTGATTGACAAACTGAAGCATAGCTGGCTTAGAAATTGAGGATGCACAGTCCCACTCAGAATAGATTGTGGTTTATTCTGGCCTCGCTGAACAAAAGGCTGCATAGATTTATTGACCTTCGAAGTCTCATTTTGTCTTTTTTTAAAGAGAGAGGAATCCGTTGGAAGGCCGTCTTTTGTTTTCACACTGCAATTTAGGTTTGAAGTAGTTTCTAGGATCTTGCATGCTCAGTCTGCTACACTTCATACTCCGTCTTCTAGCTGTAGAAATTGATCTTAGGGACCTTCGGCTATAGCTGTCCACAACACCAGATCCACAGCTGACTTTGAGTGGTGTGCTCTCTAAAAATTGACACATGAGGTGGATTTAGACAATCCCCCCCCCCCCCTAGTTTGTGAATATTGGCAAGTGCTACACAGAGGCATCTCTGTGTGCCTGTCTGGGTACGTTCCGGGATCTTACAGCTGCATCACACAAGCTTGGTTTCAAGCATCCCAAGTGTGTCAACTTTGAATTGAATGGAAATTGAGCCAGTGGCAAATCTAATAGCAGGACCGTTGCCTTTGATATACACAATTAGATAGAGACTCGGAGAACTCAGGAACGCTATCCTTTGGTGGGAGAGTAGTTATAAAAGCCAGTTGCAGCAATGCCATTCACTTCATACTACTTTGCCAATGAATTACATTGGCATCCTTCCATCTTATAAAAAGCCTGTTTGCTATATCAAAGTCCACGGGAACAGGTCCTGCCACTTCCGCTTCATTTGGGTAAGACCTACAAACACTTTTGATTTCCATCTCTTCACCTTCCACCTCTGGAGGCTGGATTTCCCATTTTGCAGAATAATATTTGTCTGTTGTGTTGCCTGCCAAACAGCCAGCTGTTGCTGCTGGAAGTAATGCGTAAATGATGAGAGCTGCTCTCCAGTTGCTCCAATCAAAGATCTTTACCAGGATGAATCATGGGAGAATTTGGAAGACTGGGTGGGTGCTTATTAACTTGCAGAGCATATTTAGATTCCGCACTAGAAATTAGAGTCAGGGTTATGAACAGCTGTATCTGAAGAAGGCAGCTTTGACTCTCAAAATCTTACACTCTGAAAATCTTGTTGGTCTCTAAGGTGCCACTGGACTCAAATCCTGTTGTTCCACTGCAGTCTAACATGGCTACACAACAGAAACTATCTTATAGAAAGGGGAAGGCATGGTGGCCTTTCTTACTGATTTCTAGTAGCTGAGCCCCAGGTGTGATTGTTAAGATTAACAGCACAACGTACAATAGATAGAACTATCTGAACTGGATTAGGCAGGTGGAGAGCTGAAATTTCTGGCTGATCGTCAGACTAACAACCTCAGTCTCCTGTCTTTAAAATGGGGATATTGGTAGCCTATGTCATAGTGTTATCCTCAGGATGAGAGAGGAGTTTACTGCTCTAGAAATGCCATAGAAAGACAGAGATAACAGCTAAACCTCCCTCCAGGGTTGGTGTGCGTAAATACAGGATGTGAGCTATGCAAAGGGCCTGGCTTAGATCTCTCAGATGCCCATTCAGTACTGTGAGATGAACTAAGCAGGGTGCAGAAGGATGCAGAAGAGAGGGAGCAAAGTATTGCCATAGGCCTGAGGGGATCACCAGGAGTAGAAGTAGAGGGAATGGGTATTGCCTCTGTTCCAGCAATGGAGTCTACTGTTCCTCATACAAATAAATTGCTCCTTTTCACTTACAGGGGAAAAGTAAAGCAGAGGGAAACAAACACACTCCTGTACTCTACTGCTAGGCACCTCCAGATGGTGACACAATGAGGAACTGTCTCCCCCCGTCACATCCTTTCAATATACAAGCCCACACCCTGCCCCCTTGTCATAATGATGGGCATTGGGCTAGTTAATAAATAATCAGAAGGTTTTCTAAATGACTGGTTTTTAGGGGAAATTGTCTTTTTGTGCATTACCAAAATTTGTGCTATGGATAGCACAGAAATCCAGAAAGCTTATCGGGGATATGTTTTTTGAATGCACGTTTATGTATCGGTGTTAGCATGTCCTGCATTGTACAGCTTCAGTAGTGGGACAAGGGGTATCTTTGGAATACTCATTAAAGTAAGTCTCTTTGGAATGCTTCTTAAAGAAAAGATTGATAGCGGCCCTCCTTTTATCCAGCTTATTCAGACAAACAAGTTGAAGCATTACCCGAGCATCCATGGAGACTTCAGCAATGACTTCAAGCAGCCCTGCGTGGTATTCACCGGCCACCCTTCCCTTCGGTTTGGGGATGTGGTGCACTTCATGGAACTGTGGGGGAAATCCAGCCTCAACACGGTTATATTTACAGGTAAGGGTTTCTGTGCAATGGATGGAGAAGAAAGATTGAACTCCTGATCAGAGGGCTTCCTAGGTTTTTGCTCCCAAGGGAAATTAATCTGCTGTTTCAGACAATGTTTCTCAAGAAAACAACTGTGGAGGCAACAGAAGTGTAGATCAATTTGACTGGGGGGAGGGGGCGAGGTTTACAGACCGTATTATTTTCACCTCTCTGTCACAATTCTCTTGCCTACTCACCATCCACAAACCTGTATTTGGACTGTGAAGTTGCACAATATTTGAGAGGATGCCAAAAGCCGTTGCCTCTCATTTGCCTGATTTATGACCAAGGGATTGACTTCCAAATGTAATAAATGAACGGTTGCTTCCTGCTCACCGTTTATGCTTTGTGTGTATTATCTGGGTAAACACTGAAGAGGTTATCACTGAGTCTGCAACAGTGAAGTTTTCTGTCAATACATGGGCTGGGCACCTGGTCACCCACCACAGTTCCCCTCTACCCTTGATTACTTCTATGACCAAGTGGATATCAACTTCAGTACCCCCCTGTTTCCAACAACAAGCAGTTAGTGTGGTGTAGTGGTCAGAGTGTTGGGCTAGGAGTGGGTAAACCAGGATTCAACTCCCCCATTCAGCCATGAAACTCACTCTCACTGCCATCCTAAGAACACTTCACTCGGGGTAAACTCCTCTGACTGGAACAAGATTCTGGATAAACCTGCTTAGGATTGCTTTGAAAGTGATCTTGGGAAGGTTGCTTCCTTTCAGCCTAAACGGCTTAGCAAGATCTTGTGAAGGGCCAGCTGGGAAGAGAGGAGCTTTGCCATCATGATCTGCTGAGAGGAAGGATGGGATTTAAAGAACGGTAATAGAGAAGCAGCCCTGACCTGGGTAGCCCAAGTGAGCTTGATGTCTTCAGATCTCAGAAGCTAAGCAGGGTCAGCTTTGGTTAGTCATTGGATGGGAGACCTCCAGTGGAGACCAGGGTTGCAGAGGCAGGCAATGGCAAACCACCTTTTTTAGTCTCTTGCCATGAAAACCCCACCAGGTGCTCTGGATGAGGCACGAATCTGTCTAGAAGAGCAGTATATAAGCGCAGTTGTTGTTGTTGTTGTTGTTATACCCAAACCTTATGCTTCCTCATCTGTTTTGAGCCTTTTAAAAAAAAATGCCCTCTCTTTATACCAACCCCCTTTTAAAAGAAAAATGTATTTGAAGTCTATTAGCTTGTCAAAATTTAATTTTACTCCTTCAAAATGAAGCATCCCAAACCTGATTCTCGCTTTAGGTCGTATTTGGGCTGCTTATAATCCCATAATTTTTTTAAAAAAATGAATAAAGCATTTGATTAAAAACAAGAAATGGATTTTTGCCCCCTCTCTCTTGATTAAATTTGCAATAGGAAAAAGAAATCGGGCACAAATCTTACCCAATGGATTGCCGCTCCCCCCCCCCCTCTCTCTCTCTCTCTCTCTCTCTCTCTCTCTCACACACACACACACACACACACACACACACACACACACTCTTGATTGTAATGAAACTTAATTGTGGGTGCAATTTTCATCACGTTGAAAATAACTAGAGGGTTTTAAAAAGAGAACAAAAAAGGTTCATTCCAAGTTTTGTTATCTGTGTCTTAATCTTGCTTAAGGGCACTGCTTGCACCAAAGGGCCATCAGTGTCTATTAGCTGCAATGACTAAATAGAATCTCCACGTTCAGCAGCAGAATCTTCCTGAATTCTAGAGCTCAGGGGCAACAATGGGGACACTCTGGCCTGCTTGCAGTTCATCCAGCAGCATCGAGTTGGCCACTGTGTGAAAGGAGATACTGGACTTGAGGGGCTCCTTACGTTCTAAAGGAGGTTCTTCTTTGTCATCCAACAGCCAAATGCATGCATGAAACTTTTTTTTAAATGCCACTTGACTTTTTTCTCCCTGTCCTCCCTTCTCTCTGCAGAGCCTGACTTCTCCTACCTGGATGCTCTAGGACCTTATCAGCCATTGGCTATGAAATGTGTTTACTGTCCCATAGACACCAGATTGAATTTCATTCAGGTGTCCAAGTTACTGAAGGAAGTACAGGTAATCGGAGGAAGCGTCTTTCTCATACCGTCCTTAACATGGGACCAAACTGGGCATAAATGTATGACTGTTACTCAAAAAATGGCAGCCATATACCTTCTCTGCCTCCATCACCTCTCGTAGATGATAGCTTCTTCCACGGTGGTTGTGTGTTTTCCCATCACTGCTCCAATCTGTGGCTAGCTGAGTCTAGAAAATACATCACGACACAGGATAAGTTTTACTAAGTGTTATGAGATTGTTGTAAAGAACGAGTGGTGCTGTCATTCATTCGGAGTAATATGAGCCTACTGTACACAACTGTTGGAAGGACTACTAAGGGTTGGTCTTCTCGTATGGCAGGATGAGAAGTGATAATGAGGTGGCAGAGAGCTAGTGTGGTGCAGTGGTTAGAATGTCAGAATAGGACTTGGGCTTGATCTCCACAGTCAGGAAACTCACTTGGCATTGAGCTAGTCGCTACTTTGCAGTATAATGGACCTTCCCTTGTAGTGAGGATAAAATGGGAGGAGGGGAGAGCCATGTGCACTGTCCCCTGCTCCTTGGGAAAGCAGTAAGACAGAATTGTAATAGATCTGAATGGTAGTTGAGTTGATTCTGCACCTTGGGGATCACATATACAATATGTTTTTAAAAGCCAAGCAACTAGAAAATGAGCACCTCAGGAAGATGTTTAGACAAGAAATCTCCTCCCAGATGGATGAGGGTATTTTTGTTTTTTTTAAATTGCAAGAAGTCGGAGGGGGAGTGCTGTCTAGTTACAACCAAACAATGCAACCCCATGGAGGGGTTTTCAGTGCAAGAGACGAGCAAGGTGGTTTGTAATTGCCTTCCACCATGAAGCAACTCCATTCTTCCTTGGTGGTCTTCCATCTGAGTGCTAACCACGGCCAACCTTGCTTATTTTCTGAGCTCTGACGAGATCGGACTCACTTGGACTACATAGACTGTTAAGGAGTTGAGGGAGTACTAAAAAGCGACATGCCTTCATTGCAGTAGGAATTCAGCTTGCTCCTGATGCTGCATATGTAGACCAGGCCTGAGATGCAGCACATCGAGCCATTGACATGCGCTGTATATTATTTTATTGCCTCTAGATAGCTTCTGGGTCAGCATCTGAATGAGTGCGTTTTCCCACTTCCTTTTGCAGCCTCTCCATGTGGTTTGCCCAGAGCAGTACACCCAGCCTCCACCAACCCAGTCCCATCGCACAGACTTGATGGTTGATTGCCTGCCCCCACCCATGTCCTACCGCCGAGCTGAGGTCCTGACCCTTCCATTCAAACGCCGCTATGAGAAAATTGAAATTACACCAGAGGTGAGTGACCAGAGATCGGCAAGGCAGCCAGGTGGAATCTAGCAGATCCCGTTTCAGCATTTGAAGGTGGCCCCAGTGGGCAAACAGAGCACCCTCCAGGTTCTCCTTGATGACTTGTGCATGCAAGGCTAGCTACATCCCCATTTTTGTTTTTAATTTCACATTTTTATTTAAATATGCATATAGCTCACCTTTTTAACTAAATGGTAGCTAAAAGTTAAAAAATAGCAAACCTAAAGATACAACCAAAAATTAACTAAAGACCAGGGCTTTTTTTCAGCAGGAACGCGGTGGAACGGAGTTCCAGCACCTCTTGAAAATGGTCACATGGCTGGTGGCCCCGCCCCCTGATCTCCAGACAGAGGGGAGTTTAGACTGCCCTCCACGCTGCTGGAGCGGCACGGAGGGCAATCTAAACTCCCCTCTGTCTGGAGATCAGGGGGCGGGGCCACCAGCCATGTGACCATTTTCTCCGAAGGCAACCCACTGAGCTCCACCACCTCTTTTCCCAGAAAAAAAGCCCTGCTAAAGACAGCTTCCCCTTTCTCCATCCCAGAGTCGCCCACGTCACTGTCACTTTCCCCAATCTCATCTGTTTCTCCCCATCTTTCCCCCTTCTCGGTCTCTTGAGTTACCAACAAATAGCTGCACGTTGATATCCAGCATTAATCCAGCATAAACCCTGGCATCCTTGATTACCCTTTTCATTTGGGGTCCTAGTTATCTGGGAGAAAGGCAGCCTTATAAATGTTTGTTTGTGAGGTAACGTTTGTTACCTCACATCGTTCCAGCCAATCCTGGCTTCCAAGACAGCTTTACAACTACAATTAAAAATAATTCAAAGCAACCTATTACACCGAAGACTGGATGTCTCCGCCTTTAAAACAGATCTAAATAACAGTAGATGCTGCCCAAAGGCTTATAGGAATAATGGCATTTTTAGTCATTTGAAGGAGAGTAAAGTGAGGATATTCCACTGTCTGGGTGCAACCATAAAAGCCCTGTTCTCAGCCACCCACCTCACTTCTGAAAGCGGGAGCACACTGAGCAGGTCGTCTCGTCCGTGGAAGATTTTAAGGCATGGCAGTTGCCTATGGAAACAGAAGATCTTTTAGGTAACCAGCCCCCAGTCCTGGGCTAGCTAGGGCTTTGAAGGTAGGACTTGTGCTGATAACCTGTGATGATCTTTGATCCCTGTTGAGTTGCAATACAATCAGCAGGCGCCTGCGAAGACCTTAGCGGCTACATTTTGAAACAGTTGACATTTCTGAACACAATTGTGTACAGAGATGAGACTACCTAAGTTCATCCCTTGGTATGCATTGCTGAGAGTGTTTTTTTTTTTAAGGAAAGGGGGGGGAGCATTTAGTCTTTTGCCACCATAATTGTGAGTGCCGCACAATTATTGATAGTAAAGGGAAGAAAGACCAGCAGGTCTGTAATTAGAAGATTTTTGGCTCTCTTCCTCCCCTCTTCTGCTCACAGGAGCCTAAACCCCTGCTTCAAAGATGAGAGCCGGTGTGGTGTAGTGGTTAGAGTGATGGTCCGGGATCTGGGTTCAAACCGCCATCTGCCATGGAAGCTTGCTGGGTGACCCTGGACCAGTCACACAATCTCAGCTTAACCTACCTCACAGGGTTGTTGTGAGGATAAAGTGCGGAAGGGAAGAACGTTGTAAGCCACTTTAGGCTCACATTGAGGGGAAATGAGGGTATAAATGAAAAATAAAATAAAAGGATGTAATAGTTAGCATACCAGAGATCTGAAGTCAGGGTTTCACACCCTCCCATCATACTTGGGACTTTTTCCTTCATGATGGCAGTAGCCTCTCTTACACACACATGATTCTTGCTCTTCCCTTTTCTCTATTTCTGTTACGACAGTCCCATTGCCACTAAAAAAAACACCTTCCACCCCATCCCTTCCGTCTCCCATAAACTTACCGATTCCTGCTAGTGAGGTGTAATGTAGACTAGGATCTGGGGGAGCCGGGTTCAAATTGCTGCACTGCACTTAAACCTTGTTAGATGACTTTGGTCCAGTCACACATTCGCAGCATAAACTACCTTACAAGGTTGCTGTGAGCATGAAAAGGGGAAGGGAGATCACATATTCCCCCCCATAAGCTCCTTGGAAGAACATAGGGATAAAAATATATTTGATAGATTACCAGTTACTGATTCCTGCTCACCTGTTCTCTTCCCTGATGCATTTGCTGCCTCTCTTTTCAGTACTTTTTATCACTATAAGTGCAATGAAATACAAGATTGCTACCTGCCCTTGGAACAATGCACTCAAATAAATAAAGCAAGTGTGTTCTGCTCTTATTCTTCCAAACAGCCTTATCTTAAAGGTGTGCAATATCTGTTGCCAGACCCCAATTTTATTTATTTGTTTTTAAGTAGAGGAGCACTGACAAGCCAAGCTTTATCTGAAGTCTTCCTGCTACGGAAGTTGGATACCTTTCCCTGGAATGTTCATGAGCATTCCATGAGTTCACAGCAGTCCAGCCAGCGGGTAGCAAGGGCTGGCATGTGTCAGCCAGTTTTCCATAATGGGTTATAGGCTCTACCAGACATGAGTCGCATGCAGTTCCATTTAAAATCATGGTAAGGCTCACCCACTTAAAAAGAAACAAAAAATACCCACATTATTGGTGATGCATTTTCAAGGACGTGTTCAGTCAGCAGGGCCTTGTTTCCCAGTTCCCTCATGTGTTGGGAAGTTCAGTGTAGCCTTCATTAGTTTCCACTGGAGGATACAGAGTACGAATACAGGATGTTACCTTTGTAATAATCTCTCTATTTACAAATGTATAGTTATTATTTCTTTATCCAAATCTGGTGATGCAGTAGAGGTCTTGAGTCGCTGCCTGACAGCTGTGTTTAAATGGTTGGAAGCAAACATGAAACTGAACCCAGACAAGATGAAAGTGATGCAGGTTGGGAAGCAGAAGTATTGAAGGACATTGTGCTCCCCACTTTCACTAGGGTACAGTTGAACCTTGCAAATTCAGTGATGTACCCTTGGAGTTATAGTGTGTCCAGCATTGCAGTTAGAGAAGCAAGTTAATGCAGCTGCAAAAAATGCTTTCTTCCAACTCAGTCTTGCCTGGAAAATGGCCCCTCTACCTTGAGATGGCCAATCTGGCAATTATTCCCATTCTCTAGTCACTCCGTTTGCTACCCATCAGTTATCAGGCTCAGTTCAAAGTTTGGGCTATTACATAGAAAGCCCTTCAAGGTCTCGGACCTTCATATCTATAGCACCACCTCGCCCCCTATGCTCTGCCACAGTAGCATTTCTTATCTGAACAGGGCCTTTTGTAGGTGCCACCCTGTACTTGGGCAAAATCATCAACTGCTCGTACATGTGCATTCTCTGTCGTGGTACCCACCTGACGCCCACCTCTTCCTGCCAGAAGAGATCAGGAAAGGTCCCACTTTGGTGGCTCTCCACAAACTCTGTAAAACTGAATTATTCATGAGGGCTTTTCACACAGGTAAGAAGGCTGTCTTGTAAGGTAGTACAGAGAGATGCCTTCGTTAGGGATTCTACTACTGTGCCTACTAGATCGCTTCTGCATCATTTAATGATGCCATATCTAATTGCAGGTGCTTAAGAAACATGGAACTGGAAGAGATCCCAAAATCATCTAGTCCAACTCCCTGCACAATGCAGGAAATTCATAGCTATCTTACCCCCTCACCTCCCCCAGTGACCCCTGCTCTATGCCCAGAGGAAGGCAAAAAAAACCCTCCAGGATCCCTAGCCAATATGACTTGGAGGAAAATTCCATCCTGACTCCAGAGTGGCAGTCTGCATTGCCCTGGGCATATAAAAAAAGGCCGCGAGAGCCTCGCACCAGCTCATCCTTTCCTGCCCTCCCTCTCACAATCTGCCTAAATTCATACTGAGTCATAGAATCATCCCTGCTGTCAGACAACCATCTTGCCTCTTTTTAAAAACCTCCAAAGAAGGAGAGCCCACCACCTCCCGAGGAAGCCTGTTCCACTGAGGAACTGCTCTGTCAGGAAATTCTTCCTAATGTTTATCCAAAAGCTCTTTTGGTTTAGTAACCCATTGCTTCTTGTCTGACCCTCTGGAGCAACTGAAAACAACTCCATCCTCTGTGTGACAGTGCTTCAGATCCTTGAAGATGGCTATCCTATCACTACTCAGTCCTCTCGTCTCCAGGCCAAACAGCTCCTCATAGGACTTCCTCTCCAGACCCCTCACCATCTCTGTTGCTGTCCTCTGGCATGTTCCAGCTTGTCAACATCGATTGTTTCAGCTCTGTATTTGGATTTTTGTTTGTATCCAGATTTCTTCAGTCCATAACCTATTGCATTGTTATTGAATGTCCAAACCATTGATCATGTTGACTCACACTGAGTCTCAGCGAGAAAGGTGGACTATAAATAACATAAATAAACAATAAATTATTATTTCTCACAGAGACTAAAGGCAGATTACAAAATATAAAACTTACAGAGAGCCAGTTTGGTGTAGTGGTTAAGAGCGGTGGGACGTTAATCTGGGGAACCAGGTTTGATTCCCCACTCCTCCACTTGAAGCTAGCTGAGTGATCTTGGGCCCATCACAGCTCTTCCAGAGCTCTCTCAGCCCAGCCCACCTCACAGGGTGATTGTTGTGAAGATAATAACACAATTTGTAAACCACTCTGAGTGGGTGTTAAGTTGCCCTGAAGGGCGGTATATAAATCGAATGTTGTCATTATTGTTGTTGTAGTAGTAGTAGTAGTAGTAGTAGTAGTAGTAGTAATAATAATAATAATAATAATAATAATAATTCAAACAGCAAAGACCTTCAATAAAAATGCAGTAGGGCTAGGATTACAGACCTGGGAAAAAACCTGCCTAAGGCATAATATGTGACACACCAAAATGCAGAGAGATCGTAACAGAGACTGCAATCCTATTCCCTTATAAAAGTGACCTCCTGGACATTTCCGATTTGCACCTGGTGTGAAATGACTAAGCGTGGGGCCTTCCCAACCCCCTCGGGCAGGCCATTCCACAGGGCAGGAGCCAGCCACAGAGGATGGGCAGTTGCTGATCTTACCCATGCATGGATTAAGCAAATATCCCAGGGGAACACGGGTGAGCACATGCTTCATACTAGATTCACAACGACATCAGGATAGTTTGTCGGAGTCCACATCCCAAGTTTGCTCTTCTGGTGCTTATTTCTACTCGCCTCATTGGTTTCAGCTGCCATCTCAGCTGGTAGGTGGTGACTGGAATTCCAGACCTTTGGAACATTCAAGTGCTTGTCATTGGCTGTTGTCTCCCCTCAGTGACCCACATCAAATCCTAAAGAAGAGCCATTTCTCTGCTTTGCAGAGCATAACCACGACAATGTTGGTAAGGTGCAACAATCTTTGTAAGGTGTATATGCCTGCAAATAGCATGCTTTTCCACACACAGCCAAACAATACATTAGGGGATCTCCAAAGAATAAGCTGGAATTGAATGCAACCCCCACTCAAAAGTCTTTTATTGCAAAAAAAAAAAAAAAAAAACCTTCAGAAGCACTTTGGAAAGAATTTGGTAGCTGAAACTGCCTGTTTAATAGCAGAAAAGCTTGAAGGGGTCTCATTTAATACAGGATGTAAAGTTATAACATGGAGCCTGTGTACAATTAACCAGCATTCCCTAATGAAGGCTGGCTGCCCCTGCCGCTGAATCTCCCCCATTCATTTTGGGATCAAGCTCCGATTTGCATCCAAAGAGCCCATTTGCCTGATTTCTAGCTGGAGTCCAGGAGTGCATTTTTAATTGGAAAAAGAATTTCTCTGTTGGAACAGCTTTGCTGGGTCCTGTGTACTTAATTGTTCTTAAAATGTACGTATTTATGAGGTTCCGTTAAGCCAAACAGTGGTGTTCTTGCGTTCAGCACATCGAAGAGGGCAAATTGCCTCCTTGTGAATTGATCCCATCAGGTTTATAGGTGCCGCTTAGGTGTTGGTTGAACCCAAGTTGTTAATTTCCCAGTGGAAGAATTTCAGTTTGCCCACAAAATTAGGTCCAGAAAATAGTACAGCCCTTGTTTGTGTATGTATTTCTTCTCAGAAACTTCCTTTCTACCTTAAGATCTGGAGAAATAGCCAGTATTCCCACTGAAAGTTCCTTAGTGCAGCTCTGTCTGGTAATATGCGAAGGAATTTTGTAGCAGTCGTGGTGAAGCCTCTAGAAGCGATTGGCTGATCTCTTTGATACCGAGTCAGCCCATTGGTTCGTTCAGCTTAGTACTAGTCTGTCTATATATTCTGATCTCGCCCTCCCTCCACAAATCTCCTGGCTCCCCATCAGAGCCTAGGGTAGACTGACAGGGTGTGAGTGTCACTGGGTGAGTTCTGTGGTTGAGTGGAGATTTGGACCTGAATCTCCCAGGTCCAAGTCTGACAGGCTAACCACTACACTGCATTTGCTCCCTGGCTAGCTGTGGCTCTCCAAGCACAATCTTCCTGAAATCTTTATAACTGGTGGAGTCCGGGATTTTACCTAGGGGCTATGATATACAAAAGCATATCAACAGAAAGAGGGTCAATGGCCTGTAGGAAGAGAAAAGGGGCAGAGGCTGTAGCTACTCCATGTAAAAAATAAACCGAAGACTAAAACCAGTAGATCCCTTTGGGCACCATTTTGCATGCTGTGCCCATGTTGACATGCACAGCAGTGTCAGGTTGTGTCTGGGATGCTAGCATTTCCCGCAAGTGAGGATCCTTAGGGTGGAGAGAGGGAAGAGGCCAAAGGCGAGGGAGCCCAGAATCTACCCAAGGACTAAAATCCAACACACACGCTTCAGCAGCTGCTGGTCATTCAACTCCTCCTAACTTGGCCCTCGTTACTGGGCAATCTGTCCTGTTGTCATCTCGCACGTACAGCAGTTCTGTTCACTGTGTCCTTGGGAAATTAACTTTCATGGGTTTATCAAAACTCCACAAACAGGCGAAGGCGGTTTGCCGCTTTATTCCATAAACGTTTTTAAGAAACCCTTGAGACTCATTATGTTCCATGTAGCAGCAAAATAACTTTAATGATGTCTGTGATGAAAGGCTTTTTAATAATAAAAAAATCTCCACACTCCCACCCCCTCCCTCAAGGGGGGAGGAAAGAAGTTATCCTTGCTAATCTCCTGCAGGCCAGATTCTGCCATTCTGTGCGCTGGGGTAAACCCATTGAAATCAGTAACACTTCTTTGGCTTTGCCCAAAGGTCTAATTCGGCCTCCGGAAGTCTCTTCATTCCTCTGATGTTAATGCATCTCTTTGCTATGAAAGAAGAGCCTTATATCTCTGGTATCCCAGAGTTAGGCCTTTAGAGTGTTGAGGAAGGGTGTCGGGGGTGGGGGGTCAACTTTGTTCTGCTAATCTGTTGTCTGAAAATTTCATGCCTCAGATATTTTTAAAAAGGGTCCCTTGTTTGAGGGGGGAAAGGCTGTTCACTTGTGTGCCTTCTGTAGGAGCAATTTCAGACATACAGAAACAATATTGTTGAAGAAGTCATTTTGTTCCAACAGTGGTAGGACAACATGCAAGGACGAATGATACAATTGAACGGAATATGTACACTACTAGCATTTATTTTTTCTTATGGAATTTGTATGCAGGTTTGACAGTATTAGACTTGGCCTTGTGACTAGGGACTGGTTCACTGCAGGAAAAAGTTGTCTTTGTTTTGCTTTGCCATTTCCTCTCTACACAGATCTCTTGGAATATTTGACTTTCTGGCAGCATTTTGTAACAATATCCCTCCACCAATGTGTATGCGCGCACATACATATGTACATTTGCTAATTCAGGGTAAAATTTCATGTGTGTAAAATGCTGTTAAGTCGCAGGCAACTTACAGCGACCCCATCGATATTTTCAAGGCAAGAGATGAACAGAAATGGTTTGCCATTGCTTACCTCTGCAGAGAAACCCTGGACTTCTTGGTGGTCTCCAACCCAAGTACTAACGAGGGTCAACCCTGCTTAGCTTTGAAAATCTGATGAGTTTGGGCTAGCCAGGGCCATCTAGGTCAGAGTAGTACTTCATGTACCTGATAAAAAGACCTTGCTAACAAAAGTTCTGCCATGATAATTCTGTTAATTTTGTTAGGTGCCACAAGATTATCTGTCATTTATCACATTAGTATCCTTTTCATTGTCTAATGAGCTTGGTACTACTCCTTAGTCATATAGGTTCTCCACACCACCACCATCATTTAATCTTCGCAACAACAGAGAGCTAATCCATACTCTGTGTACAATAATCTATCCAGTGTGGTACCAGAGAGTACCATGCATTTGCATTTATTTATTTATATCATGTTTTCCCCTTCAGTTGGGAATTTGAAACATCTTAGAATTGTTGTTCTGCCCTTCTCCACTTTTCCACAACAACAACCTTGGGAGGTGGGCCAGGCTGAGAGTTTTGTGACAGGCCCAAGGTCACCCAGAAAGTTTCCATGGCAAAAGTGGGGATTCACACCCCAGCATCCTAGTCCGACACTAGTCACTGTGCTACCATAGGTACCATGACACCCCCAGTGTGTTCCTGATGACCATTTCTTTCTTCTCCAAAGCAAAGAGGTAATCCCAGCTTTCCTTCATCTCACGGGGGCATGAGAGTAGCCTTAAAGCAGTCCAGGAAGTATCCTTTGTGATCGCAGGGAGCACCCATTCAGAAAGAGGTGCCTCCATCATAGAGTGAAATGTGGCTTGGAACCTTCCAATATTTTGTGTCTGGTTCCAACCCCCATGGAAGCCATTTTGTGATCTCTCACTAACCGTGAGCAAAAGAATGCCCGTGGGCTCAGCATAGTTGGGGACTTCTGCCCTATGCCATACTGGCTTGGGGGGGGAGGCAAGTTCCTGGAGAGTAGGGCTTTATGGTTGTTAGCCCTGATGATGATGTAGAACTTCGTATCCTCAGAAGCACTCTTTGTCTTCCTGAATCCCTTTTTATCATCTCCTCCTTCCAAGGGTAGCATCCATGCTTCTTTCCTCTCCAATCCTATTCTCACAACCACCCAGTGGCTGAGTGGTGATTTGAGCCTGCATCTCCAAAGTCCTAGTCCAGCACTAAAACTTAATCCACCACACTAGCTCTTTGAACAGTGGTAACTGGGGATAGAAAACGGAGAGACCATCACCTTCCTGCCCTACCTGCAGGCTTCCCAAAGGCAACTGGCCAATTGCTGTTGGGAACCAGTGTGCTGGACTAAGTAGACCGTGGTCTGGTCCAGGCATAGAGTTCCGATGTTCACAAGGTTTTGTCCCTTGCAAGGCTAAATGTACAGAGTTTGGGGGAGGAGTTTGCTGGAAGCGGAGTCCTGAAGGAGCTGTGCAGAGCCTATTAGAAACGCCAGTTACGTCTTGACCTTGGTGGTACAGATCTGTGGCCAAGCTTTCCGTCGCTTTCCCCCCCTTTGGCAGTTCACTGTGACACATCTTGGATGAGTCAATCAGCAGAGCTGCCAGTTCTCTTTTTAAAAAAAAAAACAGCGCAGGAGAGAGAAACAAGCCGAGAGTTACAAGGCCTAAGTAAATCTCCTCCTCCGCAGAAATGAAATATACCAGAAAGCCAAATGTGCTTTACTCTCTTGCTTGGGGAAGAGCCTTCTTGGCTGTTAATAGATTTATTTATAGGGCTGCAAGCATGTGCGAGGCCTTGAGGTGCACCTCATTTTTTATTGACGGCGCTCATCACATCCATTCCTCAGTGGCTTCTTTCTTTATCGCTGTGCCAGGAAGCTGGTGTTGATTTCTTGCTATGCCAACTGAATTTAGATTTGGCTGCCCAGAACATAGTATTGCCACAAGAGTCTTGTAGTTGGGAAAGGCCTTTAGGTTAGCTGCAGAAAATTCTTAGCGTTTGTAGGGCTATAGAACAACAACAACATTCAATTTATATACCGCCCTTCAGGACAACTTAACACTCGCTCAGAGAGGTTTACAAAGTATGTACAACAATCACCCACAACAATCACCATGTGAGATGGGTGGGATTGAGAGAGCTCCTAGAAGCTGTGATTGACCCACGGTCCCCCAGCTGGCTTTAAGAACAGGAGTGGGGAATCAAACCCAGTTCTCCAGATTTAGAGTCCCGCCGCTCTTAATCACTACACCCAACTGGTTCTCCGTGTAATCCAGTTTCCAGCTCTGTTCCAGGGTAATTTGAGAGCTTGTAGAAGCTTATTGGGGTAGTCCTCAGGGAAAAGGTTAGACATGGCAGCCACGAATCACTGGCAAAGTTGCTTGCCCAGAATGAATAAGAGAGTCAGTGTGATGTAGCGAATAGAATGACTGGGAAGGAGGTGTTTCAGGTTCAATTCCCATGTTCAAATCCAATCCTTCACGAAGTTTACTGGGTGTCCATGGGCCAATCTAACCCACTGTGCGTGGTTATTGTTAGGTTAACATGAGGGGGAGAGGCCAAGTATACTGTTCGCAGCTCCTTGGAGGAATGGCAGCCTAAAAACAAAATAATCTTTTCCTGCAGCCTAGAGCTGCCGGATAGTGTTGGGGTTGCTCTCTAGATGTAAGCTCAGGGCGTGCAGGAGAACAGTGACCGCTGCTGCAGATGAGTCTCCGTTCTCTTCCTTATATGTATTTGGAGTTCTGTAGAGCAACAGCCTCCTACATATGATGCTGCTGTTTAGAATTTCATATACTATACATGTGTCAACAGAGGATATTACTCCCGTGTAATTGACAAAGCGTGCTGTAGTCTCCAGCGGCCAAGGGCGCAATAAATCTGTTAGTTTTTAAGATGCCACAAGGCTCTTCTGTTGTTTTGAACAGCAGGGATGTTATTGCCAGTGGATAAAATTCTCAGGTTTATATTTTTTTTAAAGGACAACCCAATATTGACAAATGGAGTTCTTTGTTAAGGACGTGTGTATGTTGGGGGGGAGGGGGTGTCCCAGGTAACAATGCTGTGACGGATCAAGATGGGTAGCTGTGTTAGTCTGTCTGTAGCAGTAGAAAAGAGCAAGAATCCAGTAGCACCTATAAGGCTAACAAAATTTGTGGTAGGGTATGAGCTTTCATGAGTTCGCCTCTGAAGAAGTGAGCTGTGACTCACGAAAGCTTATACCAACCCTACCACAAATTGTGTTAGTCTTATAGATGCTACTGGACTCTTGCTCTTTTCTAATGCTGATATGCTAACTGTGCACAGTAACTTCTGAGTCTTAAGTTTGTACAAATAAGCTCTTTGGTGCCGTTCTCTTTAAGGGCACGTTGCTTCGCAATTGCATATGTTATTGTGCATTATACCAGTCTTTCTGAAAACCTCCTGACAGAAACCCAACAAAGTTGCTAAATTTGCTTATTGGTTTTTTTTTTAAAGTTATACCATCTGTTTTGTCTTAGCTTGCGGATTCGCTGGTGCCCACAGAGATGAAGCCAGGCATTTCCCTAGCAACCGTTACTGCTGTTTTGCATACTAAAGACAACAAGCATGTTCTGCAGGTAGGATGCAGTTTTTCAGGGGTGAAGTTCTGATGTGGGGTTTGGGGGTGGGGTGACATTCATGGATCTCGGTGGTTTCCCGATGAGCTGTCAAGCTTTCTCCCTGAACTCCAGTGAAATGCCGTTTACAGTCCTTTTTGGGGGCAGGATCTTCAGATGGGGGGACGGGCAGGGGCTCTTCCAGTGACTGGCAGGCTGCTGATAAATTCCTAAGGCTCTCTCACTGGGTTATAGGCCTGGCTGTTGTTCTAATTTGTTTATTAGGCAGCTTTTTTTTACGAACAAAGGAAAAGCAAACGAAGCACTAAGCAAAGATAGAAGTTCACCGAAAAAGAGCCCAGCAAACCTCCCAAATGCATAAAATCTACCCTGGCTTTCAAACAGATGAATAAAAATGGAAAATTAATCCATAACTTAGGTAAAAACCAGCATCATTAAATAGCCAGATTTGTCCAATAACTTAAAACTTAAGCATTTGACAAAATCAAAGAACCCTGAGGATGCAGTGGAGGAGATCTTTCCTTAGGATCAGCAGGACCAGAATCTAATTTGAGGGTTGGCGAAGTGTACAGTTAATTTTTTCCCTTGCACCATGTTTTATTTTATTTGTCCAATTTGAAGTTCTTTTTTGCTTCACTGGGGTGGGGATGGAGATACAGGTACTTTTTGTTCCTTTACAGGGCAAATAATAGCTTAAGGGGTGATTTAAACTGGAGGAACAACTTTTCAGGGGTCGCCAACATAGTGCCCACTGACACATTTCCTTGTACCTATCAAGTGTTTTTAGAAAGTGGGTGGGGCTTTCGCCCATGAGGCCATAAGCAAAATGGCAGCCAGTGCAGCACCCTACAGTTCCTGAGTGTAGGAGGTGAGTGGTGGCATTCTGCACAGCTGCAGCCTCAGAACTTTTCACAGACATCCCCACATAAAGGACATGGAAGTGAGAGATAACTGACCGGGAAGCAGGAACTGTTGCCTGAACCAGTTTGGTCTGCCCCCCCCCCCCCACGCAACCCTGTCCTGAGTGGCCCTCTGAAATTTTAATCAAGACTTGATTAAAACAAGGAAAAAAATATCACCATTTTCACTAGGAGATGAATGGGAAAAGAATGCGGTTCCAAGTCATTTAGATACATTTCTTAATAGTAGTGTTCTCTTGTGCACTGAGGGCAGTGGGCAGAGCACAAGGTCTGCACCTAGAAGTTTTCAGGGTCAATATCCAGCTTGAAAGGTTATCCAGTAGCAGGGCTTGGGAAGACCCCAGCAGGCTGCTTCAAGTCAGAACGGATGATACTGGACTAGATGGGCCAGATTACTTGTTTCTGAGGCTGCTGCCAATCTGCCATTGAAGGAGATTTATCATTTATCTAAGCAGCACACTCCTTCCAGAGCGCCCTAGTCCATGACTTGCATACCTTCTGTCTGTGACGATCACTTTATTAGCCATCCCTAGGACCTGGGTTAGTAGCAGCAGAATGGAATGGAGTGAGCCATGAAAAGGTAGGCCACCCCTGTGCCAGATCATCCCAAGAGGTGAATAAGCGTAGCAGACCCTGGGGACCGTTTCAGGATCTATCACATTTCCTTCCACCATGGAACTTGGGTTTTTTATTTATTGACTTCTTTTCTCATCTGTTTCATCAAGACTCGAGGAGGATGACAGAGTTATAAAAGACACTGCAAAGGCTATATGATTCATACAGTTAAAATGCAATAAAACTGAATAACAGTGCTGAATTGCACAAATTAAAGAACAATGGAATAGCAACAGTATGATACAGTCGCATAATCTGCACACTGCACAAGTAGAGAACAGTGAGCTAAAAACTAGATTCTACCATTAGAGAATGCTGAAGTGCAGACAGTGTAATACCAGTAAACAATGCATTATAAAAGGAGAAGGAAAGCTGCCTAACATTTCACAGGCAATTAAATCAAAACCTTATTACCTAAATTCCACCCTGTCACTTCCCTGTTCTCTTTATGAAAAGGCCCTTCTGAACAGCTGGATTGTACACATTCTGCAAAACGATAGAAGTGCGGAAGCCTTTTTTACCTCCTCAGGTAGGGTATTCTACCATGAGAGAGAAATCTTAAGGATGCAGATGTGGGATTTCAGGCCGCCTCCCCTCTAGGCACTGACCTAATCCAGGCTTGCACAGCTTCTGTATGATGTGCCTTCAAACCATAACAGAGGTCCCAATATCTTCTAACTACAGCCCTTCCTTTCTTTCTCTCTTCCCATTCCACGTTGCCTGGCAGCTCCCTCCAAAGCCACCACAGCCCCAGCCGGGCAAGAAGCGAAAGAGGGTGACGGATGATGTGCCGGAACTGAGAGCCATCAAGCCTCTGCTTAGCGGCTCCGTTCCTGTGGACCAGTTGGTGCAGACTCTGGAGAAGGTAACAGAGCACTTAATCACCACTCATGTCCGCTTCCCCAATGGCTCCTTTTACAGATTCCGCAAGGAGGCTGGGGAGGGAGGAACCTATGCATATTTCCATTTGCTGGGCAAGCAATGGGTCACTGGTTGGAAGATCTGGGGTTCTTGGCAGCTTTCTTTAAATTGGAAAGGGGACAAAAAGTACCATATCGGAACAGAAAAACAATCATATTGCAAAATAAAGTACAGTGGCTTCTCCACATCTGCTGGTAAAACAATATGCAGCGCTTTCTGATTACATTGATGTAGAACTAGCCAGGGATTCTAAGCATGCTCTTAGCAGAAACAGGACTGCTACCCAGACTGGGAGGAGGCCTTTTTCTGTATTGTGGTTCCCAAAATTAAAAAAATAACAAGGTGCCTGCTATCAGGCAGTCAGCAGTAGGGTGCGCGCACACAGGGAGATACTGTCTATTGCAGACATTTCAGATTGTAGGAAAGAGCAAGAGTCTCATAGCACCTATAAGACTAACAAAACTAGTGGTAGGGTATGACCTTTCATGAGCCACAGCTCACTTCTTCAGATACATCTAGAATGGGAGCCCATCTGTCCTTATATCTTGGAAAGTGGAATGCTTGCAGAAGCCAAATGATAATAGCCAGTGAATGACAATGGCGGGCATGATTGAATAGGGTGGGGTATGCAGAGGGGTGGTGGATGTGGAGAAATCAACATTGGTAATGAGACAGGAAGCCAATGTCTTGATTCAGTCCAGGCAGATGCATTGTCTTGAGCTTCGTTATCAGTTGCAATTCAGCAGTCTCCCTTTCTAATCTCCCTTTGAAATTCCTCTGCAGGAGAACTGCTACTTTTAGGTCAGCAACTGAATGTCCTGGAAGGATAAAATGTTCCCCCACTGGTTTCTGAATGTTTTGGTTTCTGATGTTGGACTTCTGTCCATTAATTCTTTGTTGAAGGGAATGGCCAGTTTGTCCAATGTAGAGGGTGGAGGGGCATTGCTGACACATGGTGGCATAAATCACATTGAAAGATGAGCAGGAGTGTGAACCCAGGATGGTATGCCTGATGTTGTTGGGTCCACTGATGGTGTTGCTTGGATCTATATGAGAGCAAAGTTGGCAACAGTCTGCCAACTCTCTGCTATGAGAGAGCAAAGTCTTCTAAAGACAGACTAACACTGCTACCCATCTTGATCTAACTTCAGATTGTGTGTGTGTGCATGTACAAAACTTCTGGGGAAAAGGGCTGTTCCTCAGCCCCCTTCCCAGCATTCCTATCAATGTAGTCCAGGCAGTGGGTAACAGGTTCTGGCCCAACATGCAGCCCTCTCTTTTTTCCCACAGGGGTGCATGGAATCCATTCATCTGTAGAAGAAAAAGTACAACCATTCGCCCTGACCTGGATGGGCCAGACTAACCTGGTCTTGTCAGATCTCAGAAGCTAAGCAGGGTCAACCCTGGTTAATATTTGGATGGGAAACCACCAGGGAAGTCCAGGGTCTCTATGAAGAGGCAGGCAATAGCAAACTACATCTGTTAATCCCTTGCTTTGAAAACCCTGTGGGGTTGCCATAAGTTGATTGCAACTGTACATACACACACAAACACACACACAGAGCCATTAACTCAGACAACATTTAGGGTAGGGCTAAATCTGACCCTGGAAGTCCAAGTATCTGGTGTGAGGAAGTCCTTTCATAGAATCGGAAGGGACCTCCAGGGTCATCTAGTCCACCCCCTACACAGTGCAGGACATTCACAAATCCCTCCCCTCCCCCGCACACATACACCCAGTGACCCTTTCTCAAATGCAGCCTATTTGCTTTGCCATACAAAACTTAAGGGGAGCCACTGTGGATTAAACCATCTCCATCTCCCTCCTCCTTTTGATCTTTATAGCTATACCCTGGTATCTGTTTCTTGGCATGATGAAGCTCTTGGGTGAGGAAGAGGATGCTGAAAATGTTAGGAATTGGCATTAAAGAAATTCTAGTTCAAAAGCAAGCATTTTGAACAACCAATTGGCTTATCAAGAAAGTATGCCTACGTTTGCGTGCAAATACGGGCAGCATTCTCCCTTTGCGTATATATGATGCATGCCTGTGTACCAGCAGGAACCAACGCAGAAGTGGCCTCCTTTCCCACGTGAGAGAGGAGGAGGAATGGCCCTGCTTCTTTTTCTTTAAGCCCCTTTTATTTATAAGGTTTTTAAAGTGTATATAACAAGCACTGTAAATCAACAAGGATTAGGACAGCACAACAGAGACTATACAATAAATCAGGAAGCTATTTTAAACTACTATAGAAGAGGGATAACAGTACAGAGAAAAAGTGAGCAATCAGGAGGGGGAGGAGGAGGAGAAATCCGTAGTACAAATTCCTGGATTGTAACTGAGAGAAAAACTATATTCTTATGTGTGTACGACTGTTTGAGGAATGTTTCCTCTAAACCAAGAAGATTTCTCAGCACATAAACTTTAAATACAGGGCTTTTTTTCAGCAGGAACGCGGTGGAACGGAGTTCCGGAACCTCTTGAAAATGGTCACATGGCTGGCGGCCCCGCCCCCTGATCTCCAGACAGAGCGGAGTTGAGATTGCCCTCCGCGGAGGGCAATCTCAACTCCCCTCTGTCTGGAAATCAGGGGGCGGGGCCACCAGCCATGTGACCATTTTCTCCGAGGGCAACCCACTGAGTTCCACCACCTCTTTTCCCAGAAAAAAAGCCCTGTTTAAATATATATTTAAACTGCTGCTAGATCACTCCAGAGCACCTTTTAAAATCAGCTGATTAAGTAACCATTGCAACCCTGCAGAAAAACACTCACAGTGCCACCACAAGCAAAGTTACACCTTTCTAAGGCTATTGGCTTCATTTAGAAGGGTGAAACTCTGCTTAGGGAAGCACACAAGTACGCACACATACGTGATCCCTCTGGGATCATGTAAAAGTATCCAATGTGTGGAGAAATGCCTTCCACCCAAGAATTCACCCCAGTATTTCAGTGACTGTCACTATACTCTGTCCTCCGGAAGCCAGCTTCAAACGTGTAGCTGTCAATAAGGAAGCTGTCAGAAGGAGCCATCAAGCTCCAAGCATAGAACACTCAAGCTTTTGGAGAATTCAAGCCAGGCAGGACTATAGTTTACCACTCCACACTCTGCTGGAAGGTGATGAGTGACCCAGGGACAGAGAGGGAAACAGACAGATTGCTAGAATGTATTCTTATCCTTGCCCGATGAGAAGATCCGAATGATCTCAAGGTGGGACAGACTCTTCCCAGGGTAGATTATAAATTCTCTGAACGCAGAGAAGAGGCTCCCTTACATCTTGACTTGGGAGTACAAGCCAGGGAGGACTAAACTTTTCTTAGGGACTCCGTTTTGTCCACCTAACTATGGACAATGGGGAGAAGACCCAACCCAGAGGACCTAGGTAATGGTGAATATTAAACTACAGCAACCTAAAGCTAGCCTGTCCTATAGGGACATATTTAAATGCATGTTTCCACCTTTCTTTCTACCCTTGCTCAGCTTGAATGTTTGAACAGACTATGTGTATTGTTTATTTATTTATTTATTTATTAAACCTCCTTATATTTTGCATGCTCTAAGCTTGATCTCTGGAACCATACCACACCTATTCAGCCTTGCTATCTGAAGTGTGGCATTGGGGAAGGACAGTGGGTAAACTCACCATCCATGGAGCATGATAGCTCAAAAGGGTGAAGTTGCAATAAATCTCCCCTGTACTAGCTGGTAGGAGTGAATTGGGAGGCGTGGCAACTAGGTTGATCCTCCAAATGGCAACACAGGTAAGGAAGTGCCAGACATATATATGACTTCATTTAGCAGGAGATCCTTTTTAGAGTTGTTAATGGCAGTGGAAGCTACCCGGAGCAAAGGAAAGGGGCAGCCCTGCTAAGCAGAGATTTGGGGTGGCTGGATTTTGAGTCCAGTAGGTAAAGGTAAAAGTAGTCCCTTGTGCAAGCCCCGAGTCATTACTGACCCATGGGGGAACATCGCATCACCAGTAGCACCTCAGAGACCAACAAGATTTTCAGAGTATAAGCTTTCAAGAGTCCAAGCTTTCCAGTCTCCTGGGGACTAACCAGAAGGAACTGAGAGGGCTTGTGAGTCTGTTCCTTCACTCTATGCTTAGCAATTTAGGGTATCCAGTTAACTTGGTCTCCTGTATGCCAGTAACCTTCCCATTCTCCTGCTCCCACAGCATGGCTTTAGTGACGTAAAGGTAGAAGACACCCCCAAAGGACACATCGTGCTGTTTCAAGATGTGGAAACGCTCATTCGGATCGAGGAGGATTCGACGCACATCATGTGTGAAAGCGATGAGGCGCTGAGGGTTAAGCTGCAGGACTTGGTCCTCAAATTTCTGCAGAAATTCTGAGTCTCTCTGTTGCAGAGTTTCTTCTCTTGAAAGAGGGAAAAGAAACAGCAGGAATGGAAATGGTCCTAGCCTAGGTGGGGAAAGCAGAGCAGCAGCTGCCATGGAAAGACCGTGTACAGTTGTTCATCTTCTTTTGCAAGAAATTGCCTCTAAGCCAGGAATAATTCAGCCCAGTGCTGCTTTCCCCATCAGGAAGCTACAGTGACAGAAAAAGCTGCACCAGTTGGATTTTGTACTGTCCTCCTATAAAAGGTGAATGAAGTTTGATTGGGAAAATTTGGTTCCTCCTTCTCAGGAGCCTTGCCTCTGTTAAAATAGGAGGAGAACACAGGCCCCAAGCTGTCATTTATGGCTGCAGCCTGGAGAGAAGACCCACAGCTCACAAGCAGCTTCTCAAATGTTGTTCCGAAAGCATCTTCTCTTAGGTGCATCCAATGCAACATGCACACATTTTCAGAATGCTCCCCAGATCTTTCAGACAAAGCATAGGAGTCATCCTTGAGTTGGTTGGGACATGATGGAAAATCTGTGGTGAGAAGAAATACCTATCAATTGCATTCCCTGTTTTATCTTTCTGGAGAGATTTTAAGGCATTTTCTTCTCTTGCGCTCAGGGAATAGCCAATAATGTTTTTAAAGAGGCATCTTGCTTTAATTCATGCTGTGTTTCTCTTTTCATTTCCTCTGCATTTTCAACCTTTAAATGGTCATTGTTTTTCTTTTTAAAAACAAAAACCTGGAGGCCTGCTCAGAGTTGATCAAATAAAATAACCTATTTTAATAGATGATGTCACGGTGTGAATGTTATGCTTAGCTTCAGGGAATAAGGATTAGTCAGAGGTTGTGAAAGATGCTTTGCAGATTCGAAGCACTCGGTACAGAGAGGGTATTACAGACAGAATGAAAATCCCTATTTTAGTACTTCAGCTTTTAAAATGAATTGCTGTGCTATCAGAAAAGAAAGCATGACGGGCAACGGCAGTCAGTGAGGCAGGGCAATTTGTGAGGCAATTTGTGGGGCTCAAGGGTTGCCTGTGGGGGGGGGGGACACTGCTGCCGCCACGAACACAGACGTCAGGGGGAAAGCAGACTGCCTGCTCCATTTCTCCTGGACTGCAAGGGGTGTGGTCAAAGGGGGTAAGGTAGAGCCAAAGGGCAAGAACCAATGTAGGAAACAGAAGAGATGACAAAGAATGGGCGGGGGCGTTATACTCTGTTGCCCAGGGCCCACAAAAACCTGGAGCCAGTCCTGAGCTCTTTCCCACCTACCCAGCCCATTCCCAGTCTCATTTTGAGTTGAAGTTAGCTAGCAATGTAGTCAAGACACGCCTAGCATGAGAGTTAGATTCTATCTTTCATGTTTCTAGTCTGCCCTTCTACCAAAAAGTCTGAAGCGTCTATAGTTTTCTGCCACTCCACTATGGGAAGAACTGCTATTGTAGTTCCAATCAAGCCCATATGTTTGTTTCTATGTATGAATGATGGCTACTCAATCCATTTAGTGTAGAGGTTAAGAGTGGCAGGACTCTAATCTGGAGAACTGGGTTTGATTCCCCACTCCTCCTCTTAAAGCCAGCTGGGTGATTTGTGTCAGTCACAGCTCTCTCAGAGCTCTCTCTTAGGCCCACCCACTTCACAGGGTGATTGTCGTGAGGATATTAATAACACAGTTTGTAAACTGCTCTGAGTGGGCTTTAATATGTCTTGAAGAGCGGTATATAAATCGAATGTTGTCGTTTTTCTTACTATAGATAGCTAATAATGACTGTGTTGCTTCAATCCTGCTAAGCTGATGGAAACAAGCATCCGTAACACACTTTGGGATCAGAACCCCTAGATGTAAATTAAATATACCTCATACCACTTTATAGTAAAGGGAATGCCTCCTCCTTTCAACGTCTGGACAGATATTGCATGGAACGTTGTTCTCTTTTAGCTTGACATTTGAGATGGCAAGCAGGAGGGCCTGCCTGTGCGTAAATGCATTTGTGGCAGAGATGCACTCAACTTCCCCCGTCAGTCTGGCCATGAGTAAATTACATGAAGCAGCAAATTCCTGGTCCTACTCACAAAGAAATTAGTTTGATTTTTTTGTCCATCTCTCACTTAACATATTTGGCCCTAATAGGTGCTCATGTTGCTGAAAATGTACAGCTCTCTAGGGGGGAAAAAAAAGAGTTAAGACAGAAAATGAGAAATCAAACCGAAATGAACTGCGCCTGAACGGCTCTAAGAGAATCCTTCCTTTAAGCTCTTATCCATCAAGCTTTCCTCTCCCAAGGTGTTTTGCAGATGCAGCAGTGACATGTGTACATGTCTTTTATTAATTGCTTGGCTAATAACCACTCGTTTTCCTTTCCCTGCTTTTAATACTTACAATTTCTAGGCTATAATTTATAACAGTTGCTGTCAAGGCTGCGGCAATCCCTCAGTGGAGAGGAGGCTGCAGAAGTTTGGCTCCATCAGTAATTGATTGCTTCATTTTTCAATATCCTCTTTCCTTCCTAGATGCCATTCATTACTAACAGTAGGGCAAAAAAATGAGGCAGAGAGAGACAGAAAATATATGGTTTCAAGATTTCACCTTGTTACAAAGCCGAGAGGATTACTGAGGGCCACCACATCTCCTGTGGAGGAGGCCAGTGACAGACTTCTATAGTATACAGCCCACTTGAAACCGTCTCCGCACAACCCCTTGCTTTTTAATGTAGCACTTCTAGAGTGTTCAAAGGACTTTCATGTGTGTCATGGGATCTTGACGACAAGCCTCAAAGGCCGGACTGTAGTTTTATCCACTGTCTTAGATGGCTTTAAAAAGAAGATTGAGGAAGTTCATAGAGAACTGCTTTATCAAAAGTGATTAGTTATGGTCAGAGGCATTGTACTTCCAAATACTGGTGACCAGACAGCAGGGAGAGGGCTGTTGGCATCCTTTCATGCAGATGAGGTTCTAGAAACATCTGCACATAGCTGGAAACAAGATTCTGAACTTGGTGGACTTTTGGTCTGATTCAGCAGAGTTCAGTCTTGTAGATGCTAGGAGTTATGTCAGAGCGAGAAAGTGCAGCTCTGTTTTCCCTGTTAGTGTGACAAACAAGGGAGCAGCCAAGTAACTGTGTCGAAAGTGGCTTTTGTCTGAAGTAAGGGAATGTCTTGATCTTGCTACTCTATTCGGAATATAATTTTCTGAGGGCCTCCCAGGAAGAACCACCACCCCAGATTTTCTGTTAAAACTCCATCCACTGGATGTAAAGGTCATAGCCTAGGAGCTACTATTCAGTCTGTTCCATTCTTATATGGAATCAGATCACTGATCAGTCTAGTTCAATAGTGTCTACTCTGACCAGCAGTGGCTCTTCGAAGTCTCAGGCAGAAAAAAATCTTTCCCGACACTAGTGGCCGGAAATCCTTTAATGGGAGATGCCACAGACTGAACTTTCAAATCTTTTGCATGGAAATTACTTCGTGTGTGTCTGCGTGTGTGTGTACTGCTGCCTTTCTTCAGTTGAACACCTCAAGCCAGTTCACACTGGATTCCCCAGAGTTCTCCCTCCAAGCCTAAACCCAGACTGACTCAGCTTTAGCAAGATTTCTGTGTCATGCACCCTCCAACCATAGCCTGCGACAGTTACATAGACACGTAAGGCTGCCAGATACTGAATTAGAACATTAGCCTATCAAAGTCAGTTCTCGTCTGCTCTGACCGGCAGCATCCCTCCAGGATCTCAGGAAGTGGTCTTTCATATCACCTACTACTACCTGAAGTTGCTGAGGATTGCACCTGGGCCTTCTGAACTGAAAGTAGATGGTCTACCACTGAGCCACGGCCACTCCCATATTAGAGCGACCAATGGGCTCATTTTGGATAAGGGCCTCTGTTCAATTCAAGTCTCTGTTGCCAGTTCCACAGCCTTTTGCCCATGTCTCAGCTTGGGAGAAAGGGATTAGAGGGCTTACAAAGGGGGGTGTACTGACTCCAGAAAGTGAAAGTCCTATGTGCTTGATTGGGCCCTTTGGATGCCAGTTGCTTATCTGTTCCATTGGCACAAGAGATCTGGAGGAGTATCACCCAAAGTCTAACAGCCAGTCCAGGCCCAATTAGACCGCCTTACAATACAGAGAGGTTTGAATGGCTGAAGCCCAGGGGTGGCAATTGCTTTACAGCAGGGAAGAAGGAAAGGCTATTATTCCTTGTAACAGTTGTCGAGTGGGGTTACTTGTCCGTCACATTTATGCTACATTGAAATAACACAGATGCAAGCAAATTGGAACAGCAAGGGGTGAGAGCTCTTTCCTGCAGAGAAGCAACACACAAAAAGTGATGTCTAAGATAAGGCATGAATTTCCCACTGGGGCCCACAGCAAGTGGCATCAATATGTTTGCAAGCGTGATGCAGAACAACCGAAGTGCAGCAGGAGGGAGTGGAGAGGCATCCGTCCACAATGCCTTAATCTTCTAGCCCCAGTCACTTAACTTTTTTTTTCACATTCTGCTCAAAAATCTCATTCTGGGGCTGTGTTCATTTTTTTGCTTACTGTGATGGTTCATCAAGGTGGAAGGCTTGCCAATAGCAGGTTGGGAAATTCCTGGAGATTAGGGGGGGGAGCCAGGGGGAGGCAGGGTTTGGGCAGGGGAGAGACCTCAGCAGAGTATAATGCCATAAAGTCCACCCTCCAAAGCAGCTGTTTTCTCCTGGGGAACTGATCTCTGTACTCCGGAAATGATATTTTGGGAGACTTCCAGGCCTCACCTGGAGGTTGGCAGCACTCTATATGAAATTTAACTGCTGTAGCATAGTGGTTAAGTGGTTGGGTTGAAAATCCGCACTCTGTCAGTTTGAATCTCATTACTGCCAGGAGCTCAGTAGGCGGCCATGGGTAATTCACTCCTCTCGGCCTCAGCTCCCCAGCTGTATTGTGGGGATAATAATAGCACTGACTTAGTTCTCCACTCTGACCGGGGCACTAATCTGTCTAGAAGATATATAAGTGCAGTTATTATTATTAAATGGTACTTATTTTCTCATCTTTGGACAGGAACCAACTAAGGTAATTTATAATAATAACATTCAATTTATATACCACCCTTCAGGACAACTTAACACCTACTCGGAGTGGTTTACAAAGTATGTTGTTATTATCCCCACAACAATCACCCTGTGAGATGATGGGGCTGAGAGAGCTCTGGGAGAGCTGTGACTGACCCAAGGTCACCCAGCTGGCTTCAAGCGGAGAAGTGTGGTGAGTCAAACCTGGTTCTCCAGATTAGAATCCTGACGCTCTTAACCACTACGCCAAACTGGCCAAGATGCATTAATAAAATGAATAACTGTTAAGACAATGTTGTGTTTTATGTCATTATTTTTTAAAAGTTAGGTTAAATTACTCTTGCTTTTATATTTCCTTGGGAGTAGGTATCACATAATTTACAAAATAGGCTTCCCATAGAGGCATGGTCAGACAAAAATGCCAACAATATTTTATCTTTTTCACAACTCTTTGAGGTTTTATACCCATTTTGCAGAGGAAGAGCTGAGGCTGAGTTCCACAAGGCTGCCACTGAGTCCATGGGAAAGGGCAGGGAACCTGTATCTGCAATAGCAAGAGTTCTTGCAGGTTTTCCGCAGTTCATTGTGGGACTTAATGAAGGATGTCTTATCCATCATTGTCATTTTAAGCTGTCTCATGGGATATGTGCAGGTTTTAAAGAACGTTACAACTTTGTAAGTAATGCTATGCCTGCACACATGTATTTCTTCAACTGTGAAGCTAGATGGAGCCAGCTTTCATTATAAAGCAAGACGTCTCAGGAGGGAGTTGAGCTATGCACCAAAAATTTTACTTCCTCTGTCCCAGCACACTATCTAATAAGCAGAGAGAGAAAAAACCTAAATCACCATCTCTAACGAAATGGTACAACAACCTATGGGAATATCTGGCACTGGAAAAAATCTCAGATACCTTGACAGACACAGAAAATCATAAATTTCTTTGAAAAGTGGTCTCTAATAGAGAAAATGTCATCCTACTATGTAAAAGGCAAGCCATATTGACAACAACTCACTTTTTATCCTCACGCAGGTGCACTGCCAACAACTCTGGCCTTGAGGCCGCTGTGAAGCACCCGCTTCCCACTGGGAGGGGGCCCGCTGAATCAGTTTTCTAAAGCCCATTATACGTTTCCCACACAATGGGCGTTCTTTCTAGTCTAATATAATTGAATCAAAGTACTATAACAACCACATTCTTCATGAAATACTATTATATTACTAAACTTCTGCTCTACTCACCTCCCACTTTCTTGGTTTAATATGGAAAAGTGTAGTCTATTAAGTTGTTCCATATGCTCAATATTTACGTACTTGTTATATTCTTGTTTCTGGATTACTGTTGTATTTGTACTAATCTTTAAAAAAATCAAGTTTGTGTTATATTACAGTTCAATAAAAGTTTTTTTAAAAAAATAAATAATGAGCAGAGTGAGGGATACTGAAGTTGGCGATTCCTGCTCACGGTGCTGTGAGCATTAAGTTGGAAAACCCGCCGACTTCTCTAAGCTACAGTTACCAGTCCTTTTAGTAGATGCTATTATAAGCTTGGAGGATTTAAACCGTCACCATGGTTCGGGAGATCTGGGAGAACCAGGTTCATATCCTTGTTCTGCCATGGAAGCTTCCTGGGAGACCTTCAGCTAGTCACACACTCCCAATGTAACCTGTCTCCCAAGGTGGTGGTGAGGATAAAATGGGGGAGAGGAGAACGATGTAAGCTGCTTTGGATCCCCACTGAGGAGAAAGGTGACAGATAAATATCTAAATAAATTGGATGCCCCGTGGTGCAGAGTGGTAAGCGGCAGTATTGCAGCCCAAGCTCTGCTCACGACCTGAGTTCGATCCTGGCGGAAGCCGGGTTCAGGTAGCCAGGCTCAAGGTTGACTCAGCCTTCCATCTTTCCGAGGTCGGTAAAATAAGCACCCAGTTTCCTGGGGGCAAAGTGTAGATGACAGGGGAAGGCAATGGCAAACCACCCCATAACAAAAGTCTGCCAAGAAAATGTTGTGATGTGACATCCCCCCATGGGTCAGTAATGACTCGGTGCTTGCACAGGGGACTACCTTTACCTTTAAATTGGATGTGCACATTCATAATCTCAACTGGACGCTACTATTTCAAGAAGAATGGCTGATTCAGCCATCTGGGGCCGAATGCTGCACACAAGACAGGGCAGTGCTTGCAACACCTTTTCTTCCAGTGGTCTATTGAACATGCACTCATGGGGAATGGGAATGTGTATGATGCTGAACTCAGAACCTTCCAGCAAGCTCAGCTCAGAAGACTTGGCCCCTGCTACCAGGACAGCACCCCTGCCATTTAATTGTCACTCTAGGGAAAGGGGCCCTGGCAATTCATTCCTTGTCCAATATAGAGGCAAAGTCAGCTTTATTTAGAATCAGCTGGTCTTTGTGAGAACAAAAACTATTCATAGAAAATTCTTTACTTAAACACTATAGCAAAACTCATAGCAAAAATCTCAGCCTGCTTTGCTCATCTGGATTTATTTTTATTGTAAAATACCCACTGTTTGTCAAATAGTAAGTTAACTGATAATATTAGCTTGTGGATTAAAAACTCCTGCTTTGTTCTATAAATGTAATTTTGTACCAGCTTTTAAATTAAAACAGGTTCAAACCTAAACCTCCTAGGGTTTCTTTTGCAGCCAGGGCAGAAGATGGTGGATTGTATGACAGCAGGGCCTAAGCGGAGTAGCCTGGGAAGTTAAAATGGCTCAAGAGTAAGCCAAGCTGAGTGATCCCCCTCCCCACCCCCACCCGTAGCATTGTATAGTAACACAAGGAGGGAACTGGTCAGCTGACACTGGTTGTTTGCTGTGGAAGGGCCTGAACTACGCAGTTCCTGGAGAACTTCTGGGGCTTGGCCCTGCTTGCCTCTGGCTCCCAGTACCTCCCCACAAGCAGCAGCCCACCACGAATTTTCTCTGTAATTTAAATGGCCACTCTGGCCTTGCACACGACAGACTCCTAGAAGAATGCCAGAAAGTAAGCCGTGGAGCAGGTAGAGTATCAGAGCAGAGCTGGGAAGTCTCCGTTCAAATCTTTCTTCTACCATGAAGTGCCCTTGGGCCAGTCATTCTCTTGGCCTACCCTCCCTCATAGGGTTGCTGTGAAGATAAAGTGGAGCGAAGGCAGAACCACATATACCACTGTTGGAGAACTAGTAGGAAGAAATGTAATGAATTCTTCAGTGTGGGCCCTGTGTGAAGACATACCAATTCGCAGGGGAATGTATCCAGCTCGCAGGCGCACACACACACACACACAC
This sequence comes from Eublepharis macularius, assembly GCF_028583425.1. Taxonomy (NCBI): domain Eukaryota; kingdom Metazoa; phylum Chordata; class Lepidosauria; order Squamata; family Eublepharidae; genus Eublepharis; species Eublepharis macularius. The sequence continues at coordinate 220,368,492 of NC_072790.1, forward strand.
ATATGAAGCTGAGATACCAAATCCCTTGGTCTACCAGTGCTAATGCTGCCCACTATGGCAGTGGAGCTCCATGGTTTCAGTAAGAGATCTTTCACATCCCCTTCCTTCTTTTTTAATATATTAAAAGAAAACAATATAATTCTCCTACCTGAGCCTTGTAAGTGTTCATACTGGGGTGGAGGCTAAAACATTCTGCATGCTCAGCAGATGTTCTACGAGTGAACCCCAGCCCCTGCCCCTTTGCAACTGATTTACATTTACATGGCCCTGTACCCTCTCCCCCCTCCTCTCACTACCTATATATCTCTGGCCAGTTTCTTCATACCCTCCATGCATCTGACGAAGAGAGCTGTGGTTCTTGAAAGCTTATGCTACAACAAAGTTGGTTAGTCTTAAAGGTGCTACTGGACTCTACTATTTTTCAACTACAGACTAGGGTTACCATTCCCCTGCCAGGGGCAGGGGATCCCCTCCTGCCCCCATGCCCACTTACTTGGCTGGCATGGGGCGTGCTCCCCAGACACACACCCCGAGTGGTGGCGCGTCCCACCGAGCTGTGCCATGCGCTCCTGCACCCTCAGCAGGCCTGTTTTGGAGAGAATCGTGCCCCGCAAGGCCCAATGCGACCCTTGGTGAGTGCGAGAGCTCTTCCAGCCAGCCTTTGACCCCCGTGCGATGACACCACTTCTGGAAGTGACATCATCGCACAAAGCCAGGAGCACACGCACGTGCTATGCGCACGCATGCACGCGTGCTTGCAGAAAAGAAAATCCCCTGAGCAGCAAGGTGAGTGCCAGGCTCCCAGTCTCCCACCAGGGAAGTAAAGGGATCTGGCATACCCCCAGTTTGGGCTCCAGGGGACCTGGCAATCCTACTACAGACTAACATGGCTAACTCGTCTGGATGTTAGCCCCTGCCTTTGATACTGATGGATAAACGTACTATTTAAATTAAATTAAACTGGAGCAACTCTACATAAGATTGCCCTGTAACAGGGAAACTTATAGATGAGGAAAACCTTGTTTTTAGTTTTGCCTTTCACAGTTTCAGGCAACCTAACCAGCCAGCCACTCCCCTAATCTACACCTCTACAATGTAAGGACAGCAGCATTGACCTACCTTTCAAGTTGTTGTAATACAACGTATGTGGAGTGTTTTGATCATTCAACAGTGATCAAGTGTGGCATCACCTTTGAATAACTAGAACAGAACATCTATCCCATGTCCTACTTTTACCGCAAGGTAGTGCTCGTTTTACACCTCATGAATTAGATCCATTGAGCTAAGGGTTCCCTTCAGCTTGGGAAATTCCTGGAGATTTGAATGCAGTGCATGGAGAGGGTAGAAAGAAGGGAGTTCAGTGGGCAGGTGGTACCATAGAGTCTGCTCCCTGAAGCTGCCATTTCCTTCAGGGGAACTGATCTTGGTAGTATAAAGACAAGTTGTAATTCTGGGAGAAGTCCAGGCCCAACCTGACAGAGAGCCCCTGATAGCTTTGCCAACGTCTAGAGAGGGCCTAGAGTTCCCTCAGAATTACAACCAATTTCCAAACTACAGAACTCAGTTCCCCTGAAGGAAATGGCAGCTTCGAAGAGCAGGGCATTCTCAAACTCCACCCTTCCCAAGAACCTCTGCCACATCTCCAGGAATTTCCCAAGCTACAGTTGGCAATTCTAGCTTCTGAGAACCAACGGAAGGCACTTCTGCTCAGGCAATGAGGGACTTTCCCACTTCCACCAATCTCCTCCCCCCGTAGCACCCTCTAACACCACATCATATGCTGTTCCAAGGAGGTCCTGTTATCTTTTCAGAAGGTGCAAGGGGCAGAAGTAGGATAAAATGGGCAGAGGTACCCCCCATACTTCTCTGGGTGCAACCCGCCCCCCCATACTTCTCTGGGTGCTCATACTTCTCTGGGTGCAAGCCACTTAACACAAAGTTCAATTAGAAACATAGAGCTGGAAGGAATCCCAAGGGTCATCTAGTCTAATATCTTGCACAATACAGGACATTCACAGAATCCCCTCCCCCAGTGACACCCCCTGCTCAATGACCAGAGGAGAGCCAAAAATCTCCAGGATCCCTGGCCAATCTGGCCTGGAGGAAAATTCCTTCCTAACCTCCAAGTTGCATTGCCCTGGGCATATAAGAAAGGACTACAAGAGGTGAGCACTGACTCATTCCTTCCTGCCCTCCCTCTCACAATATGCCCAAGTTCATACTGAGTCATAGAATCTGCATTGCTGACAGGTGGCCATCTAGCCTCTGCTTAAAAACCTCCAAGGAAACAACACTCACCGCCTCCTGAGGAAGTCTGTTCCATTGACAAACCTCCCTTAAGTATAAGGAAGTTCATATCACCTCTCAGTTATCTCCTCTCCAAGCTAAACTTACCCAACTCCTTTAATAAGATTTGGTCTACAGGCCCCTCACCATCTTTGTTGTCCTCTTTTGGACACATTCTTAAACTGCAGTGCCCAAAACTGAACACAGTACTCCAAATTGGATCTAACCAGAACAGAGTAAAGTGAAACCATTACTTCCCATGATCTGGACACAGTACTTCCATTGATGCAGCCCAAAATTGCATTTGCCTTTTTAGCTACAGCATCACACTGCTGACTCACGTTCAATGTATGGTCTATGATGGCTCCTAGATCCTTTTTACATGTACTACTGCCAAGACACGTATCACTCATCCTATAACTATGCATTTGATTTTTTTCTGTCTATATGCAGAACTTTAAATTTATCTCTGTTGAAATTCATTTTGTTGGTTTTAGCCCAGTTTTCCAGCCTGTCAAGGTCTCATTCTGAATCTTGATTCTGTCTTCTACTGTATTTGCCACTCCTCTCAATTTAGAATTGTCTGCAAATTTAATAAGCATCTCCTCCATTCCTTCATCGAAATAATTTAAAAAGATGTTGAACAGCACAGGGCCCAGGACAGATCCCTGAGGTACTCCACTTGCCACTCCTTTCCAAGAGGATGAGGAACCATTTCCAAGCACTTTTGGGGTGTGATGTGCTAACCAAGTACAAGTCCACCTAACAGTAGCAGCATCCAAACCACATTTTACCAACTTGTCAACAAGAATATCGTGCAGAACCTTATCAAAAGTTTTACTGAAATCAAGATGAACTATGTGTACAGCATTCCTCTGACCCAACCAAGTAGTAACTCTATCAAAAAAGGAGATAAAGTTAGTCTGCCACGACTTGTTCTTGAGGAATCCATGCTGGCTCTTAATAGTCTCAGCCTTCTTTTCTAAATGCTCAAGGACTGATGCCTTGATGATTTCTTCTAGCACCTTTCCAAGTATGGACTTTGAGCTGACAGGTTGGTAGTTACCTGGATCCCCCTTTCCCCTCTTCTTTAAGATGAGGACAATATGAATGAGCAGTCCTGCCCTTTCTCTATCACCTGTTAAATTTCCACTTTCCTCTCCTTGCAGTGGGCCTCATTTCCTTGTTTCTTTTCTTGCTCCAAACATAACCAAATAACCCTTTTTGGTTGCCATTAGCCTCTCTCGCTAGCCTAAGCTCATACTGTTAGCCTTTCTGACACTCTGTTTACAAACACAGGCAAGTTGTTTATAGTCATCCTTGATCATATGACCTTCCTTCCATTTCCTAAATGTGTACTTTTTAATTCTCAGTCAGCTCATTAGAAAGCTGTTTTTGGAGCCACCCAAGCCTCTTTAAGTACCTTCCATTTTTCCTTCTTGTTGGTATTGTTTGCAATTGTATCTTCAATATCTCATTTTTAAGACATTCCCACCCATCTTGAACTCCCTTCTGCTTGAGTATTTCTAACTATGGAATTCGACCCATCATAACTTCGAACTTGCTGAAAGCAGCTTTTCACAAGTCCAGCCTATATGTCTGACTATGTTCAGCTTCCCTTTCCCCCAAGGTCTTAAATTCCAAAGGGTTCCCACTAATGGTTGTTGGGGGTTTTCCGGGCTGTATTGCCGTGGTCTTGGCATTGTAGTTCCTGACGTTTCGCCAGCAGCTGTGGCTGGCATCTTCAGAGGTGTAGCACCAAAAGACAGAGATCTCTCAGTGTCACAGTGTGGAAAAGATGTAGGTCATTTGTATCTACTCAGGAGGGGTGGGGTTGAGCTGAGTCATTCTGTAAGAGTTTCCCAGGGTGTGGAATGCTAATGGCGGGAGGCTTCACTGTATCCTGAGGAGGTTCTTTTGCATATGGATTGGTGTTTGATGTGCTAATCTTCTCTGCAGGGCTATTGTCGGGTGTGGAGTGTTTTGTTGGCCTGGTGTTTTTCAGAACTGGAGCCCATGCTCTGTTCATTCTTAAGGTTTCTTCTTTCCTGTTGAAGTTTTGCTTATGCTTGTGAATTTCAATGGCTTCCCTGTGCAGTCTGACAAAGTAGTTGGAAGTGTTGTCCAGTATTTTGGTGTCCTGGAATAAGATACTGTGCCCTGTTTGAGTTAGGCTATGTTCAGCCACTGCTGATTTTTCAGGCTGTCCAAGTCTGCAGTGTCTTTCATGTTCTTTTATTCTTGTCTGGATGCTACGCTTTGTGGTCCCGATGTAAACTTGTCCACAGCTGCAGGGTATACGGTATACTCCTGCAGAGGTGAGGGGGTCTCTGCTGTCTTTTGCTGATCGTAGCATCTGTTGTATTTTTCGGGTGGGTCTGAATACTGCTTGAAGGTTATGCTTTTTCATAAGCTTTCCCATCTGATCAGTAATTCCTTTGATATATGGCAAAAACACTTTTCCTGTAGGTGACTGTTTTTCCTTGGTTGTTTGATTCATCCTGGGTTTGATTGCTCTTCGGATTTCATTTCTGGAGTAGCCATTTGCCTGAAGTGCGTGGTTTAGATGATTAATTTCCTCATTGAGAAAGCGCGGCTCACATATCCGTCTTGCACGATCCACTAATGTTTTCATTATGCCTCTTTTCTGTCCGATCAGTGTGAGTTGGTTTCCTGTAGACCTTGTGACCTAACTGAAAGTTTGCTTTGCGGATGACCAAGGTATCCAGGAATGAGAGTTTTCCCTCACTTTCTTTCTCCATTGTGAATTGTATGTTCAGGTGGATGTTGTTGAGATGATTCAAAAACTCCATCAATTCTTCCTCCCCATGGCTCCAAATGATGAATGTATCATCCACAAACCGGAACCATACACTGGGTTTGTGGGGTGCTGATTCTAGAGCTGTTTTTTCAAAATGTTCCATGTAGAAGTTTGCTATAACTGGGCTGAGTGGGCTCCCCATGGCCACCCCGTCCATCTGTTCATAGAATTCGTTGTCCCATTGGAAGTAACTGGTTGTCAGACAATGATGGAATAAGGCTGTTACATCCTCTGGGAAAATCTGATTAATCAGTGCAATAGTGTCTTTTACTGGAACCTTGGTAAACAGGGATACAACATCAAAACTGACAAGTATGTCTTGTGGATTGAGTTTCAGAGAACTGATTTTGTTGATGAAATCTGCTGAATCTTTGATGTAAGACGAGGTTTTCCCGATGTGGTCCTGCAGGAGATCTGCCAAATGTCTAGCTAATTCATATGTCGGTGAACCAATGGCACTCACAATGGGTCGGAGTGGGACTGAATCTTTATGTATTTTGGGGAGTCCATATAGTCTAGGTGGCTGTGCTTCAGTCTTGCATAGTTTGCTGTGCGTGTCGGGATGTAGTGAGGAATTCTTGATCAGCACATTTGTTAGCCTGGTGATTTTGCAAGTGGGATCTCGTTTTAGTTTTTTGTAGGTGGAGGGGTCCAGGAGTTCCTTAATCTTCTTTTTGTATTCCTCCGTTTTCATGATCACTGTAGCATTGCCTTTATCAGCTGGTAGAATGATGATGTCTGGATCTGCATTGAGGGTCTTGATGGCATTTCTCTCCTTGCGTGTTATATTGCTGGTGGGAAGCTTTGCCTTTCGTAGAATCCTGGCTGTCTCTCCTCTTATTTCCTCAGCTTCCTCTTCAGGTAGATGACGGATGGCAGCTTCTACATTTGCAATGATGTCTTCCACAGGAATTCTGGTGGGGGTGACTGCAAAGTTTCCTCCCTTTGCCAAGATGGAGGTTTCTTCTGGTGAGAGTTGACGGTCTGTCAGATTGATGACAATGCGTGCATTGTCGAGCATTGGGCTTGTCTGTCTTTTTTCCTGTAGTTTGTTAAACTTCTGCTTCTGTCTGGATGTGTGGTTGGTAAACACTTGTTCCATCTTCCTGTAGGTGAGATTATCGACCTTGTCCCAATCCTGACTTCTCATTTTATGGCTGGTGTTGATATGCAAGCAAAATAGCTCCTTGTCTGTGGCAGCAAGTTCTCTGCGGGTAGTGTGGATTCTCTCACGTAAGAGGGCCTGTTCTAGACGGTCATAAATGCGGTTCGCCTGTGTGGTTTTGAAGATTCTTTTAGTTGTGAGAAAAGATGGAATGGTTCTTGTGTCCCTGCAGCGTAGAAGAAAGGTCAAAGAACAGAGTAGATGTGCTTTCTTGTTCCGAAGTGTTTCCAATCTTCGGGTCTGTTGGAATGTTTCCTCCCCGTAGAGGTGTTCGATGTATTGTCGAAGGCTTTCACGGCCAGAGAACGATGGTTGTTGGGGGTTTTCCGGGCTGTATTGCCGTGGTCTTGGCATTGTAGTTCCTGACGTTTCGCCAGCAGCTGGCTGGCGAAACGTTACACAAAAACTCCAATCACCACCCCCGACAGAAAAGAGGCATAATGAAAACATTAGTGGATCGTGCAAGACGGATATGTGAGCCGCGCTTTCTCAATGAGGAAATTAATCATCTAAACCACGCACTTCAGGCAAATGGCTACTCCAGAAATGAAATCCGAAGAGCAATCAAACCCAGGATGAATCAAACAACCAAGGAAAAACAGTCACCTACAGGAAAAGTGTTTTTGCCATATATCAAAGGAATTACTGATCAGATGGGAAAGCTTATGAAAAAGCATAACCTTCAAGCAGTATTCAGACCCACCCGAAAAATACAACAGATGCTACGATCAGCAAAAGACAGCAGAGACCCCCTCACCTCTGCAGGAGTATACCGTATACCCTGCAGCTGTGGACAAGTTTACATCGGGACCACAAAGCGTAGCATCCAGACAAGAATAAAAGAACATGAAAGACACTGCAGACTTGGACAGCCTGAAAAATCAGCAGTGGCTGAACATAGCCTAACTCAAACAGGGCACAGTATCTTATTCCAGGACACCAAAATACTGGACAACACTTCCAACTACTTTGTCAGACTGCACAGGGAAGCCATTGAAATTCACAAGCATAAGCAAAACTTCAACAGGAAAGAAGAAACCTTAAGAATGAACAGAGCATGGGCTCCAGTTCTGAAAAACACCAGGCCAACAAAACACTCCACACCCGACAATAGCCCTGCAGAGAAGATTAGCACATCAAACACCAATCCATATGCAAAAGAACCTCCTCAGGATACAGTGAAGCCTCCCGCCATTAGCATTCCACACCCTGGGAAACTCTTACAGAATGACTCAGCTCAACCCCACCCCTCCTGAGTAGATACAAATGACCTACATCTTTTCCACACTGTGACACTGAGAGATCTCTGTCTTTTGGTGCTACACCTCTGAAGATGCCAGCTACAGCTGCTGGCGAAACGTCAGGAACTACAATGCCAAGACCACGGCAATACAGCCCGGAAAACCCCCAACAACCATCGTTCTCCGGCCGTGAAAGCCTTCGACAATACATCGGTTCCCACTAACTTCACCTTGTCAACCAGTTCTTCCCCATTGGTGAGAATCAAAGCCAAGATGGCAGACCACCTAGTTTCCTCCTTCACTTTCTGTAAGATGAAATTGTCCAGAACACAAGTCAGGAATTCATTAGACCTTTAGTTTTTAGCAGAATTTGACTTCTAACAGATATGAAGGTAACTGAAATTTCCCATGAAGATAGTTTTGGGTGGGTGGCTATGTTGGTCTGCAGAAGAACAGCAGGATTTTAGTCCAACGATACCTTAGAGACCAACAAGATTTCAGCAGGATTTGAGCCTAGTGGCACCTTAACTAACAAGATTTGCAAGGTACAGCTTTCAAGAGTCAAAGCTCCCTTCTTCAGATTTTCTGAAGGGAGCTTTGCTTCTCAAAAGCTTATACTGTGAAAATCTTGTGGGTCTCTAAGGTGCCACTATATTCAAATGTTGCTGAAATTTCCTATGACCCCTCTGTAGGGTTGCCAGGGGTCCCAGCAGCCAAAGCAGGGATGCAGGAGGCTGGAGAGCAGGGGAGACAGTGGGATACTTACCTTCCCCATGAGCACACATGCTCCCCTATTGCACCAGAAAATGAGGATCAGTTGGGTGCACTGAAGCCAAGCTCAGTAGAAATCCCGTTCAAAGATGTTTTCTGCTAATATTGGCTTCAGAGCACTCCATGACTCCCCCTTCCCATTGGAAAATAAGCATGATGGAGGAGCCATGGAGTGTGCTGCAACCAAGCTCAGAAGAAATCATCTTCCAAATGGGAGATTTCTACTGAGTAGAGGTGGGCATGGACTGGAAAACGGACCAAAATTTTGCACAGACCCGGCCCGGTTCGGCATTTGCGAGCTAGTGGGTTGTGGGATGCACCTTTTTTCACGGATGTGATGAACTTTGGCCAGTCTGTTGGTCCGTTGGTCCATGAAACCAGACATCTTAGTGCCAAGCAATCAATGCCCTAGGCAACATAGGAGCTGCCTGCAGACCATCTGCTGCCCTCAAAATGCACCAATCTTAGCCCTGAAAACCTTGATAGGCAGCTTTGGGTGCCAACTAGAGAGCTCCTGTTATTCTCTATGTGAGTGTTTAGTATATAAGATGCAGCGTGGAGCTGTGGTTTCACTTTCCAGCCTGCAGTTACCAAGTGAGGAACTGCTTGCTGCATGAGTTATTTTTGCATTGTGCATCACGAGAGGGAGGCTTGGGGCTTGATAACAACAACAACAACAACAACAACAACATTCGATTTATATACCACCCTTCAAAACAACTTAATGCCCACTCAGAGCGGTTTGCTTGTGGGACAGTGGGCTAGCCTAGGGCTGTGCCACAACCCAATCTCATATCTGCAGTCAGGCTCTGGGTACAAGTTTATTGAGTTTCCTCGGCTGAGGGTTCACTCTTGTTTCTCCCTTTTTTCCTTTCAATCCTTATTTGCTTGTGGGACAGTGGGATAGCCTAGGGCTGTGCCCCAACCCAGTCTCAAAGCTGCAGTCAGGCTCTGGGTGCAAGCTTATTGGTCTCCTTGAGGGCTCACACTTCTGTCTCATTTCCCCCCCCCTTTCAATTCTTATTTGATTATGGGGTGTTGGGCTAGCCTAGGGCTCTGCCAATTGCTGCAAGCCAATGCAAGTCAATTGGTGTTTGTAGCTCCTAGTCTATGTACTGGGGTGGCCACTTTTGGGGGTCTGTAACTCAGAAGTCTGAACTGCAATCCTGGCCAAACTTGGAGGGTAGCTGGAGGAGAGCCTGCTGAAGACTCGCTACAAGTTTGGCATCTGTGAGTGCGAAAGGGGTGGTCCCATGGTCCCAAGAAGTGACAGACCATGGACTGATGTACCGGTCCGTGAACCAGGGCGGGTCCATGAGTGGTCCGTGGTCTGTGAAAATTGATGGACCAATGGTCTGTGGGTTTTCCCCAGTCCGTGCCCACCTCTACTACCGAGCTCAGCTTCCGGGTGCCCAGCAGCTCTTCCTTCACCAGTGTACTGGAGGAGTGCATGTATGTGATTCTTCCCCCACCCCTACCATGTCTTGCCCCCACCCAGATGAGCAAGACTGGGGGGTGGTAGATGGGAGGGGGTATGGCAAGCCTACCACTACCATCCGTTCTTTGGGAAAGTTTTATAATCTGCTCTAGGAATGTATCATTCAAGCCCTTGGTCTGGCTTGGTTTACATTCTTATTTTTGTTTAATCTATAAAGAAAACTGGCAGTGTGATACAGATTCATGTTTTTAAAAAGATACCACTTCTAGAGGAAATTTCTAAGAAGATTGCAAGGAAACCTTATCTTGCAGAAAACTAGATGAGGGTCACAGCGTAAGACCACTAACTCACTGACCTTCCTTTACAGCTCTTAAAAATACTGTTTTCAGACTTAAATGCTTTATCCAGCATGTGGCTCGTGGCTTAAAAAACCCTGCCATCCATCTAGAGAACAATCAGATACACTCCATGGAGATCCCTATCTTGCAGCAAGACAACACAAGACTTAAGCAAACCTTTCAGAAATCGTTAAATCAGAAAGTTGCAGTGAAGGGAGGAAGCAGCTTACACTCTGCTGCAGTCATAAGATCAAAGAAGGTCAATCAGCGGTCCTTTTACTCAAGGGCGGCCCACTCTTAAGTGGGTCTAGGCAATTGACTAGAGCAGGGGTCCCCAATGTGAAGCCTATGCTCTAGCTCACTACAGTGCCCTTCACCACCTTCCCTGGCACCTGCCAAGTTTTTTTAATAAATAATAACAACATAATATTTGATTTATAGACCTCTCTTCAGGACGACTTAACACCCACTCAGAGCAGTTTACAAAGTGTGTCATTATTATCCCCACAACAAAACACCCTGTGAGGTGGGTGGGGCTGAGAAGCTCCTAGAAGCTGTGACTGACCCAAGGTCACCGAGCTGGCTTCAAATGGAGGAGTGGGGAATCAAACCTGGTTCTCCAGATTTGAGTCCCGCGCTCTTAACCACTACACCAAACTGGGTCTCTAAACTGAAAAAGGTTGTGCACCCCTGTACTACAGTACTAGAGGAAAATAGGGTGCTATGGGCACCAAATAGGTTGCTGGTCCCCTGGCTGGCAGAGGGGAAGGTGGGGGAATGGGCCTCCCGGGGCATCCTCCTGACACTGCACGATGTCAGTCCTGGGAGTGACATCTCTTTCGGGAGTGACATCATCACGGTAGCCGCGAGAGCACTCCCAAGCTTTGCACTGGTCCGATTCGAGCCCCAAAATGGAATGATTCTTTAAGAATCAGCCTGGAGCCAAGTGCGGGAGAACACCTGCAGCCTGAGCAATGACATAACTCTCAGAAGTGACATCATCACACCACACTGGAATGTTAGAATGGTGAATGCCAGGTTCCCCCCTCCTGCTGAGAGGGTAAGGGGACCTGGCAGCCCTGGCACCGATATTTTTCTGGGGAAGGCAGTAGCCTCAAGCAGCAGCCCTGGCCCTGCTGCCACTGCCTGGGTCACTCTGCCTTTCTTCCCCCACAAATAAAGAAGGGAGAACAGATTCACCACACTGGGCTCCACTCTGTTCTTCATGCTTTGTTGCAGGTGGGGTGGCTTGGCAGATCACCAAGCAGCTCACTTCCCTTGCCCCGGCCCTGTGAAGGAGGGAGGGAGGAAGAGCCAGCAGCTGGCAGCCCTGTGGTGCTCTCTCCCTCTGGCTGCATGGTCTCCTTGGGTCTTAGCGTGTGCTGTGGCAGGGCTGACAATGTGTGTGCTCAGGCAATGGAGGGCAGGGGCACCACCACTGACCTGAGGAGGGTGGGGGCACCACCACTGACCTGAGGAGCCAAAAGACTGTGGGCCAGGCTGGCATTTTACTTAACTGAAATTTAACCTCAGGTTACTTAATGTAATAAGTGAAGTAAGGCAAGTAAATGTGGTACAGAGGTCGGTGCGTTGGATTGAGACCTGGGAGATGCAATCCCAAGAACCCTGTTCTGAGAGCAAGCACCACTGAATAAAATGGGATTTATTTCTGAGTAGATCTGCTTCGGCTAGCTCCCTAGTCAGTCTCTCGCTTTCTCTCTCAAAATAACCTACATCACAACCTTGTTGTGAGGATAAAATGGAGTCAGGGAATCTTGTATGCCACCCTGAGGTCCTTGGAGGCGGTGATGGTCGAAATGTACTAAATAAATACGTGAAGAGGAGCTCTGTTTCTCTCACCCAGGTGCAAACTCCACTCACAACTTTCTACATGGGGCAGATATATCAATATGCATGGCACTTGCTGCTGCATGACTAGCGAAACTCCCAGTGACCATGCGTCTGCTATGAACTGCTAACTTTTCCTCTTGCCCTTTCATAAAGGAACATTTACCATTCATTTTAGGTGTGAGTTCTTTGAGCCTTACCCCACTTCCATTTAGTGCTTAAGTATAATATCTACACTTCAAGCCAATTCGTCCTGTTGCAGTTACATCTGGTGTTGGAGAAATTAAGACGGCAAAATCCTCCTCTTCGTTACCTGAGCAATGTTGGGAACAATGCTCGAGGCCAGCCATTGGTTCCACACAATAACATTCTGTTATGCTTTTCTGCATTCAGCTGCAAGCCGAGTCTGAGCAGGGAGCACCAGATGACGTTTAATACAGTAGTACAATCTTCCTAAAAACTGATCTGCTACCACAGTTCCTACCACATTTACTTAGGTAAGTCTCCTTCAGCCCAAGCCCTGCTTCTCCCTATATTTTTTCCCTTTTGCTCCTTTGTTTTCAGCCTCATTCATTACTTCCCCTTCTTTGATAGGCTGGGCTGCTCTTTACTTCATAGTAAGTCAAAGCCCTTGCAAAGGCATCTTTTTGGGTCAGTGGATTTTCCCCTTCTCTCCAACAGAACCACCGACGCTTTACATGAACAGTTGTTGCAAACCAATTTATTTGAGGGGTCATTTCCCCTTCCCCCAAGTAATGAAACATTCCTCCATTGAGGAGCGCAATGCCCGTTCACATCGCAAGCTCTTGCCTCTGTTTTAAAAAGAACCTGCTGTCTTCTTTTTCAGTCTCTGGATATTCACTTTTTAAGAATTTTATTGCTACTCTTACACAAAAACCACCTCCTTAGAAATGTGTGAAAATGGTTTCCAACTGTAAAATGGAACTACATGGCACCCTTTGCATACCACAACCTGAATGATACCTTTTCTATCGTGAAAACCAATGACAATAATGTTAAACAGACTGTCTTACACTCTAAAACATCATTGCGTGACCTGGCTTTGTCCAAGGTGCCCTTGCTTTGATGATGCACCTAAGGCCATTGTGCTTCCCTGGATCTAGTCTTAAATAGCATCCCACCCTGCAAGAAAATTGCATCTGTTCAAATTATTAGAAGACTGCAGGATCTCCCTCTCACCCTTCAATTTTACTTCATCATAATCTCCGCATATCAAACTCAAGTTTCTTGTACTAGCAACACAATCCACCACATCTCAGCAATGAAAATCCTACGACAATAATTGCAATCAGCATGTGGTATGAACACCTTTGGAAAATAGCTCTGTTAGAAAAATTAAATCCTCAGATCAGATTGACAAAAAGCCAAGCCAGTGCCAATGCTTCCTCGATCGCTCGTAAATCAACTTTCAAGTTGTCAACTTTCATTCACCATTTTCCATCAAATGCCCAAAATGAACGGAAAGATGTCATTGTAATCTCAATAATGTTCATTCATTAGGAAGTTTTTATTAGAATTACATAATTACTGCTTTACTCAACCCTTTCTGCCCTTAATGTCATATTCTGTTACTCTGAGCATTATATAATTCAAATGAGCATAAATTAAAAAATCCCAAAAATGTTCTCAGTGTATTTCCAGCCAAAGCTACAGCGGAGGCAGAGGTTCAAAGCATCACTCCTGAGAGTCTTTATTTATTACAGGCTGTCATGGGCATTTCATAAGAAGCTCAATCAAAAGAAACTATCTTTGGGCCTTTCTTTTGGAATATATGCATGTAGAGAGCCCACAATAACTCCTGTGAACTCTACTCTGTGTGCTGGCTCCAAAGCAGTTCTCTCTCATTTTATCAGTAATCCCTTTTCTTTTGTTGCCAGGATGGTCCAATTTATTTCTTGCTAAGTCTCACTCTTTCCGTCTTCAGCCAATAATGAATTGTCAAGATATGGGTAAAATTGAAGGCCGTGTCCTTTTAGATATACTAGCACTGCAACATGCTTTGAAAACACTTGGGAGATAGAGGAAAGTCCAGAAAGCTGCAATATACATTGCCAATTCCTGCCCTCCAAAGAGATATTTTGTGTGGTGAACAGCAGTGGGCACATGGAAGTACATCTTTTAAATCCAGAGATACAAACCGCAAACCTCTTTAACAGGAACCAGAACTTCCATGTTGTGATAATCCTGAACCTTCCATGGTGAATATATTATCACTGTATCTAATAATGTGGGTGGCCTCCTATCAGTTATGAAAATAACAAAATTAGAGCAGTCACATACAAGGTATGGGTCTCTACACTCAGGGGGGCTCCCCAACTCTGCAGGGAAAGGGTACTTCATAAACTAACCAAAAGAAAGCAACACCCAAAAAATTAACACGAGGACAACAAATGCTCAAGGAGCACAGAATGTGGAAATTTGGTTAAAGGGGAAGGGAATTGACCTGTTTGAGCCCAGAATTCTGGAGGAGGAGAACTCAGAGGAGTTGGTGGGGTGGGGGGGTCACTGCCTGCATTTATTTATCGTCTACCTTTCTGGCTCAAACTCAGGGCAGATTACAAAATGTAAAAACGTAGAGCATACACACACACACCAGAAGGATGCCCAAGCTGGGATGGTCGAGCCCTCTTGAATCTGGCAATGATGAAAGATTACAGGATTGTCAGACATACTTAGGTAGCATGTGCCTTGTCCTTTCAGATTCTGTTTGATGTGGTTCTGCTTTAAAAATAAAGAAGAGGGAGTATTCATAGCGAGATTGCACCTGGGGCTGCATGCAGAGATGGGTGGTTGCAGGATAGTGCCATACTATTTCTTTAAATGTTCCGAGCAAAGTTATGCACCTTTATACAATAGGGTATGCAAAATATACCCTACAATATACAATGGTTTGGCATCTATGAAGTTCTACAAAAATAAAGCATAAAACAAAAAGCAGGTACATGGTGAAAATTGCAAGAGTCTGGGGCCATTCGGAGTCAATCTTTTTTTCTCTTTTAAGTGAACAGCAATACGGTGGATATGGATTACACAGCACAGATTTTGAACTGAATAAGCAGCATAGAAACGGAATCGTTTCTTGTTTCCGGTTTTTCTCCCACTGCCGTGCTTGTCTTATAGAAGTTTTTCCTTCCATTCCAAGGCGCCAAAGACTTTCAGACACTTTGAAGTTAAACTCTGAGTTTATTTTATCCTTTTACAAAATTCAACATACGAATATTGTGCTCGTGTCATGATTTTAGATCCCTCCCCCTTGCTTCTTTTTTAAAACAACAATTTAAAATTTGGTGCTCACAGAGCTTTTTAAATACATCTGTCGTGGCAGGGCATGGAAAGCCAGTGATGGATGCCAAGTGGAGAGGGGGACACAGAAAAGGAGGGAGAAGGCAACAGAACAACATAGACATGTTAGGATTCCAGAGTGCCCTATGAAAGGAAAGCCTTCACTCCAAGCTTCAGCCCTCACCTTCTATAACAATCTCCATGAAATGAGTAGGAGAGCTGCCACTTGGGCAGAGAGAAGTAAAGGATACAGCAGAGGTTCAGATGGAATGTTTCTGACAAGCACACATTCAAGAACTGGGGAAACGCACAGGTTTGCTATAAAGGTGGATCAAATCAGACTCTCACAGGTTCTTCCTTCCAATCTCATGGGAATGGTCAGGACAAACTTGCAGTAACAACCATGATATGACCATCTTTAGGGATGGTCCCCCTAAATCAAACATGCTCCTTTCCCAACCCGAAAACCAGCTTGTGGTACAACTCCACCTTCACACTGCTCACTGGATTAACAAAATATGTTTTGGAGCAATCTTGAGACTGCTCGGGGGGATGAGAAACATAACCCAGCAGATCCTTCAATGTGAACCATGTGAACACATTTTAAGAGAGCTGCTGCCATCTGAATCGTGAGCTCAGCAACTCCAGTACTTGCCATGGCAGACAGAGTTCAGCACGTAGCTTCCCACTGTCGCCAATTATAACACAGCTCTGCTTGCACGCATGGGAGTACAGCCTGTACTTGCTGGACGCCCAGGCTGGGTTAGCCGTAACCAGCACAAGAAAGAGGAAGGACCACTGCTGTTGCATTCATTTTAGGTAGATTCTCTAGGGCTTCTCTTAACATACAGAGGTCTAAATGCACCGGGGAAACAAGAGTGGACAGTACCCAGGCTGAAAGAAGAGAGGCATGACACGGTTCCGGACAGTGCCGTGATGCCTTTTCCCCAGCATTCACTACCACCAAGAGTGAAGCTAGAAACCATCAGCATACAATTGTGCAAGAAAACTTTCCTTTTCACTGTGCACTGGCTATTGCATGAACACGAGAGAGCATGTGTGAGAAACGTCTCCGTAGAAAGTTAAGAGTTTTAAATTAGGGTTCAGCAATGCATGGTAGATGAAAGCATCTGCCTCGCTGACCTTTTTGCCCTTCATTGCTTCTAGTGGCAATGGAACAGTGTATTTTCATTTGGGTGGAGGGGAGTGAGGAAGCATTGCAGCAGGGGAAACCTTAGTGTCTAAATGTGGCTCACCACTGTAATATCTTGAATCCCATTTCACCTGTGTGATACACTAAACTGTTAAGATATTGCGTCAAGGTCTACAAAGGAGAGAGTCCTCTGTTTTCAGCTTCTCTATTTTGTACTAATATGAGACACACACATAGAGGCAATTCAAGAAAACCAGTGTGACCGTGCAAGAGTAGCAAATAAGAGAGACTATAGGGGGGAAAGCCAGTGGAGGAAAGATCCTGCTATGGTTAATGTTACGTTCACGAACACCGACCCAAAGCAGCCTCTCCAACTGCATACTTATGAAGTGCCGATAGCATCCTTTAACACAGCAAAGGTTCCAAGAGGCTGTGCAGTCCTATGGTAGCCATGGCAGTACAGACTGGGGCATGCTGGGAAGGAATCTGAATCTTCCATTAGCAAGGGCTACAGTCTGATTGAAATAGGATGCAGGCAAAGCAAAGAAGCGTCCCGGTGTTTACGTTGCACTGCAACCTGTCCAAAGTAGCTACAAGTGCTTAGTTAGCAAACCTGCACAACCATCAGCCAGGAGAATGGTGTCCTGTGTGCAAATTAAGCACATGCAGCTGTTTTGCCCAATTTGCAGTGCAGTTTAAACTAGGTGCCGAGTCCGTGCAAAGTCATACAGGGAAACTTTTTGTCTTGCCTGGCTCATGTTTAAATTGGGCCTGATTCTGGAAAAACAGGAGAGAACCTGGGGTAGTGAATTTCTAATGGAATGGGTCAGCCCTCATGGGCTCCTTCAGCAGACCATCTTTCTATAAATAAAGAAGAAAAGCCAGTTGCACAGTGAAATGCCTCACTTTCAGCTTGGCAGAGACCTCAGTGCTGGTCTCGAGAAGTCATAACCTGGAATCAAAATCCAGAATGTTTTAAAGCCAGGGTGGATAAGTGATGTGCACCTTGAACATTTAAAATGGAGGGCACCAGCTCATGCATTAAAAACTTTGTACCTTGCTTGGGCAGCCATGTAGTACTGCTGGCTGCGGGCATTTCAGGGCTGAAACAGAAGAACGGAAGTTCATATTGCTTGAGTCTGTTCATAAAATCAAACTGCAGGCTTGTGCAGCCTCAATTTGCCTTGGGGCCAAGAAGGGCAAAAGGAGAGGGTGGTATAATCCATCAACCTCCATTCAGCTATTCTGTTCAAAACCAGCTCCCCCTACTTGGCAATTAACGTTTTGTAGAAGAAAAGCTACATCCTTTAAAATCATGCAATTTCTTCCTCAAGACACTAACAAAGCAAGAAAACTGGTTTCAAATACCGAAACTGAGTTGGGGGTTACACCGTCTCCCTTCTCTGTACAGCTCAGAGGCAAATTGAGGCTGCCTGAGCTGCAGAGATGAATCATCTCTGCCTTTGTGTCCTTAGTGGCTGCTGGCAGCTGAAACCCAGTAGCTTCCATGAACACCACACAAAGCAGTGGGGGAGGGTGGTCTCCTGCAGATGAGAAAGGAAGGGGAGAGGGAGACTTATTCAGCAAGACGTAGCCTGCAGGCTGCTTACTAAGGGTTGATCCAGATATATTTTATTAGGCTGCCCGCATGCATACTTGCCTTCATTCTCAGTGAGAGCACAAGTCCTGCAACCTGTACAATAAAACTCTCACAGGGCGTGTATGCAAGAGACAACTAAGACAGAATCGCCAAGGTGCCAAATCAAAAGGATTTAAAAAGGTCACTACAAACTTCCTTTAAAAAGGCTATGAAGCACAGCCCCATAGCGACAGCACACCAAACCGAAGCTTCTTGAGTTGCATAAGTACCGGTTAATGAATTAAGACCTTTGAACCAAAGAGCGCAGCTGCTCACACAGCGGGGAGAGAATGGAGGAAAGGCTCTTGCGTCCAGGGGCAGTTGTAATAGCGCTGATGGGAAGGAACAGGACACGGAGACAGACTGGCCGGTCACCATAAAACAGCACTTCTGTGTGACCTGCTCAAAAGGAATGTGGGACAGGGTGGGCACGTGAAAGGACTTCACTTTACCACAGCAGGGTCAAAGGGAAAAGGAGGTAAAACACTTATCAGCAGGAGGTAGCTCCTTAGCAGCCACAGGTGAACAAAGAGAACAGGAGTAATTTTTTCCCCCGAGTGAAGGACCACGCCATCGCCTCCACAGTGCCCTGACCAGATCTTGTATGCCAGGTAGCAAGAGGGTAAGCACCCCCACCCATCCCCCAAATCTACCCTGCGCAACACTCCCCAAGAGCAGCACACCAGTTCATCAAGGACAAGGGGGCTTCCTTGGGGCTCTGAATTTCCCCCAGAGGGATAAGGGCTGGGTACAAAACAGTGAAATTCCACTCCCTTCCCCAAAAGAAAAAAATAGAAAGCCTTACGAGGCATATCTAAAACACTTCCATTTTAAATAATAATTAATATTTTAAAAACCCCAGTTTTGCTCTTGGCTAACCCACTAACTGGGGGACTAACCAAAGTCTGAAAATTTCCCCCTCCCCATCAGTATGTGATTCTAGGAGAGTCTTTAAATGGAGCCTCGGGCCATTCACTTCCTGTTAATTCTCCCTCGGTGGGGCTTGGACAGATGCGGAATTCACGACTGTGTCCCAAAGTAAACAGAATGGGGAAAGAGTCCGGGGGGGGGGAGTTTCTTCCTCTCTGAGCTGTGTGAAGAGAACTCCTTTCCCCATCCCCCTGCTGGCCTCGTCCCGGAAGTCTGCAGCCAACCGGTTGCAATTAGATGAACTTGAAGCATTTCGTCTTGTCGTGGGGCAGCCGGGTCTTAAAGAGAACTGAGTCCACTCGGAACTGGGTGTACAGCAACGGCATGTAGCCGTACACTTTGACAAAGAAGTTGATGCATTTGTGTCGCTCGTGGAAGTGAGAGTCGTCATGAGAAAGTGCCTGAGGACAGCCGGGGCAGCGGAAAGTCCAGCGCGAAGTCACCTGGGCACAAGAGAACAATGAAGGTGGTCAAAAAAGGGAGATTCCCCCCAATTCCATTCCAGTCAAGCAAGGCACTATGAGAAAGATCAGTGGCCTGATGTTTTCCACTGGAGCGATGATTCAAAAATCATTCAGCCAAACTACAAGAGAGCCTAGCTGGATCAGACCAGTCCTGCAACCATTTTCACAGAGAGGTCAACCAGTTACCCCAGGAGGGCCAGCAGAGAGGGCACAGAGGCTGTGACGTTGCCTCTGAGCACAAGCAAGCCGTCTTGCAAGCATCCCCCTCCTTAGAGTCTTCATGAACCTTGAACAGAGTTTGGTCAGGGTAATTAAGTCAAATAATAAGGCTGGTTGGCCTGGGAACACAACAGAAGTGTGGAGATTGCCGAAGCTTGGAACAGACATTAGCAATTATCATTCTTTAAAGGAATAAGTTTATAATAGCACACGCCCCCCCCGCCCACCGCCCCTTATAGCTGCAGGGTTCAGGGGCGAGAAATTTACCCAACAGGAACCTAAATCGTGGGGACAAATCAGCCAATCCTGCAACAGAGTTTGAAATGACAACAAAATTGCCAGAGCATCTTTTGTTCTGGTTTTCCTTCGTTTAGCTGAAGGGGCAGCCCGGTTCAATTATATGCTCTGCCTTGGATACAGCAAAAGAGAGGACCCCAAGAAGTAATCCTTTTTCCTTGGAGTTTGCCTTTGGTGGAATGCACATGATAATTACCTTGACTTCTAAGCCACTGTTCCCCGTTCCAACCTCCATCCCTTTATCCTCATCACATTTGAACAGACTTCTTAGTATTGGTCTGGTTACTGGGTTTTTATTACACTCTTCACACACCCCAGGACTACCTTGGCCTGGAGTTTCATTTTTCTAGTTAGAGCGCTGAGGCTTGGCAGAACCTGAGCATTCAATTCTCCTGGGTTTGGAAGGAGTGGGTGGGTGGCAGCATTATCCACTCCCTATCTCATGATGGGAAGGAGGGGGAGAGGGACAGAGTCTACCCACCCCAGGTCACCACAGCCAGGATGAATATAAGAAGCTACCTTTCACCCAGCTGCGCCACTGGTCTACTTGACAAAGTCTTACCTACTCTAACTGGAGAAAGTGAACCAGTCTCTCCTCATTTCAGAGCCTTTAAACTGGAGATTTTAATTTTTAAAAATTCTTATTGAAAGATTTATACCCTAGCATTCCTTCGTTCAAAGAGGCCAACATGCAAATAAATTGAAAATAGAAAATCTGCACAATACCATCATAAAAACGACACCCCACACACCCTCTGCAGCCATAAAGGTGTTGCAACCAAAAGACAACTGGTAAGTAGCGTAAAAATGAGCATGCTGCCTCTTCCAAACCCCAGATTATATCATTGCCCCACAAAGTCTCCTAAGAGGACTGTTTCCAGAAGGACAGTAAGACGTGATGGGGGTATTGGAGTTCCTTGGTAAGGCCAAGCCAGAGTACTGCAGCTAAAGCCAAAAAGGGAGGCTGAGGATGTCGGGGGCCTTCCGCATGCAAATCAAGTGCTCCATCACTGAGCTACATCTCCTCCCCAGTGTCCTACAAACAAGATAAGGATGCCTAGAGTGAAAAACCCTAGGAGGAGTTGTGACTGGCTTCCCACTGTTTCCTGGACACAATTCCAGGTGATTTTCTAGTATAGGCCCAAACAGATTGTTTGGCCCACGGCTCAGGACTCAAAGAGCTTTTAGCCTTTGTGGGGGGTGTGACTTTACTTCTCTGAAAACTACACATAGCCATGAACTAGTTACTATATATAAGCACAGTAGTCTGTCATGGGAAACAAACGTTGAGAATTCCCCTTGGGGATGCGGAACTTGCTGCGCTCTCCACATATGCCAAGATAGGCAAGAAACCATTTCCTCAAGGGAGTTGCCCCAAACCTCTAGACCCTATCCCCTCTGAAACCCTGCCTGAGCAACAGAAGAAGAGAGGGAATTTGAGCCATGCACTCAAGAGCAAAGTCAAGCCTGCACTACTGGAAGGTCCCTGGTAATCAGAGACAAGACCACCCCCAAAGTATAGTGGGACAGAAGAAAGGAGAGGGATCTGTAATGCGCCTATCAAGAGAAGCATCCTCTCTTGGGATTCAGCCTGGAACACCCTTACCCAAAAGGAGAGCCATCACAGAGACACACTGCTATGTGGTTTGGGGAAATGGTTTCATTGTGTGAGCAGATAAGGGAAGAGCTGTTGCCAGAGATGCTTAAATTCTTCTCAGTGTAAGGTGCCAGGGGGCCTTGAAACAGAAATGCCAGTGTAAGGGCCAGTTGTCTTACTCCTTGCACCTATGGCAGCCTAAGCTTAATGCACTTTCCTGTAGCTCTTCTCTGGGAGTGTCCATGTTCATACACATGGAAATCATGGTCAGCAGGGAGGAAGGAGAGAGGGGAAGACAGAGAGATGTGTATTAGCCATTCTCAGTGGAGCCTTGTTTGTGACTCGAGCGAGACCAAGGGTTGCCCATCCCTCTGTGAAGCAAATCCTCTTCATTTTTAACAAGAGCCTAGCAGGAGCTTCTTTGGTGCTGCAGCTGGTTCAGCCTCAGCTATAAACCTGCACTTCTTCCCCCATTCCCGGCTGCATTTCAGAGTCAAAAGGTCAAAGCAATTACCTAGATTTGCCAGACAGATTTTGCTCTGGAGAAAATGTCAGCTAATGCCAACGATGAATTAAAAAGGCCCTGGAGACCTATGCTGCCCCCACCTATGGCGTCTCTGACCCACACGGCAAGGGCTGTGCAAACTCAGTCCAGCCACCTCCTCTTTTCAGCTTCGAACAATACTCCCAAGGAAGCTTTGGATTCTATTTTCAGACATTGCAGATTTATCAAATCGGATTAATCCATGCAAATGAGTTCTTCCTTGAGGTCATCGTGTTTTGGCAAAGACCGGAGAAAAGGAAGGATGGATGGGCTTGGAAATCATGGGGAGGCCAACTGGAGGGGCCAAGGCAAAGTGTTCTCTGGGAAAGGACATAGAATAGCATGGGGTACAGAAGTCACTGTTAGGCTTGCTCAGGCTTCTTCTTCTTCTTCTGGACAGATGTTCCGAGCGTGGAGAGCAGTATCACAGGATGAAATAAGAAAAGGGGGGGGGAATAAGCAGCAAAGCTTGGTACTAGAAAACTGAGGGGGGAAGTTTTTATTAGCAGCAAAAGGCCTATCAAATTTGATAGGTTGGGGAGAGATGGAATACCGGTTTCTTTTCAACTATCCTAGATTGCAGTCCACATTTATGCTGTAAGGAAATCCACTGCGGACCAAGCAAGCCTACCTATGAGTGGCAGTACACAAGGTTCTCCCCCATCTCCGTTTTAATATGAAAAGCATCAAGGAAAAATACAGTATATTGGCACTTCAGCAGATGAGCTGGCTTCCAGTTCTCTTCTTTGGCATGATTCAAAGTCCTGCTTTTAACTCATACGCTTCATCTTGGCAAGATGCGTTCCTCTTGATTATTCCTCCTTCTCTGGAAAAGTTTATATATAATTCCAGGGGGGGGGCATTCTCAATGGCTGCCCCTTGCTCACTGATATTGACTAAAGCTGAACTGTAACATTTTCTCGAAGTGCTGTAAGAATTTCTCATGTCTAATTTTGCCCATCCAGAAAATGGAAGGAATTGAACGTTCATGTTTTCCGCCACGTGCTTACCTTGATAGGTGGCTTCCTGGTGATATGAGAGACCAGGAAGTTCATAGCAATATCCTCACAGTTGATGTAGTCATCTACCATATCACGGATGGCCTGTGGCATCACATAGGAATACAGGTAGGCATAGTACTGTGGAAAGATTGGGCAAAGGTCAAAGGAGAGCCAAAAACCTATAAAAGACTACTGAAATCAGAGGAATATGCTCTTCCATTGACCAGATTTAGGATCATACTAAGAAATCACCTACCCCTAGGCCCAAATACATGGGAAAGCGAGGACAATAAAGAGACTTGTATATTCCACAGACTGTAACAGCCTTGATTGATCAGACCAAAAGCCCATCTAGTCCAGCATTAAATTTTCAACAGTAGCCAACCAGATGGTTATGTTAGCTCACTAGCAGGGTATAAAGGTGATGCCCTTCCGCTATTTGTTCTCAGTAACTGATATTCAGAGACTCCACATGGACATTCCATTTCACCATCATAGCTTAGCTGTAGAATATTACTGACCTATTGGCTTGGCAGGACCAGAGCAGATCTGAATCTCTATCTTTTCCTTCCCTTCACTTTCTGAAAATAGTTACAATCTCTCTGTAGAAAGCGTGCAAGAGTGTCTTTTAATGGCACAATTAGTCCTTAATAAAAGCTAAATTTTCTGGAACCAAACATTCAGAATTAAAGGTATTGACTCAAAAAGAATTCTGGTTCAAGAACCCGTGGCTAATGACCAGTTGCTCTGGTCCAACTGAGATCCTATTTTTGGATGACTCAACAAACGGCAGAAACAAACATCACCAGTAGCTGCCTTTGCTTCACCTCTAGCACACAGAAGTAAGGAATTGCCAACATCAACGTTTTTGCATTGCAACAGCCCAGAAAAATGCTGAAATGCCACTGGCCATGCACTCAATCTCCCAAGGTCACCCTCTGTTCTCTCTCAAGACGCTGAGATCAAACTGTGGTCAACAGCATTTCGATTTCTGGACTGTACTTGGTCTGGCAAATCTGAGACATGTGTGCAAGATGGTTCACGTAGCTAATTTTCTTGCAACTTCACTTATTACAAAAATATTTGAGCTCTGCTGATGGAACTCAATCAGAACCCATTCCAAGGGAACTAGAGGTCATCGCAAACCGCTTGCCTTTACCTTGTGAAAGAAGGCGGCACCTGTCAGCACCATGGACAGTTCACAGGAGTAATTGGAGTTGTAGAGCCAGGACTGATGAGGGATGTCCCATGCGTGGTACCGCCCAGGGAATCCAACAATGCGATCCCTGGCTTCCCTCCAAACCCTGCAGATGCAAAGATAAGAACTTCAATGCACAGGGAAGACAAGCAGCATGCTGAAAGGACAGCAAAGAGTACTACCAGGAAAACAGTATTGTCATTGCATCAATGACAGTTGCCTGTCTGAGATATTTTATAAAGCATCACAGGCTGTTTGCCAGAATTACACCGTATATTAATTGTTTGTGTAGGAAAAGAGAACATACAGGCCACTTCCCAATGCAATACTCAGCTCCTCCCCACACAAACAAAGGGCCCTTTTGAGTCAAACAATAAAGCTTCTTCTGTTTCTACTATAAGTTTTTTTCTGACTTTTATTTTTAAAAAATAACCTCTTATATTTGAATTTTATTTTTTCCATCAATGAACTGTTTGCACCACCATTAAACATTTCAGAGCAGCATGGGAGAGACCTGGAAATTCCAGCCACTTCCTTGGAGAAAAAGACTACTAAGGAAAGAAGAGAAAGGTTTGGCATTCCTTTAACGAGGGGATAGTTTTAGATACCCTCATTTTGCAAATGTTTCTAGTACTTTTTCATCTCTTGATCTATTTACTGTCTTGAAGACCTTGATTACAAGACTGCTTTTGCACATGGCGGTTAACACAAGTTTTCTATTCTGGCAATTCTGGAGCATGGACCCGAGTTTAGTGAATATTCTTACATGTGTCCAGGCCGCAGCTCACTATGCTCTGAAAACATCTGGAAAAGTGGATTAAACTATATTCACTGCCAGCACATTAAATACTATTGTGAGAGCTACTGCCCTCTGATCTCTGAGAAAACACAGCCAAATCAGGGAAAGAGAGAAAATTCAGCCATCCTATCAAAAGCCTGTATCAACTGGCTGCAGCAATAATCCCAGAAGTGAAAATGATTGATTGGAGCACAGGGAACAGGTGGCAGACCTCCTCAGCTCTTTTCCTTATTGGTGGCTCTTGTACCCCCGGTGCTGAGAAATTAGGATGATCCCCTGCCTTGCACAAGAATCACGAGATTCCACTGAGCAAACTCTGAGACCATCTCCAAATTGGGTGCAATGCAGTGACGCAGGAGAGCAAATGCAGGGACCAGGGGAGCGATGTGAACAGAAGTCATGCAAGATCGGGGCTGCAGCGAGGGAGGAGAAATTGGGCAAGACTGAGCGGAAAGGCTGATAGGATCCTATCCAGATTTATCCTGCCTTCCATATAACCTCCCCCGCCTCAAGCAACAGTAATTTTGCACATAACTCAAACCATGTTTTTTTTTCTCTGCACAACACTCCCACGACTTTGCATGTCATGCTGGAGCAAAGCAGCCTCACATCTGTTTTTTACTAATACTATAAATAGAGGCCTGTAACTTAAAATAAACATGCATTGTGACCCAGCTTCTTTGTGCAGTGGGAATTACAGGAGAACAAAGAAATGGGTGGGGGGAGTTGCACAGCTAATTCTCCTGAAAATCTCCTGTGGCGTGACTAAGGAGCACAAGACTCAAATCTGGGAACCAAGAGGAATAGCTCGGAAGACGGCTGAGGAGGCCAGCACCTTGTCCTTCTTCTCTATAGCCAATTGTGCCTCTTGTTTTAACTTGGGGGATTCTTGCCTTGAGTGGACAAATAGGTCTGGGAGAGGAGAGCCCACCTTCTCCACCCTGTTTCCGTCAAGTGGGTCGGGCTGCTGTCTCACAATCATTTAAGGAGACTGATCACCTCACCAGGCTCATCAGGCCATGGACAAGTGGAAACTTTCAATCTACTTCCTGGAGGTAATTCAGGATGCAGTGAGCTGTGTACCGTTGGGTGGATAACAGTGAAACCCTAAACACAGGCACTCCAGTCTAAGCCAATTGAAATCAATGGGCTTAGACTCGAGTAACTCTGCTTAGGATTTCACTGTAAGAGACTGAGCTCTGTGAACTGGGACAGCCCTGGTTCAAATTCCTGCCCTGCCACAAACTAACTGGGTAGCCTTCGACCAGCCTCCCCTTCAGTCTCTGACCCCACCCCCAATCTGCAATACGGGGACAATAAACCCAGTCTACATTTTAGAGCTGTTGCAAAGATTATAACATGATAAAGTATGTGATTGGCTTTGTACACTAAAAAAAAAGTAGTAGCAATAGGTGGTAAACACCGTTTGGATATGCAAAACTGTCTGTTACTGTTTGTTCTCTCCATTCCCCCGGATCTGCAGAGCATGGCTTGCTCTGCACATCAGTCTTCAAGTATGGATCCTCAAGGATAAGAAGTGTGGCCAGTACTTTGTACCCAAAGTGCAATCAATTTCCCTTTGTCAAAGGCAATGCTTCTCATTCTCATGGTTATAGAAACCAGTCCCAAAACAAGAACAAAGCATACGTGAAAAGTTCTAGGTTTCCAGTTGACAGAGCCACTATTTTTTTCTTTATGGCCTTTTCATGAGCCCCTAACTAGAACACCTTGATGATTCTTCATTTGTCCTACTGCTCTACATGGATTCTTGACTCACACACAAAAAGGATATTGCTTAGAATCAGGGATAATTAAAGAATGTTCAGCTAGTTGACAATTAGACCTGGATCTAGGAGATATGGCCTCACGTGCCAATTCTTCCAGGGACTTATTGCATCATCCCGTCAAGTCACGATCACCCTGCCTTAATCCTTCCCTCTCCAAATCTGTGCAATGGAAAAACAGAACCTTATTCTAACGGCCCTAAATCCAATAAAGATTTTCAAGTGGTTTGCAAATTAAAAGTGTGCTTAAGTTATATTACAAATAAAGCACTACTGCAAGGGAAACCGATAAGAGCAGAAGGAAGACTATTTAGCCTTATCACATGCCTTCAGGCTACAGCCATAAAATGCAAGATGGAGGCAACAGTGAAAGGCTCAATATACATGGAAATCCAGGGTCAGGGGTAAAGAAGAAGCCAAGTGTGGAAAGATTTACTGGGCCTGATGTGGCTTCTTGGCTGGCTATTCCAGAATAAGGTCTTATGGGTTTTGCTCACCGGAATCCAAACATGATCTCATCGTGGCGAAGGTGGGCATCATCGTCAATAGACAAAATGGCCTCTGTCTCAATCTCATCCCAGGGCAGAAACCGATTGTTCAGGCTGTTCTTCTCTGTGCGTACAACCTAGGACACAGAAGTAACACATTGTCTGAATGATTTTACAGCAATTAGGGGCAGGATTCCCTGCTCTAAAGGCCTTAAGGGTATGAAACACGGCCCAATTCTACTTTACAGGTGCACACTTAAAACAAAACAATTTTGGGGGTGTGATAGCTGCTTTCCTAGACAAAAGCAGCTTTGTGAGAGGTCAAGCTGGAGCAAAGAACCCTCCCACCATGGTTTCTCTGCTCCAAATTAACCCCATAAAGCTCCATTTGCTTCAGCAAAATCAGCACTTCAGCCTTGCAATATGTAAGGTATTGATATCCTGTATTTTCATTTTGTAAAAAAAAAAATCTTCAAGATGTCCTATAAAAATTATACAAAAATCACTACGCAAAATAATAAACATCAATAAACTTTAATAAGCAAACAGAAGTATGAAATCCAATCTCAGCCAACACAGTTACTTATTAAATGATCTGGAAAAGGGGACGGACTTAGCCTGGCACTTAAAAGTCCACTGATGGCGCCAGGCAAATTTCCCTAGGCAGGGAGTTCCACAGTCAGCATGCCACCACAGAAAAGGCTCTCAGCAAACTTCTGCAGGCAGACAGAGAGTTCAAGCATCTTGCCCTTGCCATCAAGCCGCAGCTAAAGCTTCCCCTGGACTGTACACACGTGCATGCAGGGGACTGTAGGCCCAAATACTCTCCGCCTTTAAAAACCCTACCTCTCCACAATATCAGAGAGAAGGCTAGGCTTATCCCTCCCTCTCCCTCCTCCTCCTCCTAGTTTCAGTGATGCAATCTGCCACACATAGCCTGCTTTGGACAGGTACAGTGCAAGAAAAGCTTTGCTACTCAATGCAACTAATTGTACATGAGCACATGCTGGTCAAAAGAAAGGAGCAAAAAGCAGGAACCCATAAAATGGTTTGGTACGGAAAAGAAAAATCCCTGACACCAATTACCTTCAGTGGGAGGAGCCTGGGCCTCCTGGAGCTGCCGTCTCGCCATCCCTAGAGAAGCCCAGCCCCCCCCCCGCAGTTTGAAAACACTCGCAGTACCAGATCCCATTGTAAATACATAGTCTCCCCCCCCACTTCAAAAAAATTCCAGTTTTTTAAAGTGAAAAAAAGTCTACAAATGAGAAAAGAGCAGCATTACAGCAGTAAGAGGCCAGTAAACGAGATTACATTTGGATTATATATTTTTTAATAAATCCTGCACTGAAACCATTAATGGTGGAAAATATTTGTCAGAAGGAACTGGGTGACAGCTGGTATGATTCAATCCCTGCATTAAGCCAACATTAGTATGTTCCCTTGTCAATAGCTAATGGTCGAGAGAAAAAAATTTATGGAATATTTGACAGGCAAGCATTAGAATGTTTCACTAAATATCTATCACAAAAGGAGAAACACAACCAACGGCGGCATAAAGTGTGCAGGAAAAGAATTAAGGCCAAGATGTGGACACCGTGGACAATACCCAATATTGCCCAGCATAGCGTACACTGGACTCCGTTGACCATTCTTTTTGGGAACCACATTGCAGCAGGTGCACCATATTCCTGGGTCCCTCCAGCTTCCTCTATGGTTGCCCAAGAGTGCCTGCCAGTAGGCCCCAAGCCCTGTCCTTTCTTTGTTGTCATCAGGATACAATTTCACATGCCCAGGCACAAGAGGCAGAGGGTTCAGTTTTCCACGTTCATTATTGCCCTTGGCTCAGAATTCAGCAGTATGTCTTGGCCTTTGCTGCTTGACACTGCAGGTGGGGTTCATCATGTGACTGAACACTCCTCCACTGGATACTGCAGGAGGGTCAGGATCAGCTTCCCACACAGTGACATCTGCCCTACATGTTGGTCTCTAAGGTGCCACTGGACTGAAATCCTGACGCACTCTGCAGTTTGCTCGCAAGTGGTTACCACTTAGGAAATCACCTGTAGCCGCTTAAACTAATCACTGGCATGTGTCAAATAGTTAACACAGACCAAACAAGTTTGCATATCACTCAGCCCAAATTTTTCCAATGAAAGCAGGTAACAAATATGTTTAAATGAGTGTTGTCACGTGATTCAACAATTAACAATGAGATATAAAATGATGCACAGACCACACAATGCAAAAAATACCTACTAGAAATAAAGTCTCCTTTACTTTTCCATATGCTTGAAACCACCTCCAGAAGACGTCTTTCCATGAACCTTGGAAACTTCGAGCACAATCTTTTAATAATCCTGTTCCCCCACCCCCACCCCACAAAACTAAACTTAAGTGTAACTGGAATAAAATGAGTATGTAATCTTCCCTTTATCCCCTGCCTCCACCTCTCTTCCCTTGTGCTTTCTCTTATGTCAAATTTTAGGTAGGTGCAAGGACACCTGTCTGTCTATACTTGGTAAAGTGCCATGCACATGGATGTTGTAATAATAATGATAGTAAAAACAGGTGAAGTATCAAAGCTACACGCAGGGAGATGGTTGTGGAACATGCTTGCACATAGACTCTCTCTCTTACACCAGGACATTCAAGTTAGGGAGATGCAATGTTAGCTGGGAAGCATATTCACCTCTCTGCACAGGGTAGTTTTAAAAGACAGAGCCAGTGGAGATTGCTCCTCAGAGGGCTTGTTCATTTAATCTTTGCCTTCCCAAGATGACTTTAAGGGGAGACCTATGTAGAATGCACTGGAGTAGTCTAGTCTTGATGTTACCATGGCATGAATCCAGGTGGCCAGATTGGCTGTGAAAAAGTAGGGGGCCACTTTCCGGGCTAGATTGAGCTGGAAGGCCTTTTTTGCAGCTGCATTAACTTGACTCTCTAGCAGCCATGGCAGATCCAGTCTAACACTTAGTCTCTTAACCGAGTATGCAAGAGTTAACTGAACCCCATCAAAAGTGGGGAATACAATGTCCTTCAAGATCTCTGATCCCCTGATCAGTTCGGTCTTTTTTGTATTTGGTTTCAATTTGTTTGCTTTCAACCATTTGACCACAGCTGTTAGGCAGTGATGCAAAACCTCTACTGCAACACTAGGGGATTTGGATAGAGAGATACAGAGCTAGGTGTCATCCACATATTGATGACATTTAATTCCATAGTTATGAATGATTTTCCCTAAAGGCTTTACATAAAAGTTGAATAACATTGAGGATAAGATTGCGCCCTGTGGAACCCTACAAGATAATTCCTGTACTGAAGATAACTGGTCACCAAAAGCAATCTTTCAAGTCTATTTGATGAGGAACAATTTAAACCAGTCCACAACACATCTCCTGATACCCACTTCTGCCTCCAAAGACTTCAACAGGATGGCCTGTTCTACTGTATTAAAGGCTGCAGATAGATCCAGGAGATGAAAGAAGCACGGCCATTGTCTACATTCAGACGAGACCATCAGAGCCATCTCTGTCCCATAGCCCAGCTTGAAACTCGATTGAAAAGGATCAGACCACAACACTTATCCAAGAAGACCTGGAGTTGGTCTGCTACTGCTCTCTCAATCTCTTTGCCCAGAAAAGGCAGATTAGAGATTGGGTGATAACTGGCCACATCATTTTGGCCTAAGTAGCAGGTAGAAAACCACCTCTTTGAGTGGCTGAGGGAAGGTGCCTTGAGTTGGTGAGTGATTTATGATAGACATCAAGGGGTCATTTATGTGATCCTTACATTGTTTTAGCAGCCACGATGGCAAGGACTGAGAGCAAATGTGGTAGCCTTCAGAGATGACAGGGTCCTGTCAGTAACCAACACTGAAACTGGGACAAAACGGTCCTTAAGTGGGACAAATGGTGTAATAAGCGGCCATTTCCACACACGTTGAATAATGCACTTTCGCAATCCTTTAGAAGTGGATTTTTTGTTCCACACATGGAAAATCAGTTTCAAATGTTCACTAGAGTATTGAAAGTGGATTATCCAACGTGTGTGGAAGCAGCCAGCATTTCTTCCGCCTCGCTTATATTACAGCTCGCATCCAGATCAGATGGTATCTGTGCTATTTTATAGGCAAAAAACTTTGCAAAAGCATCACAGCTAACTATCTGTTCCTGATACTGGAAAGGTTTGTATTTAGGAATCTGAAGATGTCGAGATACCTTAAACAACTGGGATGGTTGTGAACAAGCTGGTGCAAGGGTTGCAGAGAAATAATGTTTCTTTTCCACTATCAATGGTGCTTCACAGGTCTTCCAATGCGCTCTACCAGTGTCTTTCTTTCTTTTTTTAATTTTTAATACCAGTGTCTTTCTAAACAAATTCTAGCCCTCTCCTTCTAGCTCCATGGGTGTGAGGAATTAACAAGAAGCAATCTTGTTGATGGCTTTGAGGAATCCCACTGCAGCCTCAGCTGAGAATGTTGGAGGAATCCTAAAGTTCCTCAGAGCATTTGGAACCGAGGAGGTTCCATGAACCTGTGTGGTGGGACCATTTTAACAGGTCCTCCTTTTTTGCAGGGTGGTGGGGGTCATATTCACCCTTGCCTTCAGTAAGTAATGATCAGACCATGGTTCAGGTCAAATTTTTTGTGAAAGGCACAGTTACCTAGGTACACTCACAAGTTGTACACAAGAACAGCTCTTGGTAACTAAGAAAAAATGATATATAGGAAGTGTCAGTGTGATGTAACAGAATGTCAAACTAGGTTCTGGGAGTCCCAGGTTCAAATCTCTGCTCTGCCACAGAAGTTCACTGGGTGACTTTGGAGTCATGCACTCTCACAGGGTAGTTGTTATGAGGATAAAATAGAGAAGAAAATGATGTAAGCCACTTTGGGTCCCTGTTGGGAACAAAGGGGGAGTATGTATGTATGTATGTATGTATGTATGTATGTATGTATGTATGTATGTATGTATGTATGTATGTATGTATAAATAACGGCAAGAAACTAACAGAACAGTCACAGCAACAGCATTAAACACTCAAAAACCCAGCATTTTATATATCAAGAATTACTGGCATCTAAAAGTATACAGTTGATAAGGAACTGGTGATTACACAGATCATATAATGCAATAATATATAGCAGCTATTGTTAATCTCAGATGTCAAGAGGGAATAATTAAGATTATACACAACTACATTAGCTTTTGCATTTCCTGGATCTCAAATATTAAGCTGTCCAGACTTCATGGTACATTAAGATAGCTTTTAAATTCCAATGCCATACAACTTTGATAGCAATCAATAATAATAATACGTGTTTGTATGCATATATAGATTTCTGCATAATGAGACAATATTTATTTGGCGATATTTAAAATGCAAACAGCTTGTGAATCAATATATTCTAAGGAAGCAGCTCAAACGGTTCCATCGATTCACTTGTATTTTCCTGTAAACATGCCGAAGACCGTAATACAAATATTGCCTCCAGAGAAAATAGAGAACGAACTCTCTTGCTCAGTGCTTCTGAAAAGGGCAACCCTAGTCTGAGAAATGGATTAAACACACACCACAGTCCTGAACTC
Source organism: Eublepharis macularius (assembly GCF_028583425.1). NCBI lineage: Eukaryota > Metazoa > Chordata > Lepidosauria > Squamata > Eublepharidae > Eublepharis > Eublepharis macularius. The sequence goes on from NC_072790.1 coordinate 220,401,404, forward strand.
ATTAAATGAAAATCTGCAGGACTTACCTCAAAGTAATGTTTTTGGGATCAGTGTGTTACAAGAAAAACTCAGACTTAAAATCAATGGTGAAAGATAAAGAGATGAAAGCTGAGTGCATGGGATTGGTCAGAGACACTTGGAAATGATCTTAACTACACATCATGTGGCAATCTGTGCTCATGAATATTAAAAAGCAGATGTGAGAGGGTTTCAATTTGAAATTGAGGACTTAGGGCTAAGGCATGGGGCTTTATTTATTTATTTAAAACATTTATATGCTAGCTTTCTATCCCAAATAGGGTCTTCAAGGTGGCAAACAACTATTAGAACATTTAAAAAATAAGCGATTTTTAAAATAAGCAAAATAAGTGGGTCCCAAAGTTTCGGCATCACAACTACCCATCTAGCTACAGATGGCAGAGGTACTCAAAGGAAGGACGTCGAAGATGACCAGAGTGGATGGGTAGTTTCATACGGGACAACGGGGTTCCTTGAGGTATGCTGGTTCCAAGCTGTACAGGGCTTTAAAGGTCAATATCAGCACTGGAAGCAAATTGGGAGCCAGTTCAGACGGCACAAGACTGAAGTGATATGGTCCCTCCCTATAATCCACTCCAGTCGACACTCTGGCCACAGCTTTAACCCTTCTGTAAATGGCTGGACCCCTGAACCTGCCCAAGACAGAAACCAAGGCTGGAAAGCTGGAAAGTCAGAAGCCACAGAGACTCTGAAAGGAGGACAAGATAGGAAATGAAACATTTTCATTTCATGATACTTGTCCGTCTGCAGGAACAAAGGAACAACCACAGTGCAAGACAAGATATAAAACTGTCCAGAGTTTGGAAGCTTTTAGACACACAAACTGTCCAGAAATTTGGGAAATCACATATTCACTGACTGATCTTGCAATAGCTGCTAGTTAAGCAACATACACAAAATAGAAGAGGAGAAGATTATCAAGAAGCCGGGGGCGGGGGGCTTGCTACAATAAGAAAAACTTCTACAGATATGTGAGAAACAAACACAAGGTAAAAGAGGCAATTGGACCACTTTTGGGAGTAGAAGAAACTCTGGAGGACAGAGAAAAAGCAGACAGGCTTTTTTGTGTCTGTTTTCTCCCTGAAGAACTCAAGCCCATCTAGAGATGGTAGAAGACATGATAGGACACTAGGGTGGCTAGCTGACAGTGACAGAGAGGTTGTGGAGAGGCAGCTGGCTGCACTGGACAAATACAAATCCCCTGGGCCGAATGGTGTGCACCCAAGAATGCTCAAAGAACTTTCTAGAGAACTTGCAGAGCCTCTGTACATCATTTTCAAGGCCTTCTGTAGGACTGGGGATATGCCTCAAGATTGGAAAAGAGCAAACGTTATCCCAATCTTTAAGAAAGGGAAGAGGGATGACCCGGGAAACTACAGGCCGGTCAGTCTGACTTCTGGGAAGATATTAGAACAGATTTTAAAGGGATCGATCTGTAAGCATCTGAAGGACTGCTTAGTGATCCAGGGAAGTCAACATGGTTTTTTCCCCAACAGATCTTGTCAGACCAACCTGGTTTCCTTCTTTGATCGAGTGATGAGCTTACTGGATCATGGGAACTCTGTTGACGTGATTTACCTGGATTTCAGTAATGCTTTTGATAAGGTCCCCATGACATTCTAATGGGTAAACTGGAAGACTATGGACTGGACTATAGGCCAGTTCGGTGGATAGGGAACTGGTTAGAGGACCGCACCCAAAGAGTGATGGTCAATGGCGTTTCATCAGATTGGAGGGAGGTGTCCAGTGGGGTGCTGCAGGGCTTGGTTTTGGGCCCGGTACTTTTCAATATTTTTATCAATGATCTGGATGATGGGGTAAATGGGCTACTCAATAAATTTGCTGATGATATCAAATTGGGAGGAGTGGCAAACACCCAAGAAGATAGAGTTAAAATTCAACAAGACCTGAATACTCTGAAGAAGTGGGTGGTTGTGAACAAAATGCAATTCAACAGAGATAAGTGCACAGTATTACATCTGGGCCACAAAAATGGGAAGCACAAATACTGGATGGGGGATACACTTCTGGGCAGTAGTGTCTGTGAAAGAGATCTTGGGGTAAAAGTGGACTATAAACTAAATTATGAGCAGTCAGTGTGATGTGGTGGGGAAAAAAGGCAAACACAGACTTGGGATATATCAAAAGGGCCATTGCAGGTGGTCATAGCCCCTCTCTATACTGCCTTCGTCAGGCTGCACCTGGAGTACCATGTGCAGTTCTGGTGGCCTCACTTCAAAAAGGATGTGGACAAAATCGAGAGGGTGCGGAAGAGAGCGACGAGGATGATCAGGGGTCTGGAGACTGAGCCCTACGAGGAAAGGCTGAGGGCCTTGGGAATGTTCAGTTTGGAGAAGAGGAGACTGTGGGGGGACATGATTGCTGTCTTTAAATATTTGAAAGGCTGCCATTTAGAGGAGGGCAAGGAGCTGTTCCAGTTGGCAACAGAGGATAGGACCCGAAGCAACTGGCTTAAATTACATGCAGAAAGGTACCGGCTGGATATTAGGAAAAACCTTTTCACGGTCATAGTAGTTCAAAAGTGGAATCAGCTGCCTAGGGAGGTGGGTGAGCTCCCCTTCACTGGCAGTTTTCAAGAAGAGGCTGGATGAATATTAGTTGGGGATGCTTTAGGCTCATCCTGCATTAGGCAGGGGGTTGGACTAGAAGGTCTGTATGGTCCCTTCCAATTCTGTGATTCTTTGAAGTCATGCTGGAGCTAGCAGCTTAAATTTTCACTTGCCTGTCTTTAGATGATGGTGCCTGACTAGAAGCAAAGGGCTTTGCCTCAAGGAAATGTTGCCGTTAACCTTTTGATGCACTTATGCTGAAGCATATAGGAAACTTCTCTTATAAAAGGGTGGGACCCAGGATCGGTTTTAATCACAGTGACAGGAAAGACAGACTTAAAGAGAACCCTTTTTTAAAGTGCAGATGCAGCCAAGTGCACTTGGCTCAAAACTTCTTGCTGCCCGAGGATACCCGACTCAACTTTGTTCTCTGTCACTGAGACTGATTAGCTGGCCACTAAGGAGATTCTTAGGGGAACCGTAAGAATCATCATGGGTGAGGTAATAGAACATGTTTGTAATTTGTTGTACTTGATTATTTGCTGTTGCTGGGATGTTGCACAATTTTGCTTTAAGTGGTTTAATTTGTAAATCTAACCATTAGTGTCCCCCTGCTCCTTCTGTCTAACGGGGAACAATCTCTGAACATTGTGATTAACCCTCAAAAGGAGCGGTTTGCAGTATCACTCTCCACCCCACACTGTTTCCTTAACTGAAAATGCTCCTCTCCTCAACTACTATTACATTTGGTAGAGGCTGAAGGTACAGTACAGGTGGGTAAGAGAAACATGCCATCAAATTTGCAACTGACTCATGGAGACCCCGCCCAGAGAGTATTCTATGCAAGAGACAAGCAGGGGTGGTTTGCTACAAGCCTTCCTCTGCAGAGCTACGCAAGCCTTCTTTGTAGGTCCCCTTCCAAGTACTACCCATGGTCAAACCTGCAAGCCCCAATGAACTTAAGATGAGCTATTCAGGCTGCTACAGGTGTATACCTGTTCTTTTTCTTTACTGGAGTTAAAAGCAACTGGGCTACTTTCACTGGGGAGATGGTAGAGGGGAGGAAAGGGGTTAAAAATAATCTTGTCCCAGCACTATTTTAGCTCTGCCACCCATGTTTTTTCTGTGTTGAAGAAAATGTCAGGAGATCTGAGCACAAGTATGATGGACCCCCCCCCCCCCAAACTCGGTGGCAGATTTTCCCACCAAAATCCAAGTTTGTGTTTGGGCTGAGTAGCCCCAAGTAGCATGTCTCTGTTTGTGGTTTTAAAGTTCTTTTGCGTTCCACCCTCATCAGCAATTATAATTTTGGCTTTTTAGCCCAGTTCAGAAACTTGATGGGGGGAAAGCAGGAGCCCTCTGGAAATGGCACTGGAGACGTATAACATTCAAAAGAAACAACTTTATTGAAAAAGCAGGGATGGAATAAGGACAGTCAGGGAATGAAAGAGATGAGGTAAAATTTGTTGGTAGAATAGAATACTCTTTACATAACAGGCAAAAGAGTTTTCTTTTAAACTTAGTTTCTAAGTTCTTGATCTGTAATACTGAGAGGTGTTTTGTTTAATACTTTGATTACAGCAACAATGTTTCTTCATAGAGTTCCCTTTTACAACTCAAGTTTCCTGCTATTAGTTCAAAACTGTTTTCCCTTTACACCGGACCCAGGATTCTCCTCAGAGCCAACCCCCCTTTTTAGACACTGGGCAGGAATTAATCTTCACCTAAGAAGATATAACTCTCTTCACTTGGCTTGAATGGGAGTCTCCACTTACTACCCAGTCACTCTTTGCCAAAAACACAACCCCATTCTATCGTGGGTTTCAGCTTGTGCTGGCTTTTATACTTGGAATTCATAACTTGAATTCTCCCTCGAAACAATGATGTTACATGGTTGTTGTGGGTTTTCCGGGCTGTATTGCCGTGGTCTTGGCATTGTAGTTCCTGACGTTTTGCCAGCAGCTGTGGCTGGCATCTTCAGAGGTGTAGCACCAAAAGACAGAGACAATACAAAGACAATACAATACAATGATGTTACAGTTAGGGCAAAAGATTTCTTTTCCCTCATACCAGAGGGGAACCTGTCTGACCTTCCCTGACAGACTCTCTCACACACACTCTTTTTTAAATCCTGTCAGCAACCAACTGTCATCCTGAAGGCTGGTTCTGACTAGCCAATCAGAAAGGAGGGAGCCACCTGTCAATCAAGCTCTAATTTCAGGCAATTGTTCACTCCTTCCTTTCCAGCTCTCTGAGTGCTGCACTTAGGAAACTTTCTTTAAAGTGCATTCTGTCACAACAAGTCTCCCACATACTGCATGGTTTGACCCTTAGGATCTATTCATCCAGTCATTTTTACTCACCATTTGATCGCCTGTCCCCTTAAAGAATCATCTGCTGAAAGGCTGTTCCTCAACGACAATACATCTAGATACCGTGCCTTTACATAAGGGGGAGAACTGGAGACAGATGTGGTATTCAGCACTGCAGTGAGAACCTTGCAGTCCTGCAAGTTCACAAGACTGTTTTAACACAGAGATATTTGTGGGGTGGGGGAATATCACCATCAAGTAAAAGGCAAAAGTTTAGCCTGCTGACCCTGAGCTGTGGCAAGTTGCCAATTTCAGCGCACTTCCATTGAAATCAGCAACCAAGACTGGAAAAGAGGAACAAGATCTGCACACTTGTGAAGAGGCCTTTGTGCAGGCTGAATTCTTCCTGCTTTGGAAACCATTTCACATTCTTTGCAATACATGAACTTGCCCAAAGCAAAAACAAAAGCATGAACTCCCGGGCTCCCGGGGTAAAAAAGATGGACACTCACCTAACTTTCTAACCATTTTAAGAAGGAGGGGGTAATGTGGAGTTTTATTGTATTCTGTGTTTTAAATCTGAATTTTTAAGCCGTCTTGAGTTAAGAACATAAGAACATAAGCAAAGCCATGTTGGATCAGGCCAGTGGCCCATCCAGTCCAACATTCTGTCACACACAGTGGCTAGAAATCCAGTGCCATCTAAAGGACTGTCAGTGAGGCCAGGACACCAGAAGCCCTCCCACTGCCTTCCTTCCAGCACCAAGACAACAGAGCACCACCTCCCCACAAAGAGAATACCATCTATCTCCTGTGGCTAATAGCCACTGATGGACCTCTGCTCCATATATTTGTCCAGTCCCCTCTTGAAGCTGGCAATGCTTGTAGCTGCCACCACCTCCTGTGGCAACGAATTCCATGTGTTTATGGAAGAGGTGTGGTATAAATACCTTAATAAAGAAAGAAATATATCCGTATCAACCAGCTGGATGTTGCAAGGAGATCTGCTGCCAGTTTCTACTAGAGGCCTGGGAGAAGTGTTATTGATCACTGATGGTTTAGTAAATCTGGGTAACAACCACCCCCTTAGTTCACGTACATCTTTTGATCGGTTAACTTTAATCAGAGGCAGCTGAAAGAAGAAAAGAATGCCCAGTGAGGTCCTGGCTCTCTGCTCATTTCCCATTTGTCCCAGAATAAATGACTGCAGATTGAACAATAAAGCCATTATCAGTTGTATGCAGAGGGGGAAGGTCTAAGCAGAAGTGGCCGGTCAGTAACTCCAGCCAGTAAAGCAAGGGGTGCCTCGCAGAAAGGCAACTCCCATGCTCTCTTCTTGCACATGCACTGTAATGTGGATAAAGATTCACCAATACATTTTCCCCCTTTCCGAAACATGTCTGGAGTGGATGCCAAGATCAGCTTTCTTCAATGTGTGCATTGCAGTTAGGTCATTAACACAGAACAATATTTGCGTACAGATAAATTATACAGATAAACTACGGCTGCGGGCAGGGCATGTTTGTAAATTTTGCATGGTATGGAAGTAGTAGATAAGGAGGATTTTTTTTCACTTTCTCCTAATAGTAGATTTTGGTCATCCAATTGAAAGCAGGTTCAAGAAACACAAAAGTCAGTAAGTGGAAGGTGATGTGCAATGGAGCAAAAAGCCCCCTGTGAGCTGATAGGGTCTGAACTGGCAGTGACCAAGAGTCAAACTAGACATGATGCTGTCTCTGGATCTGACCTGGAGATGCCACTGTCATTTTAAAGCTTAACATGAGTGATTTAAAAATGATTGCGTCCTACCCACCTTTTCAAGTGCAGAAAACTGGGGGAAGGCAACCTTTAGGCTTTCAAACAGTGGTGTCGTATCTAGTTTGGTTGTCAGAAGTAAAGATCTTGAGGTTGGATAGCTCAATGACAATGTGAACTCAGTGTGCAGCAGCAGTGGAAAACATGAAGTCCGTGCCAGGGACGAATAGGAAGGGGGCTGAAAATAAGTATCATAAGGGCCAGTATTGTAATGCCCTTGTATAGATTTATGTTACAAACACTTTCAGAATACTCTGTACAGTTCTGGTTGCTGTAACTAAAAGAGGTATCACGTAGCTTGTAGAGTGCAGAAGAGGGCAAACCAAGATGATTCTGGGTAAGGAGCTTTCTAGAAAGGCTAAACGGTCTAGAGAAAAGACAACTTTATGCATGGGATGAAGAGGTGGAAAAGTAGGGAGAACTTTTCCCACCTCTGCAATAATACAGGAATCCAAGAAAGGGATTCAAGGAAGTTGCTGGACAATAGCGTTAGGATGAACAAAAAGAAATATTCTTTACCCAATGAAGGATTGAATTGTCACATTCACTGCAAGTGGACATAGTGATTTCCATGAGCACAGATGGCTTGAAAGGGGGACTGGACAGATGGAAGACAGGTTTGTTACTGTTAAAATAGCCATGGTGACTAAAGGGAATCTCCACATTTAGAGGCAGCAAGGTTTGGAACACCAGTACTAAGAAGCAACCTCAGGGGAAGGCCTTGGCTTCTGCGTGGGGCAGGGTGCTCGACAGACCACGGATTTGATCCAGCACAGCACCTACGTTCTTATGGGGTGGGCAGCATCTTTAGTGCCTGGTTGACCGTGGCTGCTGCTGGAAACAAACTACTAGGATGGATTAGTCTTGATCTGAATCATGTAAAAGCTGACCATGAAACTGACACCACCTATATATACCTGACCATGTATACAGTATGATTCAAACTGACTGCACCGTGGCTCGTTACAATAAAAGCAAACATGCACGTGATTTGGAATGCATTGGAAGCAAAATACGTAAGGAAACTTTAAGTCCAAAAAAGGCAGACTAAGCAGGACGTAGCTCCTTAAAACAAGGTCATGGAGTTTGCATTCTTCCCAAAGGGTGAAAAGACAGACGGAAACAAAGTTCAACAGAATAACAAAGCCCCCAAGAGCTCTGTTTGGATTGCAAATAACTCTTTTTTCCTGGAGTCAGCAAACTAAAATCATGCTGTGCAGCACACATCTCCTACCATTGGCCATTCACTCCTGTAACTTGTGATGAGACAGCAATGCATGCCATAACCATGTGCTTCAAGAACACATCCTTGTGCTTAGTTTTAAACGCCCTTGCCCTCGGTTAAACGAACGAGCTGACTGCTAACACTAAAGCACAACCAAGCAACACTTCAAAGAATTTCCACGCGTCAGAAACAGCCTGCAGTTCTGGATGGACAGAAGCCTGGTAGAATGGCTATAAATATGATCAGTTTCTAATATTCAGCTTCAGTAAACATTTTCACATCCCTCAAAAAATGAAGGATGGTTGAAAAGCGTTTAGCACTAGCAGCAGCACCTCAAGTTAGCTAAGCTAATGCTGCTCCACTTCGCTGTTCAGCAGCAATGAAGTCACAAATGCATCTAATGTGCATGGAAATGAGCACTGTGTTACACATCCAACAAAGTGTAGACATACAATGGGTTGGATCCCATCAAAAAGATGTGCAAGTTCAAGGCAGAGTGGGTGGGGATTTTTGCCAAATCCCCCTTCCTGTGGCACGTTACAGCTTCCAGGTTTCAAAAATGTAAAGGTATTAAGATGTCAGAACATTCAAGTCGTACTCAAAAGTTTTTAACTCAACAGAGATAGGTTTAAAAACAATTTAATGCAAATTATAGATTCACCTGTCATTTGTTTAGGAATCTGAGCTGTGCCTGGCAATGACTCTGAATAAAACCAGCCGTGGCGGTAAAATGAAAAGAAAGCCAGCCAGATCAATGCCCTGCTCCAGTTGGCCCCGTTACCACACTCCGGTTTTGAATTAAGTGTCAAATATAATTTGCTGCCGGAAACATGGGAGTGCGTCTGTGCCCTTGAAGGGTTTCTGACAGACCAACTCAGCAGGCTGCATTTAACTTCTGCCAATGCCTTCAGAAGCTAGAGGCTCCCATACAGAAAAATGACGGCACCTGGAATAGAAACACGGGACTGCAAGCTTCACCTTGTTAAAAAATCAACAGCAATTGGATACTTCCCCAGAACATTAGAATGCACAGCTGAGTTTGGGGACTATACTGGAATTCTCATATCCTTTCATGGTTGCAATATGGAGACCGCATTTATGAAAACAGCAAAATATTACACAGAAGTGTTAAGGATCAGAAACTACATACTGAACCAAGTTGCTAGGACTAAATTGCAATTCTTTGAGAAACCTTCAGTCAAAGATTCAGCTTGTTAACTCAGAACAATATCCCACCTTATCTTCCTAGATTCAAGGCAGCTAACACCATGGACACAGAACAGCCCATCAACAACAACAAAAAAATGTGCAGTTGACGAACACAACCAAATCTATCAAGACAAGTTACCCTCCACAAAATGCCCCTGAAATCAAATAGTCTCACGCACCTTTCTCAGTACTCTGAGTGAAAGGTACCCTCTGCACTCACTTTGGTAGGCCATTCCAGAGGACTGAATTTACTACAGGTAATACTTATGACCTGATGTCATATGGACAATCCTGAGAGAGGGCAATGCAAGGAAAAGGCTGCCTGAAGAACGTAGCTGGCACGTGCAAGTACATCAGGAGACGCAGGTCAATAAGTGAAATTCATTTTCCCCTGTTGCCTTTGGCTTCCCTGCTCCACTGCTCCCTGGTCTCAACACTTCCCTTACTGATCTGTTTCTTCACTATCTCACAGCTGTTCTTATCCACTGGCTGGTGCATTTTAGATCTTTTCCATGCTCTGATCACATTCAAGTTAGATTACTGTTACATACTCTACATACGGCTGTCTTTGGAAATGGTACAGAAATTTCAGTTGGTCCAAAATGTGGCAGCCAGGCTATTGCTGAGGTTGGTTACAAGGATGGTATCAATCCCGTTTTGAAAGATCTGCACTGGCTACCCAACTGTTTCTGTGCCCAGTTCAAAGTGCTGGTTCATACCTTTAAGTCCGTGAATGGCTTGTGGCCAGAGTACCTGAAGAATCGCCCCCTCCCATACAATCCAGCCCACCAGTTAAGATCTTCTTCTCAAGCTCTGTTCTCTGTGCCCCCCCCCCGCTTTTAGAGGTGAGGTGGGTGGCAACTAGAGACAGGTTTTTTTCTGTGGTGGCACCTCACTGTTGCCAGGGACCCCACCCCCCTCCTGTTATGGAGCCTGCCTTGCTGTTTTGAGGCTCTGCCAAAGACTCTGTTAGGGGCAGTGCCCATGCCTGCTTCCTGCCACTCTACTAGTATGGACTGTGTACACCAATGCCTCCTGCCTCCTTGGACACCTACCCCACCTGGGCCCAGAGCCATGCCGCTAGCAGCACAGTGCCAGCCAGAGGGACCCTCTGCAAGCCTGGCCAGGCACCCCCTGGTCAGGTCCCATGGGGAGTTCCTTGCAGGATGGTCACTGGGTCTGCCCCAGCCACTAGGCAGTCTGCTAGCCAGCCCGCAAGACGTGCCAAGGAAGAAGCCATGTTCCCAGGCAGCAAAGAACCACCATGGATAGTTTGCTTTGAGGCTGCCATTTCAAGATCAGGCTCCTGTCACGTTCACGGAGCCCAGCCTCACCCTGATATGCATATCACTGGAAGCCGCCCTGAGAAGCTACGTGCTGGCTGTCCAGAACACCTGCCAGAGTGCCAGTTTGCTAGTCAATTCTCAAGCCAGAGCTACGCCATGTTCTTGTGTTATAATCTGTAGTTGTTTAAGTTCTCCCTCCCTAGGCCCAGGTGCTGCCCAAGCCGCATATATCCATGGGAGCGAAGAATTCTTATCAACCGTTCCGGCCGACCTTGACGTCCTCGCCTTCCCAGGCCTTCTAGACAGGACTAAGGGGGGAGGCTGGGAATGGGTGTTTGAAGTGTTGTTACTTTCATTTTGTGTGTCATTCTCAACAAAGCTTTCGTTCAGTCAAGGCCTTTCCAAGCCTTGGAATATGGACACTGTATCCTGAGCATTGTCTTTCAATAAACCTTTTGGAATCAAGAAACTGTGCTTCTTGCAGAAGGGGGGAGATGAACTCTAGATAACTGGGATTCCATAGTCTGACAACACCTAATGGACGCATGTCAATACAACCACCGCATTCCAGGGCAGATACCATCAAGACAACTCCAGCTTCCTAGCAGATCCGATCAACCCGCCCGGCACTCCCTCTCCTCCTTTGTCCCCTCTTCCTAAGGTGTCACAATCATACATTCAGACCCTAAAGTGGCCCATTAGCTATAGTTATAGAACCATCAAGCTTTTGTTTCCCCTCCTGAGAACCACCAGGAAGGCCCTTGCCTCAGGGTACGTTTTTGGGTACTTAAGCAGGCTCTGCCTGCCATGAGGTGCGCTCCATTCCTCTCCCGACCCCCGACCATCACTCTGTGTATCTAGTGCAGCCACTGGATATCGCCCCACTTCACTGCTGTCTCTCTCCTTCTCGCTGTGATCAGGTAACGTATCGCCCTGCTTCTTCAATCTCAAGTGGGTTCTCTGCTAATGCAAACGGCTCTATTTTTCCAACCTTTATTTCCTAGCTCTTGTATGTATCTTGCTTGTATGTGCTATTGTAGGCTTATGCAACACCTTAGTAAACACGTTTTATACTGATTAGTTGCTGCCTCTTAATTGCGTGAGTAATCTGGAAGTACGGACTCTGGTAAACATTGGTAAAGATCCGCACCAACTTAAGACAGACTGCATGCTAATTTCCCCATAAAATAGCAGTTCTGGTAACATCACTCTTGGACACCCTTCACCTTGAGGCTAGCCTGGTGCCTTCTTTACTTCCTTTTATGTGTCAGGCCAAAGCACATTTTTTTACCCAGGTTTTATCTTACCAGCTTTTTTTAATGGTTGGCTTTTAAGAATAGTTTTTAGTCTGTTTATGTCCAATGGCTTGTTTTAATATCATCATCATTAATTTATTTATTGGATTTGTAATCCCCTCTCCCAACCAAGTAGACTCAGAGAGGATAACATACACATAAAAACATTACAATATATAGTAACAGTTAAAAATTTATAACATTATATAGAATATATAAAATAGACAGCTTAAAACTGGTAGCAGCAACAACATAGTTGTAATTCTACAGCCCTCCTTCAGTGGTGCTTATAGCACATAACCATTATGGGCCCAGGGTTGCAGATGGCAACAGAAACAAAAAGCAAAGACGAGGAGGGGGGGAATGCTCCTTCTCCACAGTGGGAAGCCAAAAAGCATCTTTTTATATTGTTACTTTTTTATTTAAAGTTGCCTCCAGTAGTACTGTGAAGAGTTGCATTGTCTGTCGATACTCTTTCTGCCTGGGCTTCACTAGTCCTATCCCAACAGTATAACTGCTACATCTTAATCCTTCTTTCCCCTCCACTTGACCAACAACCAGCTTCTTATTCTTGTCACTTAACTCTCGACCTAATGCAAGTATGAGAAGGAGTCTACTATTGCGGCAGTAGTATAGTCTTTTAAAAAAAACCACTCCCAGCTGTCACTATGGGTTTGTGCCAGCCAGGTAATGAGCTAGCAAGAAGCAGTTTTTATAAGCAAGTAACGTGAACTGGAAACTTTCCAAGCTACAGCTGCATCCTGAGGGAACTCAGAAGCCCGGGAAGGACCCACAAGGAATGGAGCATTGTTTCTTAAACAGGATGCCACAGCACTGGAGAAAGCACAGAATTCATCAACTGAAACGAGGGAGAGGTTGGAAAAGCTAGCGGGGTCTGGAACTTTTCAGTTTAGGGGGGAAAGACAGCTAAAGGAAGGCTATGCCAGAGGTTTGGAAAATTATAAATACTGTGAAGAGAACAGAGCAGGATTCCCCCCCCTTTCTTGTAATAATAAAAATGGGAACCACCTTCAACTGGTTCAGAACAGACAAAAGAAGATATTATTTCCACACAATGCCTATCATCATCATTCATTGCCACAGGATGTGGTGATGGATCCTTAGCTTAGACGGCTTATTAAAAAAGGGACACGTTCCAGGAAGAAAGCGAGAACAATGGCTAGTAAATGGAACCTCCACCTTCCGAGGCAGTATACCAAATACAAGATGCTGGGGAGGGAAGGGAAGAAACAGGGGAGGGCTTCTGCCTTCATGCCCAGCTTGTGAGCTTCCCAGAGGCATTTGGCTGGTCACAGTTGGAAACAGGATTTTGTACTAGATGGACTCATGAGGTGATACAGTGCTGCTCCTCTTAAGTCTCATTTTTTAAAAAATCTTGCAGTCTCTCTTGGAGGTGAAAAGTTTATCTGGAGCTTTAAGAACCTGCCAGAATGATTAATCTACTAGCGAGTTGCTCAGCAAATGGCACGAGCGTCTCCATTCTGCAGCACAGTCCATCTTACCATTATCGGTTGGGAGTTTTCAAACATGCAAATCAGTTGGAGGGGGGGAGAGGAAGGAAGAGCAGAGAGAGATTGATTTACAAGCAATTGATGTAGCAGTTTCCTTAACTGCTGCTTCTGCTGTTCTCATGTTTAACTTGCTTTTAAGATTTTAACTGCTTGTATTTTTATGGTGTTTTAACAATGCTGTGAACTTGTCTTAAGCATTTTTATGGAAAATGTGGCAAATGAATGTTTTAAAATAAATAAATCTGTGCACTGAGAGCCCCTTTTCCCTATTGCTGATCCTTGGGGAAACAGAGCATTTGAGGCCGAGGGGTCTCTTCCCCTGGTTAAAAGCACCGGATTCCCCAAATGCAGCCTACTATCTTCCTGCCCCTCTGAGTTTCTGCATATTCCTTCCTCTGCTCATGGCAGTGAATTGTTTTGGAGGAGGAGGGTGGCAGACAGATGCAGTCGTTCAGAGACATCTGGAAGATAATTACAGAAGTTTTAAAATTTGCAGTTCTCCACATCTCCCAATGCTTGTATCCCCCATTCAAAGACAAGGTTTCTGTTAATCAGTGGTGTGCATTACCGTTTCAGTTTGCGTCAGAGAGCATATTTCTGTGATCTCTGCGCAATCAGTAAGCTAGGGCAGATGCAACGTGCAGCGAGTCCTTCAAAGTAGATAATGCACCAAAGCTGTCACAAATTGCCTTGATGCTTATCACTGAAGATTCACTGACTTTGAGCAGAGGTAGGCTGATTTATTTATTTATTTTTAAATCCCCTTGGTCCAATATATTTTAAATAAAAGCAACCACGCATAAATCTAAAGCAGCATTCAGATGTCATGGCAAACCTTTTTCTGTTTGTGATAGGCATGGACATGGCCTATTTCCATGCTCATATGTTCCCTCCTTCTGCTCCTCATGTGTGCAGCATGATTGATTTTTGAAGCCTTCATACCCTATTTGCTGCAGTATCTGAATGCAGCCTATCTAATCTGTGTTAATGTATCTATATAGACTTTGAATAAGAACTCAGATTGTACTTTGGTGGATCAAATCAAGGTTAACTGGGCCAGTTTATACCCAAATCCCAGAAGCCAGTGGTCTGTCAGTGGATGCCACTTTCTGCCCATCCTGGCATAAGAGGCCGTATTGTTCAGCACAGGCCAGCAGAGAGGTGTACAATGCAGATTTTCAAAGTCATCTTTAAACAGAGGCTCCATAGGGGGTAGCTTTGTTAAACTGCTGCAGACCACACAAAAATGAAGTTTTCAGGGCAAGCAGTTTTACTGTGCCAGAGCTTTTTGTAGACTGGAATCCACTTCATTGAATGATGCGATTGTCATCCAAGTGCCACAAGACTCCTTTTTCTTTAAACAAAGAACGCAGTGGCAAACTACCTCCCAGGAGCAGAAAAAAATACACCCAGCAAGATTCTAGAGAGGGGAAGGGTCTCACAAACTCTAGGAAGGCCTATGACAAACTATAGAGCAAACACACCTGTACTGTTCCTTCTTTCAGATCATTGAATTTGCAATGCAACCTTGTCCAGGATCCACCCTTTTCACTCTGTATTATCCTTTGGTTGCTTCTCATCCATGCTGTCACCTTCTTGTCATTGCCCTCTCCACTTTATTTAAATGTTTCTGTCACACTCCTCTGTTTCTTCCCTTGCTTTGATCAGAACGGCCTCTTAAGCCATTGAACTAATAGCACAAACTGAAGGTGTTTGCAGGAGAATGTTGGAAAATTACAGCTTTTACAAGGGAAGTGAAAGGGCAGTTTGGCAGGTAAGGCAAAACAAGCTCCCCCTCCCACACCTTATCTCTTATTATTTCTGCTCCCCATTCAATATGGGAGGCAAATACACATGAGCGCTACTGGTGCTAAGTCAGGCCTGTAGAACACTTGTGACCCATCAAGCTGCACAAAGTCCACTCGCGGCTCAAATAAGTCATGTGGTTTCACAGTTTCCACAAAAGAAAACGCAACCCTGTAAAGAAAGTTCTGCAAGAAAGCTAAGTCACAGACAGAGCAGCATCGTAAAAGTTTTGACAAATTGCGAACATCTTCCATAAATGTCACGTTTCTGTGGGTGTTTGCAACGGTGATGGAAAGTGGTATGTTTAGACAGTATTTTGACACTGCTACTTAAACGAACATTAATGGCTGTGGAACGCTCACTCATTCTGCTCTTCTGGGAGCACCATGAAAAAGGCTTCAAGGCCTTCTGCTTCTCTAAAAACAGAGCTGCATAAGGCTTTTACTCTGTATTTAACTCTGCACCATTGCAAAAGGCTATGCCGTGTAATGTGAGGAGGTGCGAGCAGGCAAAAGCAGACAGCCTTCTGGGAGGCATCAGAAGCGATGCAGAGGTTTGCACGGCTAGCATTCAAAGGGTACCAGAAGACAGTCTCCTTGCAAGGGCAACCGGGATGCCTGCACTGTTTCCAGAGAAGTAATGGCTACTTGCTATCAAGGAAAAGGGAAACAGGAAGTGGGTACAGCTGGGGGAGCTGATGATTAAGAAATAGAAGAATGGAGAGGCTAAGGAGGAACACACGGCAGTTTTGCCTTGGACTGCAGCAAGTCAGTGGGGACAAAGACAACAAAGGACGCTCACCATTCCCCCGCCCCTCTTTCTGAGACCACAAGAAACCCCCACCACTGTTCTAACCAGGAGAGCAGATGTCAGTCCCCACCCACCGCCAAAAGTGAACGGCTTCGTACGTATCATGGAATCCGCCTCTTCTGTTAACGACCACCATAATTCCTAAACCTCTTCCTATTTCGCTCCCCAATGCAAAACAAGCTGCATTACACAAGGGCAAGAGTGAGCACATTCTCTCTAGCCACTTCTCTCCCTTGGAAGAATATCATTTCCCTAGCATCTTACACCTGAAGGCCTTGGAAATACAGCTGAGCATCACAAATGCTCATTCTTAGGGGATGCAGCTGAGCTAGCTTCTGTTCAGGAATTCTCAGCTTTCAGAGCCAAAAATTGGGACATCATTGGACACAACGTACTAATAGCACAAACTGAAGGTATCTGCAAGAGAATGTTGAAAAATTACAGCTTTTACAAGGGAAGTGAAAGGGCAGTTTGGCAGGTAAGGCAAAATAATAACATTCGATTTATGGACAACTTAAAACCCACTCAGAGTGATTTACAAAGTATCCTATTATTATCCCCACAACAACAATCATCCTGTGAGGTAGGTGGGGATGAGAGAGCTCTGGAAGAGCTGTGACTGACCCAAGGTCACCCAGCTTGTTATTATAACAGCCCCGAACATACAAACCTGCCTTCTACTGAATTGGATGGCTGGTCCATCTAGCTCAGTATTGTGTATGCTGACTGGCAGCAACTCTTCAAAAGTAAAGGAAGTCTTTTCTGACACATGCAAACCAGAATTGAACCTGGGACCTTCTGCATGCAAAGCAGGTGCTCTACCACTCAGCCACAGCCTCTCACCAAGGACTATATAGTTACGACTATAATGACCTCCCAACTTCCCCATATCTTGATGAAGTAGAGAGCCAGTTTGGTGTAGTGGTTAAGAGCGCGGGACTCTAATCTGTAGAACTGGGTTTGATTCCCCACTCCTCTACTTGAAGCCAGCTGGGTGACCTTGGGTCAATCACAGCTTCTAGGAGCTCTCTCAGCCCCACCCACCTCATAGGGTGTTTTGTTGTGGGGATAATAATAACATACTTTGTAAACCGCTCTGATCGGGTGTTAAGTCATCCTGAAGAGTGGTATAAAAATCTAATGTTGTTGTTGTCGTCGTTATATTATTATTAGTAGTAGTAGCAGTAGCAGTAGTAGTAGTAGTATTTCTGAAGAATCCTGTATCACATGTAGAGGTATGCTTTAAAATTCATGTTTCTGTTGCTACTGAACTAACTTCACTCTCAAATGAACAGCTTGCTCTCTTTTGCTTTTCCTGCTATCCTTCTTTTTGCTTGGTCTGTCCATTCTAGCACTAGGAAAAAATCCCTGTGAATCAAGAAAAAACAACAAACCACTGCCAATATATAATTATTTGCAAAGCACCTTGAAACAGGATAAGACGAAAGCTGGCACAGGAGTGCCACATGCCATAAAGCGACAGTCCAACAGGCTGGTTCAAGAATTTAGCACTCA
Source organism: Eublepharis macularius (assembly GCF_028583425.1). Classification (NCBI taxonomy): domain Eukaryota; kingdom Metazoa; phylum Chordata; class Lepidosauria; order Squamata; family Eublepharidae; genus Eublepharis; species Eublepharis macularius. The sequence goes on from NC_072790.1 coordinate 220,418,818, forward strand.
AGCCCCTCTCCTTTTCAGCTCTTCATTCTTAAGCATCTCCTTCCTAGCAAGCATATTTTGCAAAAGCAAACTGCCCTCTCAAAAGGCTGAAAGGATCCCAAGTGATTCTTTCACATCCTATCTACACAAGAGACCGTTTCTAATTCTGTAGCATTCACAGAACACATGCCTCCTGCTTGCTTCAGTGGCCTGGCTTTGGCAAAGGCAGCAGCTTCTGAACTCTGTTCAACAGCAGCTGTTAAGAGAGGTCACTGGCAACAATGCTCTATTTAAGACATGATAACCATTCAAACCATCGCACAAGGGGAAGCAAGCCGAATCACCTTCAAGAAAAGAAACTGGGAACTGTCTATCAATACACCGTCCCTATGGCCACCCACAAAACCCCAGGAAGAATGCATCTTCTCTTGCAAAAGACGAGGTGAATGGCCATCTTATTGTTTTAAAGAATGGGAGACTTCTTCAATGTTTTTGGTACTGCAACTTCCAGCAGAATTTGTGCTTGGTTGCTGAGTATCTAATCATGCTCAATTTCCACGGCAGCAATAAAAACAAAACCTCCGGCACATGCAATTATGTTTCAATGTGAGAAATGGGTACCATTTCCATTGACTTAAACAGATCAAATGTATTCTGCTCACTGCACGGCCAAATGCTTTAAATCTACATGTTCTATAGGCTCTCTCAGAAATGGCAAACTCAAAAAATATAACCGACTTTTCAGCAGCTATACGAGGAGAACTGGAAACTTCATATTGCAAATTTTCAGGCTCTGAATTTCCATACAGCCTTGGAATGTGTTCTTCCTCAATTATCACTTGTTTGTAACTAAGCATTCACTGAAAACTGAAGAATATGGGGATGGTGCTAGGTAATGTGCTCATCCTAATCAAATCCAGACCATTCCAGATATAAAAAGCATGTTACATGTTGATACGAAGCACAGAACTTAATATCACCACCAACAAACTAAATTATTAATTCTATCCTCTCCTCGGACACCTTCATGCTTTGGGTAGCAGCAGGTAAGACCGCTGCATGTATACTGGTACTTCTCATCACAAAACACACAGGCGGGGGATGATGTACACATGACTTTAAGAACTTGTACAATTACCTGGCAGAGCCTTACCAAATGACTGCTGTGTCATCCGTGCAGTGGGAAACACAACTGCAATTGTGTCTGCCATGTAAACTGCAGAGTTGCCCTTGCACAGGATGTTCCCATTTGAGCATGATGAATTCAGAGCATGCGGGATGGATCCTGTCTCTTTACACCACACACATTTTTTCCGTGTGTGTGTGTGTCTATTATCTTGCAAGACGAAAGGTCCTATGCAAAAGCTGGCTTCTGAATTTGGGTTGTTTCTAAATAAAAGCTGCTTTACTGTCCCCGTTCACATTTTCAGTTATCCCAACACAATTGTAAAATAAGCACAATTTGCTGCTCTGAATATCATGGACTAGGACACTCAAGAGTAAATAGGTGGTTTGGGGAATAGAGCATGCAGAGGGGAATACTGATTACTTTCCAGGTAGGCTATTGCCGAGCTAGCTTGAACAATCCCAGCTGGGTACTAATGGTTTGGACAAACATAACAAGGCAATAGCACAGCCATTATATATTAATGCAACAAGAAAACCAAAAACCAGGAAAACCAGTTCTTTCTAATTGCAAAGCTCTTTGGAGTTCTTCCAGATCTAAAGTGCTAAAAAAAAAAAGAATCTACATTATCTCGAAAGAACTCATTTTGAAACGGATATGCAAGATAAACACACAAAACTCTTGCCAGTGTGCCAACCTTCCCCAGAGTGCCCTACTGATTTAGACTTTGGAATAAAGTATCCAGTGATAGAAACACATCAATATTCGTTGTGGTACCTTAGCATTTCATTTTCTTTTTTAAAGGCATAGAAGAAGGTAAATAGAAGAAAGCCATTTTTTTCTACTGAAATATCAGAGGTCAGTGGATATAGCTGGAACGTTACTGCAGATCTTGCTCAAACTACTAAGACGGGCAGTTTCTCCAATTATCCTTCCCCACCCCGGCAAATAATTTATACACACAACTCTTCGTGCCCTATCATAGAATAGATTTAATACCCTCCCCCCACCCCCTTGGGCAAAGTTTCAGAACAAAACAGAAAGTGGTGTTTTTTCTCAGGAACCTATGGTCCTCTGATATAAAAAAATATTTAAAAATCTGTATGAGTCATGCAAATAAGAAACAAAACTGCTGGGAATATGTTTCTTTGTTGTTTGGCACATTCCTGAGAGAGAACAGTCGAAACGAGTGAAAATGCCGGTTTTCTCGTTGAATGGAGCCATTTAACATCCTTTCATCTTGAAGGAATATACAAGGAAACGATCAATTTTGGACACTGATGAACATATCTAAGGCACTGCAGCACTTTCTGGACCATCTAAACAATATAACTTAGGAACTCTTTGCGGCTTATACTAACCTCCGTCTGTATATTGACTTGCCAATTTGAACTTTATACTTGTTTACACTTACTCATTTGATGGAAGTTGGAATTGTAATTGTTAATTATAATACTGCTTTTGAAAATTTCTCTTTGAAGAATTGTTAAATTTGGATAGCAAGTTGGCTTACAGTGGGGGGTTTCCCTGTATAATTGCTGTCTACTACTGCAGAGCTCCGTTTTTCGTTGACCTGAGAGTTGAAGGCGGGTAATGTCACCAATTGGTAAAGCACTTGCATGTTTCTAAACACCTTTCCTAAAAAGTATATAAGAATTGCCTTGCTGGCGGGATCAGCAAGTCTTCAACAATAGCTGGCCTGTAGCAAGCCAGACAACGGCTTGATAGACATATGCCACTTTTGTCTGATCACTTTTTAAAAAGCTAGCTACAGCAGTGGCCGTCACAGCATCTTGTAGCAATGAATTCCCCCTATCTGTGAGCTGTATGAATTTGCAACATAATAGTGCACTGCTGAGAATAGCCAGAGACATTAAGACAGGTAATATTTTGCAGAGGTACATTTTTGTACCCTTTGCTATTTGAGTATTTATACTTTACCTACAAGGCTGAATCACATGCATACAAAATGTGGACCTTCTCTACATAATATCCGCAAGGCATCTTTAGTGTGTTTGTACAATGGAATGCACATTAACACACACATACACCCCTGAGACACTTACTGCAAGCAACAGAAAACTCCAGCCTTGGGGTGAAAAAAGGTAGTTTATGCCTCAGCAGTGATTGAAACACTTCACCCTGCAGTGCCCTGTAGCAGTTATGAGAGGCTGCTCAAGAGTGGAGAATGTTTTTTTAAAACATGAAGGCTTGCAGCAGCAGGCTGAATATTCATGGCTTACGGGGTTTAATAAGAAACGCGAGATTGACTTTCTCCTACAGGGACCCACTCTCTGCAGAAGTACTAACCCCAGGATTCTGCAGGTGGGCGAATTAATTCAAATTTTATGGACAGAATCTCAGAAGAAAACCTTCTACTCTGAATATACACTATATAAATACACACTTGTTCTTTCAATATATAACAAAAAGACGTTTCCAGTCCACAACTTATCATGCACAAACAACTGCAGAAAAATAAAATAATCCCAGATGGAGACATGTAAATTGAAACCCAGATGGTTCCCAGTGGCTCCAACTGTATTTTATTGGGCAAAGTAAATATTGCCTTCCTACTCTGGCCAAAATCTCAACTCCGACTGACCCCCATGGAGAGCTGCAATGTGTTTCTCTGCAAGTACTTTGTTCCCAGTAGGGTCCTTGAGATATAAGATACCTCATCTGTCATAATGGCTGGCATTTGCCATGTTATATATTGACGTGACTCTTGATGCCAATGGTTTTCTGGGTGCTGCACAAAGACCCATAAGGGCTGGCTTTCATTCAGATACATTAACTTTCCCCACGGGTGAAGGTTCTTCACATCGGATATCATTCAACATGCAGCCCCCATCTGTGTATTTTGAAGAGGCTACAGCCCTTTTGTGAGCTTTGCATTTTTGTTTACCTTGACTTTGCGGCTGTTCTTTACCTTTGTATCTTATGATGTTTAGTGGGCTTTGGGGAGGAGAAGAAACCACCTTGTAGATATTTATATGGAGAGGAGTTCTATAATTTTTTAAAAATGTCCGTTCAAACAAGCAGTGGCTCTCCAGGGTCTCTGGAAGAGGTCTTTCATATCAGCTACTGCCTGGTCCTTTCAGCTGGAGATACTGGAGGGTAAAACCTGGGGCATTCTGCATGCCAATCAGATGCTCCACTACTGAGCCACAGCACCTCCCTACAGGATTGCTTTACGGGCAGTACCGGCTCCTCAAGAAAAATTAGGTCAATGGTACATTTTTTCAATACAGATTTGTATTTATTTAGAAAAAAAATTATGCTGCCTCTCCACCAACCTGCCTGAGGCGCCTTAAAAATAAAAACAATAAAAACAAAACATTAAAATACATTAATTAAAATCCAACATTAAAACCATCATAACATCCAGTATAAAAACAGACCATTGTACAGAACTCTGTCCACACGAACTGTCCCAACAGCGTTATTCAGTGGAACTACCCACCTGCAAAAACCTGGCAAGCCTTGGCTGGACCAATGACTAAGCCTCATCGGAAACAGCACTTCTGCATAACTACAAAGGAGTATCCATAAGCACATATGGCACTTAACTCGGCAATATAAGCAAGGAAACACAGGTCCTTTTCTCTATGAACTTACAATCAACAGGAAGACAAGAGAAAGAAGGGAAAGGCAAAACAGGTGTTGTAGAGCATGGACACTGGATTACTGGTGGGTTCAATTCTCATTGTCTTTCCTTATACTCCCCTTATAGAGTATTCCATATCTGGAGGTGTATGATATGTGCCCCTACAAACTTCATTTTGAGGTTCAGAGCTTTTCAATTTCCCCACAATATGTGTCTTTGGCTTTGTGAATAAGGAACTAGTAAACTGGGAATAAGGAACTGGGAACCAACTTCAGTTTCATGGAGAAAGCAGAGTCAGAGAGAAACTGCAGCCACTATTGAAAAAGAGCATGGGTTGCTTAACAGTGCTGCTTACCCCTCCCAAACTACAGCAAACAAGGCATCTACATGCACACTTCCCTTTATGCTGCCAGGAAACATCCTATGTGGAAGGGCTGAAGCTCAGTAACAGATAACATGCTTTGCATTTGGAAGACCCCTGGTTTAGCCCTGAATATTTCCAGTGAAAAGGCTCTCAGAGAGCAGACACTAGGAAAAACCTTTATCTGCCAGAGAGCCTGAGTAGCCACTGCCAGTTAAGAGTAAATCTCCACTATACTAGGTAGACTAATGATTTTACTCGTTGTAAGGCAGCTTTGAATACACACACACTCACAAGCTAGGTGGAGCATGCCTATTAACCCCATTCAGTAGGCACTCCATTGACTTCCCAACGGTTATCAGACTCAATGCAAGGTATTGGCTATTATGCAGAAAGCTCTGCATGGCCTTGATCCTTCATATCTATAGGACAGCTTCTCTCCTTATACTCCACCACAGCAGCTTCATTCAGCTGAATCAGGCCTTCTGCAGGTGCCAGAAGGTGAGGAGGGCCTTCTGTGGCTTAGGAGGGCTCCTATTCCCCTAGCCTTCTGCAAACTATGGGAAAGGGAATTATTCAGGAGGGCTTTTTACACGGGTAAGAATGCTTTACTGTAAAGAGATGGTGCAGAGAGGTGGTGGTGAAGGTCAGTGACTGCAGACTCTACTACTATGTATCAATTGAGTAGTTTTTACTGTGTTGTTTAATACATTGTTTAATATGCCATGTTAAAATGCTTATGCTTTATTTCAGCATTGTCTTCAGTTCTGTATTGGCTTCTGTTTGAATTCAAATTTCTCCAGTCCATACCCTATTGCAGTGTTGTTTGAATATTTGATCATATTGAGCTACACTGTGCAATTTGCCCAGAATCTCAGTGAGAAAGGTGGACTAAAAAAACATAAATACATAATACATACCTATCCAGGAGAGCCAATAATAGCTACCAGTAGCTGAGGCAGGTCTGTAAAGAGAAGAAGTACTGGACGCTGAACTGTCTATTGTCGAAGGCTTTCACCGCCGGAGAACTATGGTTGTTGTGGATTTTCCGGGCTGTATAGCCGTGGTCTTGGCATTGTAGTTCCTGACATTTCGCCAGCAGCTGTGGCTGGCATCTTCAGAGGTGTAGCACCAAAAGACAGAGATCTCTCAGTGTCACAGTGTGGAGAAGATGTTGGCAGGTAATTTATATCTACTCAGGAAAGTGGGTTTGGGCTGAGTCATCCTGTAGGAGTTTCCCAGGGTGTGGAATGCTAATGGAGGGAGGCATCACTGTATCCTGAGGAGGTTCTTTTGCATATGGATTGGTGCTTGATATGCTAATCTTCTCTGCAGGGCTATTGTGGGATGTGGAGTATTTCGTTAGCCTGGTGTTTTGCAGGGCTGGAAGCCATGCTGTATTCATTCTTAAAGTCTCTTCTTTCCTATTGAAATTGTGTTTATGCTTATGAATTTCAATGGCTTCCCTGTGCAATCTGACAAAGTAGTTGGAAGTGTTGTCAAGTATTTTAGTGTCCTGGAATAGGATACTGTGTCCTGTTTGAGTTAGGCTATGTTCAGCCCCTGCTGATTTTTCAGTATGGCCAAGTCTGCAGTGTCTTTCATGTTCTTTTATTCTTGTCTGGATGCTACGCTTTGTGGTCCCGATGTAAACTTGTCCACAGCTGCAGGGTGCTACACCTCCGAAGATGCCAGCCACAGCTGCTGGCGAAACGTCAGGAACTACAATGCCAAGACCAACAACCATCACTGAACTGTCTATTTATCAGAATAAGAAGCTTGGGAAAGAGATAGGTAATCCCCCACCCCCTAGATTGCCAGGGAACATGTGGGGTAGCCCTCGTAACTTTTTGTGGGTCCCAATTTGGATCTGCATATCGCTATTTGAGTTATTAATGTAACAATAACATAAACCTATACAAAATAATAAAAATAACTGCACTTGAAAGAAATGAGCATGGCTTTGATGACACTAAACTTGGAGGTGCTGCATTGTTACTAGGGCTGTGAAAGAAAAAGTGTTAATTGGTAATATAAATACAAGTGCGTTTTGGAAAGGCAAGGCATTCTGGAATATGCGGTGCGGGCCATTGTTTTTGCCATTCTTTCTAAACCCCAGTCATTACTTCATTCCCATTCCCAGAACATGGTTTAAATGAGCACAGATTATGGGCAGCCAAGGTTTTTTTGACTAGGTTACTGTAATCCATGAAATAGTATGTCCTTTGTTTTCAATGTAAACCAGTGTTCATTGGCATTCTCTCTCTCTCTCTCTCTCTCTCTCTCTCTCTCTCACACACACACACACACACACACACAAATGGCACCCAGATTTTGTCATTAGAAAACGAACGTTGTAAAAGAGCATGTTGTGCAAAGTGTATGTTGGAGTGATCAGGTGCATCGTAGTGACTAAGATTGTGAACTGGAAAGACTCTGGTTCAGTTTTGTCTCAGGGCCAAGCTACACATGACGAATGACACTTGAACAGCAAGTGGATTGAGTGGAGGGCAAGTGAACAGGGAGAAATACACTTGCTGTTCAAGTGTCATTCGTCATGTGTAGCTTGGCCCTCAGCTAGAACTCTCTACATGACCACAGGGATGCTTTTCTCTGCCTCTCATCCTACCTGCAGCTTGAAGTGGCAGAGTTCATGCACAGGTTGAACTCAGCCCATGACAATCAATGGTCATCCTGCCTTTCAGGAATCCTTTCCAGATCCTCTTAAGACCCCTTGGGTTTCTTCCCTGGAAGCCTGCACATTGCAACAACTCTGGGACATGTGGTAGGGCACACAGACAACTCACATGGGCTGCTTGCCAGATCCACTGGCTGTTTTTGGTGCCGTATGTAAACTCAGAATACTTCCCGACAAGCATCCAACAGTCCTGTGATTGCATACTGCAGAGGAGGGTCAGTAAGGGGGGGCATAGTGTTTTCCCAGGAAATCTTGTCTACACCCTTACTAACTTTTTATTGAGGACCCCTGGAACACCTCATCGCTTGTTTTTTAATGATACAATACGTAACCAACTCTCCCTTCTTATCCAAAGCACTAGCCCTTCTCATTTCCAAAGACAGCAAAACATTTTTTTTTTGCTTTTAATTGCTACTGTTATGCTTTTGCAGCTGTTTGGCATCCTCTAATTGCAGGCTATGTCATAACTGCCATTTCCAAACAAGTATTTTGCATTCTATATAGAAGTATTAGGAATATAGGCCAAGCTGGTTGGATTTTGTCTCCCCGCTTTTTTTTTTTTTAAAGCAGAACCCATTTTCTACAAAATGCTGTTTTGCAACTAATTCAGCCTACCATTTTCTCCCAAGTTTTCATAATGAAAATCAGAGCAGATCAGGGAGAGGCAGCAAGAGAAATGCCAGACTCAAGCTGTAAAACTTGCGAAAGAGCAGCCACGCCCTTTCTGTGGTCTGAAATGCCCCTGGCTTATGTCGTAAACCATAAAGGCCAGAGCAGCCAACATTTTTAACTCTACAGTTCCCATCTCACATCAGGGGCCTGATTCACATGTGCAAGCTTGGAAACTTGTTTCCTTGTTGCTGCCAGTGAAAAAGCATCATCTCAAAAGTGATGCAAAACATCACTATCTATAGCAGGTCAGCTCACACATCAGCTCATGACCATGGATGCTGGCCCTTGTTTTTACAGAGCCAACGCTGTTCACCCGTGACCATATTCCTGAGGCCTCTGCAACCCAATCCCAGCCCATTCCAACTTCACACTCCTCCTCCTATATCTCCATTCCCAGCTGCCCCATCCTAACATCTTCAGACATTTCTCAGCTCTGCTCACCTAGTTTTTCCATCTGCCACCCCTCTCCAGCCATTTCAGAGCTCCCAGACTTTTAAAACTCTGTCTCCTCCAACCTGCTCCTGAACTGTCCAACATGACTCTGACACGAGCAAATGCTCCTTGTTTTGCCCAGCAGGGAGTTTTGCATGTAACAATTTTCCTCCAGCCAGCATACATCATTTATAACCCGCCTTTCTCCCCAAATGGAGGCCCAAACCCATCATTCTCCTCTCCTCCATTTTATCTTCAAAACAACCCTGTGAGGTAGGTTAGGCAGAGTGTGTGTGACTGGCCCAAGGTCACCCAGTGAGCTTTCACAGCAGAGCGGGGATTTGAGCCTGAGAGTGTGACAACAAGTGACTTTCTTCATCTGCTGTAGATTCTTCCGCTGTCGCTGCGGCTGAAGCTTCACCGACGCTGCCACTTCCAGAGCAGCTCCCTGGGAGCAGGCAGCCCGCAGGACACCCTGGGAGAAAGTAGCAGCTGCCCGCCCCCAAACGAAGCCCTCTTGTGGCTCTTCAGGCAGTGATTCTAACAGAGAGGGGAAGGACCACTCGGACTTCACTTTCCAGGTAACCTTGCAAGAAAAATCTAGTGTTCTCCACGTGAAGAAAGTCACTTGTAGCTTTGCTCTGAGTCTCTCAGATTCTTGTCTAACACTAAACACCACACCAGTTCTCACTGTTCCACTTCCTCCCATGACGTTAAAAGACAAAAAGATGCAGATGCTTCGTCACTTACCTCGTACATCTGCTCACAAGATGGTTAAAAACAAGCTCAGGAACCAATGTGACTTGACTAGCAAGAGTGGGGGAAATAGGGAAGAGAAAGGGGAAAAAATTCTGACCAGCTGCTTTGCCACCTCAATACTCCACTCCCCATCCAAGGAGTTCCAAGCAACAAGGCTACAATCCCTTTGTGATCAGAACATTTCAGAAGCATACCCATGCCAGCCAGCTGAGAGTATATCCTAGACCAGGGATCCCCACCATGGTGCCCATCAGCACCATGGTGCCCAACAACATCTTTATGATGCCTGTCAAGAGCTTTTAGAAAGTGGGTGGGGCAATGTGAGACTTGACGAGCAGGGCTTCTGATAGGCTGTGTAGATGAAAAAGCATCCTTAAACAGAGCTTTTGCCTGAAATGTTGAAGAGTTACTATTACATATGAAATCTTGTTCTCTGCTATTTTGTGGTTGGCTTTGCCTTCTGCAGCTGCCATTTTGTGATTGGCTCCATCTCTAGTGGCAGCCATTTTGGGATTGAGCCCTTCACCCTGTGTCAGAATTCCAAAGATGCCCACAAGCTCAAAAAGGTTAGGGACCCCCGCTCTAGACAACACCTTAACCAGAAGCTGCTGAGACAGCATGTGTGGGGAGGATGCCCTCTCTTCCAACCCACAGACCTCTCTCTTCCAACCCCTTTCTTCCAACCTATGGGAGCTACAGCCTCCACATGAACAGCAGGTCACCTGGGAGGCTTTGTCTGCACAACTTATGTTTCAGGAAGGGGAGGGCAGGGAGATCAGAGGAGAAAAGCTGTGCAACTGGAACCTTTGGCGACTCAGCATTCATAGGGAGAACCTGGCTCCCATGGATAGGGGAAGGGGGCTTGTGCTGCTCCAGCATTCAGTGAATGCCTGACAGGTGCTTATCCAAGAATAGTAAGTGAGAATGAACCTGGTTTCCTGCCTTCAAATCCAGTAGTCTAGGTGCTGCACCATTTCAGCTCCCCCAGGTTTAGCAGACTCCGTATTGGTTGCTATGGTTTTGGAGGCTGCGCCTACTTCCTCATGCACAAGGGGCTCTGTCTCATTACGCCGTAATTTGTTGGAGTTCATTAGCCGTCTGCTTTAGATGCTTTGATCAGTAATCACTTTGTCAGAGTGGCATTATCGCTGTTCAGCACCTGGTGGTCTTATGATGCTTGAAATTGTTTTCGGGTTAATAGAAAAAAAAGCAATTTTTTAATGATGCCCTTTCTCCCCCTCACTCTCCATCCTTAATTAGGAGAAAAATTTTGCTCCCTCACCTCACACTTTGTTCTAAATAGCCTGTAATCAAGTAATACTAAGTAAAGAAATTAACACATCTTTGTTTACCACTTATCTGAGGAGGGGAAAAAATATTGCACTCCTAAATTCCCACATTAAGTTTTTAAAACTCCTGGGCAGATAACTTAATTTTTTTTCAGGTTAGCCATTCAATGTTAATGAAATGGAAATACAAGCAGGGATATTGTTCTTCAGTGCTAAAAAGAACAAAATTCCAAAATGTAAATGAAATATTTGCATTGTTCCTCTTCATATGATTTGTCGGTATCTTGCCGCACCTGAGTTACCAGGACTCACAAACCAGGAAGTGCAGCTCAAATCTTGTCTCTTCCATGAGCTTACCATGTGGCCTTTAGAGAAGTCTTAGCTTGCACATCTGCAATAGGAGGTTGATGATACAACAACCATGCAAGGCAGGTCAGAATTAAGAATGACTTAACGGTGCAATCCTAAGCAAAGTTACTCCAGTCTAAGGCCATTGATTTCAATGGGCTTAGACTGGAGTAACTCTGTTCACTTCATTCAAAGCAGCTTCCAACCTTTTCAATCATTAAAATGGAACAAAGCATTAAAAAACTACAATTAAAAATATAGTCTGCCTCACCCAACTATCCAAACAACAATCATATAAAAGGAAAGTATGCTGCAAATGCTTGCTGGAATCTAGCCATAGAAGGTGCCTCTGTGAACCTGCTCTGCCCAAACTGAAGTGCACATATTATCTTCCAGGGCAGCCCCAAGAAGAGCATGCTGCAGTAATCCAACCTGCAGGTTATGGAGACATGGCTATATCAGAGTCCAGAAAGAAGAGCTTTCAAATAAGATGTACGTGACAGAAGGCACTTCTAGCAACAGCCTGTATTGGAAGCAGTAAGGCTGGGTCCAAACTATTCGGCTGAATAGACAAAAGTAAGTGGGCATACCTCTTCCCAAGATCATCATCTTACACTGTTTAAGACAGAAACAGTTGCATCTGGAAATTTTGTTAATACAGCTGAAAATACAAATGGACAACCAACAGCTGCCTCCTAATTAACTAGGAATTACTCCTAGGGGTAGCAGCCGGTTACCCATTTATTTATTTATTCATACATACTCCATCTTTCTTCCCAATGGAGATCCAAAATGGTTCACACTGTCTTCTGTCTTCCATTTTTCCTCACAACAACCCAGTGAGGCAGGTGAGGCTGACAGTGTGGCTGGCCCAAGGTTACCCAGCAATGGTTCACGACAAAGTAGGGATTCAAATCTAGGTTTCCCAGATCCTAGCTCAGCACTCTAACCACTACACTGACTCTCCAGCTATCCCTTTTTGCTCCCTAACTTTCAATCACAATATATGCCATACAGCATAGATTAAAATTTTATTTACCTCCATTCTATTAAGTAGAGGGGTTGGATCTGTTCTGCTAACAGCAATGCTTCCCTTGGTGCAAGAAGCCTTTAAGCATCTTGGGCAAAGGTCCTTGCACCAGGGGGGTGTACCACAATTCACTACAAACATCCATGTATGTTTAATATACATAATTCTGTGTTTAATGTATATAACTAAATCCTTGCTTTCCTCATCCCCTTGCTCCCTTACCCACAGACTAGTTTTTCTAGTCATTGCTAAATCCTAGCAGCCTTGGTGAATTCAATTTTACTGTCAGATATGAGCTATTCAGGCCCTGACCTGGATAGCCCAGGAGAGCCTAATCTCATCAGATCTGAGAAGCTAAGCAGGGTCAGCCTTGGTCAGTGATTGGATGGGAGACCTCCAACAAAGACCAGGGTTGCAGAGGCAGCCAATGGCAAACCACCTATCTTAGTCTCATCATAAAAACCCTACCAAGGATCACCATAAGTCAACTATGACTTGAGGGCAGGATTTCATTTTCATGAGCTAATCAGATACAAATCTGGAAAGTTGACAGCATCATGGTAGGGTTTTTTTTAAAAAAACTATAGTTAGAACTCATAATATTTACTGGGTATTCCCTCTCACTGGTTTTATTGCATTTTAATGGATTTTGAAAGTGGGCAGGTTAAAGCTTGCAAAATAAATAAAAATTTGTTTCTACCAACATTCCAACTGTTCCAAACAACGCACAATTCTAAAGAGGCTTTCTTGTCTATGAAAACTCAGTTCATTTCAAAGTACACATTGCCCTTCTGTAGAAGCGAAGGTGTTAAAAGTCCTTAAGTGGAAATGCGAGGATTTCATTTTAAAAGAACAAAAAAACAGCAGGACTAACGTAAATGTTAATGTTGCAATGACATGAACAATTGTAATTCCTTTCACTGCTCCCCAAAACGAATGTTTTCATTTACTTCTGCCTGGGAACGGTGTGATTTACTAGTCAGAAACAATAAGATGAAATATTAAAAATATACATTCATTTCATGCAGTGCTAAGCTCCCAGATGCTACAGTGGCAGCAAGCACCCCCTTCTGCTTTCCAATAAAAAATTGAGTTCTTTTGCCGCAACAACAACAAAAATGCTTTCTATTGCTTGAGAAGACGTGTTATCCTTGAATCTGTCCTCTGTAACTTTGGGTGATTTCTAACCTACCACATCCACAAGCTGAGCATGAGCCTATGGGAAGCTGGTGCACACTTTAATCACTCCCAGACAGAATCAGACCAAGGAGAAGCACCTAATTGTGCATTTGAGTGCAGCTGCTTTCTATTTACTTTGCATTCTCTTGTCGTTAATGACATACACGCGTAGATGCGCGATCCGCTTGAAGGCAACACGATGTAGATAAACCACCCACACCGGGATCTACCACCCCCTACATAAACTGAAAATGTCTGCCGATTCACACTCCCATATCATCGTACTACAGCATTTGTACTAAGCCTGATCAAAATGGCAAGATTAAGCCTTTGGATCCAGATTTCATATGAACTGTCAAGGACACTTTAAAAGGGGGATAGGTTTCAATGAGACGTTCAAATCCATGCCACATTCTAAGAAGGAGGGAGGGGAGGAATGACATGCTTAGAACAGCAAAATTAATTCTCTCACTCCAAAAAAAGTTCAGAGATTTTTCAAAGGAGATGTTTGGATAACTAATGGCTCATGGGTCAAATACACACACATGCACACGACCCACTCCTGAATGCTCTCTGGCTCTTTGGGTTTTATAGGTAAAATGCCAATAGCAATGTGTATTTCATATAAATTGTATTCTATTCCTATCTCATGCTGTTCCGCTACTGTAGAAATCAAAGGGTCAATGGCCAGTCTGCCTGGAGAAGACTTTTTCCAAGGAAAAGCTCATCCTACTCACAAAGACTATGCACAATCTTTTGCAGTTCCATAACTGCAAGGAGATGACTGCCAGGAAACAAACGAACAGTTTTTAAACAGCCTAAACATCTCGGGGGGGGGGGTGTCCAACAAGCAACTGGAGAATAGAATCTCCCTCATCCCAACCAGGAAGTGGGCCATGCCTACTTTGGTGAACATAAAAAAAACACAGAACATACTTTAACAGCACTCAATAAAAAATGCCACCATCCAGGTAACTGCAGTTTAAAAAGTAACACAAAGCCGTTAACAGAAGCTACAGAAACTGAAAACACCGCTTTTCATCAAGTATTCAAACTTTAAAACTCACCATCGTTTTTTTGGCATTTTCTTAATGACCCAGGGTGGGGCAGAATCAATTCCCCCCCTCACACTTCTCCTAAGTCTTGGCTGTTCTTCCATCCCAAGAAAAAAGCTCTGAAGCCAAAGATTAGTCTAGCAAGTGACCACACCTTAAGAGACACTGCTTGATTGCTGCCTCTCTTTAAGTAGCCAGGACCAAATCAGGACAGCTAGCAAACAAGTACAAAGTCACCGTTTTTGGAAAGTCAATTAGTTCCTTGCAGTCCTTATGAGTATGTCTCTCATTCCTCACCTTAAATTTTATCCATGGCTTTGCTCTTTGATCAATAAGCCAACAAAAACTTCCCTTTGAGCCTGTTATCTTCTCCTAAAGCGGACTGCTAAGATACCGACCTCATCCAGGCTTTTAACCTGACCCAGTACTCTTAACTGTACAGTATCATGAATCTGCTTTGCTCCAAATTCTGTAAACAATGACCAGTCTAAAGGTACAAAGTTGGGGGTACTTCTCCAATCACTTAGCACAAAACAGACTCTTGGGGCAAAACTAGCACAGAAACTGTGATGGAAGAAGGTGAACCATATAACTGGTGCATCTCACACACATATCCCTTGGGCTAGAACAGAGCCTCTTCCCCATCCAATGATTGTGCTAAAAAGATTCTCAGCAGCTCAAAGTAGCTGCTTTATTGTGCAATTTGAAGATAAACACACTGAGCTAAAAACATAACACACGTTTTGGAAAGAAGGAAAAAAAGACCTCTGAATTAATTCCATCTCTCTCTGCAAAAAGCTAAATAGCTGAATTTCTCTTACCACAATTGGGACACCAATGTCCGGCCACAGGAGATCTTCTGATGGAAGCTTGGGAGAATTCCAGACTACCACAACCTTATTTAAATAGGGGAGACCATTGAGCCTCTCCAAGGAGTTCATTAATACTTCCTCTCGCTCGTAGGTTAACATTACTACTGTAAACTGCTCCCTGGGGACATTGCCACCTAATGCAGCTTGGAACTCCTTTCCAGAGCCACCAGCTCCTCCACCAATAGGCCGAAATCCAGTTCCAGACCCAAGAAACTTGGCTTCTGATGGTAAGACAGGATCAAAGGGTGTGTGGGGAAAGAGATGGAAGGGCCCAGGAGCAGAGTTCCAATTTCTGTAAATATCCATTGCTGTGAGGGTAAAATTGCGCAGGTATTTGGGAGATGAGTAGGGCGGCTCTGTTTCCACAGGACCCAAGTCTAAGTCCCCATTGTCGGCCATGTTGGGGTCTGTGCCCGCAGCTTTGCCAGACCGGTGAGGGATCTCCACGGCCACTTCCTCACGAATGGGAACAGCTGGGATTTGGATTCGAGTCCTTATGATGGCCAGGACTGTGCTGAAGACACTTTCTGAGGTGGAAAAATAGGTCTCCCACAGGAAACGGCCCTGCCTCCTCATGGCCAAGAGGTCATTATCAGAAATGCTTCGCAGAAGAAAGTGCACTTCTGTGATACGTGGCTTTGGTATGATTAAGGCTGCCTCGTTCCACCGGATCACATCATGATAGGGCAGCTGGACTTGCTCTCCAAGGATCACTGGGATAGCTCCAACTTCCAGTGCCTCAAAGAGTCTCATTACACACCCAGCGGAGATCACAAGGTGGGTGTCCCCTGGGGTGATTATCAGTGCAAAAGTAGATAGTTTCAGTAGCTCTAGTCTGTCTTCCCTTTCCCCACAAAGAGCCCACTCAGTGGGCAGGCTTGCCTTCGGCTGGTTCTTACAAGTAAATTCTACCAAGACAAAGTCCAGCTTGCTGTCTTGTACAGCCTTCAGGGTGGTAATGATCCTGTCATCATAGTCTGCGGGGGCATTGCCTTCAATTTCTTCCTCGAACGAACGTACTTCTTGCAAGCTGGACCGGAGAGACTCTACCTTTTCTCCTTGGAAACTGAATAAGTATTTCCGCTTGACGGGCACCTGGGGTGGGATCTTTAGGAAATTAGGTTCAGACATTGCATGGACCAGAGGAGACGCAACAATATCAAAACCTGGGCGATACTGTACATCATAAAAAGTGGACTGGGCAATCATGGCCCGTCCTGTACTAATGTTATAAAGGAAGTTCTGAGTCTCAGACTTCCTGGATAAGTTAATAATGAGATGGTTGTGTCCATCAGATCTCCAATACGGCAGAGAGTGCAATTGTTGCTCTATTTCAGTAGGTTTTGGCGTTATGGGCTCCTGAATTTCTCCCACTAAGATTATGTACACACAAGCAATGTTTGCATTTTCAGTAACATACACATTAGTTCTGACAGTTGCCTCAAACGCTTGCTTAATTAGAGGGTCTAACAAGCTCCCAAAATTATACTGGTCACTGTTATAGACATATACTGGGAATCCAGAAGTTAGTGGGCAACGTGAATAGTCAAAGCAGTTGTGTAGCCGGCAGTTCCTGTTGGATTTTGGCAAGGGGAAGTTAGAATCATCTTTCTCTGGTAGCAGCCGGATAGGCAAAGAGAGCTTGGGCTGGTTTTGGGCCATCAGTTCTTTGTACGAATGTTCTGTTTGACTGATGACGTTCTTCAACTGCAAGAGATCCTGCTTAGCGTTCTCTATACTCTTCTTGCAAGCTTCAATCTTGAGGTTCAGTTTGGCAATCTCACTGTTCAGCTCCTGCCGCTTGGCTTCCAGCTGAAGCAGCTCCTCACTCACCGACTCTCGGATGCGGCACAAATCCTGGACGTGCTTCACCTCACATAGCTCATTGCCTGTGCGTGGGCCAAAAATACGTTTGCCAGCATCATCGGCATCATCTATGGTGGTTAAATAGTAATGGGCAATAAGGGGAAAGAAGACCAGGATGATGAACAATGTGAAGCTCAGCCAAGTGAGCCGGATCCGACTGGACCACCGTAACATCCAGGGCTGACCTCCATTCCCCACACCCCCATTCCGCAACATGGTATACCCAGTCATGAGTCCAAGAATCACGTTGGATCAGTAGCCATAACCAAAGCGTTTTTTATCAGCAAATCTCCAGAATGCAATGTTATTGTGCCAGCTTGACAAAGGGCCAATAGAATGGAAATTTCATCTTCTCCTTGGGATGATGGATACAACTTTGAACCCACGGAAAACAAATCATCAAACTCTTCTCCTTGACCGTCAGTTAGCTGGGTGTTGCTAGGAGAGCAGTGGCAGTGTTGTCGTAGCGATGAGGAGTTTCCTCGGGGCCAGAGAAAGGTAACAGGAGCAAGGCTGCCGTTATCGACACCTTCAACATTCTGTATTGCTGTTCAAGGAACAAGGCACGCAGGAAGAAGCTCACACACTGGAATCCCTCGTAGCCATTTCACTGTCAGTATTCCATCATTCCTAGAAGACAGCAATGATATATCAGACAGGTCAAAAACGGCCTATTTTTTTTTTATTAAGGTACAGAAACAGAGACAGCTTTTACAGCATCAAATTGCCCTATTATTCCCTAAAACTGAGCTACGGCGTGCAAAACAGAACTAAAGCAAACACAGCCTCGGGCTGGGTTAGATACTTTCCAGACTTGGTATGAGAAAGAACAACTCGGGCTAGCTCAAATACCCATCTCCTCACCATCACCCTTCTTTTTGAGTAGCAAGGAATGTCTAACCCAACTGAATACAGCACTGATTTACACTCAGGATCTCCTGGGACTTGCCTTGGAACCAAGAACGGCGCGATGCAGATCCACTCATACCAAGCTTAGAAAATAATATCTGACTAGCCCTTGATTTCATCTGATTCAGGCATCTTTGGCAAAGGGTTTGGATGCTCAATAATCAGAATAAAGGAACAGCTGCAAACATCTGATTTTCTGGTCTGGAAATAACAAGCAATTTTATCTTTTATGTGCTTTGGTTCCTGTATCATTACAAAGAGAGATTAATCTAGTTTTGCACTGTTTTGGATGTAAGTGATAATGAAGAAAGGACACAGGAAAAGTCATTCATACTTCCTCTAAACTGGAAAAAAAAAGAAAAGAAAACCCCAGTATAAACTGATAGGCTGCAGATTTAAGAGGAGGTGTGTGTTTCTTCATACAAGACATAATTAGCTTAAGGCATTTATTGCGGCAGGAAGTCCTCACCAACACAATCAAACAGCTTTTTACAAGGGTCAGATGAATGCAGGGAGGAGAATACACCTTCTTGATGGCTGTCCCTTTGTGGTAGAGCTGTCTAACTTTACAGCCGTCATTCTCAAAACTTGAGTAAACCAGCAACTCTTGTTTTGATTTGAAGTGTTTGGGAGACCCCCAAGCCTTCTTTTCCTCTCATGCCAGCAGCCAGGCAGACCCTTTTGAAGTGAGGGGCAACCTGTTTACGCCCCACTCTACCCTCTAGCATCCTCAAAACAGAAGAAAAGAGCAAGAGTTCAGTAGCACCTATAAGACTAACAGCTGGGAGGGAGCTCAAAAAGATCCTTAAAGATAAAGACGTCTCTCTAGGGACCAAGATCAAGATAATCCAAACTATGGTATTCCCCATTGCCATGTATGGAAGTGAAAATTGGACAGTGAAGAAAGCTGACCGGAAGAAAATGGATTCATCTGAAATGTGGTGCTGGAGGAGAGTTCTGCGGATACCATGGACAGCCAAAAATACAAATAAGTGAGTATTAGATCAAACCAAGCCTGAATTCTCCCTAAAAGCTAAAATGACAAAACTGAGGCTAGCGTACTTTGGTCAAATCGTGAGAAGACAAGATTCTCTGGAAAAGTGAATAATGCCAGCAAGAGTGGAAGGCAGTAGGAAAACAGGAAGACCTAAAACAAGATGGCTTGACTCAATAAAAGAAGCCACATCCTCCAGTTTGCAGGATTTGAGCAGGTCTGTTAAAGATAGTACGTTCTGGAAGTCTTTCATTCATAAGGTCGCCATAGGTCAGAGGCGACTTGACAGCACATAACACACACAACATAAGACTAACAACATTTGTGGTAGGATATGAGCTTTTGTGAGTCGCAGCTCACTTCTTCAGAAGAAGGTTCTGAAGAAGTGATCTGTGGCTCACAAAAGCTCATACCCTATCACAAATTTTATTAGTCTTATAGGTGTTACTGGACTCTTGCTCTTTCCTACGGCTGCAGACAGACTAACACAGCTACCCATCTTGAGCCACCCTCAAAACAGTACAGCAAGACCCACATTAGCTACATTTTTAAAAGTAAGTTTGTTTTTGTCATTTCTACATGCTCTTGAAGCTCAGATTTCAGAAGGCAGCCGATTCTATAAGGCTATAGTTAAAAGGTCCTCACTCCACTTCTCACCAAGCTCACTCCTCGGTTGGAAGGACGGAATTTTTAGCTGCAGATAGCAAGGAACTTCCGTAATGGTTAATTGTTTCAAGCCAGGAGCCAACTGAACAGGGGTGCGAAGGGGACTGTGGAATGGCAACAACTATATAAAGCTCCCACCTTCAAAAGGGGAGGCAGTCAATTCCATGCACTTCCATTGAGGTGGAGAGCCCCTACTTTCATTCCCCTACTTTCATTCCTAAAAAACCAGAGTTCCTGGATTCCTGGCAGGGCAGGCAGCCCATGCAGGCAGAGGGAGGGGAGATTCCGCTCTGTTGGAAGAACATCTTAGTGGCATCCTCTGCACATTTGTCTGCCTTTGGTATGCAGCGAAGGCAACTGTCAGTCAAACTCTGTTAAGTCTTCAAATTAGCACGTTACTATCATTTTGCCCCTGGGTCCCACTGCCACCCTGATGTCTTACAGAACAGATGGAGTTTATTGGATATAAAAACATGTGTGGCATCTAATTGACTGAAGCAACAGACTGTTTTCCAAGGGAATCGAAAGCATCCCATAATTCTCTGCCAGGACAAAAAGTGACTCTTGAATAGAGAGGGCACATCCAACTTTAATTCTAACCTGTGTCCCTTTTTTCACCTCCCAGCTCTCTGTAGTCTTGCCTTCTGCCCACCATATCCTTCCATTACGGTATTTCAGGCACCTCCTCATCCTGGCTTTCCCTCTGCAACCCTCCTTCCCCTTTCTCAATCTTTTCTCTTCCTTACTACTGTGCCTTCGCTAGCTAAGTTATAAACTGGCAGGGAGTCTTCATCTTTTAATTACTGTACAGCACATCAAGCTGTTTTTGATGTATTATAGGCAAGTCATATTTATCCCAGGAATGAAAGATAAGCGGCTCCTCAAACAGGTACAGAGGATCACAGGGGCAGGTGGGTGTCAGCTAGTACCATACCCAACAGAGAATATCCCACCCCTATGTTTTCAGCAAGCACCCATCCCACCTGCCCTGGAAAAATATCCACCACAACCCCCAACTATGAGCAGAACCACAAGTGACAAAAGGCACAGATTGGACACTTGTCAGCTTCCCTCAAGTTTTGATGGGAAATGTAGGCAGCTTGGCGGAATGTTGGACAAGTGACAGTTGAAAAGTCCATTGGACAGCAGTCAGAGAGCGAAGCTGCGAAACCAGGATGCCTACATTTCCCATTAAAACTTGAGGGAAGCAGACAAGTATCCAATCTGTGCCTTTTGTCACTTGTGGTTCTGCTCGGTCTCTGGCAACCTCTGGAATTATAAGTGGGGGGGAGAGAAAGAAACCCCAGTCCTGCTGCAAGAAGGGAAACGCCTACGTGATATCAATGGGCCACAACTGGGGTACATGAACAACAGAAATGCATATATTTATAAGCCAATTCCCAACAGGTTATTACACTGTAACATGACCAAGACAGAACTCAGAATCGTGTATCTGCCTACAAGACGCGGCATTATACCCAAGTGGCGCCAGCTTTCTAGGATGACCACAGAGCTCCTGCAGTCCCCTCTCTCTGCTGGAAGTGCTTTCTATTCTCTCTCTTTCTTGGTATCAGCACCTACACCCTAGATCAGGATAAAAATGCATGTCTTTTTATGCTTGCATCATTACAGTCAGACATGAATTTGCTTTACCCAACTAATCTCCAAGTGGGGAGGGGGGGGGAATCACACAACAGAGATTTAGAAGTGGCCCTCAGAGAATTCATTATTCACAAGATGCTTCATATCAGAAAGGTACTCCAGATTTGTTGAGTGCCTAGGGAACCATAGCTGCATCAAGTGCTGTTTTGCTTCACACCAGGTACTGCCTTCCTCGATTCTAAGACACAGAGTCGTTTTTTTTTTTTTTTGAAAATTTTTTTATTGGGTTAGAACATTATTTTTACATTTACATTCAATTTTCCCCAATTTTTTCATCTCTAACCCCCTCCCTTTCCCCCCCTTTTTTGTTGACTTCCAACAGCTTTCCCACCCTTTGTCCCCTTTCCCTTATTTTTATTAGCTTCCTCTATCTAAAACAAATATATATTCTCCATTATTCTAAGCAGTACATCCCTGACTATTTTTAACATTGTATGCCCAAACTGTAAGTCTTTGTTTCCATCTTAGATAAACAATTTATCCCATTTTTCAATTTCAAATATTTCTATATATCATAAACCATATAGATCATACATTCATTTATATCAAACAATTTGACTTATTCTCTATATATTACTCATTCTATCTTTTTGTAATAGTTCTATATATCTCTCATCACGTAGTCAATCAATTTGACCCATCTATATCTTCAGACATTCAGTTTGGTACTTACCAAAAAGAAAGAAAATATTGTTAGTTAATCAATCCTTATATTTAATCCTTATAGTTAATTATTTTCTCTATGTTCTATTTATTAACCTATATATATCTATATATATATCAATCTATTAATCTGACTGCTTATTAATTCACATTTATCTCTTCTCCCCCCGGTAAAGTCTCCCCCCTCTACTACACAGAGTCGTTTTTTTTGGTCAGACAAGAAGTTTCGATTCACAGTCGTAACATCACCTTAAACGAGCAAAACTCAGAAAAGGAACGAGCAAGACTGAGAAGAAAAAGGGGCTTGACTCAACCTAGAATTTGTTCATTAACACACTGTTCATGTTGGACTGCGCAATTGTGACACCATGTGCAATTCCTCTTGGGCACCCACTCATGTGCACATAAGCACATGTGTTTATGAAGTCTACGATCCTTCCCCCTCCAAGAAAAAAAATGGGTAACTGCAGGAAAATAGGTACGCAGACATTTAAATCACATTTGATGATATAGGCATACTCCAAGGCACACATACAAGCCTAATGCCTCATCAGCCAAAGCTTTATATCCCACTCCATTCCTCAAAACAGCCAGTTTAATGGTTTAAAAAAACAACACAAGATAGTCTAATAAAAGTCCAGTTTAGACAGCTGTAACAACCAGCTTTCAAGCATAGCCTGATGCACAGCAGGGCTGCTCTCGCTGGGGTTGTTACAGGGAAGGGGAAAGGTCTGGCCAGTACACTGACCCATGTGAGAAATAGGGGAGGGGTGGCACCGGCATTCTGTTCTCTGCCTCTGCTTGACAGGCATCTTGGCACTTCCTGTTAAAAAGGGGGAAAGTGGGGGGAAACAATCTGAGAACCCAACCCAAAAGGTTGAGACAACACCAAAAATATAAAATAAACTATGATACAACTATTTATTGCACATTGCACAGAATCTTTGGATTAAAAATGACATATATAGGATATCATTAAAAACTCAGATAATATAAAACAACAAGATGAAATTGCATGTCTAATAACAGAGAATCATAATAATGGTTACCAGGGCTTTTTTTCAGCTGGAACATGGTGGAACGGAGTTCTGGAACCTCTTGAAAATGGTCACATGGCTGGTAGCCCCGCCCCCTGATCTCCAGACAGAGGAGAGTTTAGATTGCCCTCCGCCCTCTGTCTGGAGATCAGGGGGTGGGGCCACCAGCCATGTGACCATTTTCTCCAAGGGCAACCCACTGGGTTCCACTATCTCTTTTCCCAGAAAAAAAGCCCTGATGGTTACACATGTATATTAACCAAAAGACCTAACATGTTTTGGCCCTAAGGGTCTTCTTCAGTGGTCAGATTTATATTGACACACACATGAAACAATAACAGTACTAAAAAAAAATTCTTTTTCAGGCCAGGCAGGTTGTATATGGCTCCTTAAATTGATTAAAAAAATATTGATGTAAGGAAATTACAACATACTAACTGATACCAAAAATTATATATTTTTACAGAAAATCGATATAAAGAAAAAGTGAAAAAATATTTTAAAAGTGAAGCTCCAAATAATGGTTATAAATCAGTTCTGCACAGACTGAAGAGCCATAATAACAAAGGACTACCATTCTGTAAATAAGATGAATGGCATATCGTAAATATGTAGTTCAATTAGAATGTTAATTAAATAGCATTAACTATGTCCCAATAAAAGTCAGAAATATTCCTGAAAATTTGCATAAACAGACCTCTCCTGGACCATAGTTAAATTCCCAGTGTGTCTTGGTGTGCAAACCAGAGACCTAAGTTTGTGTTCATGTGCAAACCAGACAGAATCCTAAGATTCTGTGTACTATGCAAGAAATAGTTGTATCTTAATTTATTTTATATATTTTTGTTACTCAACCTTTTGGTTCCTGACTTGCAGTTAAAAACCAGAAATGATGTCATTGCATTGGAGTGACACTCTAAGATTCACCTGTGGATGACTCCTAAGGTGTCCTCCTGATGGCACTTCCAGTTTTGCTCCAGAAGTGACACTGTGTTTTGGCACAATGTCAATCAAGTTGCCCCTACTCCCAGATGCTCCTGCTGGGTTGCCAGTGTGGTGTAGTGGTTAGAGCATCAGACTAGGATCTGGGAGATGCTGATTCAAATTTCCCTTCTGCCATGGAAACTTGCTGGGTGTGCTTGGGCCAGTTACACACTCTCGGCCTAACCTACCTCACAGGGTAGGTTACACACAGGGTAGGATACACACACACACGTCTACCAATATAGGATACACTTCTTACATCTCATGAAGTAGGCTCTAGTTCACAGAAACTTTATACTACTTTTTAGCAAGTACATCAGTAAGAAATGTATTTCTGTTTTGTACCTATACCTTTACCTAGCATAAAAGCGGGGACAAAATGGGTTATATAGTGTTGCTGGATGATGAATAATGAGATCATTGGGAGTGATTTTGCCATATATTTTTTAAAAGATTGTCATTTGTCATATAACATGAAGCTTAATGCCTACAGTAGCAAGGCAGCATTTACGAAAGGATATTAGATTTTCCATCAATACATTAATTATAACAACCCACTGCTTGACAAGTGTTTAAAAAATAATTAAATCTAATAAGGGGGGAGGAGTTCTAACTTCTGTTCCAAATGAATAGCCACTAAAATAGATTAACATTCCATTACTGTGCATGTAAGGGGGGGGAGCATCTTTTTACTACTTTGATACATCATGAGTAAATTTACAACAGTCTCCAGCCAGGTTAGAGACGAGAAGGAATTGAGACCAAGACTGAAAATTAAGGGAGGGAGGGAGCAGAAAAATTACAAGCGGAGAGAAAAGAATGAAGCCAGATCATGAAAGTACCAAAACAAAATGAAAGAGAAAAGTGTGGAAAAGAGGGAGAGCAATTAAGGAGAAGGAAAAGTTGTTTTATTTTGCTACAACACCCTAATGGATTTACAAGATGGAAAAAAAGAAAAGGGAAAGGACAGGCTGCTAGAGACAGTGACCTTGTGAGCGAGCTGCATCCTGGCAATTACTGCAGCAGCCATCAGCTGTGCTAGCTGGTCTTGCCTTGCTCCAGTGTTGACCTGGCTGATGGGTTTAGCAGGATCTGATAGGGAAGGGTCTGCCTCAGCCTGGTAGTCAACTTCGCAGAAAGGCACGGTGAACAGATAGTAGAGTGACTGCTATTTATTCTGTGATCTTCTCTGCACTGCTAGTAGCACAGTGCAAAACCGTTTTAGAAAAAAATAGATAGGAATGCATTCACGGAGCGCAACATGACTCTGGCTTCAGGGGCCCTCAAAAGCTGATGAGCCTGGGGAATTTTGTAGCCACAGTCCCCCTCTTTTGGCAGCCCTGGCCCTTTTTTAAGTTCAGCCCAGCTTCTGTAATCTCATCGCTGGACTACTGCAACACACTCCATGTTGTCTTGTCCTTGAAGACCCCCCAGAAACTACAACTGGTTTCGAAGGTGGCAGCCTGCCTACTGTAAGGGACTAGCTGGCGGGAACACATCACCTGTTTTCAAACTGCAACACTGGCTTCCAGTTTGTTTTCAAGTTCAATTCAAGGTGATAACCTTTAAAGCCCTCCACGGGCTAGGAGCCAGTTACCTGAAGGGCCACCTCTCCCCCTCTTTTGCATGCTTGTGTCAGGGTAGATAATCCATCAGGCTCCTTGCCAGCTACGTAAGATTATGAGTCTACCCATACAAGAGATAACAGCTAAGACTAGCACAGACTGATCACTTTCAAATTCTGAAGCTCTCCTCCGGCAAGATCACTTTGGTATTTGGAGTGAGCTATCCTTTTAATCTTTTGCTATCCTGTCTCCCCTCTCCCCCCCTTTTTTTGACCACATCACTCACTTGCTTTCATCTAACATTTTACTTTGCTCTCACAACTGGGAGAAGCAAGTTGACAAGTAAGATATGGAAGGCCCAGAAGGAACTTCCAAAGATTCATTTGTATCAACCAAACCACAGATTAAAACAAAGAAAGCAAAAATGCCAACATTACAGGCCTGCCTTGCTTGGACTTCCATGGGTATTTTTTAAAAAAACCTTCTCTTTAAAACCTTGTCTCATGCTGTCCAATTGCACTACTTGCACTACTGTCCAATTGCACAATTGCACTACTACCTGTAATCCACCTTCAGTCTCAACAAGAAAGCCGGATTACCAATCAATCAATAAAACCTATAATCAACTCAACTCTGGAAGCCAGAATTCTACTCCCTAATGGGAGGAGTTGTAGAATCTCCTCCTTAAAACATACGAAGCTAAAGTAAGGATTCTGTCAGGGCTTCTTTAGGTTTAGGCTGGAACACGCTGTGCTCTTTCACCATAGAAAGAGGAGTTAGCCGTGTTAGTCTGTAGTAGCAAAATAGAAAAGAGTCCAGAAGCACCTTTAAGACTAACCAACTTTACCGTAGCGTAAGCTTTCGAGAATCACAGTTCTGTGATGAAGATAACTGTGATTCTCGAAAGCTTATGCTACAGTAAAGTTGGTTAGTCTTAAAGGTGCTACTGGACTCTTCAATTTCGCCATAGAAAGGTTCCTATTCATCACAATGGAAATAGTACCTCCATATAGATCACATATGAAGCTGCCTTACACCAGACCATCAGACCCATCAAGGTCACTATTGTCAAATGGTCAGTGGCCCTCCACAGTCCCAGACAGAGGTCTCTGACATCACCTACCGCCTGGTTCTTTTCACTGGAGATGGAGGGGATTGAACCTGGGACCTTATGCACACAAAGCAAATGTTCTTCCACTAAGTCACAGCCCCTGCAGAAAACTTTTCACACACATGCACCCCAAATCCTGAAAGCAAAAACAGGAACAAGGATCTAGGAGATCCAAGTTCAAGTTCCCACTCTGCCATGAAAGTTCGCTGGGCCAGTCACACTCTCAGCATAACCAATCTTACGGCGGAGAATAAAATGCAGAACCACGTAAGCTGCTCTGAGTCCCCATTGGGGAGAAAGGCAGGATATAAATGAAATAAATAAACATGTGCAAGTTCTGTTTTGCATGTAGCACTAGAAGCCGTAGCTTTCTTGCATTTCACCTCCCTCTTTAAAACATGCAAATCTGGGCTAGATTTCAGTGGTCGGAGTTAACTTGGTAGGGTGTTAATTCCAAGACAATATTTTACAACTCGTGGGTTGGTTTTTATTCTCTTGGTTTTATTGTCGTTCATGTTTTCAAAACACATAGGAAAAGTAGGTTCAAAATCTAAATAATTTGTTTTTATTTCTCCAGGTTTGAAATGTTGAAACTCAACCTCAGCTACTGGGATCACCACCTAAAAACAAGATAAAATAAAAACAGAAGCGAGAGATTTAAGAGCCACACATATGGAGCCGGGAGAATGGGAAAGCTGCCAAAAAAAGGCTGGATAATTTTGTTGCTCCATTGAAGAGCCATCTCAGTCCATTAGCCTTTCATTTTCTGCCTTGCACCTTGGACTTTAAGTAAGAGCCCATCAGCAAGTCATTAAAGGGCTTTGTACAAAGATTCCCCTAATAGAGCGCTAATACTAGCTGGCTCTGAACAGCAAACTAATTTTATATAATGGTTTTTCAAAACTAGACACAAAAGATGCACAAGTATTGAGGTGACAAGATGTTCTCGCTTTTTAAAATTAGACCTGCCTACCAGGAGAAGGCGGCGGGGGGGGGGGGGGAACTGTGCCAACTTGCTTGCGTGCACACTGATTCCCCTGAAAAGCACATGGAAAAGGGGAGTGCTTTTAATTTGTGCAGCAATAATTCCAGTGGCATGGATAGAGATCACACATCTGTGTGCCATGGCATGGAGCTTGAATAAGGAGCCCTGAGGATCAGACATCAGCCTCCCTCTGTCCCTGTGTTACTGATCAGAGGAGAGAATTTCAAGCACTTCATCCTGGGACACTTGAAACAACTCGGAATCTTCCTGAACTGTAGAACTCAGCAACAACTCAGGCCAAATCCAGGCCAGACCTCCTGGATATAAAGCTCCCAGATCAGTTCTGCTGTCATCTCTCACCCAAGACAGGGTAGGCATCAGATTCTCCCACATGTTATCAATCTTACTACTTCCTGCCTGCCACCTGCCCCTGGTACTTGATCGCTGCTGAGCTCAGAGAGTGAAGCTTGGTGGGTGGCGACTATGAAAGCCTCTCTAAAGCTTACAGCTGAAATGGACAAACGAGCAGAGACACGGAACTGTTTTCAGTCTCTGCTTCAGAGAAGATACACCAGAAGGGAAATCACAAACAGATCAAGCCAGATGACCTTTTATTCTTGCCCCCCACAATACCCATAGCTATAGGGGCCAAAGTATTGCATCACTGGAAGCACTGCTTCACTTTAAAAGGACAACAAATTCCCAAGTCTATAGCAAGTTATGTAAGTGATTTCAAGAACTCCAGGAAACCCCACAAAGACCTTCTCCTAGAACCTCATCTTTATGGCCACTGGCAGCAGTTTCTTTCAAAAGAATTTCAAGCATCTGTTGAGATGATCTCCTCCCCAGTTTTTACTACTCTGCTTAAAAATCCCACACACCGAATACACCACTGTGCAGAAACCACACTGTGTAGGAACGCACTCTCCCCGCCAGCCATTTCTTCTCCTCACATCTGGAAACTGAGAAAAAACACCTTCCCTGTCCTCTAGGATTTATTGCCAGCGGCCATTCTTTCCCCCTCTCTGCCCAGTCCACACATTTTTTATAAAACAAACTGCACACTGGTTTTAAGGGGATTTTGTTGGAGTGGTTTTACGTAAGATGCCTCAAAGGACCACTTTCAGCAGGACGGATGTGCTATCTAAATTTAATGAGCTGCCACAGCAAGTCAGACCGATGGTCCATCTAGCCCAGGAGCATCAACCCTGACTGGCAGCTGCTCTCCAGGGTCTTAAAGACAAGCATGTGAGGGCTGCTTTCTGAAATGCTTTTAATGATCAAACATGCCTCCCCTGTAGACAGGGCATCCTGTGAATCTCCCAAAACATGTCTGGTGCTACTGCAGCACGTGAGCCTGAAGGCCCAATTATGGCCTCCCTGCCTGCCTCTTCCATACCTCACTTGGGCCTCCTCCCTAGCTTAGGTGACAAGGGGCTAAGAATCCTAAAGGCCCACTCACACTCTATCCCTGTAATACACCAGCAAACTAACACACACACAGACCACATTTGGATGCTCCTTACATTTCTCAGTGCTATCGTGAACTGTTGTTACCAAAGTGGGATAAGATGATATAAGTTTGTGAGGGGTTTTTTTTTGTAAGCCCAGTACAACTTGGGTTTTTTTTCTATATTATACTGCTCAAGCCAGTCCTCATTATGTTCTCCACAAGTTGAGTACTACTGCACCCAAAAGGTCACCAGATACCCATCACAAGCTTCCCTATCCAATAGCTTTGGTACGGGTGGATCTCGTTCTATTGAGGGCATGCCTTATTGGACTGTCCTTTGTAATGGGCACAATAATTCCATTCTCAAGAATAACAACTTGCTTACACTGGGGAGCAAAAATGCACTTGGACAGAGAGACAAAAGCTACATTATTAACAAGGTTGCAAAACTTTTCCCTGACTGCTGCCAAAAATCAGATTCTAAAAAAATGACCAATACTGCCTGACCCCCAAACATGCTTTCTTTGCTCCACACCTATACCTATCTCTACAGTTCCCCTTGGTTGGGGCTTCCCAGTTGCTCTATGCTCTTCTGCCGGGTGCCCTTCTGTGCTCACAGTGCCCATCCTTTGTTTCTGCGCATTCCAAACAGCAGATATATACACCACTTAGGAAGCTGCCAGGAAGGAAAACTGCTATTAGGTTCTGCTTCAGAAGTGCTGTTCCCTACAAAGTGCAACCCAAGAAAGACAAAGAAGTTTGTCTAATGACAAATTCGGCCATAAGCATCATGAGGAATAGCATCTTTCCTGCAGTACCTGCTAGAGGCATTTACTGTGATTCTAGTCTTGAGGATGGAGTATGCAGCAGAACACGGCTGCTCACTCTTTAATCCCTCTAAGTCATACCCCAAAAGTTACTGATACTGGACCAATAACAACATTCGATTTATATACCGCCCTTAACACCCACTCAGCGTGGTTTACAAAGTATGTCATTATTATCCCCACAACAAAACACCCTGTGAAGTGGGTGGGGCTGAGAGAGCTAGAAGCTGTGACTGACCCAAGGTCACCCAGCTGGCTTCAAGTGGAAGAGTGGGGAATCAAACCCAGTTGTCCAGATTAGAGTCCCGCGCTCTTAACCACTACACCAAACTGGCTCTCACTGCATATCGCACACATTTACAAACTTAGTTGTGTCATCCTGAGATCTAGAAATTAGCTGGATTTTGTGGCTGTGCAACACAATTACATGCGAGAGATCTAAAAGGTCTCAAGAGACTTAAGAAGTCTACTAGGTATGAACACCCACGGATAAAATCCATTACCATCCAGTAGAGGGCAGCGGTACTCATTTCCTTATCTGAACGCTGCGCATCAAAAGCAGCATTCCAGGGACTGAGAAGTAATGCAAGCTATTAAGTTTATACAAGCTTCACAGAGCAACCATCTAAATCCCATAATGTCCTAGCAACAGGCAATGCAATCGTTCTGAACGAGCAGTCAACTGAACAATTGCAGTGTTGTAAGAAAACACGAACAGGGGAAAAAACAAAAACAAAATCAATAGACTCCAATTATGAAGTCTAGTAAAAGTAGTCTAAAAGGAGAATACCACAAGGCACAAACTTAATAACTTTTATGCACCTGGCACAATCCTTTTCCACAGCTAAAACATGCAGTGCAGACTGCTTAGTCAGCCGATGTCTGGGTACGTATTTCAAACTGCAATGAAGTCACAGTTCTGCTCAGGGGCACACTGCTAACTTCGCAGATTGAAGTGATACCTCAGACACACCCTGCCCAGGGCTGTCAAGCATGCTATAAATGTGAGGCTGGCAGATGCTCAACACTATGTTTTAATTTTAAAAGGGAATTTATAAGCCCTGACCAGGCTAGCCCAATTTAGCCCGTACTCGTTAGATCTCAGAAGCTAAGTCGGGTCAGCCCTGGTTTGTACTTGAATGGGAGACCACCAAGGAAGTCCAGGCTCGCTACACAGAGGCAGGCAATGGCAAACCTCTCTGAACGTCCCTTGCCTTTAAAACCCCAGCAGGGGTCAACGTAAGTTGGCTGTGACTTGATGGTAAAAAGGGTTAGTGGGCCAATACAGTCCCATACAGAGAAAGACTGACTGGTGTTAGCTACCCCATACCTTTGGAGAAGTCTCTATTTGAAGTTATTTCACAGCATAAAGTTTTCTTTGGGGTAGAGATTGCATAAGACCATAACAGCAGCCTTGCCAGGTCAAGCCAAAGATCTACCTAGTCCACTGTTTCCAACAACGGCCAGCCAGATGGCTTCTGGGAAGATCACAAACAGAGCATGAAGTCAACAATCTTCTGCCTTCTGGTAAAAAGATACAGTTTCTCTAAAGATGGAAGATCCGTTTAGCTCTCAGGTCTGCTATACATCTTGCGGCTGACACTTCCATGAGTTATTTTTGTGTGCATTATGATTTCACTCGTCTAAGTAAAGCCTTTACTCTGTTAGAATGAAGGTAAGCTGTCCATACATGTGCATTCTTTGTTATCGTTCCCTCCTTGAGAAAGGAATTTCCTGAGGAGACCAGGAAGGCTCCCTCACTTTTGTCATTCCACAAACTATATAAACAGAACTATTCAGGAAGGTCTTTTTACTAAGGGAGCAGGGCTCTAGTGTAATGATGTTATGCCAATATAGATTAAAATCATATGCCAATAATCAATACTGAACAATACTAGGCCTAACTTCTATACTCTCTAGATGAACTTTTAAACTTTGCATGAACTTTCAGTGTATTTTTTCTATGTGTAAGGTAATTCAACAGGTGTGCTTTCATCCTTTGACAACTAATTAAAATAGTGGACTCTACCGAGATTGATGTTCCTCTATCAGAGATTCAACCAATGGTGATCGCCCAACTTAACTTTTCTTGACACTTGTTAGAGATTTATAGTTTTCTTCTGCAGTTCTGACTATGACTTAATTTTTTAACTAATTGGAAGGCAGTACTATGAAATTATGAATATTCAGTGAAGTGTCAAACCAATCAATATTTGTTTGTGCTATCATGTGAATAGACCCTAAATATTTGCATATGATTAGGTATATAATTGCAAACACAGAAAGAATAAGCAGGGTACTGATGGAAGAGATCTCTTGGGAGAATCTAGGTGAGAACCTATTTCTACCTATGTATTTCATAGAAACTTTGAGCAATGTTAAACTTAGGATTTATTGAGAAATGTTAGTGAACTTATTTCTTATTGCCTTTCTATGTTCTGTTGTTATAGGATTCATATTAATAGCCATTTATATTTTGATTGCTTGCTTCATTAAAAAACTAGGGTATATTTTCAATAAAGTGAAATAAACTCTAGATTGGTATCTGTGTGTTTGATGGGGAGTTGCAAAGCAATATTGAACCCTATATAAATAAATGTACTGATAAACAGCTGGTTCAAAGAACTTATCTGTTTGACAGGTCTAAAGACTAACTGCTTTCGGCTTCCCCGGAGAGAGATCCATCTTTCTCCAGGCAAGTTGAAACTTGGTTTTAGACACGGGCAACTGTCCCGTTACAATGGGACGCCCCAGAAATTTCTTCCATGAAGAAAAAAGGACTGCCATCTATGCCACTGTTTACGGTATTATCTGTTTATTGTACATACTGTGCTGCTCTTACTGCATTGAGTTCTAATCCTGTAATTACATTCTCTGCATTGTTTAACATATATATCATGTCTGATACTTTTTGTATTGTTTGTGATTTTTGTAATCCAAGTCCTATTGCACTATTTGTCAGACAAGCAGGGGACTTGTGGGAGGCATCACATTTTTCTCTCCCCCATTATTTCCCTTACCTTAAAGCCTCCATAGCCTCTCCCATTTTCCCACCCCCCCCCCCCACTTTCAACTTTTCCCTCCTTCCTTCCCCCACCCCTTGCAGCCTCTATCCAGGAAAGCTATGCAATGGCAGCTGCTGGGCACAGCTGTATGGTAGGGAATATGCAACCTGTACAGTACACAGTAGTATAGTCTACAGTCTTTCTGAACCTGTGTAAAGAAGCCCTCCTGAATAATTCAATTTTGCATAGTTTGCGGAAAGCCAGAAAAGTGGGAGCCTTCCTAACCTCTTCAGGTGTATTGATGGGTATCTCATGCTACTTGACTGCATTGTTTTATATAGTCCAAAACATTGCCCCAACCACCCCCAAATTTAACTAACCCCCAAATTTAACCTGCCACAATAAACAATGCTAATAATTTGAGTCAAGGGGAGGGGGAAGGGGAGAAGGAAGGAGAGAGACCGACAATTCCCTGCCAGATCACCTGGAGGCAATTCCCGCACCAGAGGTGACCAACAGTTGGGACTCTTTGCAGTCCAAGGTCAGAGGCACACGATACAATAGTAGCTTGGTCCAATTAATGTGTGAGAGTCCCAAATAATATGGGCAGGACAATCAAGAAGGGAGAGAAGGAAGAAAATTGGTTAACCACAGCTGACAAAACCAGAATAGAGGAGCCTATGATAGCCTCCCAAAAGGTACATATAAAAGAAACTGATTTGGAAGAGGAATTTAAACGTAAAAGAGAGGGGTGTGCTGCCCCAGGCAAAGAGAGAAGTATAGAGGGAAACAAAGGGGATGACAGCAGGCTTGAAATGGCGATGGAAAGCCAACAGGAAACCAAAGCAGAGACCAGATCCTGTCTTGCTACGCCCGGCGTATCATCAGATTGCGGACACCCCCTTTTTAAAAAAAAACTTCCAGGAGGTTTTGCTGTTTGCTGTAGACCAGCAGTTTGCACCCAGCGAAGGTGAAAATTGGTGGTTTGGCACCAGCTCTTTGACACACAGATTCAGGAATGTACATTTCAACAGCTCAGCAGGTGCTCTGCTTTCCCTCCGGTGGGCATTTTATCAGCAAGGCCACAAGACAGATACTAAGCGGAGGTCAGTGCACTGGTGCAAGAGAGAAGGAAATGAAAACCTTTTCTTTGGCTCAATTCTGAGTGCTTAGTCCTATCCAGAGAGACAGAGAGAGGAAGAAAGTGCAATCATCATACCCACTCTAGGCTCACACAGCCCTTTGCTTTTAAATAAAATGTCAAGCAAGATACGCTTAAGAATAGATGGCTCTTCCTACTACATACACACTTGTCTTGTTTGTTCCCTTCCAGCCCTCATCTTTCCCACCCTCCCTCCCTGCAAAGTGAAGCGTCCTCTTCTCTTCCAATTGATATACAAAAGACCCAAAGGGGGGAGAGCAGTGATGGGTGTTATCCAGCAGAGACTTATAACAAAAGCTCATTATGAGGTGCTCTATCTAAGTTTTAGAGCGGTAGAGAATGGCTCCAAGAGCTGCCCTCTCCTTGTGGTTTTCAGCTTGAAGTAGTTGGATCCAAGAGTCACATTCCACATATTTGCGCCGAAGAGAAACTTCAGCATTTGTCAGTGCAATCACATACCTTTAGAAGACAGCATGCATTAAATCCGTAAGGGCTCAAACTTAATTTTATTTTAAAGCATATCTTAAGTTGTCTCGTTTGCCTTAAAAATCAATCTTGCATGTGATGCAGAGGGGGAAGAGACCTAAGGTGATAGCAACTTCGAGTTCCCTGGGTCAGATCCACCCCACAAGCATTACTGCCTGCTCCCTAGTTTCCAACATGGGGGGGGGGGTTCAAGGAGCAACTTGAGTGACTCCTGATAAAAAAGGAACCTGTCACCATGCTACTTACAGGAAAATCCAACATGTCCTATGGACATGTGAAGCTGCCTTATACCGAGTCAGCCTGTCAGCCTCTCCGTTGTTTAATCTGACTGGCAGTGGCTCTCCAAGGTCTGAGAGAAAAGTCTTCCATACTACTTACTGCTTGATTCTTTTTAGCTGGAGATGCCAGGAAGTGAACCTTAGAACTTCTGCTACTTCTGCAAACAGAGACTCTGCCACTGTGCCATGACCTTACACCTTCCAGAGAGGAGAGAGTGGTGGGATAAGACAACCTTTAATATTACTGTAGCTGCTGTAACATGGTGGCTAAGTGGCTGGGCTGCAAATCAGCACTCTGCTGATTCCACGACTGCCATGAGCTCTGCAGGTGGCCTTGGGTAAGCCACTCCTTTCAGCCCCAATTCTTCAGCTGTATTGTGGGGATGATAACAAGGCTGA
This sequence comes from Eublepharis macularius, assembly GCF_028583425.1. Taxonomy (NCBI): domain Eukaryota; kingdom Metazoa; phylum Chordata; class Lepidosauria; order Squamata; family Eublepharidae; genus Eublepharis; species Eublepharis macularius. The sequence goes on from NC_072790.1 coordinate 220,454,280, forward strand.
CTTGTTCACTGCTCTGAGTGGGACACTCATCTGTCTAGAAGAGAAGTCTATAAGCGCAGTTATTATTACTACTTATGATTTCTCATACCTAGTCAGATCAATGGTCTGTCTTGCCTAGTAATGTGTATTTTGATTGGGAGCAGCTCTCCAAGACTGAGGGCCAAGCTACACATGACGAGTGACACTTGAACGGCAAGTGGATTGAGTGGAGGGCAAGTGAACAGGGAGAAATACACTTGCTGTTCAAGTGTCATTCGTCATGTGTAGCTTGGCCCTGAGAGAGCAGACAAACGAAAAGCCCTAAAGGAACAGACCAAAGGACACTGTCATTTGACATTCAGTTTTCAAAAGATGGCCAGCCAGATGTCTCCAAGAAGCCCATAAACTGAGAATGAATGCATTTGTCTACTAATCCATGTCAGATACTCCTGGTAGCCAATCACTCAATCCAGTGAAGTTACTGGAAATTGCCTAAAACCTCCCCCGTTAACGGCTCTGCAGCCTTCCTGGTTATGAGAAACTTTTGCTGAACAGCAGCTTCTCCCTCCCAGGTTAACTGCCTCCAACATCATACACTGCTCTGCTGAGGCCTTCAAACCCACTCCTTTAAAACGCTGGCTACCTGGAGGTTTGGGAGACAGCCAGCAACCTCTGTGCCACAAGGGAAATTCCCCCAAAGAGCAGTAAACTAGCAGATAAAGAGCAGGAGAAAGAAATTAACCAGCACACCTACGCCTCTTGTCCCTGTGGGAGCCATAAAATGTGCTAATGCATTGGAGCAGGGGCTACATTATGTATAGAGACTCCTGCCAATTGCTGTAAGGAAGGGCTTTTAACAGATGATCTGAAAGGGAGTTTAGGAGAGGTCCCTAAACTCTTTCCCTCTAAGGAGCGAAGGGAACTCTGCCATGTCCTTGCAAAACAACCTTGCTATGGATCAGAGCCAGCTCTGTTCTCTGCTGGTTTTCTTTGAATCTTTACTCGTGGCTTCTTTCTCGACTCCATGGCTACAAAACCCAATGCTGAAGCTTACGAACAAGGGCGCTGGAATGGGAATGAGCTTATGAACAGGAGTGCCAGACTGAGAAAGCAGAGAAAAGAAAAAGGCCATCTCTAAGTATCATCCGCTACTGTGAGCCACCAACGTCTGCCCACCAGGCTATGCTAGACAATCTTGACTCCCCGTTCCTGAGCTCCTGTTAAGTGAAGGGTAAGGGCTACGCAGAGGCAGAGAAGAGTGCACTCTCGCAAAGGGAACATGGCAGCAGTCCTGTTCTTAATCAGTCCAGTGAATTAGCCTGAGCTGTTTGATAGGGGCAGGAATCACATTACCTTTTCTACTTTATTATTAAGAGCCTTCCATGCTGTTCTAACTGATCTCCTCGTAGTTCCTTCCTTTTTACCAGGTTTGGGTGGGATTGTTCCAATGAATCCTCTTCTTGACATCCCTCAAGTCCCAGGTTCAGGCTCCACTGTGAATTTAAGACCCAGCAACCTTCAATAGGCCGTAAGCAAAGAGCCTTCCTAAAATAGGAAATATCTCCTAGGCAGCTTTTAGACATTATAATAACCCATAGTTTGTGCAACAAGCTCTGGTTAACCTACCCAATATAAGGTAACACATATTCGTTTGTCCACTTTTTCTCTGTCTTGCAGTAGGGAAACATTTTCCCTGCATTCCCCTCTCACCACAACACTATTCAATAAACTATGGCTTATTATTTCAGATGTCACAACAAACCATAATTAGTATGAACTGAGGTTAAGAAAGCAGCCACAAAACTCAATCTGAAACACAGTTTTGGTGCAATGACACATGCACGTTCACCGGACTATCCACAGCCAGACGCCACCACTAACCAAGGTTTAAGCAAACCACCATTAATAAAACTACAATTTATCACTGAGTCTGAAAGTTGCCCAGTTGTCAACATTGAAACTGCTACCTACTGAATGTGGAAGTCTGAAAAAGCTTGTTGACACTCTTCTTTGAGTAATTCCTGCTAATGGAAATAAGATAGCTGGGGATCAAAGAAATGGCATTTCCATCTGCGAAGCTACAGTCGTTGAAGACTCTTCCCCAAAAGGTCCACCTGACATCTGTTACATTTGAATTTAGGTGCCAACCTTGTTACTTCATTAGGCTGCTGGTTTGAGCTTTTGTGTTTTGTTTAATCGTCTCCTAGATGTGTACTGATATACTATGTTTTATCTGTCACTATTATTTTGCTACCACTGTGATCTATCTGCTTTGGTTTATTGTTTTTTTTCTTGCTGTTTATATTAGCTACATTAGGAATTTTGGTTTTAGCAATCTTAGTGTAAATTTTACTTGCATATGAGCCACTCTGATCAATTAATTTGAAAATGCAGGATGTTGTTTATTTACTTCATTTTAACTCCCCTTTTCTCCCTAATGGGGAACCCAAAGTGGCTTACAACATGTTCTCCATTTTATCTTTACAACTTGTGAAGTAGGTTAGACTGAGAGTGTGTGAATGGCCCTAGGTCACCCAGCAAGCTTTCATGGAAGAGCAGGGATTCGAACCTGGGTCTCCCAGATTCCAGTCCAACACTACCCACTACACCACACCAAGAGTTTAAATAAATAATTCCAAGATAAGATGTGTTCAATACTTTATTATTGATTTTCTGCTGTTCATCATAGTACCTGTGTGTACAACCGTACAAGAGGAGAAATCGTAACTGAGTGTCAGATCACACATCTCACATCCCCTAGTATCTCCAGTTAAAGAACAGCAGATGTTACAAAAGACCTTCTTACCTGTGGCCCAGGAGAGTTGCCGGCAGTCAAGGTACACAGCGCTTGGCTAGATGGAACACTGATTGCCTTCAGAATAAGGCAGCTGAAATCTAAATGAATAAGGCCGCAGCTGGGAAGAGTGTAGAGAGAACAGCTGCTGTTCCAGAGGCAAACTTATACTCAGAGGCTCAGAAATCCAGATGCATAGCAGCCACTGAGTCCTCAAAAAAACCCTGGACTTGTCAACTGGCACCTGGCTTGCTACAAAGCTTCTCTTCCTATTTAGTGCCTAGAAAGTCTCGCAGGCTTTTTTTAATTTTCCAGAAGTAATATCCCTTCCCATATGCATTAAAAGCCCTAGAAAAGGATTAAAGCATGGAAATCCCACCCTGGTGCACCCATACCACTTCGTGCCTCATCTCTGCCCCCACTTTTCCTCCTGCTTATGTCCCAGGACTGATTCTTCAAGGCTCTCTGGTGATGGAGAATGCCCTCAAGTCATGGTTGACTTATGGCAACCTCTGGTGGGGTTTTCATGGCAAGAGACTAACAGAGGTGGTTTGCCATTAACTACCTCTGCAACCCTGGTCTTCATAGGAGGTCTCCCATCCAGTTACTAACCAAGGACAACCCTGCTTAGCTTCTGAGATCTGACAAGATCAGGCTCACCTGGACTATCCAGGTCAGGTTTCAAGGCTCTCTACACAACCAAAAACCCATCCAAGATGCCCGTTTCCATTCCTGACTGTCAGGGTTATACACATTAACAGCTGGGTTAGCCATGGATCTGCCCATCTAGTGTGAAGGCCAGAGACCGCATTCATTTCTGGGAACTGTGATCAGTCAGAGCCCATCCTGTACACCACTCCAGCATGTAACTGTAGTCACATCTAGTGATTTACTCTTTCCATGTTTACTGCATAGTCCACATGTAAAGATGGCGCCACTTTAAGGGTAAGGCAAAAGCAACGTCTGACAGCCTTGCGACTTACCTGGGTTTGTTTGGGTGCCTCTTTGTTTTTAACGCCAGTCGATTTGTCTGCATGCAATCAACAGAGCTCTGGCTCAGGCTGACAAAATGATAGGACCGGGTTTCCACTCTGTGCTTTAGCTGCATGTCTTTTGACCTTCCCCATATAACAGCGCCATTACAAAAAACCACTTACTTCAGGGCAGATCAGCTGCTGGAGCCCAGCCAGTTGACAATGTCAGCTCCGAAGTGTGAAGGAGCATTTATCAGGATGTAACACCTCCCAGAGCTACAAGCTAAGCGCTTAAATATAAAATCCCAGTCAGCATAGAGAACTGAAAGCAGGACGGCTGGGCACTGCTCACCTCCACAGCCAAAGGCATGTTTTCTGTCTTTCTACCTGAAAAGGATTTGTTATTCTGTCCACTCTCCTTCCGTCTTTTCCACACCCTCCTTCGAGCAGACCAGAAGCCTGGTCTCAAAGCAGCAAAATCTTTTGAGCTCGGAAGCCTGGACCTCTTGGGAATGGAGCTTGAGGCCTCCTACTGAAGGAACAGATTATGCTGCTGCGACGGAAGAAGTGTGAGACGCAAGGATTTTGATTACCAAATGGCTCAAAGAAAACGTGATTGGAAAGGAAGTTTTTGTAGTTCTTTTGCCAGTGGGATGAGAGGGCTCATCGGACCCCAAGATGGAGTGCAAACAAAATTTGGCAATCTGCTGTGGCCAAGATTTCTGGGTGCACCTTAGTTAATCAAGTGAACACAATCTGAAGGCCTGGTTCACTTGTGCAACTACATCACTCAGTTCTATGCTCGCTGGCTGGCAGCTGAACATGTGAACGTGTTTCATTGGAACACGACAACAATGAAAAAGCACCGCACACACAAAAATCACTGCTGACATTCACAGATCATCATTTAGTGCTGCCTTCCTCAAGGAACAAATTATGACTACAGGAACCGCTGAACATATAAAGCTGCCTTATATACAGTCAGACCACTGTCCCATATAGCCCAGTGTTCTGGCTGGCAGCAGGTCCTCAGGGTCACAGGTGGAAGAAGTCTTTCCTAAACCTATTACCTGGAGATTCTGGACCTGAACCTGGACTCTTCTGCATGCAAATCATGTGCTTTAGGCAGTCCCTCTAAGCAAGAATATGTCTAGAGTAGACCAAAAGGTTCAATTGCACCCTCTTATGAACAACAGCAAGCCAGATACTTCCAAGAAACCCCAAGCAAGATATGAAATGCACACTGTCACTCTCTGTCCCTAGGTCTGATTAACTATTGTGCTAAGCATTCTGCAGTGCAAAACTCTGGCCAAAGTGCAAATTTTCCTATGGTATAAGTTTCCAGGGATACTTCCTTTGTGTAGAAAAAAATGTGCCCCAAAATTGCTGCCTGTACTGGACTTTTTAAAAAGCTCTGGCAAGTCAAACCATTATGAGAGGGTTTGCTGATTACAGCCAAGATCTATCCAGCTGCTCAGGGTGATCACAGGACAAGAACAGTGTGTGTGATCTGTGTCATAAACGTTCCTCAGGAAAAGGTACCTGCCTTCTCCAGGGATGCTGCTGGCACAACTGTCAAGACAAAAGGCTGGAGGAAATGTGGGATGCTTTGATACAAAAAGGGTGGGAACACCTTTGGGCCAGCTGTACGACAACGGAGCTGAGCCAGTTCCTCCTCTCTTGCAGGTGTGTAAATCTAGGTGTAGCCAGACACCTGAGGCTCTGGCAGGCCAAGACAGAAAAGGCTCTTGGCCCTGAGTGAGCCAGCCCGCTGAATCCTGGACTAGACCCAGGACTGGCTCAGGATTTGAGAGTTTTGCTATATATTCGTTTTGTTTGTCTAAATTATATTTTCCTGTTTTCAGCCCCTGGTGGGAAGAAAAGCAAAACACAAATACTTCTCGATGTAATTAATTTCCACATTGAATGTACATGACTGTGTATGGGGTTATCCCTTCCCTTCCACACGTCTGCTGCTCAGGTTTTGGCTGCTGGTCCCAGCTGCCATATTCCTTTAGGTTACAGTATATACTTCGTCTTATGCACTGCACTTATGCAATCTACAAAGAGCATGGCAGCTAGTATTGGGGCGATGGCAGCCACTCTAAGAAGAGGATAAAAGAAAGAACAAAGTGGGGAAAGGACAGAAACAGATGATGAGCAATCTGGATGGACTGGCTCAGCTGAGCCCTGCAACTTAAACATGCCGTAATCTGGTCAGGCCCTGAAACCCGGATATGTCCATGCTGTACCTCTTTACATTCTGCTGTTAAGTCTCAGGCCCAGCTGATCATCACGGATGAACATTCTCTCAGTATTCAACAACTCCCCAGCGGGGAGTGACAGCCTCCAGGGGTTCGTCTCCTGTTTAACATACAAACAAAACAGACAGATTAGATACACACTGGAGGATTCCTGCAAGGAAAGTGGTGTGTCGGCATGCTGGCTAGGAGGAAACCCTGACCTTGATTCTAACAAAGAAGGAAAAACAGGAGTAACAGGCTGGGGACAGACAAACCTTACTTCATGAGGGAACTCATCCAACTGCACGGGGGCTGAATAAATTGGGCAGGTAGGGGGTATCACTGGGAAAACATCCCTTAAGTTCTCCCTATTTTATACTCAATTTGGTCATGTCCCAGTAAAGTTTCCAAAGGCCCCTGAGGGCATTTGGCATGCCTCTAAGAGCTATACAACTTGCAGAACTATGTTCAATTACAGGCGAATTAAAACGGCACCGTTGAATGCTTCCCAGTTAAAACAAAACAACCACTATGTGCGGCAAAAGTGGGCCCGTGATTACATCCATCATCATAAACTTCACACGAACAAAAACAGACTCTCTGAGCTATATTTGCGGAGACTGCGCTAGGAGGTTGGAACCACAAATCAAATCAGTAGAGAACCCTTGAGAAGAGATCCCTTCTCAAGCAACCCATAATAAACTAGCAGGGCCTGTTCCTCCTACCATCACAGCTAACAAAAGAACTCCAGGTGCAGATGCCAATACAACCTCCTGCATGGTTATCAAGAGCTATAAATGCAAGAATCTTAAGTACTCTCCACCGATTTATGCTCTCCTGTGTGTTTAAGAAAACACATCAAATGCTCTGGGTTAAAAAACACTAATCCAAATGTTGCTGATTATGCCTGTTTTGCCATGGATTATTTTTCCCGATATTATCGCCACTACACTTGCAGAGACCATGCAACACCAAGATTGCAGCCTGCTTTGAACAGGCATGGCATACTTAGCTGGGATCAAACTGGCATTGCTGCCCCTTCTGGGCAGACAATTAGGCTGGATGATTGCTGGCATCTCTCCATGTTAATCCCCGAAATCCCACTGTGATCCACTTCAAGTTTAGAGAAGTACAATCTGCTGACTCTGTTGAGAGGGTCAGTCAGAACAAACTATCCAGAAGAGGCTTCTTGCTGCAATATCTGCAGCACAAGCTGTGCTCTCTCATCCCTAAAACAGGAAACATTAGGGGGAAAGGGGATGAAAGCACTGGAGGAAGGTGACGGTGGGGAATGCTGGTGCAAACACAGAGGGCAGCTCGTAAATCCCTGCCCACCTCCAAGCAACCCCCCCCCCATATTCCATCTACGCACAACATGAAACCACAATGACAACCAACAACACTCCATAAATCAGTCAAGTAATTCCAGAGGGGTACTTGAGTTAATATGTGGCAGCCACAACGAAAAGGAATCTACTTGGCACCTTAAATTTAAAGGCTCGCACCATGTTATTCTAGTTAAAGTTTTCATGAACAAAGAACCCACTCCTTTAGATGCACCATAAGATTCCTCACTAGGCAGATCTTTTATGCAGTAGATTAAAAAAAACAAACAGCAAGGTTAGGGACCATGAAATGTAAGCAATACATGGTGAAATGTAACTATGTAAAATTCAAACCTAATCAAGAAAAAGGCAGAGACCATATGTTTTGCTAAGCAGGTAAGTGCCTCTAGACTCCTGTTCATAATCTGTCTAGTTAATCCACTCCCTATTATTTATTAAAAACATTTGTACACTAAAAAAGGGCTTAAAGTAGCTCATTTACTCATAGAAGTGTTCCACAAAACAAGCATCTTGTTTATCTTCTTCTATCATATGCATTAGCATATGATAGAAGAAGGGGTCCCTATCAGCACCTACATATTTCTCCAGCTCCACAGGACTGTAACGAGCTTTTGCCCGTGTCTGAAACTAAGCTTCTACTAGCCAAAAGAAAGATGTATCTTTTCTCTTGGAAAGCTTTCAGCAATTAGTTCTCAGACCTGTCAAACAGATAAGTTCTTTGAACCACCTGTTTATCAGTACATTTATTTATATAGGGTTCAATATTGCTGTGCAACTCTATCAAACACACAGACACCTGTCTAGAGTTTATTTCACTTTATTGAAAATACATCCTAGTTTTTTAATGAAGCAAGTAATCAAAATATAAATGGTTATTAATATAAATCCTATAAAAACAGAACACAGAAAGGCAATAAGAAATAAGTTTGCTAACATTTCTTAATAAATTCCAAGTTTAACATAATCAAAGTGTCTATGAAATGCATAGGTAAAAATAAGTTCTCACCTAAATTCTCTCAAGAGATTTCTTCCATCAGAGCTCTGCCATTCTATCTGAGTTTGCAATTTTATAAGTCATCGTATGCAAATATTTAAGGTCTATTCACATGATAGCACAAACAAACGATAATTGGTCTGATGCTTCACTGAATATTCATAGTTTCTATTGTACAACCTTCCAATTAGTAAAAAATTAAGTTATACTCAAACTTACAAAACAAAACTATAAATCTCTGAGAACTGTCAGAAAAAGTTGAGAGATCACCATTGGTTCAATCTCTGATAGAGGAACATTAATCTCGATAGAGTCCACTATTTTAATTAACTGTCAAAAGATTAAAGCACACTGTTAGAATTACCTAACACAGAAAAAAACACACAGACAGTTCATGCAAAGTCTGAAAATTCATCTAGAATACTAGTGCTTGGCCTAGTATTGCTCAGTATTGATTATTGTCATGTACTTTTATCTATATTGGTGCAACAAGGCTGTCTCAGGAAAACTGTGTGGAAGGTGCCATTTAGTCACACTTCAGCTTTGTAACAGTCTTGTTCAACATTACTTCACTGAGGCTAGGTTCCCCCACCCCCTCCCCTCTCTTTATAAGACTGGTAACTGCTAGCAGCAGGGCCTTCTTAGTAACAGCAACATGTTTATGAATTGCTCTCCCCCTCAAGGACTGCACAGTCACCTCTCTTATATTCTTTCAAAAGCTGACTTAAGCCCGTTCTGTTTTGGCAGGGTTCGGGGGGAACCCCTGGCTGTTCTTATTTAAGTGTTATAAGTTGGGCACTCGTTAAGTAATCATGGGGGTGATGGACAACATCAGAAAAATCAGATAATGTCCCCCTGGCTCACATCTCCCTCCCATATATAATCAGTACTTTGCATCTTCAGCAATCTCACTCACGGCTCACTTTTCCTTTTTAAATTCCCCATGAGCTGGTGTTCGCATGTCCATAGCCTTCTGTCATATCAGGTCTTTTTTGTACGGTGAAAGTGAAGTCTTTTTAAACACACACACAGAGAAACAAACACATGCTCTCTCCCTCTCTCTCCAAGTATGTAGAAACCCCTAACTTGTCTGTAAAGGGACTCTGTTTCACTGCCCCACTAGTAGCCACTCAGTCCTCAAGCTTGCTATTAGAAGAAGTGATACATGTGAAGTATTTTTTACACAAAGTACTTTGGAATGGTCTTAGATAAAATGGTTTTTACTCTACAGAAAGACAGGATGAGAATGATTAATCGTACAGCAGCATCCATATGGAATTTGGAATCGCATCAGGTATTCCTACAACCTCATGTCTGCCACAACGTATCTTCTCACAAGCTATCCCAACCCCTATGATCACATTCACAACCTGTTTTGTCCAAAGTGCTACACGAGTAATAGGTACAGACTAATGCATTCCACATCCACAGGAGTTTTGCACCAGCAAAAACCTTCCATTGTTGTATAGTAAAATAAATGCAGACATTTGTAATGGAAAGTGCTTATTAAAAAGGTCATCACTAATAGCCAAATTAAAGGGTGAGGGCCCCGCAGAGAAAACTCATGTAATCATTTTAACATAAGAAGTATCCCAGATGATTTTAACTGGTGCTTCATCAATCTTCTTTGAAGCAATGACACTTAAGTTCAGATACATTCTAACTGGGTTGATGTGAGGATAAAGTAGAGGAGAACTCGGTAAGTGGCTTTGGGTTCCCATTGGAAAGAAAGGTGGTGTATAAATGAAGCAAATGAATAAAAAGAAAATATGCACTCAAGAAAACACCATGACTTTAATCCAGCTCTTCTTTTTATTTTTCTCTTGGAAACTTGCCACATCGCATAGCTTGCAATCTGAGCAAAATGAAGTGCAAAAAGCACTACCCTGTCTTCCTCGTTTTTATGCTACCTCCCCCTGCCCCTGGTGAGGCAATCAATGTGGCATCCATGGTTCTCCCCTCTTTCATTTTGCCTCCCTAACAATTCCATCAGCTAAGATGGAGTGACAGAAAATGATTAGCCCAAGATTGTCCAGTGAGCTTCACTGCTAAGTGGGGATTCAAACCCAGGTCTCGCAGATTCTAATCTGATGATTTAACCACTAACAAAACTGACTCTTCTTTCTGGAAGGAACATGCCCACACACTTTTTAAGTGCAGAGATTTCTAAAACATCATCAATGAAAGACAGTCATCACAACAAGGAAAAGAGGGGAGAACATGACACAGATTTATGTATAGTCCGCCTTTCTCACTGAGACCCAAGGCGCATTACACAGTGCAAGTGAACACAACAGAATCAACAGCTAGGACATTCACTGAGGAAAATACAATATGATCAACAGTTAGGACATTCAATGAACAGATATCAGCGAATAAATATTTACTTGTGGTCCCCGTCCCTAAGGAAGCCCGCCTCGCTTCAACCAGGGCCAGGGCCTTTTCAGTCCTGGCCCCAGCCTGGTGGAACGCTCTGTCAATGGAAACCCGGGCCCAGCAGGACATATTATCGTTCCGCCGGGCCTGTAAGACAGAGCTGTTCCGCCAGGCGTTTGGTGATTGAAGGGGGCGGTGCCATGTCGGCCTCCCACCTTTGGGGTGGGGAAGGTTCTCCCCACCACTGCACCTTGTTAATTTGTTTTATTATTTGTATATTGATTTTAGTTTTTGTTTTTATCGATTTTAACTGTTCACCGCCCAGAGCCCCTGGGGATGGGCGGTATATAAATTGAATAAATAAATAAAATAAATAAATATAATATAGTAGCAGAACATTTGAAAACAAGCATAAAACCGAACACAGAGATTAAACCTTTCTAAAACCAAGTGTAACTAATTAACATGACATCTTTAGCAATGTGGAAACTACCCAGCAGGCGCATATAACAATAACAATAACAATGACAACACCAACAACAACAATAATAACATTCTATTTATATACTGCCCTTCAGGACAACTTAATGCCCACTCAGAGCGGTTTACAAAGTATGTCATTTTTATCCCCACAACAAAATACCCTGTGAGGTGGGTGGGACTGAGAGAGCTCTGGAAGAGCTGTGACTGACCCAAGGTTACCCAGCTGGCTTCAAGTGGAGGAGTGGGGAATCAAACCCGGCTCTCCAGATTAGACTCCCGCGCTCTTAACCACTAACTGTCACAGCCCTATAATCTGAGTAGAAAACGTTCCTCAATAATGCCATTTTTGGTGGCAGTCCTATGTTAGGCACCAGATATAGTCTAGCTCTCACCAGTCGCCACCTGTTAGCAGAGTAGTGAGGGGCCCATAAGCTGATGCTTAATATAGAAGCTAATTAAGAGTGCTACCAAGTCCCTGGTTCAAATTGTGTCTCGGCTATGAACTCACTAGGGGGTCTTTGGGTTCTGCAAGCGCAGATATACACTCTCAATCACAGCTTACTGATCTGTTATTTGGGACGATAAACAAAATAGCAAAGCAAAATAATAGGGCAACATCACCGGAACCAGCGCAAGATATAGTGCAAAACTCCAAATGGAACGCATCAGCATTGTCTCACACCAATATGGACAGTAATACTGGCCTACCTTAAAGCAATATTGTTGTAAGATTTATCAAGTCAAATGCTTTTGAGCCATCAGAATTACGTCCAAATAAATGCTAAAATTATTTTTTTGCTATATAGTCTGCCTTCAGATAATTACTTTTTTCTGTTTCACTTTTAATTTTTTAAAAAAAAAGATTTCCAGGTCACACACTTTTTAAAAGAACTCAGCAGAACTGCCAGATTGACAATCTGCCCCCACAAACAGCAACTGCGTCTCAAAAAGCCCAGAGAACCCCTGGCAATCACCATCTGTTAGGGGCAGACTGAGCTCCACAGCTCCAGAACTGCTCTTTTGATGTGTTATTGTTTGGGGATCTACAGGTCCCAATGGTCTTTAACAACTACAGGAATCACATGGGAAGATGTGTTTTTTATACATTATGCACACAGAATAACAACAGGCATTTTGGAATAAAAAGTGTAAATGCACGGGGGAGCCTGAGAGGGGGAAACCAGGAACAGAAAAGCTTTCTTCTCCTGAAATAATGTAAAAAAATACTTATGCAGATTCAGAAAAGAGACACTCGAGATACAAATTCAAAGGGAAGAATCATCAAGAGCTTCTTTGTGTATTACCATAAAGGGGGTAAATTATGCTTACACCTGGACATACCCCAAATCTAGCTGAATTGTGGGGCAGCAGAGAACGAGAGATAACGTGGGTCCCTGGCTACAGCCCTTTGATCATACTGCACTCCTGGTCCCTATCTATTTCTTCCGGTCCACCAGGGAGAACACACAGACAGCCAACAAGATGGAGGAAGGAAAGACCCTTTGGAGGACGGCTCAGCAGCCATTCATCCACCTGTTGCTTTCCTTGTAAAGAAGGCAGCTGGGCTGGGCTGCGGGGGGGGGGGCATGGGGAACCAGACTAGAGAGAGAAGAGAGATACTTCCTGGATCTTCCATGCCCTGTTTGACCAAATCTTCACATGCTGATCCAACACCGGAAGGCCAGCCACCCTCCCTAAAAAATCCTCAGGGAAAGCACACCTGTTCTGGCAAATGAGAGTAGGTACTGAAGAGATTTTCAAAAAAGAACGAGTGTGGGTGGGAAGAAGGAAGAGAGAGTGTGTTATTGTGGTCTTAGCAGTTACTGGTAGTATTTAACGACCATAACTGCAGAACTGCCATGGGCAAGAGAAACAGAGGAGATGGCTGGGGGTGTTTCTCTTAACTAAAACTGATTCCACACCAATGATGTGCAGAAGATAAACAGAGCAGAGGACTAACTACTGATCAACATTAATAAGCAGCTATTGCTACCAGGTTTATAGATACTCTTTGCCGGGCAGTTTCACTTCACCGTCCCATTTGCACTCTTTCCTTCAGATCATGAATCACTGGATTCGCTCCTGAAGGGCCCTAATGGGAAATACAGTTGTAGTTATAGTTCCTCATTTTTAAGTATCACTTGTAGTCTTTATTTAAACAACTGCAATCTTTACTTTCTTCTACTTCACTGAAGCTGCATTTTGGGAGGCTATATCCCAAAATGAGCCCGTTTGGTGTAGTGGTTAAGAGCGGTGGGACTCCAATATGGAGAACTGGGTTTGATTCCCCGCTCCTGCACTTGCAGCCAGCTGGGTGATCATGGGTCAGTCACAGCTTCTTGGTGCTCTCAGCCCCACCCACCTCACAGAGTGAATAACCCACCTCACAGAGATAATAACACATTTTGTAAACTGCTCTCAGTGGGCGTTAAGTTATCCTGAAGGGTGGTATATAAATCAAATGTTATTATTGTTATTATTATCAACATCATCATCTTGGGAGACTGACTGCACCCTTCCATGATGAGGAAACACAGGTTTTTATCCCCAAGAGAAAAAACAAATTGGGGATCAAAAACACATACAGAAATGACACCTGAATCAGATGTGATCAATATTATTAAGGGTTCAGTGTATCACACTAAATAAATCAAAGTATTAAAAAAAAGATTAAGAGTCTTCTATTTAATCTCAATCAACAGTAGATTTGTTTTCTTTCTAATAAGAAAGGGGAAAATAGGCAGACTGCTGAAGACTTTCTCTGGGTGAATGCTTTTTTCTTAGGAAGAAAATAATCAAATAACGCAAAGTACCTGCAAGTAGCAATGGGTGCCATTCAGACTGAATAACCAGAATTTCAGGCCCAAACAACTGTCATAGAAGTGAAGAATTCGTTAGCCAGAATGCCTCACAGAAATCTGCCTCACAGATTTCATTTTTTCTAGAAAGGTACTTTAGTTTTGGCACAAGTATTATGATTCTGGGTGGGTGTTTGGAATTAAACGTGCTCAAGCTAAATAACAACATTTGAAGATAGGTAATAAACATTTTGGGTTGAGTCCTACAGATCTGGTCTGTAGGACTGTAGAGCCTCTTGCACCACAGGTAGAGATATGAAGAAAAAGCTGGAAAATTCAGGAGGGAAAAGTGCCCCCCCCTCGACATTTTCACCAAAGGAAATTTTTGGAATGAATGGAAGTGCTTTTTAAGATAAGGTTTTAGTCACTCATGTACAGCATTCCAGGGTATATGTACTACAGACATGGACATAATATTTTCAAAGATTTCAAGGATTTTTTAATTGCTTAAATGCGAATGTCAGCAAGAATTAACATGTTATAATGTATGTGATGAGAACACGTTATTAAAGAAGTTCACCATATCCTAGATGCTAATCTGAGTTCTAAAAAGTCCTAAATTGTTTTCAAAGGCCGCTTATCTTTTTCCACATCTCTAGGACCAGATTTCCAAAAAGGAAGAGATGCTCTGTCTCAGTTCAGACTTGAGCATAGCTCTCACCAGGGCTTTTTTTCTGGGAAAAGAGGTGGTAGAACTCAGTGGGTTGCCCTCGGAGAAAATGATCACATGGCTGGTGGCCCCGCCCCCTGATCTCCAGACAGAGGGGAGTTTAGATTGCCCTACGCGCCACTTGGCGGCACGTAGGGCAATCTAAACTCCCCTCTGTCTGGAGATCAGGGGGCGGGGCCACCAGCCATGTGACCATTTTCAAGAGGTTCCGGAACTCCGTTCCACCGCGTTCCAGCTGAAAAAAAGCCCAGGCTCTCACCAAAGAGGTAAATCTGTGTCTGCACTGTAGTACTTATTTAAAATGTTCTTAACCCACTACATACAGTCCTTAAGGCAGCTTTAAAAATCCATCCAAACAAATGCCAAGTTACACTGTCCTGATTGTTGCTCTTCCACCAGGATGTGGTGGTGAGTAAAAATGCCCCCTTTTCCAGAAATGGAATGCCAAACTAAACAACTAGGTAACATTAGCAGGGGTAGGGCTTCAGGTGGTCTCCAGAACTCACAACACACCCCCATGTTAAAATCACTGTAGACAGAATGCTACCATGTTAATAAAAAGCGTTCTACTCTAGTCTTTTCCTTGGCATGTCAGCTTTCTAGGTGCAAAAAGGGTATTTTGGTATGGAGGAGAACTAACTCATGTGAATCCTTCACTTGCAGAGGGAAGCGCTGAAACCCTGAAATAAGTTTACCATCTCAGCAATGTATTGTTCTTTAGTGACTGTAGAAGTCTCAACAGGAAGGTGAGGTTTTTTCAGACATCTAAAGCAGATCTCCAGCTTTTAGAGCCAGTGTAATGGTGAGAGTGCCCTAACCTGGATAGCCCAGGTGAGCCTGATCTCATCAGATCTCAGAAGCTAAATGGTTAGTAATTGGATGCCAGACTTCCAACGAGGACCAGGGTTGCAGAGTCAGGCAATGGCAAACCACATCGGTTGGTCTCTTGCCATGAAAACCCTGCCGGGGTCACCATAAGGGCACTCTCCACCACCAATGGGAAGAGTATCAGTCTAGGTCTGGGGAGACCCGGGTTCAAATTCCCACTAAGTCATGAAGCTCCCTGGTGACCTTGAAGCATTCACACTTTCTCAGCCTCTTCCATAAGGTTGTTGTGAAGATACAATGAAGGAGAGGAGATGTGTCATGCTTCTTGGAGGAAGAGAGAGGGAAAGTGGTAATACAAACAGATCAAGGATACACATTTAACTCCAACTTGAAACATGGGACTGTTTGCTTTATAATACGGCATAAACTCAACTTTCTTCTTTTCCTTAAACAAAAAAACCCCAGGCTGTACTGGAGCAACCAAAGCTAGGATGTAGGTTGCAGGTCTCAAATGAGCCAGATGAAAACCTAATGGCATAAGCAATCTCATTATTACAGAAATCCACGAACTCAAAAATTGGAATGGGCTGACATTTTGCCTTTTTATGTAGCCACTCAACTTCAAAACTCTGTTTCCTAGCAAAACTTTCCCTCTAGCTCGTCTGTGCTCCTAGGAGCCTACTGTGAACAGTGGCTGAAGGAATGAAAATTCTCATCCCTGTAGTTTTTCTGTAGGCTTTCCATAATCAGGGCTTGCTCATTCCATACTTTTTGAAAACCTCTTATGATGGATGGAGCAAAGACAGCCTTAGGGAACAGAGAACATGGAAAGATTTTCCTGCAGGCTTTCCTGAAGGCGAGGGCTTTTCTCGAATAACAAGGCAGTAGGGGAAAGCGTGTCAAACTTTGCCAGCCCTCCTTGAGGCTGCCTCCTTCCTTTTTTGTCTCCCCCCACCCCATCTCAGCACAGCAAGGAAAATCCCTTGGCAGATTAATCAGAAGCAGCCTAAAAAGGAACTCGCCCGCAAAAGACAAATGGCAAAGCAGAAGCAGAATGAGATGCACTCGGGATGCTGATCTAAGCTGACACCGCTTGTCCTTTCGGCTCATTAAGCCTGGCAGCATTTCTTCCCCACCAAGGAGAAGGAACTTCATCAAGGGAACTTTCCCCCAAGGAGCAGGGGAGAGAAACAGTCCTGCTGTGTCATGGGCTGGGGGTGGGGATGGAGACCCCTTGCTGAAAAAGGGAGGAGAAAAATACGCAACAGAGTCTGCTGGCAAGTTACTTAAGCAAAGAAATCTCCATCCCAGCTCCACTAGCACAAATTCAACATGACAAAACAGAACCTGAAGGTACAGCCACCCACAGATTTGCTAGAACAGGTGTCAAGAGCTGAGCGGCTATTTCACCGAGAAGGGAAAACACCCGTTTCTGAGCAACGTTTAATTTATCACTCACAAATCAGTTTTCCAAAACAGGGCTCCGAAACAAGGCTCGGAAACAAGACTCTCATCACATGCTCAATACCTCACTTTTACATGTGCGGATCTCAACATTTTTACCCCACTGTTTAAACAAATTTAGGGATGGGGGAGGAGAAATTTCTTGCCCCACGTTACTTTCCAATGCGGGGGTGGAGGGGTGGGGAGGCAGCCTCTATAATCTCCTTGGAGCTTGATTTTTACCTGCCCTTCCAATTAGAAAAATGTTCCATGTGGAAAGTCATATACACAGCTATACACAACCACTACTGGTCCTGAGCTAACTTCTGTCAGCTAAGTGAGTTGCATAGAGGTGTGCAGGGGGGGGGGGCATCTTAAGAATCCATGTCACAGTTTCTAAAAGCACTACTTTCAGGCTGGCAGGTAGTTTACAAGCAGAATGACAGCTACAATAGATTGCAGGCTGATCTGTGCTGCTCTGAGCATAATCACATCACTTTAGCTCTTGCTGGCTGTGTGGCACTGTATGAACACTCGTGCCCTTCAGTATAATGTAACAGAGAACAAGGCTCCTAGAAGCAATGTATGTGCAGGATCAACTCCATTTTAGCTGTAGCTGGATCTGGGGAACTGTGCACATGGAGAGTGGAGGACAGCCGCACTTTGGGGTGGAAGGCAAGGGCTTGGTGGAAGCAAGGGTGGCAGCCACACACTTTAAACCACCGAAGACAAGAGAGTTCCCTCTTACAGAATACAAGTTTGCCCTTTTATCATCTCTTTCGTCGAAGTGACACAAGCCAGAGGGTGGTCAGGACTCCTCAAACAGGGAGCAAGAATCTGAAATGTTTGTCACACTTCACTGGCAGTAAACTGGGTGAAGTGGAGCCTGTGCAACTCAACCAGCCCAAGAAAACAAAACATCTGAACCAACTGGGCACCTGTTAGCAATTTGTGTTTCTCTCCCAGCTCTTTCTTTAGAATGCTCAGATCAGCTTGCATGGAGCTCCTGCTTTATTCCCGCCAAGGCACTGATCAGGCATACACTCCTGTAAGTTCACCAGAGGCATTCGCTTTATTTATTTTTATTATGTTAGGCACCTATGTTCCATGCTCACTGCCAAGTTTGCTCTTGAGGCAGCTTACAATGAAATGGATAAAAACACAACACATGAAAAACACATTAAAAATTAACCAGCACGGGCACCTACAGCAGTAGCGGCATCTACAGGAGCTCTCCACCCAAGAGTATCTAGCCAGGACAGAGAGAGAAAGGCTTCACTCGAAGGACCTGCCGCTAGTTCTCACTTCCGCCATGGACTCATCATATTTTGGTCTTGGATCCCTAAGGGAATCAAATAAATATTTAACTCACATTTGCCAGGAAAGCATTTTTCAAACTAGAAGGGGGAAAGAAGGAGGAGGAGCAGCAGTTTGGATCTTCTCCACCTCTCTGCATGGGACCTGCACAGCCCTGCAACCACAGGAGCTAATTAACAGAGGGGAGCAAGACTGCTAGTTTTCAACACTCCCCCTTACCCAGGGCGCACACACAAATGAACTGCTTCCTTTCTCACATGCTGGCCCTTGTAAAGCTCAGAGGAGGGCACGGACACACAGTTTTGCCAAAGCCAAACAGGGTTTGGGCCTGAGCTGCTGGAGAACCAAATGTAAGCTGTTGAGCTCTTTTGCAGGGAGGGAAACCAAAGATCATTGCCGGACCAGAGGAGCTATGTAGTCTGCACGGACAGCTTCTAGCTTATTTTGTAAGGTGCACGAGAGAGATTCAACGTCAATTATTAAAAGCACTTCTTATAAGCTGTACGTAAACACAAGAGATATACACAGGTTCTTTCTCATCTGCAGCCTTATGGCTAGGTAAAAGGCAACCACAGACTGAGATATGCACTGCCTGTGTGTGCACTCCACTGCCAATCCAAGAGAGCAGGAAGCAGGCCTGAAATACTACTTGGCCATTATAAGCTGTCTGAAGTGAATCCTCAGGGATGTACAATGGGATATCCTGTGGAAGATAAGTGTGTGTGTGTTATATTATACCCTGGGGAGGATTCCAAATAGAGACTAGGCAGTTTCCCTTTCCTTCAATTCATGCTGCTCTATGAGTCTGTTGCTTCCACGCATTCTTCTCTACTCCCTGCCCCCAGGCTCCTTCATATTCTGTATGGTCTTATGCCAAAATTTTCGTACTCTTTTCTCTGTCTCCCCTCCCCTCCAAAGCTTTATTCACTAGTAAACTGTCAGACAACCACCAAAGCTCCAACTACACATCCTTTATAATAACATTCAATTTCTATACCGCCCTTCAGGACGACAAAACACCCACTCAGAGCGGTTTACAAAGCATGTTATTATTATCCTCACAAGGTGGGTAGAGCTGAGAGAGCTCTGAGAAGCTGTGACTGACCCAAGGTCACCCAGCTGGCTTCAAGTGGAGGAGTGGGGAATCAAACCCAGCTCTCCAGATTAGAGTCCTGCTGGTTTTATTCACTACACCCAACTGGCTTCCTTGTATGACCCACTCAGGCCTGGCTGTTCATGAGGATAATAACAACACACTTTGTAAACCGCTCTGAGTGGGCGTTAAGTTGCCCTGAAGGGCGGTATATAAACCAAATGTTGTTGTTGTTATAAGTCGCAGGGTTGCCAGCTCCAGTTTGGGAAATTCCTGGAAATTTGGGGGGTAGATCCTGGAGAGGGTGGGTTTTGGGGAGGGGAGGGGAGGGGAGGGACCTCAGTGGAGTATAATGCCATAGAGTCTACCCTTTCAAAGCAGCCATTTTCTCCAAGGGAACTGATCTCTATTGCCTGAAGAACAGTTTTAATTCTAGGAGATCTCCAGCCACAATCTGGAGGCTGGCAACCCTAAAGTCACTTGGTATCAAGCTGCACAGTGGTTGCTGCCAGGGTTGGCCACAATGCATTCTCTGTTAAAGGCTAGAATAGCCCTGTTTTTTTATTTTTATTTTTTAGATTTCAGGCTTTTCTGCAATCCTGGGGCTTTTCTCAAGCTTGTAAAAAGATCTGTCTTGTCTGACCATGGCCCCAGTCTCCTAATTTAAGTATCCACAGATGAGGTCACATTGAGAATTAGATATATTGATGCTGTTCAAATGCAGATCAAGTGGGAGGGGTTTGTCCTTCTCTCTATTATGGCGGGGTGTAGATGCAATGCAGTCTAATCTTTTTACTGCATTACAAGAAGCTGGAATCCCTCCAAAAGGCTTGTATGCTCCTTCCCCCTCCAGCATTAACCACATCATGGCACTACGTCTACAAAGAGCAAGAGTCCAGTAGCACCTATAAGACTAACAAAATTTGTGGTAGGGTATGAGCTTTTCTGAGTCACAGCTCATTTCTTCAGATACAGATATGAAGAATCAAAAAGAGTCCAGTAGCACCTTTAAGACTAACCAACTTTACTGTAGCATAAGCTTTCGAGAATCACAGTTCTCTTCGTCAGACGAAGAGAACTGTGATTCTCGAAAGTTTATGCTACAATAAAGTTGGTTAGTCTTAAAGGTGCTACTGGACTCTTTTTGATTTTGCTACTACAGATATGAAGAAGTGAGCTGTGACTCACGAAAGCTCATCATACCCTACCACAAATTTTGTTAGTCTTATAGGTGCTACTGGATTCTTGCTCTTTTCTACTGCTACAGACAGACTAACACAGCTACGCATTTTGATCTGTCCACAAAGAGGTTAACCACAGTTAGCAAACCAGTTTCTAACCCTGGTTTCAGATTTTGGTTAAAAGCTAAGCCTGGTCAATATTGATTAATCATAAGTTAACATGGAAAAGGAATAGAGAGGGCACCCACATCTTTCTATATTGCACCTACTCTCTTTGCTTATAGGCAGGGCCAGTGTGTCAATGGAGGCAGGTCCAGCAATCGCCTCCAGTACAGAGGCGCTGGAGGGGGTGCAGGGGCATGCGCTGTGGAGCAACTGAGCGGGAGGGCTGGGAGGACGCACGCATGCCAAGCATTCCCCCCATCTCCTGCCTGTCGCCTCACAAACTGGAAAGGAGCGGAGGAAAAGTAATGTTTGTTTGGGGGAACTGGGGGTGGGGACGGGACGGAATAATGACAGAAGAAAGCAAAGGGGAAGGGAAAGGAGAAAGCGGGAAGGACCTAGAGAAACAGCTGTGGCTCAGGGTGTGCACTTTGAATGAGCTGCTGAAGACTCAAATCCTTCTTCCAGGCACAAGCCTGCTGGATGCGAGGGCACCCAAAGACCATTCTGGGGTGGGCTGCTGCTGCTTTCTCTCAGGGTGCCCTCGCATTGGGGTGGGGTGGGGAGGGGGGCTTGTGCCTGGAAGAAGGATTTGCGTCTTCAGCAGTTCATTCAAAGCGCACACCCTGAGACGCAGCTGTTTCTCTAGGTCCTTCCCACTTTCTCCTTTCCCTTCCCCTTTGCTTTCTTCTGTCATTATTCCGTCCCATCCCTCCAAGAAAACTTGCGTGACTCTCATCTCGTTTGGTCCGTCTCTAAGTTGCCCTGTACTGCTGTTGCTGCCAACACACAGCTGCGGGCCAGGTGCGGCAGGTGGCCAGAGCGGTGCAGGGCAACTGAACAGTCTGGGTGTGCAACAGCCCTGAAGTTGCCCCCGGCCTCATGTGCCAGAAACTCTGGCACTGACCTTGCTTATAGGTCATTAGGATTTGGGGTGTGATAACTATTTCGGGGGGGGGGGAGGAGAAAGCAGCCTGAATTCTGAATCCTTCTAATTGTCTAACACAGTGTTCCTTAACCGGGGCTCTTGATGTAGTTTCAGGTGGTCCCCTAGACCACAACAAAAGAAAATGCAGAAGAGCTGGAGGTTTCTTTGAACATGCTGCAGAGGCAACCCGTTTCTCATATTAAATTTTCAGATGTAAACATGAATTTGGCTCCTCGACTCCCAGTTTTGCTGAATCACAGCTGCAAAGAGCAAAGTTGCATTTTAAATTTGGAAACCATTCAAGCAATTTCCCACAAAGGGACCAAAAAAAGGAATTAAAAAAATATAGGATATAATACAAACAAGCAAACCGGAACAGTAGCTTGCAATTCAACACAGCTTGAAAACCACTGATCTAGGTAAGCCAAAGGCTTTTGTCAAACTTTACTTTCTAGAGTTCAGCCCCCTCTTTTCTTAGTTCATCTCAGCACCATCTCCAGCTCTCTCCATAACACTATTTTAAAAATACTAGATGACATTCCAATCAATACAGCAAGACTACATCACGCAAACGGTTAAAATCACATTCTTATTCCTCCTGTTCAAGCAACAGAACTGCTGTGGGAAATTTTCCGAAGTCACTGCTCTCCGGGGTGCAGTGCCCTTACTCTGTATATTCAGCCTACGTGTTCTCTTCAAAGGTGCAGTGGGTGGGCTCTTTAGCTCTAAGAAGTTCTGAAGAAGGCAGGAACAAAAGAATATAGAGTGTTTCACATACATCCCAGCTTACCACAGACCACAGGACACAGTCAGGCCAGCTCATAATGACTCATTACCGCCATTTAACACAGCAATTTCAAGCCCAATGAACATAAATTAACCTCAATCATTTGTTGAGAAATTTACAGCAGAAGAGTAAAAACAATCTGCTGAAACGGTTGAATCTTTCGGCACAATTCATTCCTTTTCCACGAAAGGGATGAAAAGACCACTGAAGGCCCACCCGCCTCAGGACCTAGCATGCCAAGGAGAAAGGTGGGCCATATTTTAAATAACTAAATAAGTATCTTTTTAGTCCCACATCTATCCAGTAGAGCCCAGGTTATTCTTGCAGGCATGGGACACTAGAATTTTTTCCCTTATGTGGTGTTCAGCAGTGTACATAAGTCAAATTCAGTGCTGGATGTGAAATTTGCAATAAAGAATTGTGAATACATGGAATAAATAAAGGAATTGGCTCTATCAGTTCAGCAGGAATGAAGATTCTCACATTCCACGCAGGAGCAGCCAACACGTACCATCTGGCCTCCCATCCAGCCTTCCCAGTTCATAGCAGGACTTTCAGTCTACTTCTCAAAGAGGGCTAGCAGCTGCATTTGAGGTGTCACTTCAAAGCAGTGGCCACTCAACCACCCTAGTACTGGCAGGAAAGGCATGCCCAAAGACCCCCACCACTGCTGCAAAGAGCTTCTAGGAGGACAGGCAGCACTAGGTGTGGTGCTGGTAACACTGGTGGGGAGCATCAGTGCTGGTCCAGTCAAAGATAGCTTCCCTGTCTGATTTCCCTTCCAGACAGCCAGTGCTGCTCTCCTCAAAATTAAGGATAAGGTTGCCTTAGAGACGTCTGCATTAATCAAAGAAGCTGTTAGCATGTACTGTCCTGTAGTGTAGAGAGCGTTTTTCAGCCCGCAGCCATGGTGTGAGGGATGTAAAACCAAAGAAATGAGTTCTGAGATCACTGCTGGCAAAGAGAAGCTTGGATCTCCCCACGACCACTAGCTGAAAATATGTCCACCTGCGTTCTGTGAGAACAGAATCACTGTAGGAACTTCATCCTAACTAGCACAGGGTAGGGATGTGCCAAAACAAAAGGCTCTCCCGGGATACTGGAAACTTCATCATGGATCACCTCCAGCTTCCCAATCTTTAGAAAGAAGAGTCCCACAAGATAAGACAATCTAACCCAGAATGCTGTTTCCACCCAGGGCTGGCTCAGGAGTCTTCAGGCCAGCTGCTAGCCAAGTGCCCCCTGCCGTGGCCTGAATGTGCTTCCATGCCCTGGGCCTCCAGACATGCACAGACTTCAGTGGGAGAGGAGGTGCTAGCATGCTGAAAGTTGAGTGGGTGAGCAGCCTACTGGTGGCGGCAAAGCTGGCAACTGCCTGCTTCTCCTCTCTCCCTCCTTCAAGGGGATGGGGCAGGGAATGCAAACCAGACTCCTCTCCTACCCGGGCATACCCCAATCCACCAGACTTGAGCCGGGCACACAGGAACTCAGGTGGGAGAGGAGGCACTGCCGCACTGCAAGCCCAGTGGGTGGGAATCCCAGCAGCAGTGGCAGCGGCAGAGCTGGCAACTCTCTGCTCTTCCTTCCTGCCTCCCTCCTTCATGGGGGCAGGGAGGGCAGGCCAGGTGAGCATGCCCCCAGCAGAGCACAAGGGCCAGAGGTGTCATCTGGGATGCTCCTGGTGCTCACCTTTCCCTCTGACTCCCTAGGTAATTGCCTAGGACCGACTGGTACACAACTTGCCCATTTCCATCAGTGATCAGGTGCCTCCAGGAAGCACATAAACCAGACATGAAGACCACAGCCACCCCTATTGTCCCCAGCATTTGGAATTCAAAGGTACATCCTCCCAACATGGAGGTTCCTCTCATGGCTGAAAGCCACTGATAGGCCAAATGGCTCCATGAGTTCATCTAGTCCAGGGGTGGCCAAACTTGCTTAATGTAAGAGCCACATAGAATAAATGTCAGATGTTTAAGAGCCACAAGACATGATGGACTGAAGTGACTTCAGACGAAGAGGTGGGTTTGGGGGAGTGTCCTGGAAGTGACATCACAGGAAAGGGTGGGGTTTTGGTGCACTATGCTGGAAGTGACATCATCAGAAGGAATGGAGCTTGGGAAGAGCCATCGCCTGACCTTTGATTTGGAAGTGATGTCACATCCTTGCTAGGCTTCACCCCCAAAGTCCCCAGACATTTTCTGAGTCAGACCTGGCAACCCCAACATTTTTACAGAAAACATGAAAGACATGGAAAGAAAGAAGGAAGGAAGGGAAAAAAGGAAAGGGAGGGAAAGACATGGAAAGAAAGAAGGAAAGGGAGGGAAAGGAGGGAGGGAAATAAACTAAAATAAAATGTATGGCCATGGCGATACTCAGAGACCACCGGGAGCCACATAATATGCCTAGAAGAGCCACATGTGGCTCCCAAGCCGCAGTTTGGCCACCCCTGATCTAGTTCATTCTTTTCTTAAAGCCCATCTAAGCTCGCTCCACATCCTGCAGTAGTGAGTTCTGTAAATTAATTGTACACTGTGTGAAGAAGTACTCTTTTGTCTACCCTGAACCTACTAAGTGCTACTATTTTGAAATGGATAAGGATTTTACCTTTCCATATGACAAAACTGTACTGCATATTTTCAGATACCAAACTTCATCTTTTAAAATTTAATATTCAAGTGAGGGAAGATTTCAGGCAGGAGAAAAGGAGAAAGAAAAAATTGAAACTGACAGCTACAGTTTGTAGCCAAAATTCTGACCTAGTCAAAGCCTCCTCTTGGTAACCTTCCAAAAGTTAAATGCCCTGCAGGCTTCATGGTTTCAGCGTTAAGACAACAACCGAAGAGGCCCATGTATGTTAAAAGCAGTGTTACTCAAACTGCAAAATGAGACAGGTAGATACTTGGATAAAAAGAGGTATGGCCAAATTATTCTTTCAATGCCTAATGTGTGTGTGTGTGTGTGTGTGTGTGTGTGTGTGTTTGTGTGCGTGCACTTGTGCGTGGCACATACACAGATTTAATTCCCCTTCTTTTTCTTTTCTATTTCCTTTTCCTCTCTAACTTGCTGAAACTTTTTCTGAAATCTACTATGCATATCCCTTTGGGCAAGAATTACCTTTCAAAAGACAGATTTCTACAAAGTCTAACTTCATTGGCTGTCTATCACTTATTTCATTACCAATGGCTGTCTATCACTTTATTTCATTACCAATAATGAAATAAACAAGAAAACCAATTTCCACCATCCATCTTTCATGATCAGCCTGCATCTGGGAGTTGAAGCCTGCAAGTCAATGCAGTTGCTATTTTAAGGTTAGCAGGTCAGGTCTGCACTCCTGCTTCCTGCTTCTGAGCAGAACATCTGGATTCTACATGGTCACTCAAGGACTTTTTCATCTTGAAACCCTGAGAATTTCATAAGTGTGGGGAAAGAGGCACGGAGCTTCCTTTCCAGAACTAGCAACAAGAGACACAATGCCATAGTAAATAACATTCATTCATTTGGTGACACTGATTCAATATAAGCCCAGAAATAGACAAAACAAAGAAAATTATGTTCTCATATAAATCCGCCAAGAGCAGTTCTACACTATGACCATTTTGTGATGCTGATTCTTTTCCCCACACTGAAACGCAAACTGCATTCAAATAGGCACTCCAACCAGTGCTTCGTATTCAGCACAGTATTCCCTTTATAAACTTGTCTGCCCACCCCAAGGGCAAGATTCTGATTTCATGCTTACTACAATACAAATATAGCAAGTTTCTGCTTCAACTTGCAATTGTCCCTTTAAAAATTACTTTCTAGCTACTTTTGCTACTTAGAATTAGGCTAATTATTACTTCCTGGTACCTCAACATTCCACAGTAGATCCTTAACTAAGTGGGGTGGGTGAGCTTTATTTACTCCTTTTTCCTTCTGCTGCAAATATTCGGGGGGGGGGGGGCTGAAAATTGGGGTTCCACACCTCTGCTGAGATCTTGCAGCTCGGCCTGCCAGAAAGGGGGGCATCTATGCAAAGGGCGGGTGGGCAATCCCCACGTCGGAAGCCACAGCAGCATTTCTTGCTGTCAGCCAGAATCAACTCTTTCCTGCCTGTTTGTCCTCAACCACCTCTGATCTCCATTATTATCTATGGGGAAAACTATGGGGGCTATCCCAGGGGATGGGGGTGGCATTTTGCAAAATAAATCTACAAATTTTTCAGGAGACCAACTGTTAAACTGTCCTCTAAAGATCCCCCAAGTTTCAGGGAGACTGGACCTTGGGGAGCCATTTTAGACCCCGCCCCCAAGAAAGTGTTCCCCATTTTTTTACTATTATGAAGAGAAAATGACAGGAACTGGGGAAACTCATCGATTATGCCTTTCCTGGGGTTCAATCTCCCTGAAACTTTGGAGGGGGGGCGGTTAGAGGATAGTGAGGAGTAGGTCTCCTGCAAATTTGAAGGATTTTGGATCTTGGGGAGGTAATTTTGAAGCCCCTCAAAGTAGGTGCAATCAGCTGCCCCATTTTTTACTATTGTGAAAATGACAGGAACTGGGGAAACTCATGGATTATGCCTTTCCTGGGGTCGATTCTCTCTGAAATTTGGGGGGTCTTTAGGGGACAGATAGGACTAGCTCCCCCGTAAATTTGGTGAATTTTATTTGCAAAATGCCACCCCTATCTCCCTAGGGATTATTATGAAACACCCCCCCTGCCCACTTTGTTCATCTTCACAGAGCTTGCTGGTGGAAATGAAGTAACTGAAGTCCCCCACTAACTTCTTCTTTGCTCAGAAATACATTCAGGTATGCATGGGCACCAGGAGTGAATAGAAGGTAACCAACTGAGCACCAAAGAGAATTTGCTTTAAAAATAAAAGAGGCAACACAAATTGATTGGTGGTGGACTGTGGGGAGCCAGGGCAGTTAGCAACCCAATGGCAAGAGTCTGTGGTGCATTCACCTGTTGCAGTCAAGACAAGGATGGGGCAACACAGGGGCTGGGAGAAGGTCCAATATCAGACACATATATTCCCCAAGAGATTTTTTCAGAAAACTCAAAGTCAAATACTTTGGAAAAATTCCTCCCCTTCTTCATTTCACTGAAAGAAGACTCATTAACATTCCACAAAACTGGTGGAGATTCTTAAATATGCAAAGTAGGATGGATCTAAACAAATGAAACATTCCACATCATGTGAAAGTGTTTACAAAGACTTTAGGTGTTTGAAACAGGATGCGGGAGTTGGTGGACTTCAGCCAATCACAACAGTTTTCGTTGTGGGACATTTTTCTACCCTGAAATGCAATGGAATCTGGCTTGGGATAGTGAATACATTCCAAATACAATGTGTGTAAATGTTTTCATAATCATTGTCATAGCTGTCCTTGTCACCAAATGTATTTAGTATTCCCATGTATTTTGCACAGCTATGTATTATCATACTAATGACACGGCTTGAAACAAAACAATTGCATTTTTGGAAGGAGGAAGAGGTTAAACTAAACAGAAATGTAAGCAACGGGTCACACAATACACAGAACACCACCTTACCTAAATACTTTGGCCAGTGTGTAAGGTAGAAGCCACCTTCAAGTTCATGCGAACTGCATCAGATGTAGGGCAAATCTGAAGACCAATCGATGTCTTCAGACTCCTTTTGCCATCAAAAGAAAGAGTTTGATAGATGATCTGCAGGATGAACTGCAGAAGAAAAAAATGGGAGAGGGAGGAGACATTACTGGTGTATTTACTGAAAAAATATAGAAGTAGTATTCTTTTCAATTTCTAGAACAGTAATCTAAGTGTGTGATAGCTCTTCCTGGGGAGAGGAAGACAAAGGAAGTTGCCAGTGGAGCTGCAATTTCCACCCAGAGTCCCCTCCTACCAAAATATATTACTTACTGTTAATTTTAGCAATGAAAACGTAATTATTTAAGTTACAAACTAAGTCACATAATTAGGTCAAGGAAACAAAGCAGACCATACGCTTAGATAAAAAAGAAATGGTCGCTAAAGGAAATCCATCTTTGTAAAGATAATATCAAGGAATTGTTGGTGTGAAGGTTCCTATTCTAGGAAGGAAAGGAGTCCCTTTAAAGAGAAAAAGGCTCTTGTTCCATGTGTGTATCTCTGTTTTATATAATGAAGGATGGGGGAGTGCCATCCCTAGCAATTAGTTCTCACAGAGCATGATCTCAATTGTGTGTGGGATTCCTGCTAAGGCTAACTTTTAGCTATCCCTGTGTAAACCTAAACCATGCAAAATCTGTGCTGTCCCACACAGAGGAGTGGCTATGATT
The DNA here is from genome assembly GCF_028583425.1 of Eublepharis macularius. Classification (NCBI taxonomy): domain Eukaryota; kingdom Metazoa; phylum Chordata; class Lepidosauria; order Squamata; family Eublepharidae; genus Eublepharis; species Eublepharis macularius. The sequence goes on from NC_072790.1 coordinate 220,483,029, forward strand.
CCGTGGTAGAACCTCTATTTTGATGCAAAAGGTCCCAGATTCAATCTCTGGCATGTCGAGTGAAGAGAAACAGATTATTAGGTGAAGGGAAAGACCTCTTCTTAAGACTCTCTAGAGTGGGGTTCCCCAATGGGGTGCCCACAGGCAGCATGGCACCCACTAGTACTTCTCTTGGTGCCTACCAAGCTTTCCAGAAAGTCGGTAAGGCCATTGTAAGGCAGGGCTTGTTATTGGCTGCTTTCATTCAAATGAAAGGATTTTCCACTAGGGGCTCAGGAGGACTGATAAGCACCTGAACTTTCCTTAGTCAGTGTTGGGTTCCATTTGCTCTTCAGGCTTTCATTCTTCTCAGATGTGATGAGGGAGGTAATCCGCTTGGCTCCACCTTCTGTGACAGTTAAGAGGCCCTTCTGTGGCAGCCTCTTGTGGCAGCCATTTTGGGGCGGCCATTAGGGGTGGCACTCACCACCCCCCTCTCAAAATTTCAAAGGTAAGCACAAGTTCAAAATGGCTGGGGATTCTTGTTCTAAACAGCCACTGCCACTCTGAATAGAGAACACTGACCTTGATGGGGCAGTGGTCTGATTCAATATAAGGCAGCTTTTTGTGTTCAAGTGCTGTGCCTTTTTCTGCAGTCTACCTTGAGCTGATTTCAACACTGGGGCCCATGAAGCATACCAATTACTCCAAGATGTGTCTTTTTCTTATGAGTCCAAACTAGATGTGCAGTTAGACGAAGGGGACGCCTCTTTTTTAACTTCCTTCCCTTGTTCTGTCTCATGCGTGAGAGATGTCAGGGATCTGTATGATATGAATTAGGTAGCTACTTTGAAATATGGTTGCTATGCTATTCCAGAATTGCAGGGTCTGGTCGGTATTGTTAGTATTCTTGAGTGCAGTTACTAAGTTTTCTGTTCTTTGGACCTGGGTCTTTCGGGAATGTTGTTGTTGTTGTTGAGAAATCACAGGATACTGACTAGTTATGCTAGCGCTGGAATCTAGAGTTTAAAAGTGAATGGGAACCTAGGGTTTAGGAGTGAACAGTAAATTGCCCAGTTAGGGTGAAAATTCTCATTTAGGATCACAACAGCGACTACAGGAATAAAGTTGGTCTGAAAACTTCTATCAGAATTAACATTAAGGGTCACAACAGAAACCGAATATACAGCTGTCCCCCTGCATTATGAAAAAGTATCCCAACAAGCAGTATAAAAAAGTATCCTTAACAGGTAATATTAAACTGGAGGCAAACATCTTTTTTGAAACTAGAACTTAATAATGCCATGATGAGATTAATGAAGAGCTTTTCTGCAAGCAGAAAAGATTCAAAGTCTGCTTCCACACACGTTGGATAATCCACTTTCAATGCACTTTCACAATCCTTTAGAAGTGGATTTTTTGGTTGTTGTGGTGCTACACCTCTGAAGATGCCAGCCACAGCTGCTGGCGAAACGTCAGGAACTACAATGCCAAGACCACGGCAATACAGCCCGGAAAACCCACAACAACCATCGTTCTCCGGCTGTGAAAGCCTTCGACAATACAGTGGATTTTTTGTTCCACACATGGAAAATCAGTTTCAAATGTTCACTAAAGAGTATTGAAAGTGGATTATCCAACGTGTGTGGAAGCAGCCCATGACAGGGAAACACATTAATTTTAGTGCAGTGCAGGCACACGCCTATATCGCAGCAGCTCTGCCTCACAGAAGGTGAGGATGTCACATGGAGAGATGATGGGCTGGGAGGCGCTGAAACTTTCTCCATCTATTTTTATTCCGCCAACAGCCCCTTCCCCAGGAAATTATTTCCTGGCCAGCCTCCAGGACCAGAAAGAATCCTGAAGAGTGATTATGGAAGAGTTCAGTCTGTGGAGTTTCTACCCCAAAAGCTTTACAGCTGCTCAGAAGCAACCTGTATTTTAAGACAAGTGTTACTTTCCGCCATAACTTCTAGTTCAGCATTAAGAGATTAGAAAACCACGACTGCAAGCCACAGAAGCCATTTTCCCTGGAAGTAGTCCAACAAAAAACTACAGAGCTACTGCAGAGGCAGACTGTGGTCCTTGAATGCTAGAAATCAATGAAATAGATTCAAAACGAAGTCGCACTTCCCCCCCTTCTTGTTCAGAAATAAAGGCAGAGCCATTTTATCCTCATCTGAAAATTCTGTATCCCTCTTATTTTTTATACCTCAGATCTTTGATTTAAACAGGGCTCAGCAGCAGAAGCAAACACACCAGCCTATTTCGGCATTAATCGGGGCACCCCATGGAAAATAGGCCATTGCCTTTGATGGTGGAAGACATATCACAGTTTGGTATCTTCAGACTAATTCTGGCAGATCTCTATATGCTTAGTCAGCCCTCTAAAGGAAAATTTTAAAAACTTTTTAAAAAACTGTTAAGCAGGGAGTCAGAGACAAGGGAAAGGGCTCTGAAATCAGCCAAAATATAAAAGAAGCTAGAAACCAAGAACAGAGAAAATTAGAAGCAACAGAGAGAGAAAAAGAAGCAAAAGTATACGGAATTTAGAAAGGGGAAGCTTACATCTGTTATAACCCAGGAAGAGCAAGATATTAGATGCACAGATTGTTGAATGGGCAGAGGAAGAGCATTTTCCCCCTCTTATTGTTTTTTTCTTTTGACTGAGCAGAGACACAATCTATCAAGCACTGCCAAAGCACAATTTCAGAATAAAAGGCAACACATTTGTCTCAAAATACACTAATAGCTTCTCGATTGCTTTGGCAAGGAGACAAGGGCATAAACTATTTTGACATGTACCCCTGTTTCAGAACATAAACCTTGAAAGATGCGACCAAAGATCCATCTAGCCCCAATTGTATTTTTCAACTGCAGCTGGCCAAATGCTTATAGGAAGCCCCGAAGGGCATGGCAACCTCCTGCCATTCCCGGTTCCTGTCCCCACTCCCACCCCAGGAAACAGTTGTTCAAAAGGCAGGCTGCTTCTGGACTCCTTTTCTTCTGAAATGATAACAATCAACAATATGCTTCTACATTGCATTTGAGTATCCAAAGCACTTCCCCCCCCCCCGCTTGCTGGTGACCCTTCCTTTCTCTTGCAGTGTTAGTCCACCTCTTAAGGCTACTAGCATAAGTCAGCTGTGACTTGATGGCACTTTCCATCACCAGTCTGGTATTCAGAGGCATTCTGCTGCTGAATACAGAGATTTTAACCTTGCTGTGTAATCACGGGCAGAGACAGTAGGAAAACTGGATCCCCCAGCAGGCTAACATTAGGCCTATCTGCTCAGTTACACTGTTTAAACACAGAAATGCAGTCAGGAGGAAGAAAGGAATATTTTTAGAACAGCGAGCAATTAAAAACCTATTCACCTATAACTGTTCTAGTGCAGACACAACGCAGCTTATTTCTTAACCGCGGCCAACAGATCTAGAACCTCGGCATAAATCCTCGCCGCTCCGGTCAGAATTTACCAAAGTGTGCTGATACCTCTTACCTTGTTTGGAAGTTCACTGGTAGAGTTGCAGTGTCCTATTGTGGGTGAAAACTAGCAGAGAAAAGGAAGGAAGAGGAGTCTGTGTTGGGAAAGGAATAGGAGGGTTGAGGGAAACCTACAGCCCTCAACCAAACCATAGCTAACAGATGAATTGTGTTATGAGGACAGCCTAACTTAAGTGGAAGTCCTCGCTTTGTGGTTTTGTCTGCAGTACTCTGGAAAGTACAGACTTGCTATGAGGATCTTAATGGCTCAAGCGGGCCCGATCTGCTGATCTCCTGCAAGAGGAGGCATCTGGGGTCAACCAGCCCCAGCAGGGAAAGTTAGTGATGGGATTGCTAGATAAAGTTCAGTAGCACAGTGGGAATGAACGTGCTAGGCTGCATCCTTGCTTTATGATTCAGCCCAATTCCAGATGCTTTATCTGTGTGCTAATCCCTATTTTTTTCTCCTTTTGGTAAAAGAGCCTCTTGACACAGTTGCTTTCTTCCACTCTTGCAGCAAGCCCATTGTAGCAGGAATCCACACAATGGTCCTTATCTGCTGTTCTTTCCAATAAGGAATAACCAAGACTATAACTATTCTTTGGGGAAATTTACTCCACCTCCTCCCACTCCATCTTATAATAAGCCTCTTTCCAGACTGCTGGCAGCCTCATATTAAAACTATAAGCACACCAAAGCATCAGAGGAGGACACCATCTAACCCATACCAAAGGAATTTCAGGTTCCAAGGATCAGATCTGTGACTGCTTCAGGATTTCCTCATGATGATGATGATGATGATGATGACGACGACGACGACCCCACCAAGGGTGCCTGCCACCTTGCAGTGGTGGTAGGGCTTGTGTTTTCCAGTGAAGCTGAGGGCTATGCTGACGGTAGCATTGCTACCAGTAGGGTCACCCAAACCAGACAGGTCTCAACTGAGGAGCCGGACTAAGCGCACCCAACAACCATCAATGATGATGAGACAAAATAAACAGAAAACCATATCGGATCGGTCATCGCCCGGGTCAACAAGGACCACGGCAGGTGCTGCGGCTCATGGACACCTGACGACAAACGGGCTATGGGGCTCAGCAGATTCTGTTGAGGAACCAGGACAGACTGCTGCAGTGCTACTGGAACAAAGTAAGTGCAAAACTTGGACAAACGCCAAAAATTGAGAAATAATGAAATGTTATTATAAGGCAAATCCATCTGCCCGTGGTTTCCAGAAAAGAATGATGCAAATTTGGAAAGGAAATCACCCCCAATGTAGTATAACGGAGCAAAGAATAATGGATCAAAGACAGTTCGTTATTCAGAATAAAGTTTTCACAGAACTGGAATTGCAAGAATTGGAGCAACTGGCAAAAAAAGAAACAACAAAACATAATGACCAAAGAAGGGGAAACATCACAGCTGAATAGACTAAAGCCACAGTGGAAGAACATGCTCTACCTGAAATACAAGCTATGGACCTGCCTGATGATAATTATTTGAATGAACAGCAAACTGTTCTGAAAGAAAAATTTTTGAGTCATGTCAGCCAAGGCAATGAATGACAAAGACTGCCTATAATTCGCCAAATACGAAGAAAACAAGTGAAAACTTAAAGATGGGAAATTGAAAAATGAGGACAAAAAATGGACTATGATTTGGAAAGGAAAACAGTTCCTGAAACCATAGAAGAATTAAAACAATGGGTAACAGCAACAACAAAGACAATAGAAAGATTTGAAGGGTGAATAAAGTAGTATAAAGAAAATTTGCGATTTCAAAGCAATCAGCGATTATTCTATAAGTCACTGGGAGAAAATGCAGTGCAGAAGAACATCATCCCATGTAAAGATGATGCCCTGAAATTGTAGCAAGAAATGCCCCATGGATTAAAGACATAGTAAAGAATTTAAAGGGAAATGGATGAATGATGTGGTAATAACAACTGAAATGGTGGCCAGACAAGCAAAGAATGTGAAGAACTAGAGTGCAGCTGGGCCAGATGAATTGCCTGGGTTCTGGCTAAAGCATTTAACAAGTTTTCATCAACACATGGCAGTGCAATTCAATGAAATGTTTCAAAATTCTACCAGTGAAGAATGACTCACAAAAGGCCACACATTTCTGATTGTGAAGGATGAAGGAAAAGGCAATGAACCTGGCAACTACCACCCAATCACATGCCTTCCAACATCATTCAAACTTTTCACAAGAATATTAGCAACATTAGTATATGATTATTTAATGGAAAACAATATGTACCCTGTTGAACAGAAAGGCAATTGTAAAAAGTCAAGAGGCCCTAAAGATCAACTGCTAATTGACAAAATGGCACTGAAAAATTCAAATGGAAGAAAATAAATTTGAATATGGCATGGATTAACTACAAGAAAGCATTTGATTCATTGCCATGCGGTTGGATTAATACTTGCCTGGAAATTTTGGGAATTAGTGAAAGCATCAGGCTCTTCCTTAAAATATGCGAAAATGGAAAACCATGTTAATGGCCTACGGTGAAGAAATTGGGGGAGTTTGTATAAAAAGTGGTATATTTCAAGGGGACTCCTTGTCACCTTTATTATTCAACATCTCATGAATCTCCTTGACTATGGTCCTAGAGAAAACGAAAATGGGTTATTATATTTCTGATCAGGCTGGGAAAATAAACCATCTCCTGTATATGGATGATTTGAAATTGTATGCCAAGTGTCCCACTGAACTTGAATCATTGCTTAATACAGTGAAAATGTACAGTGACGATATTTAAATGAAATTTGGCTTAGACAAATGTGCAGTACTCTCCATGCAGTGGGGAAAAGTAAAAAATGTTGACGGAATAGAACTTGAAAATGGTGACATTATGAAATCATTATCAAATAATGAAAATTATAAATATCTTGGAATATTAGAATTAGATAACATCCTGCATATGAAAGTAAAAGAACTGACTCAGAAAGAATATATCAAGAGAGTATGAAAAATTCTGAAGTCAAAATAAAATGGTGGAAATACAATCAAGGCCATAAATACATTGGCGATTCCAGTAATCAGATATCCAATTGGAATAATAGATTGGACACAAAGTGATTTAGAAAAATTGGATCGAAAAACACAAAAACTAATGAACATGTATCACTTTTTACACCCAAAAAGTGATGTTGATAGGCTGTATCTACCACGAAAAATTGGTGGAAGAGGACTGTTACAAGTACATCAGGTAGTGGAAGAAGAGAGGCCTGAATGATTACATTAGTAGAAGCACAGAAAAATTACTTCAGGCTGTGAAAACAGAAAACATATTAAAAACAACTGAAACAAAGTCTGAATACAAGAAGAAACAGTTTGAGAATAGATTAAACGGCTGGAAGAACAAACCTTTACATGGGCAACATCTAAAAAATATTGAAGGAAGAAGTAACAACAGCCTAACTTGGGCATGGTTGAAGATGGGTACAATCAAGAAAGAAACTGAAGGTCTGATCTTTACAGCACAAGAGCAAGCATTGCAAACGAATGTTATGAAAGCCAAAGTTCAGAAAATCAGTGAAAATCCAAAATGTTGACTTTGCCAGGAAAAAGATGAAACTGTGTCTCACCTTATTTGTGAATGCAGCAAAATTTCACAGATGGACTGCAAAGCTGGACGTGACAGGGGTGCAAAGCTGATTAATTGGACATTGAGTAAAAAGTACAATCTGCCAGTATCAAAGAATTCATGGGAACATCAGGTGGAAAAGGCATTAGGAAATGATCAAGTCAAGATCTTGTGGGATTTTAGAATACAAATTGATCGACACCTTGAACACAATACACCAGACATAACAGTTGTGGAAAATTGAAAAGTATGGATAATAGACATTGCAATTCCAGGGGATGCCAGAGTTGAAGAAGAAGAACAAGAAAAAATTATTAAATATAGAGCTCTGGCAACAGAAACCACCCAACTATGGAAGAAGAATGTAACAGTATTGTCGAAGGCTTTCACGGCCGGAGAACGATGGTTGTTGTGGGTTTTCCGGGCTGTATTGCCGTGGTCTTGGCATTGTAGTTCCTGGCGTTTCGCCAGCAGCTGTGGCTGGCATCTTCAGAGGTGTAGCACCAAAAGACAGAGATCTCAGTGATCTGAGAGATCTCTGTCTTTTGGTGCTACACCTCTGAAGATGCCAGCCACAGCTGCTGGCGAAACGCCAGGAACTACAATGCCAAGACCACGGCAATACAGCCCGGAAAACCCACAACAACCAATGTAACAGTAGTTCCTATTATCATCAGGGCACTGGGAACTATTTCAAAAATTTTTGCAACTTATATGGAAAAACTGCAGCTTTCTGACATAGCTTCTACAGAATTGCAAAAGATGGCGTTACTTGGAACAGCATACATATTGCACAGATACCTGGCTGATACTTAGGTCTCTGGAGGAAACTTGTATCAGCTCAGCAAGGCCAATCAATGATAATATGTGATCTTTATTTATTACTGATTGTGTTGCATGTAATTTTAATAATAACAACAACAACAACATTCGATTTATATACTGCCCTTCAGGACAACTTAATGTCACACTCAGAGCAGTTTACAAAGTGTGTTGTTATTATCCTCACAACAATCACCCTGTGAGGAGGGTGGGGCTGAGAGAGCTCTGGGAGAGCTGTGACTGACCCAAGGTTACCCAGCTGGCTTCAAGCGGAGGAGTGGGGGGACTCAAACCTGGCTCTCCAGATGAGAGTCCTGTCGCTTTTAACCATTATACCAGACAGTCCCTCTTGGTTCAGATAGTCTTTCACCAGAATACATTTCCTTACTGCCCCCAGCAATTACCAGAATGGCACTGTCATCTCTACGACTAGGATTTCAAACGAATCTCCTGTCAAGTTACAGGCAGATGGTTTTAATACTAGGCTACAGACAGCCAGGAAAGATGCTAGAACCAGTCCTGGAAAGTAGGTGCTGCTACTGATTCTTTATTCCCTTCCATGACACCCATGTAATTTTGAAACTTTCTGCCCTAGTTCTTTCTTCTCCATATACCCAGTGGGTTAAAATCTCCCTTTAACCCGTTGCTTCAGTATTTTTCCAGTGCAGCAACAGCGGGGTTAAAAAGTTGCAAAATGAAAGAGGCATCACCTGTGACATGCTCAGAAGTACACAAGATAGGCAAACTGACCATTCACAACAGCTATAATTGGGGATAACAAGAGTCCACTTAATTATCTTAAAGCAATTTAACATCAGTATTGCCTAAAAAATGTGTCATGACTATTAAAACCTCTTTAAGTACCATATATGTCACTTTTTATAATGATTCCCAATGACTGCACAGCAACAAGCCATAATTGAACCCAGGTTTCCCTTGGAGCCCTTTTTATGTCAACACTAGTTTCCCTCTTTCCCATCACCTACCCTGCTTTTAAAACTAATCAGCCTGCTGAGGCTGCACAGCACGGACCCGCTCTCTGCCAATGCCTCCCAGATATACAAGGGTCAGATTTTAAAAAAACTTTTAAAAACAAGGGGAAAAGAGTACAAAGAATTCGTGAGAATACGCGAAGTTGCTCAATCTCACATTTATGTGGCACCTGGGATTCCTTTTGCTGCAGCTTCATTTGTACAAGCAAATATTTCTGTATCAACACCTATAAACATATCCAATGTTTACAGCAGTTCAGTCCCCGTTCTGTGAATTATGGTATACGTGAGAGAATTACAAGAATAGAGGGGGTAAAAAATTCAAATCCCAGAAGAGATCACAGCATTTGTTCTCATTTCCTGCCCTAGTTTAGCTTTACAATCAAAACAAATGCAACAACAGGATTGGCTTGTAAGACCTTCCCACCCAATGCAAAAACTTTGTGAAAATATTTATTTTACAATAAATCACAGCTGCTAAGACAGAACCAGATCTTAAGCCCTCTCTGTCTTGGGCCAGACATTCTGAAGCAGCATCCCATTTCGAGCTCTAAAATTTCACTTATGGCACATCCAAACGTTCACACAAGAATCCTCTACACCAAAGAACCATTCGGGTGAGGACTTTATAACACAGTCTAGGTTTGCATCCACCCCTGGCTCCAAGAAAAATGCTAAGCCATTTTACACACACAGCCCATGAAAACCTGGACAATCCCCCACCATCGCCCCTGCCAACAAACATTTCAGTTTATGCATGAGCAAACAGGAAGATGTTGGTCTTATTAAAAAGAGTTAAACAAATTAATGGGGGAAACCGGCCTGTCAACAGATGTAAGCCAAACAACAAAATGGAAGTTCCGTGATTTAATATCATTTGACTACTGCTGGAGGGCTGTTGCCTTTAGGCTCTCCTCGTCAGCTTTTCAGAAACTTCTATCTGGCAACTGCTGGAAATTGTTCCAGGTTTTGCTGGAACTGCTTTTGGAGGTGGAAAATTCTGTCAAGCTGCAGCCGACTTATGGGAAGCCCATAGGATTTTCACGGCAAGAGACAAACAGAGATGGTTTGCTGTTGCCTTCCTGTGTGGAGTAGCTCTAGTCTTCCTTGGCGTTTCCCATCCAAGCACTAGCCAGGACCGATCCTAGTTAGCTTCCAAGATCTGATGAGATCCCACTAGCTGGGCCATTCTGGTCAGGACAGAACTGTTTCTATCTGCTGCTAAATACTTCTACATGTTTACAATGCGCATCATCTACAGCTACGTATGTTATGACTATGTGTGTTATTGCTGCTTGTTTTATTGTTGTATTTTACTGCGGCTTTTACATTTGAAAAATTCGATACTGCCTCATCACAAATGAGTTGCCAAGGAGTTTCACCAAACAAGGCAAAAAAACAAAGAATAAAATAGCAAACAGGACAGGACAACAGATGCTACAATCAGCAAAAGACAGCAGAGACCCCCTCACCTCTGCAGGAGTATACCGTATACCCTGCAGCTGTGGACAACTTTACATCGGGACCACAAAGCGTAGCATCCAGACAAGAATAAAAGAACATGAAAGACACTGCAGACTTGGACAACCTGAAAAATCAGCAGTGGCTGAACATAGCCTAACTCAAACAGGGCACAGTATCTTATTCCAGGACACCAAAATACTGGACAACACTTCCAACTACTTTGTCAGACTGCACAGGGAAGCCATTGAAATTCACAAGCATAAGCAAAACTTCAACAGGAAAGAAGAAACCTTAAGAATGAACAGAGCATGGTTTCCAGTTCTGAAAAACACCAGGCTAACAAAACACTCTATACTTGACAATAGCCCTGCAGAGAAGATTAGCACATCAAGCACCAATCCATATGCAAAAGAACCTCCTCAGGATACAGTGAAGCCTCCCGCCATTAGCATTCCACACCCTGGGAAACTCTTACAGGATGACTCAGCTCAACCCCACCCCTCCTGAGTAGATACAAATGACCTGCCAACATCTTTTCCACACTGTGACACTGAGAGATCTCGTGTCTTTTGGTGCTACACCTCTGAAGATGCCAGCCACAGCTGCTGGCGAAACGTCAGGAACTACAATGCCAAGACCACGGCAATACAGCCCGGAAAACCCACAACAACCATCAAACAGGACAGTGGCTCAGATGGACCTTCTTCCTAATCCAGCAGGACATTTTTGATTCATCAGGTCAGAAGACATTGATTCTGGATATTCAGAACTCAATCCTGTGGCTACTTTTATACCAGCCAAGCATCATATAAAGGAATGTTATGCTGATCTTGGCATGTTGCATCAGTAAGTTGCATTACAAGTGTTTTAGGATTTGGGACAGCAAGTAAGTTAGATCAAAGTGCCATTCGTTTTGTCAGTATTCACTCTTTCTCTGGGCCACCATCTGAAATCTCAAAGAATTTTTTAAAAGCTCTTCTAGTCAGGCTCAGCTTCCTTTCAAGATGCTCCTGGAGATATTCAAAGTGCACAGTCAGTATCTGCGGCAGATGCATCATCCTCCCAATTTAGGCCTATTAAGCAAAGCCCAGCTGTTCAATAGCTGGCAGCCAATTTCTGTCCCAATTTCAGCTTCAAAATCACGACTTGAGAAAAGAACATTTATAACATGCTGAGGTGAATGCAAAAACAAGGTGGGTATAACCAAAAGAGACGGTCTCGCATATGCAGCTAAAAATTTCTTATAGACAGGGCTGTGTGATTTTTCAGTTCTGCAGTCATACTAGCTATTTCTGTGCTTGCACCGTGTAGCATTCTGAGAACCTTCACTTGTTTAAAAGCAAGTTACTAACCTCCAAGGCTTGGAAGACAAGCCTGAAAATAATCATAACAGTGTGCTTATATACTACCCTTCTGGACAGATTAGTGCCCACTCAAAGCAGTGAACAAAGTCAGTGTTATTATTCAGAGGAGTTAGTCATGTTAGTCTGTAGTTGCAAAATACTAAAGAGTCCAGTAGCACCTTTAAGACTAACCAACTTATTTGTAGCATAAGCTCTCAAGAACCACAGCTCTCTTCGTCAGATGCATGCATCTGACGGACAGAGCTGTGGTTCTCGAAAGCTTATGCTACAAATAAGTTGGTTAGTCTTAAAGGTGCTACTGGACCCTTTAGTCCAGCTGGGGAGCTGGGGCTGACTGGAGTGGCTTACCCAAGGCCACCTGCAGAGCCCATGGCAATAGCACTGTCTAGTAAGTCTTAGAAGCCTGAATGTAAAAGCATTTTTGAGCAGGATTTCCAGTGCTGGAGCCAGGAGGATGCAGGGCTTTAGTGCCGCGTGTAGTTCTTAGCCTCTCCTCATGACTGGCAGAAGTAGATTATTCAATTATGTAAATACTGCACAGAAATTAAATTATGCACTGAGAAGCTGAATGCTATACCCTGCATAAATTAAGGGGAGGATGCATAAAGCCTTGCCTATAGGGTAGGAGTTTTTCTTATGATTTGCATAAGAGCCTCAACCGAGTTGGTCTGTCTAGCCCATACCGACCACTTCAGAAGGCTTCATCTAACTACAAAAGTATAGCATGTGACCCACTTTTCTTTTTTTAAACCACCCATGCCTGTCTTTGGTGTCCAGGATGACCAGATGAAAAGACTGGCAGGGCTCCTGTACTTTCACAGTTGCTCAGGGAAGCTAAAGTTTCAGAAGATGCACACTTGTCGTTCATTCATCGTATTTCTATAACTGCCCCCCCCCCACTTCCTACAGGGGATGAGGGGAATCTTATTTTTCCTCCTTACAAAACACTCTGTGAGGGAGTAAGGCTGAGTGAGACAGGTTGCCTTAAGGTCACCTGGTGAAGCAGGGATTGGAACCCAGGTCTCCACTATTCCATACTGCTTCACACAGTCAGGCATAGATGAGAGAAGATCCAATTATCCTTTTCAGCTAGTCACACACAGTTCCTCTGTTTTAAAACTGAGAAGATAACCAAAGGAAAAAGAAAAAGAATGACCACACCAGTGTCAAAACCTACCTTTAAAAAAGGTGCTGCCACTTTTAGGTTGACCCCGCAGCTCCAAGCCAATGGTCTACTCCGGCTGGTGGCAGACAAAATGGTCCTAAGCAAGATATCCCTCCTGGCTTCTCTCCAGACATCTAGGCAAGATGCCCCTCCTCCCAGCTTCTCGCCAGACCAGAGGTGCCAGAGTCAGAACCTGGTAGAACAAAGCATGGATTCTGCTACTGAGCTTTGGTCCCTCCAATGACAGCCCAACTTTCAGGATAATAGATCAGATCTCAAAGAAGTGAACTCAAGATCCTCATTTTATCACAACTCTGTCACTCATATTGTTTTACTTCTTAGATTTATATCCCACTTTTGGGATTACTGTCTCTCAAAGCAACTCACATCAACCAAGAGACATAGCCCCTTGATCTTAGGCTTACAAACTAAACAGAGAGCGAGAGACAGAGAGATATGCACGCACACAGAGAAATTAAATAAGTCTGACAATGTCAGAATCACCTAAGATCCAAAAAGCCAAGAACACAGTCCATGTAATCCCCTTTATTAGGACCAACCAATGACACATAACAGTGAGCAAGTTTTTGAGCTTCACAAAACTCTTCATCAGGCCAGGTTTTGCAAAATTTAAACAGATTTTTCAGGTCGTCATGATCTTAAGACCCTCTTATGCCAGGATATGGTGGAATTTATGGTAAGCAAAGGATATTCAGGTTGTTGCCAGCCAGGGGCCATAAAAGCAAGAGGCAGTACAGCAATTCACAGCAACAAATCCCTCCAATGTTCCCATCTCCCCCTTAACCAATGAGTCCTTTTTGAAGTCAGCATTTAAATCAGTAGAGACCAAGCTGATGTTGTGTTGCTGACCGCCTCCCCCCCCCCCCCCACCACCACCAAAGGGGAACAAACTCCCAGTGGACCACCTTCTCCTCCAATCCCTGGGCATTTGCCAAAGCAGACTTCTCTTGGGAAGGGAGAAAATAAGCAAGCTCTCCACAGCTACTTCCTCTCTGGCTGCTGCCTGGGGTGCTCTCCAGATTGTCCATCTACATATCAGGCCTTTTCCAGGAAGTATGCTTGTTTTTATTCCCATTTATCTTGCCTGACTCTTTCAAAAGACAGGCAGAAGGAGGAGAGGGAAGCTGAACAATCAACAGCAGCTGTTCCGACGCCTCATCAATACAGGCCTAATGCAGAATAAGCATCCTGTCCTTCATTCTGTCAGAATCTTCACTGTGTCATCAAAGCCCTTGCCTTTTAAACAGGATTCCCTAACTTAAAAGGCAAACATACATCTCCAAGCTCTTCTCGTCAGAAACTGTTTGCCCTCCTGACTGACAGCCAAGGAACTCCACACACACAAGAGAACTTTATACTGAAGGTGTTACTGCGTATGAGCTGCAGTGGAAGACCAGCCAGGAGGAGTCTGAAAAGGAGTTTTCCCTGGCAGGAAAGATCAAAAGATTCATCTCCTTCAGCATCCTGTTTTCAATAGCAAGATACATCTGAAAGCCTTATAAGCGGGCTATGGAGCCAAAGGCAAGAACAAATTTCATGTAATACCTCTTATTAGGATCAATCCAATGGACACAAAGCATTGTGATAGCTTTCAAGCTCAGCAGGGCTCTTTATATGGCTGGATGTAACAAAAATTAAAAAGGGAGGGGAAGGGTGGGAAGCAGGTGTTTTGGCCATGATGTTAGGGGCCTGATCTTGCTGGCATTCTGTGAAATGCTTGAAGGCCTGGAGCTTAATTTTAGAGCTGGTGTTAAGTTACAGCACATTCTCTGAGAAGAAACTACTGATGGAGTCCACCCAATGAAAATACCAATGCCAGTAAAAATCTACTTGAATTCCTCCCAAATGCCACATGGGATACATTGTCTCTGAACATGGAGGTTTCATCGAGCTATCGGAGTTTATCTAGTTTAGCTAGTTTCATCTAGCTATGAGCCCTATTGACCATTAATGTTATCTAGTTCTCTTTCAAACTCATCTAAGGTAGAGGTTGTCATTAAAGAACTCAATGCTACATGATTTACACATGACTTATGCACATTTTGCCCATCCTGAACCTGCTGCCAGTCAGTTTCATTGGCAGACCAAGTTCAAGTATTTTGGAAGGGCTAGAAAGTTTCACAGTCTTTCCCCCCACATTCCCTACCCTTTAGTCATCTTTTTTTTTTTTTTGCTAAAATAAACATCTGACAACATTCCCCTGTTCTCAGAGCACAACAGTCCAGCAGCAACAGTGAATGCTTCTCCTGTATATGAATTAGTTCACAATTTTCCCAAGCTGAAAAGTCATTCACCTTCACAATAGCATACAGTTTTTGGCTCCTTCAACTCCTTCTAGAATTTCATTATGGCCTTCTGGGAAGTTTTCTAACCGGAGCAAATTGGCGTCCTCAGCAAACACTACCTATTCAATTGCCACTGCCAGGCTACAAATATATTATCTGCCGACACTGATCTAGCCATCAGCTCCTTCCAACACAATGGGCAGCCCTGTTATTAGCTGGGTTTCCAGCTCCCACCAACAGACATAGCTAGAACATTTCTCACCCGCAAGTTTTATATTAGTCAAGAGTTTTTACCTCCCTCCCAGTATTTTTAATATGTCTCCAGTGACTTATATTTATATAGCAAGATTGCCCCGAACAGCACTAGGGGTGTGCAATTGAGGTTTTGGATTCGGGTAAAGTACCCGAATCGTACCCAATTCGCAATGATTCAGGATTTCCAAATCGGGCCCAGTATGCGCAGGTCAAGAGGTTTCAATGGCCCTTTCTGTGCCGCTGCAAAGCACCACAGAAAGGGGCATTTAAACCCACAGATCAGCTGTTTGGCGGGGAGATCCCCACCAAGCAGCTGATCTGGGCCTTCCCCGCTGCCCTGCTGGCGGCTGCAGCCCTGGAGGCGGCGGTGCGGGCCCCGGAGGAGCCAGCTCTGGCCTTCCCCACTGCCCAGCTGGCAGCTGCGGCAGCAGTGCAGACCCCGCAGGAGCTGGCTACAGCCTTCCCCACCACCCAGCTGGCCACTAAAGAGGCAGAGTGGCCCTGCAAGAGCTGGCTCTGGACTTCCCCACCGCCCAGCTGATTGGTCTCCCCTTTCCCTGCTTGCCAGGTAAGTGGGGGTTTGCCCCTGGGGGGTGGGGGTTTTGGTCCCCCTCACTTCAGTATGCTCTAAATCTTTACGGAGCATACCATAGGGAGCTAAATACCAGAATCCCGAAGCGGCTTGCTGCTTCAGGATTCTGATAATTCCTGAATTTGGGGGGGGGGGGGTGCACACCCCTAAACAGCACCAAGATGCTTTACACAGGAATTGCTTTTACTGGAATGTGGCAGAGCAGCTGCTTCTTTGCAAATAAGACCTACTGTGATGATCTCCACCATCTAGCCAGTGAGCCCCTGTACTTTAATAGGCAGCTTTGGGCCACATTGAGTCTGCTAGGCCTCTCCAATGGACTAGACAAGCTTCTGCCTCTGTCCATCCTCCTCCCTGCAACAAGACACAACTCCCCTCTCTGCAGCTCACAGTGGCTACTTATATTCCAGTTTCCTTATACAGTCACCATATATGGAAGTACAGCAATGGAGAAAGCTTTGTTTGTTCAATTTTTTATGATTGTTATAAAACATTTATAACCCTGCCTTTCCAAATAGTTCAAGGTGGCCTGCAATAGTAGATTAAAAACATTTACAATTTAAACCAAAATAAAGTAACAATACCCATATCCCTCCCTCCCTGCCTCCCTCCACCATTTGTTCAACATCCAGAGCCTGTCTCCACATTTGAGGCTCACATCAGCCATAGCTGACACTCTGTTTTCAAAATGCATGCTGAAAAAGGAACTCAGAAAGGCACCCATGCCTTGCTGGCAAACAAGTTAGAACCTTCATGTCCAGATGAAGTCCACCTGTGAAGACAAGTTGCTGGGAGCAAACAATGGAGGAAGGCTATTGCCTTCAAACCCTGCCCATGGACTTCTCAGATGACCACTGCTGGAACCAGAGCACTGGACTACAAAAACCCTTGCTCTGATTCATCGGAGGTTTTATGATATTCTTAACCCGCCATGTCCCCCTCAGAAAGGTACAGCATACAGTTCACAGACCACCATTTTGAGGGAGGGTAATCTATACCTCCATATCACCAGTTTATGGGGCAGTTTCCATCAAACACATCAAAACTTAGACAATGAAAGACTATAACTAAAATCAGGACAAAATCCACTTCCTTAAAAGCAGCATCAAGACACTTGGCTAGAAATATAATTAAATAAAATAAAAAGCCTCATACAAGCAAAATAGCAGAATTTTTTTTAAAAAAGGCCCTCCAGGAACATATGTGCAAGGGCACTAAAATCAATTCTATAATCCACCCTTTCCCCACAGTTATTGCAATACATCACCAGTCCACATTTTATGGAAGCCATTCCCATAACTGGAATATCCCCAATACCTCTGAACTTGCTGAGGAATGCTTGTCAGGCGTTACCATTCCTTAACTTCTTCCACTCCAGTCATAATCCCAACAGCCTTTTCCATGGTTGGGAGGGGGGCAGGGGGAGGAAGAGACACTTAAGGTAGGGTAAATGCAGAGATGTGAGACTATGGAGTCATAGACGGCTGTGCAAAAGAAATGGATTTTCATAGGACTCCGAAGGAAAAGAAGAAAGTGACTTGGCAGACAGAAACAGGTCAGCTGGGCATGGTACAAACAGTATAAAGACTGAAAACAGGGTGACAGAAGTCAAATAATGGAGCGCTGGGGTGCATGTACAGAATTCAGTATCCAGAGAACCTTGTTTTTGGGGAGGGGGGAGTAGAGGTTAAAGCTGGGTTGAGAATAGGTGTAGTGTAGTGGTGAGAGTGTCAGACTAAGATCTAAGAGACCCAAGTTCAAATCCCCGCTGTGCTCTGGAAGTTCGTTGGGTGATCTTGGGTCAGTCACATATTCTCAGTCTAGCCTACCTCACAGGGTGATTAGGATTAGGAGAGCTCAATGAAGTAGGTTGCTTTGGGTCCCCCTTGGGGAAAAAGGTAGGGGTATAAATGAAGTATATAAATAAAACAATTTGTCAACCTCATTTTTGAGAAAAGCAGCTTAGGAACCATCACATGGTTTCCCTTTCCACAATTCACCCCGCTTTGCTAAAGATCACTTACAAGCCTGAATCATGGAAAGAGTGAGTTGATTAGCAAACCTAAGCAAGTCAAGGAAGACACACGCAATTTTCCTCATTTGTTCTGGCCACCAACATTGGAAGTTACATCCTGCACAGAATACATACAGCTCAAGGCTGCCATGTCTTTAATCTGATCCTGCAGAAGAGAAAAGGGAAGCGAATAGCCTTTCCCCTCCTTCGGCATTCAGCCAAATACCATCTGGTGCAAGGATAAAGGAGAGTGCGTGCTTTACCTGCAAACCATAAATCTTTACAAGTCAAAAAAGGCATTGCTCATAAAGCGCTGTATTAAACATTTCCCCGCTGCAGGGCTAAGTGCTCGTCTCTTGAGTTTGTAATAGAAGTACACCACCACCTCCTCAACTGCAGTAAGAAAATTATCTCAGCAGTACAACAGCACAATTACAAAAGAGGGGAAAAGTCTTCTGAAAAACTACTGTTTATTTCTAAAAGAATGATCTCTTATTGGAAAGCTGAAATAGATGCCTTTCATGTTTATCAACAACGGAGCGATTGGCTTTTACTCAAAATAAAATGCGAGGGATCGCAAAAGACTAGTTGACCTGTGGTTCAATGTCCAAGTTACTCTACCTCCAGGGAGCCAATCTAAATGCAAATTGTAAGAAGAAAGGGGTCAAAATAAACCAGAATACTTTGGAAGGAGGCCTTGGAAAATTTAAAAATGCAGATAAAGAAGTAGAGGAAACACTTGAAAATACAAACCTAGATAGGTTAAGAGACCTTGACTGGGCCGGATTAATCATTATGCTAATATGCCACAGAGAATGGGATTCCCACTACAGTGCAATTACCAACAAGTTAGGTCAGGGTGGAAAAAGTTTCCCCCTTTTGACTCCCCCACTCTCCCCACATCTTCTTGAACAGTCTGCAGATTAGACCATTTGGCTCACTTCACAGACAACTTTTTCTAATCACTCACAGCTCACAACCTACTGAGGATCAAACTGTACAAGATGCTGTAATTCCATGATAGCAAGTCTAGAGTTTCAATATGCTCGTAATAAGGTGCTGCAGGGGATAAAAGATTAGGAAAGTTAAGGATTTAATTTATCCCTGTCCCCTTTCACAAATGAACATATTTCCAGATCAAAAATATGTATGTTCACATGGTGCAATCTTATCCTCCCTGCTATTCAACTTCTATGTAAAGCCTTTAGGAGATCGTTTGTAATTATGGAATTGGATGCCATCAATACATGGATGAAACCTAGCTCTATATCTTGCTATCTTGCAGTAGAAGTTCCAACTAAGTAGCTGCCTGACAGCTACTTGAAGCTGAACCAAGCAAGATGGAAGTGATGCTAGCTAAGAAGGTGGAGATCTTGAAAGACAATGAGTTCCCCTCTTTTGACGAGGTTCAGGTGAACCTTGCAGACTTGTTTAAGAGCCTAGAGATTATACTGGCTCCAGTACAGCTGCTACAGAAGCAAGTTAATGCAGGTATTAAAAACGCCTTCTTCAAACGCAGACTAGCTTAGAAGATGGCCCCCTACCATGGCACGGTTGATCTGACCACCTGGATCCACTCCATGGTAACACTGAGACTAGACTAGTGCAATGCACACTCTACAGAGGTTTCCCCTCAAAGTCAACTATGATACTCCAATTGGTGAAGAACGCTGCAGTTTGGTTATTATCAGGAGCTAGGTGGAGCATGCGTATTACTCCCATTCTGCAGTCGTTCTACCGGCTACCCATCAGTAACTGAGCTCAATTCAAGGTATCAGCTATCTCACACAAAGCCCTTCATGGCCTTGGTTCCTCATATGTATGGGACTGCTTCTCTTCCTACGCTCTACCATGGCAGTTTTGCTTATCTGAACAAGGCTGTTGCAGATACAACCCTGCAAATAGGAAAAATCAATAGCTTCTTGCACATGCACATTCTCTGTAGTGGCCCCACCTGATGGAACGGCCTACCCTGGAGAGGTCAGGAACGCGCCACTCTCCTGTCTTTCTGGAAATTATGCAAAACTGAATTATTCAAAAGGGCTTTTTTTGCTCAGATAGGTGGGCTGTACTGTAAGGAAGTGGTTTCAAAGAGATGCATTAGTAAAAGGATAGGGACTATACTACTATGTACTGTCTGGTGCTTTAAGGATGAGCCTACTGAATAGTTTCTGTGTTCGTTAATATGTCAGATTTAGAACTGTTTATGCTCTGTTTCAGCATTTTTTCAGCTCTGTATCAAATCTCTGCTTGTTTTCAAACCTCTGCAAATTTGCATCTGTATACCCTATTGCATTGTTTATGGAATGTCTACTGTTGATTGTACTGACTTACACTATGTAATCCACCTTGAGTCTCACTGAGAAAGGCGGGCTTTAAATAACATAAATAAATAAAATAATATTCTCTCAGCTATCCCGACACTTCCCCATCAAGACCCAGCATCCAGTCATGAAACTAGAATCTTGCATAGTTTTGGTCCTTAAATTACTTGCTCCAGACTGGCCTGGTCTTGAGGTGACCATCTCCACCCATGCCAAGGACGTTATTCCAACACAACTTAAGGAAACTATTGGTAATTCTCAACTTTGTTCTCCTGCACCACTGCCTTTTTATTTAATATCAGATCTTTGTTCTGAAGGCTCGTCTGAGCATGCCGCTCCTTTCCCGGGTGGGCGGTGAGCGGATTTACGCTCGCCCGTGGAGGCTTATGGATCCAATTGGTTTCCAGGCGGCTCTGCGGGATCCGATGCCCCCTGGCAGTACGTTAGATGAGCTGGTGGATGATTGGCATGGCCGTCTTTCCGAAGCCATCGACGCTATTGCCCCCTGCCGTCCTCTCCGAGCCCGCAAACGGGTAGCTCCTTGGTTTACCGAGGAGCTTCGCCAGATGAAGCGGTCTCTGAGACGACTAGAGCGAGTGTGGAGGCGGGGGCGCGACAAAGAGGCAAGAACATCTTATAGGACGTTTATGAAAGCCTATGAGGTGGCAGTGAAAGCAGCAAAGAGGGATTTCTTTGCTGCTTCCATTGCATCCGCTAGCTCACGCCCGGCTCAATTATTTCAAACAGTTCGGTCCTTGGTCTCCCTCTCTCAGGGAGACCACCAAATTCTTAATTCAACTATTGGCTGCGAGGCTTTTGCGAGCTATTTTGCGGGTAAAATCTTGTCCCTTCGCCGTGGCCTGCCACCCACTGTTGATACAGTAAGGGAACTGGAGACCCCTTGGCCGTCTTCTGGGTCCGTATTAGACCATTTCAGGCTGCTCTCCCAGGACGATGTTGACAGGATCCTGCAGGGGATGAGGCCAACCACCTGTCCTCTGGACCCCTGCCCATCCTGGCTGGTGAAGGCCAGCTCGGAGGGGCTACGGGACCATCTGGAGGCCATTGTTAACATCTCCCTGAGCTCTGGGGTTTTTCCAGGAGTGTTAAAGGAGGCGGTAGTGCGGCCCCTCCTGAAAAAACCATCTTTGGACCCCACCGACCCGTCCAGTTACCGCCCAGTGTCGAACCTCCCGTTCCTGGGCAAGGTGATTGAGCGGGCGGTGGCGGTACAACTGCAGGAATTCCTGAATGATGCTCTAGTCCTGGACCCATTCCAGTCTGGCTTCCGTCCTGGCCATGGGACGGAGACAGCCTTGGTTGCCCTCACAGACGACCTTCGCAGGCATCTGGATCGAGGCGGGTCAGCGCTGCTTGTGTTACTTGATCTCACAGCAGCGTTTGACACGGTTGACTATGATTTGTTGGCCAGCCGCCTTGCCGACGTGGGGATTAGGGGGACAGTCTTACAGTGGCTGGTCTCCTTTCTCCAGGGTCGGGGACAGAGGGTGGCGCTCGGGGGAGATCTATCGGCCCGTCACCCTTTGGTGTGCGGGGTTCCCCAAGGGGCGATACTCTCCCCAATGTTATTTAACATCTATATGCGCCCCCTCGCCCAGTTGGTGCGGAGGTTTGGGCTGGGTTGTCATCAATACGCGGATGACACCCAACTTTTTCTGTTGATGGACGGCCGGCCAGACACGGCCCCAGACAATCTGGCCAGAGCTTTGGAGGCTGTGACGGCATGGTTGAAACAAAGCAGGCTGAAATTGAACCCAGTGAAGACGGAGGTCCTGCAGCTGGGACGGGGGCTGCCAGATGTTGGGATCCAGCTCCCTGCCGGGCCCAGATGGCATACATCCAAGAGTTCTGAAAGAACTCAAGTGTGAACTTGTAGATCTCCTCACAAAAATATGTAATCTGTCATTAAACTCTGCATCTGTTCCTGAGGACTGGAAGGTAGCTAATGTTGTCCCCATCTTTAAAAAAGGTTCCAGGGGAGATCCGGGAAATTACAGGCCAGTCAGCCTGACGTCAATACCGGGTAAGTTGGTGGAAACTATTATCAAAAATAAAATTAGTGGGCACATTGATGACCAAAAGCTGATGAGGAAAACTCAGCATGGGTTCTGTAAGGGAAGATCTTGTCTCACCAATCTGTTAGAGTTCTTTGAGGGAGTGAACAAACAAGTGGACAAGGGAGACCCGATAGATATTGTTTATCTTGACTTCCAGAAAGCTTTTGACAAAGTTCCTCATCAAAGGCTCCTAAGTAAGCTCAGTAGCTATGGGATAAAGGGCCAAGTCCTCTTGTGGATCGAAAACTGGCTAATTAATAGGAAACAGAGAGTGAGTATAAACGGGCACTTCTCACAGTGGAGGGTGGTGAGCAGTGGGGTGCCACAGGGGTCGGTATTGGGTCCAATGCTTTTTAACTTGTTTATTAATGATTTGGAATTGGGATTAAGCAGTGAAGTGGCTAAATTTGCAGATGACACGAAATTGTTCAGGGTGGTGAAAGCCAGAGAGGATTGTGAGGCACTCCAAAGGGATCTGTCGAGGCTAGAAGAGTGGGCATCCATGTGGCAAATGAGGTTCAATGTAGCCAAGTGCAAAGTAATGCACATTGGAACCAAAAATCCAAAATATAAATACAAGTTGATGGGGTCTGAACTGGCGGAGACTGACCAAGAGAGAGATCTTGGAGTCATGATAGATAACTCACTAAAAACGTCAGCACAGTGTGCGACTGCCATAAAAAAAGCTAATGCTATGCTAGGGGTTATTAGGAAAGGGATTGAAAACAAATCAGCCGGTATCATAATGCCTCTGTATAAATCGATGGTGAGGCCTCATTTGGAGTACTGTGTACAGTTCTGGTCGCCACACCTTAAAAAAGATATCATAGCACTGGAAAAAGTACAGAGAAGAGCAACTAAAATGATTAAAGGGTTGGAACACTTTCCCTATGAGGAAAGATTGAGGCGCTTGGGGCTCTTTAGCCTGGAGAAAAGACGACTGAGGGGAGACATGATAGAGGTTTACAAGATAATGCACGGGTTAGAGAAGGTAGAGAAAGATGTGTTTTTCTCCCTTTCTCACAATACAAGAACTCGTGGGCACTCTATGAAATTATTGAGCAGTCGGGTTAGAACAGATAGAAGAAAATACTACTTTACACAAAGGGTGATAAACACATGGAATTCGTTGCCACAGGAGGTGGTGGCAGCTACAAGCATTGCCAGCTTCAAGAGGGGACTGGACAAATATATGGAGCAGAGGTCCATCAGTGGCTATTAGCCACAGGAGATAGATGGTATTCTCTTTGTGGGGAGGTGGTGCTCTGTTGTCTTGGTGCTGGAAGGAAGGCAGTGGGAGGGCTTCTGGTGTCCTGGCCTCACTGACAGTCCTTTAGATGGCACTGGATTTCTAGCCACTGTGTGTGACAGAATGTTGGACTGGATGGGCCACTGGCCTGATCCAACATGGCTTTGCTTATGTTCTTATGTTCTTATGCCCTGGATGGGACACCACTGGCAACTTTGCCAGTGGTAAAGAGTCTGGGTGTGCTCCTGGATGCCTCCCTATCGATGGAGGCCCAGGTCACGGCGGTTGCCAAGTCTGCATTTTTCCATCTTCGTCAGATCAGGCAACTTGCCCCCTACCTGACGCCCCAGGACCTGGCTACAGTGATCCATGCAACGGTCACCTCCAGGCTAGATTACTGTAACTCACTCTACGCTGGGCTACCCCTGGGCCTGATCCGGAAACTACAACTGGTCCAGAATGCAGCGGCACGGGTCCTGACTGGTATACCTTACCAGTCACACATCACACCTGTCCTGCGCCAGCTGCACTGGCTTCCAGTTGAATTCCGAATCAGGTTCAAAGTGTTGGTTCTTACCTTTAAAGCCCTGAGTGGGTTGGGACCGGCATATCTTCAGGACCGCCTCTCCCTGTACGTTCCCCGGAGATCGCTCCGATCAGCGAATAAATATTTACTTGTGGTCCCCGGCCCTAAGGAAGCCCGCCTCGCTTCAACCAGGGCCAGGGCCTTTTCAGTCCTGGCCCCAGCCTGGTGGAACGCTCTGTCAATGGAAACCCGGGCCCAGCGGGACATATTATCGTTCCGCCGGGCCTGTAAGACAGAGCTGTTCCGCCAGGCGTTTGGTGATTGAAGGGGGCGGTGCCATGTCGGCCTCCCACCTTTGGGGTGGGGAAGGTTCTCCCCACCACTGCACCTTGTTAATTTGTTTTATTATTTGTATATTGATTTTAGTTTTTGTTTTTATCAATTTTAACTGTTCACCGCCCAGAGCCCCTGGGATGGGCGGTATATAAATTGAATAAATAAATAAATAAATAAATATAGACAGACGGACGGATGTTGTTATGGAAGAAATAATCATGAAGTCGAGAAGTCATTATAGCTTGAATTGCAGTTTAACTAAAAACTTGATGGAAATAGCTGAATTCAGGGAATAGTAATGATCAACCAGCTTTGCAATGTGTGGGATGAAGCAAGACATGCCTCTCCTGTGGCACATTTATACGACCATCAGATACTCCCATCAGGGCCCCTCCATGCTTGCCAGAGCATGGAAAAATGCAGGTCATGGCCATCATGGTGAGTGAATTTGTGGACATGTTATTAAGCCCTTGGTTTTCAAAGCACAGTGGGTGGCCAGGAGAACTATCCCAATCACTTTCTCTGGATTTAAATACCCAACCGAGGAAACTGAGATAAACCCACACCACTCTCCCAAGACGGAGAGTATAAGGTGGAAGGGGGGGGGTAGAGAGGAGTGTGCAGGGAGAGAAAGCAGACTGCAAGCAGATTTAGGGGAGGAGGGGGTAAGTGGCGAGGGCAATGTGTAGGCAGGCTTCCCAACAGTTATTTGCAGGACTATCACATTACCCAAAAAATTTCCAGTCATTAAATTGAATCTTGAAAATTAAATGCGGCCAAAGGCCAACGCCTCCCTTCACCACCCTTCTACTTCTTCATGGCCCTATTCCATCCCTAACCGCCAATTCCCTCCTTTGCAAGCCCTCACTGGATATCCAGCCTCTTTGCCGTCTGAGACTTTGTGACACTGAAGTTATAGGGGAAAAGCCACCCAAACTTGCTTAATAGCAGCGAGTTCCTAGTTCAGTCAACTTTTTCTGAGGAACGGTATTATATTCATGAAATATTTATTTCCTTTCTACAAGGCATCAAATTAAAAGAAAAACATACATCCACATCACTAGAAGTTAGACAGATGTCCCAAACAATAACAAGGAAAACAGCGGACCCTAAAAATATCAACACAAAGCACTGTGAAACAAGACTGCTTTGCCTCTTTTTCTGATAAGGATGGTGCCCTCCTAACCTCTGCTGGCACACCAGGAGAGCACAGTTGGGTCCATGGGCTCATGTAGGTAGAGATGGGCCATTAAAAAGGAGGAATTCAGGTCAACGATACAATAAGAACCAACATCTCAAATAACAACAACAACAACATTTGATTTATATACCACCATTCAGGATAACTTAATACCCACTCGTGTGTTGTTATTATCGTCACAACAATCACCCTGTGAGATGAGTGGAGCTGAGAGAGCTCCAAGAAGCTGTGACTGACCCAAGGTCACCCAGCTGGCTTCAAGTGAAGGAGTGGGGAATCAAACCCGGTTCTCCAGATTAGAATCCTGCAGCTCTTGACCTCTACACCAAACTGGCACCAAAGACAAATGGGGTAACCAGTGAAGTTATTTTAGAACAGGCATAATAATATATTCAAACCAACATATCCCAAACAACAAAGTGGGCAGCCACATTTTACACCAAGTTTCCTAAGTGTTTAAGGTCAGCTGCATGTAAAGAATGTTACAACAGTGAATAGTCCAACTTTTAAATTACAGCAGCGTGGATTAGACTGGCCAGATTAGCACAATCTAGGAGGGGAGAGATGTAACTGAAAGAAAGCTAAGCAACCATGCCTTTGAAACAAAGCTGGCCCTAGGAGCACTGCACTTCCAAACTCTTTACATGATTTGCAAACAAAGTAAGCGGACAACTGACAGACAGATACAAACTGCTATTTTGAAAGGGTAAGGGTAGGGGATGGAGTTTCACTGCATAGTTCTTAAGATTGCTGAAGAATTTTCCCCATGGATACCTTTAAATGTAGTTCATGCTGTGTTATATTAAAAAACCCAATTCCATACTCAAAAACACTTCTGAATCAGATAATATAAAGGCATTTGCAACAAAGCGACAGGTTAAAAAACAGGCACCCTTTCCCCAAGGATCCAAATGCCATAGCCAACCAGAAACCAAAACCCTCTTCATGGGCTGGAGGGAGATAGATCTGTTTTGCTTTGCTGGAGCCAAATTCATACTGGCAGAACTTAAAACCAAACACTCCCTGGGTATTTTCAATGCCATTCCCCACAACCAGAGAAAAATGACAATTCAGAAACCTAGAGCAGAAAGGAACTTTTGTTATCTTATAATTTTCATTTCTACCAAACCACCACTGTAACCTAGTCTGAAAGGCTTTCCTGCACTCCAAGATTACACTCTTATTCCAGATTACATAGTTCAGAGTAATCATTGCTCCATGTTTGTTTTCTTAATAGAGAATTAAGACTCTCCTAGCAGAAGTAAACATGTGCTGGGGGCAGGGGCGGGAGGATAATTATGGAAAATAACCAGAAAGTCAACGGTCTGTTTCAGACATCATAATGGTATCCAAACCTCCTACAGGTTTTTCACGCTCCTTACCCTTCCAACACATTTCCCTTCCTTGTTAACAGTTTGTTTATCATGACATTCAAACTGGCGCAACTAAGATTACCACTAACCACTGCTTGCTCTCAACTCAGTGATAAGCCAATTTAGGTGTGATAGTAAACCACCATTACCACTACCGAGGAAAAGGAGGGAGGAATTCATGTGAAGGAGAGGAACAACTAACTGTCCATGGGGCACTGCTGAGTTGCCAAACAGCAACATCTCAATCAGACTAGAGTACTACATAATCTTACCTATACATAATAAGCTAACACATGCTGGTTCCCAAACCGCAGTTTGTGAAGAATCAATTCATACAGGCAAACAGATTATAGATCTTATGTTTACTTTACTATAGGACAGTGGCTTGCCTGGTAATACAAAGGCTGCGTTGAGATGCCATAGTTAGCTGTGGTTTGTTTGAGCCATGTTTTACTGAAATAACCATGGTTAGTGCAGCTGTCAACCAAAACTAACCAGAGTCTGTTCAGAAGTCCCAGACCAGTTTGTCCACTGTCCATGAGAGCTGATGGCAGTAGGAACTGCAAGAAGAGTTTTGCTGTTTTGTAGGCATGACTCTTCATCCTTGGGACTGAGCTACTGAACACTCTGGGACTAAACTGGGATTCCTGCATTCAGACATAAGGGCCAACCACAGTTACTACATTCCAATATTCACAAACCAGGATACAATTAGGGTCACAAATCCTGGTTTATGGCCCTCCTAGTCACCAGGCAGCCCAGCATTCTGAGATCACACCAAACCACCCTTTAAACAAGTTGTGGATTAAATATGACATCTAAAGGCAGCCAAGAATTTCCTTAGGAGGGTGTTTTCCTTCTTTCTGTTGTTCCTGCTGTTTAACTTCAAGTTAATTCCATGAGGAGCTGGGCCAAAAGCTGGGCCAACAGACCATAGCCTGCCTGGGTATATTGGCCTGAGGCTGGTAGTTGCATTAGATTAGTGTGTTCCAACCTTCATGTGATGTTCAGGCTTTTTGCTAGAGAAGGACTCCTCAACTTTCAGGAATTGAGTAGTAATCACAATTTGATTTGGTAAGCTAGATCTGGTGTCATAATTCAGGTAAGTAGTAATACTAAATGTCAAGGAGGGAAGGTCACGCAAGTATAACCAAGGAAGTCCAGGTTTGCAGATTGTAAGCTTTAGGAAGAAGAGTCCAAGACTTGAGAGAGTGACAGGGAAACTATCTTACCCACCCAGAGGTCTGTGTAAAACTCCCATCTTAAGCACTTTTCCCCAGACCACGTTGGCTAGGGATCTCGGCGATATTTTGCCATCTTTTGGGCATGGAGTAGGGGTCACTGGTGATGTGGGTGGGTAGTTGTGAATTTCCTGCATTGTGCAGAAAGTTGGACTAGATGACCTTGGAGGGACCTTCCAACCCTATGAAATGGAGGCTTGAGAAACCCCAAAGGAAAACACAGGGGCTGATGGGAAATTTCTGCTGATTTCTAACCTTCTTATGCTAGACAATTGGCCAAGATTAATTTACAACTCCCAAATCTCTCTCTGTATCACTCACACATTTAGTTACTTAATAGCCTACTGCAAGAATAAAAGTAGAAAACCTTTCCAGAACAGATTTAAAGCATATGAAATTAGGAGGAAGAGGACTCTAAAGACGGACAGTAATGGAAATGTTAAATATGATTTATAAGTTCTTTTTAACAAACTTGCAAGCAATGCAAAAAGAAAAGAGAACCCCTCCCCTTCACATTTTCTCTCTCACCCAAAAGTGTTCTCATTCTATTAATTCCCCTCAAACGTCTTCTGTTTGGGAGAAATCTGAGGTTCCTCAAAGATAAATAATTGTAGACCCTTAGCGATGGCTAGCCCAACACCTCTGATCTCCCTCAGCAACACACAGCAAGAGAAGTGTGTGGCAGGTGTGCTCAAGGGTGAATGGACATTGCACAATTTACAGCATAGACAAAACGTTCCTATAATCTCACTGACTTCAAAAAGCAATACTTCCTAACCAAGACGATTCACACATTCCCCTGCGAGGCATCGTGTACTGCAATCAACCATGGAGGGGGGGGATTAAATATTGTGCATGCATGTGTGAACTGTACAGCCCTATGTGATCCAACAAAGCACCTGCATATGTCAATGGACCTTTCGAAGCCCTGTGCATGTTTGGGCTGAGAGGATAAGAACCACGGCACAAACACAGCCAGCTCCAAAAAACAGTATTGTCCTAATTTCAATTATATCATAACTTCACTGCATTGGCTGTGTACATTTCTCAGGATCCTCTGCAACAGCCAGGGGCTTGGCAGCAGACTGAGAACAGGTTCTTTGGCATCCAAAAGGATAGGGAATGGGTTCCTTGAAGCATACAAGCCGCTGTTCTAAGAGAATGATTTATTCTGCCCAGATCTGTCATCTTTACAAGTTCAGAACACACAAGAAAAGTTCCCCGAAGTCCTCCTTGTTTCTCCAGAATTGAGTATTTTCCTCGCTTGGACTAGATGCTGTACATGTGCATTAAATCCCAGCTTTTGGGGGGGGGTGTCAAGGAATTTCTGGAAAGCAAGTGAAATTCAGCTTCTCTTCAGTAACATCTGTGCATGTTATACACCAGAATCGAGTTTGCGCCCTGCATTGGTAATGTTTGGACTGAAGGTTCTAGGTAAATTGTAGTCTTCCCGAAGGGAAAAAAAGAGGGAGGGGTGTTCATGGGGGAGAGGGGGCAGAAGCCCAGAATAACAAATTTCGACAACCTGCAGCATAACAACTTTCCACATCCCTGTCAGCAAATCTTAAAGAGAAAGGTTTG
The DNA here is from genome assembly GCF_028583425.1 of Eublepharis macularius. Classification (NCBI taxonomy): domain Eukaryota; kingdom Metazoa; phylum Chordata; class Lepidosauria; order Squamata; family Eublepharidae; genus Eublepharis; species Eublepharis macularius. The sequence goes on from NC_072790.1 coordinate 220,512,973, forward strand.
TTACATGTTCTAGGTTTAACCAGAACCTAACCAAGCAACACAACAGTTGCTATGGAGTTAGAAGGACCTACCTGCAACAGCCAGTGGACATAAATACAGGCCAGGTCCTTTTCTCAGCATGCTGGGTGCTGGAGATTCATTAAAAAGGTAAGTGAAAGGCTGACAATGTTCCTAGCTCAGCTGAGTAAATATGCGCTGGGCAGCAATGCTCCTGTGGCATCAGGAGATAACAAGCATACTTACCAACAGCAGCTGTTCTGTGGGTAAATGGAACAGCCCCCTGTTACCAGAACTGCTCTTTATTATAATGGGGAATTAGCTGCAGCAGTCTGTAACTCTTAATATTAAGCGAGGATCATAACCTATGTTTACGGAGGTCCCGATCCCAGACACTCTAGTGAAAAAGAGGCAGACAAGGAGTAAGGTCCAAACACGTGTATTGAGTGTAGCGTAAGCCTAGCTTGCACAATCATACAAAGAACATACAAGGTCTAAGAAATACAGAGTAGGAAATACAGAGACGTTCGCATTAGCTGGTTCCCAACGATGATAGGGGGAATACTCACTTATCCTGAAGCGAAGCAGAGACACAACAGCGAGGTGGCCCAATGCCAGCACTGGGACCACAGACGGACAGCAAGGAAGTCTGGATAGGAATGGCCTGAGCACCGAGTGGTCTGGGAGACCAGCTTAAATACCCCAAAACGTACCCTGGGGCTGGTGCTGTACTTGGTGGTTCTCACAGTTTAAAACAAAGGGTCTAATGGGCTACTGAATGGCTTGGATGGGCCACTTTGGTAATCAGATTGTGATAAGTGACACCTCAGGAAGAGGGGACAAAAGAGGGAGGGGAAATCCAAGTGGGCTGAAAGGATGTTCCAGCGGACAGGGCTTGTCCTGATGTCATCAGCTTTGGAATGCGGAGGTTTCTTTGAGATGCATTCTTTAAGTGCTTGGGATGGTCAGCACTTAGTTCCTTCTCCGGGGCGGCTCCTAAGATATGCAGAGCGGGGCGAGGGGTTCTCGCTGCGGACGTGGTGTGCCCGCTTCGCCGAAATGGCTTCTCAAAGCAGTCTTCTTCCCAGGGTCTTCTGTCTGCCTGAGAACATGGATGCCGGCTGGGCATAGCTGGGGCTGGATAGCAGGCTGCCCGGTAGCGAGGGCAAGCTCGGCGACCGGCTCGCGGGAGGCTCCAGGCGGGAACTGACCAGGGAGCGCCTAGCCAGGCTCGCTGGAGGTTTCCCCGGCAGGCGCCCGGCTGCTAGCAGCGGCTTGGGCCCATATGAGGCAGGCTTCCATGGAGGCAGCGGGACCAACACTTTAAAACACAGTCCAAAACAGGGAACAGGCACGGTCCGTGGCAGATGGCAGAGCAGGCACGGGGAACACAGTCCAAACACACACTGGGAAGTCCAGATACAGGTCAGGGCAGGGCTGCCCAGAAAGAGAGTCCTTTTGTGCAGTTACCCAAACATGGAGTCAGTAAACTACACAGTCTATAGCGGCAGCAAGGTAATTGACACGCAGGCAAGAAACTGACACGTGTATCAGAACACACACGTGCAAAGCAGTCTTTGGTGCAGCAGTGAAACAGTAATGCAGGAAACTTTAACACAGTTCATAGCAGGCTTCAAAGCAGGGGAGGGGGCCTACTTGGCAACAATTCCCCCCCTCGGAGACCCCGGGACGTCAGGCGCGCGGGTCTCCGAACTTGACTTCAAAGGCGAGGTGGTCGGCAATGTCCGGTGGTCGAGCTTCGAGCGAAGAAGGAGTGGGAAGGGAAGGAGGGGGAGGCGTCACTCAAAAATTTAGTTTGGAGAACCACCTAACCGAATAAGTGCAATTTAGATCAGCCAATGGGCTGCAGGTCTCTGGGTTCACACCAGGGGGTGTGCTAAGTGCAATCGTCAGAATAAATAGCAATAATTCATAGCAATAGTAATTCATAGTAATAGGCAGCAATGATCAATTCATGCATATAAATAACAACAATTCATATTTGGGTACATTGATCAATTCATGGCGGGAGGTAATTCATACGGAATTCATGGAGGATTAAAACACTTAAAACCAGGGGCAATTCATATACATGGATTAATTCATAAGCATAAGATTTAAAAGCAAAGACAATTCATGGTTCAATTCATGAATGTAGGATTAAAAGCAATTCATACAAGGTAAAGTGAAATGTGCAAGCATGGCATAATTCATTGAGGGTAGGCTAATTCATAACTGGTTAAAATCATAAATACATATATGTGATTAAAAGCAACAGTTCATGAAGTTAAAAGCAGCAAGAATAAAAGCAAGTGCGTGGAAACAATTCATGAGGGGTAGGCGGCGGAAGGGCTCATGGGGGCAGAAAAATACACTCTGCAATTAAAAACCAAATCAATATGGCTGGATTAAAATCAAATTCATAGACTAGAACTGCCTCGGCGGAGGGAGTCGGGTTAAGAAGGCAATTCAAGGTTAAAATCAAATTCATAGGGATAAAGTTCATGGGCGCACTTGCAGTAGATAGAGGGAGGGGCTAGTTCGGGGCTAAATTCATGGGAGTTAAAATTCATGAAAGCAATGGGAAGAAATTCATGAAACACTAGAGTAACAAAGATCACAGACGGCTCAGTCCGCAGTACAGCTGCTAGACTGGGTTGCATATTTACAGAAACAGGCAAACTTAGTCCATGTGTTCCAAAACACACTTCCACCCCCCCTTGCTGTCTGCGACAATCCGCAGAGCAGGGTCGGTGAGCGGCGAGAAGGGCTTCAGGCACACAGTTCTAGTCCTCATGGAGGTGGCGCTGCTGGCGGTCGTTTGGAGAAGGGCCGTGGGCTGGGAGGCAGAGAAATATGTCCCCCCCTAGTCCACAAGAGGGCCTCGGAGCGGCGTCCGGCAGCAGAGCGTCCATGGGGCCGGTGCAGGGTTCATACACATAGTAATAAACATAATCATAGTTCATACCGGCACAAGCAATAAAACAAACAAGGGTTAAAGGAGGGCGCCAAGAATAACCATTAGGGCAAGAGGAGGTCTGGATTGTAATGATCCAGACGGTAGGATAGTTGGAGTTGCTGGAGCTGTCGGCGGCTCCAACAGCCCAAATAAAGTAATGAGGCACATAATAAAACTTGGAAGGCCAGAATAACAACGATCGGGTGCAGAGCCAAATTGTAAATTCCAGTGGCAGTGGGGCTCCAACCAAAGAGGGTTTCCCACCACGAGTGCTCGCCGGTGGTCTTAATCCGCTGGACCAGATCCAAAATCTCCTTTCCGTTGTGGGACACAACCAAAGCAGTGGTGTCCCCGTCCCTCTGGATGCTCTGGAGGGTGCGGTGGAGCTGCGGGTGGGCCAGGAGTTCGTGGATTAGCTCCAGGCCGATGCCGAGGGAGATGGGCTTCACATACCGATAGATGGAGGGTGCCACCAGGATCTCTTCTTGGGTCCAGACCGGTACCGTGTAGGTGAAGTCGCAGGCTGCCACCGAAGACAGGTTGCAGAAGCAGCGATTGACTCCCGGGATCACGGGCTTAAGCTGGAACGCATTCAGGACCACAAAGTCGCAGGCCGTTCGCACGCAGGCACATCCTTTCCCAAGGTAGACCACAGCGGAGCTGTTCTCCTGGACGACCTCGAAAGGGCATTCGTTGAGGGCGTCGACTTGCGGGGCTACACAGGGGTGATGAGGTGCAAAGGCTTGGTCTTGGCAAATGAAGCCGGTCTGGTCTCGATGCTGGCACCCTTGGAGGCTGACGAGCTGCCATCCGGTCGGGGTGAAGCGGGCCCAATGGTCGGGGTGGCGGGCGTAGAGGACCTCGGTATCGCTGACTTGGAGTCCCAGAGGCACGACTGGGTACACATGGAATGACTCGTGCGCACTGGCCGTTAGTAGAAATAATTTAAGTTCCTGGGTGGTCGGTGAGAATGAGGAATTTACAAGAGACCACCAGGATTCAAGCTCCAGTTCAATGGGTGACAATTTGGGCATAATCAATCTTTTAATTTCCAGGGGCAAATGCCCGTCCGTGGCTTGCCGAATTAGCCCCATGGCCACAGCCTGGTTTAATTGTTGGGCTTGCATACATGCCATGGCTATTGACACGTTGCGTTCAAAAGACTGTGTCCCTTTTAGCAGCAGAGAAAAATCTCTTTCAATTTGACTCTCCCAGTTAACTAAAATGGAGCTGATCTCGTGTTGCCCATTCGAAATGGAATTTAGGGACTGCACCACCGGTTTACCTAAGTCAGAGATGCTAGTCGTGACGTGGGCAAACTTATTAGCGAGAGTCTCTATGTTGACCGAATCCATGATTGCTAAGCCTCCGGCTGCAGGAGCAGTCCAGTCGGCAATGCTTCGTCTGGCACGCGAGAGAGAGGGGGAGGGATCGATCCACAGTTGTAGCCATGCATTCCAACCCTTGCTACCGGCCTCCAGATAGGGAGCGCACTGCGGCAGCTTCTGGGTTGCATTCAGCTCAGCTAAGTCTATGCGGATCTCTTTTAAAGACATTTGCGGGCGGACTAGAACTCTCTCTCGAATGTCAGTTTTCAAAACATGGGAGCCCACTATATGCGTGCCGCCTTGGCTTAATTGTTCATTGCTAGCAATCAAAGGGTCAATTTGGATGGTGTGGGTCTCCTGGGTCCGGATCAGCAGGGAATAATTGCCTGGTTCGTGAGTCAAATTTACAAAGAGCAGCCCAAGCCGGTGAAATTTCTCTACTAGGGGCTTGGTTTGGCATTCGGGCGTCTGTTGAACCAGTATCCAATCGGGCGGGCCGTGTTTGGCTAGGTCTTCCTCTTTTACAATCCAGGTCAGGTTCTCCCAGCGTTCTATAGCAAAGGGGAGAACTGCACCTGAAGGGGGCGTGATAGTGACTGATGCAGGTTCAATGGTAGTGGTGCCTAGTAGGATGGTCATTCTAAAGGGGTCTCCTGCCTTCCATACTGCGGCCGACACTAAGATAACTTCACAGTATGGTCCGAAAGCCTCAGTGACAAATGGCGAGGTTTCGAAGTTGGCAGGGGTGGTATATCTGTCTACCACCGGGACTGCGGTGGGGGCTGGCCTGATACGGGGAAGAAACATGCAAGGAATTGGAGCAAGAGGTGAAACCGTATCAGTAGGCGAGTAACAGACTAATTCTTGGGACAGAGTTTTTACTCCCACACATAAAATAACAAGCTCTGGGGGTCGGATCCACTGCTCTTCGCAACTGCGGAAGTTAGTGCGGTCCGTGGGGGTGGTCATATTGCTTTGCTGCACAACTTTGCAGACCATCATTTCATTTCCTGCTAGTGTATTGATACATCTCCAGTGGGGGTAGGGCATTAATTTGGACGGGCGTCCCTCTATTAGGGTGCCTGCCAGCACGAGCAAACACAGAGTAGCCAGGTGCCTCATCTCCTGGCCTTCTTTTTCCTTTTTGTGATGAAAATATCCTGGGGAGACCTGCGGATATAAGTACAGGCTCCCTGAGTTTCTTGCAGCGAAATAAATGAAGTGAAGTAGGGAAAAAGAAAAGGGAGGGCGTTTTTCTGCCAGCACTGTATGTTAGGTGGGGCTCGAACGAGAAGTCCCGGAGCACTAAGCGAGCCTTCCAGCTTGTTGCTCTGGGGAACTCCTGTGCGAAGGTTTCTTTCTAAAGCGTGTATATTTCAGGGGGGGCGTCTTTGCGTCGGGCAAGGGTCGGCTGAACGTTAGGCGGGATTATGCAAACTTGCCCCAGGGGTCCCTGGGTGCCTAGACTATGTGGCCTTCAGGTGCCCCTTGCTCGGCGGCGGGCTGCTTTTATTTTGCGGGCTGAGAGCTATCGGTCCGGCTCAGCCTGGCCTTGCCGTTTTAAAAAGAAAAAACTAAAGAGCGGTTTCCATTAACTATAAGGGTTGCTGCAGACGGGGGCCCTCGCTTTAATTTCCTAAAAATGGGCTTTCGTCATATGTTTGCAGGACTAGCAATTTTTGGGGGGGGACTCCCTCGGGAGGCCCCATCTTCTGGTTTCAAAAAAAAAAGGTACACTGGGCAAAAAGAAAAATACACTGAGCACAAGAAAAATGCACTGAGCCAAAAGAAAAATACACGGAGCAAGAGGCATACGGGTGTGGGGTACTTTCGGGTTGCCCTCACTTGGAAGGCCTGGCAGGGCTTCATTAAAACTTCAATATGTCTCCCCCCCTTCTTTTCCCTTGTGCGGTACGGGCAAGGGAAAAGATTACGTGGGGCGGGCGGCTGCTGGCGGAAAGGGCCGAAGTGGAGCCGAGGGCGCTCGGCGGCGTTTATCGAAAAGCGGCGGAGGCGGCCGAGATCTGCCGGCGCCACTGGGTCTGGGTTATTCAGGGGTCATCTTGGCGCGGGGGATTCTGGCTATGTAAATGAGGTACGCTGCCCCTTGTGCGTAGCGAACGCACCCCAATAACACATTCCAGAGGGCACATATTTATAAAATACTGGCGGGTCTTTTACTTTTGCACTAAAGCGTACTAGCTGGTGGCGCCGTATAGCAACTCACCATGACGAATATGAACATTAGTAAAAGAGGGATGTTGGGCTATTTGGGGATCCTTTTCCAGGGGAGGCACGGCCCTCAAAGCCAAAGCCGACCATCATGCGAAAGCGTGGGTCTGGCAGGTGAGACCCCGAATCTACGTAGATGCGGGATCTTCACCAGCACGGCGGGTGAAATGTTTTCAAATACAGAGATCACCTTTATTGGTGTGTCTCCAATATTGGAAACGCATTCACTTTTGGGCTAAAGCCTCTCCAACCACTTTCACACACAGCACATCTCTTTTGCCTGTGCAATTTTTTTCCGAACATGCGGCTTACAATCCAATTAAGAATCACTCTCGGTGGTGGTCCTATTTGGCTTTGATTGCCGTGTCTTCTCCTAAGGGTCCCAACTGTGGGGCCCGCCTAATGAGGTCAAAGAATAGAATTGGAAAAACTTTTAACATTTACACCGATATCTACATATTCTACTATTTCTTTTATTCTAAAGCTACAAAGGTCTGGTCTAAGGGGACACAGGGTATCTCTGGCCCAGGGTGGAGGGATATCTGGCGGATCACTGGGCAGAGGGGGGCTGGGCTGGTGGTGGCTCCCCCAGGGTCGTACACAGGAGGGGCGGTTTGCAGCGGCTTCCCTTTCCATTCTTTTAACTGAGAGGCATGAAAGTATTTTAGCCACGTTCCTCCTGTCCTTCTCTGGATGGCTACCTGATAGACAGCTGGGGAGACTCTTTTTGTGATAGGGACTGGGCCTTGCCACTTGGCTGCTAGTGAGTGCGCCTTTTGCGAAAACTTCCTGTACAGGACGAGCTGTCCTTCTTCCCACTGCCTGGGGTTCCTGACCCATCCCAATTTGCGGTCCATATCCTTCTGAACTGTGCCCAACTTCTGGGCCACTTGCATGTGGACGGCGTGTATGGATGAGAGCAGGTCCTGGACCCACGCATCATTAATCACTACAGGCTGCATATCGGAAGGGAGCTGCGTATCTAGCCAGAAGGCTTCCGGAAGCTGCATTCTTCGCCCTGTCATTACCATATGGGGTGTGAGCCCGTGAACTGCGGTGGTGCCTCTGATGGCCATTAGGATTATGGGGAGTTTTTCATCCCAGTCTCTCCCGGAGGAGCGAACCATTTTGCGGAGAGCCTCCTTGAGGGTCCGGTTGGTTCTTTCTATGGCGCCCGAAGCTTGAGGGTGGCCGGCTACGTGGAAGCGTTGCTGGATGCCTAGCGCCTTGCAAAGTTCCTGTGTGACTTCTCCGATGAAGTGTGAGCCTAAATCAGAGTCCATGACTCTCACAATGCCCCATCTTGAAAAGACATTGTTGAACAGTAGTTTGGCTGTGGTGGCTGCACTGTTGCGCTTGCACGGAAACGCTTCGACCCATTTGCTAAAGGGGTCTATGACAGTGAGGCAGTAGCGATTGCCGCGAGCAGTGGGGGGAAGGGGGCCGATAAAGTCGATTTGTATGCGAGCCCAGGGTCCATCAATTCTCTGATGCTGGAGGGGAGCTCTAGGTCCGGTGGGGTCTGCATTAACCATAGCGCAGGACAGACAGTTGTCTACCCATTGCGCTACTTCGGTGCGCATGCCAGGCCACCAACCAACCTCTTTTACCCTTTCCAGAGTCAGATCCTTGCCTCGGTGTCCCTGCTCGTGGACAAACTGGATTAAGTCAGCCCTAACTTCCAATGGCACCACCCAATGGCGTTCGCCGGCTGCATCTACTGCCCAAACTATGCCTTCCTCTTCTCTGATCATGAGTCTCCCTGTCTGATCCCTTCCTGCGGCTAGGAGGTCAGTTATTTCCGGGTCAGATAGTTGCAGTTGTGCTAGGTCTAGTGTTCCTGCGGTTCCCTGAGCTTGGCTGCGGGCTTGTGCCCGAGTGGTGACAGGGCGGAGGGGACAATCGGTGGCTAGTTCCGGTGGGGGAGCACTTTCAGTGGCGGCTGCCTTGGCTGCAAGGTCTGCCTGGTCATTCCAATAAGCGGTCTCTGAGTTCGTCTTCTGGTGTCCCTTGACATGGGTCACCTGCGTTGGGCCTGAGCGAGACTGGAGGAGTGCTGCTACTTGCTGCCATAGCTGTAGGTGGGCTACGGGTTTCCCATCGCTGGCTCTCCACCCCTGATTCTGCCACACCGGGAGCCAGACCGTGGCGGCTTTGGCCGTCCAATCCGAGTCTGTGTAAATGGCAAGTGGGCTGTCTGGGGGCTCAAACTCAAGCACTGCCAGAAGCGCTTGCACCTCAGCCGCTTGGCTGGAATGAGGGCGGGCTGGACCTTTGAGGGTATGGGCGTCGCTCACTCGCACGGCGCCGTAGCCTGTCCGAGGGGAGCCTCCAACGTGAAAGGAGGAGCCGTCACAGAACCAGCATGTGAAGCCGTTCTGTCGGGCTTCCTCTAGCGGGACTCCCCAAGTGACTGGCCAGACAACCTGTGGTGGCGGGTCCAGGGGGCACTCGTGCTCGGTCCCGGTTACCAATAGGCCATAGGGGGCTGGTGGCTCAGTGGTCTCCTTTTTGAATTCTACTCCGCGGTTGACCAGGGCCAGGGTCCACTGGGCTATGCGAGCGTTTGAAACTTGTCCGTCCTGTATCTTTCCCGACAGGATATATTTGAGGGGCGTGTGAGTGGTTTGCACTATTGTACGTGAACCTCCTATGATAAATTCCCAATGGGTCAGACTCCAAACCAGAGCAAGGCATGTCTTTTCGCATGGGCTAAACTTAGTTTCTACTGCGGTTAGGTTGCGAGAGGCATAGGCTACTACTCTAGCGGTTCCTGCTTGCTGCTGGGTGAGCGTGGCTCCTATGCTCTTGTCTGATACTGCTAACTGGATAAAGAAGGGCTGGGTAACATCTGGATGGGCTAGGGCCGGGGCTGCGGCCAGACTGCGCTTTAGCTCGGCTAAGGCTGTCTGTTGCTCCGGTCCCCACTCCCAGGGAGTGTTCTTCTTGAGGAGAGCATAAAGGGGGCGAGCTTTGTCTGCAAAGGACTCGATGAAGTCGCGGGAGAAGTTAAAAGTTCCTAGAAGGGCTCTGAGGGAGGGGACATCGGTGGGTGCAGGCAGCTTGGAAATGACCTCCATTCGCTGGGCGTCCGGGGTGCGACCCTCGGGTCCCAGGGTCAGACCCAGGTACTTGACGCTGGTCTGAACCAATTGGGCCTTTTCCCTGCTAGCCTTGAACCCAGTCTCGCGGAGGAGTTCCAGGACTTCCCTGGTGATTTGGCGGGCTAATTCTTCCGTGGGGGCGTGGACTAAAATGTCATCCACGTAGCTCAGTACGTGGGGCCTCGAGGAGGGTTGGAGGCGTTCCCACATCTGAACTACATGGGCATGACAAATGCTGGGGCTGGAGTGGAATCCCTGGGGGGTCCGCTTGAATGCGTATTGCTGGCCGCGGAAAGTGAACGCGAACTTGTACCAGCAAGACTCATGCAACCGGATGGAGTGGAAAGCATTGGCCAGGTCTATGACCGAGTAGAACCGGGACCCAGCGGCAATGGCCGTTAGGATCTCAGTATACTTGGCCACAACCGGGGCAACTGGAGGGGTGGTGGCATTCAGGGCACGGAAGTCGACCGTCATTCTCCAGGTCACTCCATCTGCTTTCAGAACAGGCCACAATGGGGCGTTGCAGATGGACTGCATCAGGAGTATGACGTCCCACTCAAGGAGTCCTTCTATAGTCTTGGCTATCCCTGCCTCAGCTTCCGCTGGGTACTTGTACTGTCGTTGGGGAGGGGGGTCCTTTCCTTCAATCAGGACGCAGGCGCCCTTCACTATCCCACACTCGGCCTTGTCTGTCACCCACACTTCGGGAAAGTCCCGAACCCAGGGGTCTCCTGTGATGGGGGCGAGAGGAAGGGGGGCCTTGAGGGCTGCGCATCGATGGACCGCATTAACAAAGTCTGGGCCTCCCGGGATGCGCCACAGGAGCCCGTTCGCTAAGTCAATGGTCAGTCCCTCGGCACGGAAAAATGGCATGCCCAAAAGTCCATCATCTTCTCCCCGGTTTGCGCACGCCGAAATCCGGGTGGCCAGGTTCCCAACGGAGAGGGGGATATCCTGCCAGACCGGGGATTCCTGCGTGCCGCCTCCAAAACCAGCGAGCTGCATGGTTGCGGGGGTCTGAGTGCCCTTCGTGACTAAGGTGGGCCGGAGTATGTTAAGTGAAGCTCCGGTATCTATGAGGAGAGTGGCAGGCTTCTTCTTTTCCCCGGGAGTCCCGATCCCTGCCTTCACTGTCGGTCTCCCCCATGTGTCCGGCTTTAGTTTGGCAACTATGCCCACGGAGGGAGACTGGGACTCGGGGCAACCCTATTCTGATCCTGCACCCTGATCGGTGGAAGCGGCGCTTCCTCTAAAGGGGTTGTTGGGGCTCGGGCGTTCTCGAACCGCAGCTATCGGGGGACTCGAGAAGGGAGGGTCTGGCGGCAAAGGGGGCGCCGACGGAGGTACTGGGGGCTGCTGCTGGTCTTCCCATTCCATGATCGCCTTCATTAGAACGGACGTGGGCTTTCCGTCGAAGAGCTCCATGTTCGCTCCAATGTTTTTGAGGCGCATCCATAGTTCCCAACGGAGGGAGTCCCTGGACTGGGGCGTGTTGCCGCGGTCCCGGTAGCCCTCGTGGTCGCCCTGCGATGCTCCCCAAGCGTTAGACTGATCTGGAGGTGGGTAGACCTGATGGTTGTACGGGTGCGATGCTCGCGAGTGAGAAGGGGCTATGGGTGCATCCTGTAGTCGGGGCTCGTGGGGTCCCTGCTGGGAGGAGGAACTGTAACTCGGGGTAGGCGCAAAGGAAACTCCTGGACGGTAGTCCCTCGGTCCTCTTCCCCGGTTAAAGCTACTGCTCCTTCCCCTCAGGATTCCTCCCCTTGCCTCCGGATACGGGCTGCGTCCCTGTGGTCGGTACTGAGAGTGGGGGCCATGATTGGCATGGGTAACTGCACTAATCGGCTCGCTTTCCTTTCTACGCGAGGCCGGGGACTTCACATGGCGGATGGCGCCAGTCTCTCGCAACAGGCCAGCAATGCTCCTGATGCGGGATTCCAGCTCTCCCCATGTAATGCTCCCGGGCTCGACTCCTGCTAGGACTAGGCGAGTGGTGCTGTTGAGTCCATCTATGACTGCCCTCCTGAATTCTAAGTCGTCGAAGTCCGGCATGTCGCTCAAATCTAAATCTACCTCGTCTGCTAGTTCGGCTAGGAGCTGTTTCCTGGCTAAATATGCCTCTGGATCCTCTCCGGGTTTTTGAGACTCTGCAATATACAGGGCTTTTAAACTCTTGGTGGGCCACAGGAAGGCGCACAACTCTTTCATGGCACCATACTGACTGCGAGTGGCTAGTCTCCGGTTAGAAATATATGCGTTGAGGGAGGTGACTATTTCGGGGCTGGCACAATGGCGAGCCAGCTGAGCTACATCGGAGCCACTGGCGGAGGGCTGGGACATGGTCACGTGTGCAAACCATTGTATAGCTGAGTCTCGATTCAGGGGTCCCATGCGGTCCGCTATGGCTTGGAGCTCATCGGGCCTCCAATTGCGGGTCTCCTTAACTATTCGGTCTGTCTTCCTGCCATCATCGTCTGTGGTGACAATTTCTTTGGTAGCTATCGGATGGAGGGGCTGTGGGGCTTCCGCAGGCTGGGGCGAAGGGGGTGACCAGTTGTCGGTACTACCTTCGGGGAGGGCCAAGAGGGCTGCGGGATGCACGGCGGAAATTACGGCCTGCTGCATTCCCAGGTGCTGCTTTAGGGCCTCTAGCTCCCTCTTACAAGCGGAGTGGTCTGCTGCGGCTATCTTTGCGACTTTCTGCTCTGCCATGAACTGGGCAGCATGGGTTAATTTGGCAATTTTCTCTTGTCCTTCAATTACTGCGTGCTCAGCCATATCGGCACGAGCGGTGGCTACTTCAGCCTTGTGCTGGGCGTCCTGGAGGGCAGCGGCTAGTCCCTGCTTCTCCAGCATGAAGTTAACGCGTTCTGAACGCCACTCGGCTGCTTTTTCTTCATGTTCCTTCTTTTCTCTCTTTAGCTTTTCTATCTCCTGTTCCTGTTCTTCCTGAGCTATCTGTAGCTTATTAATTAGGGACACGCTGTCCTGTAGGGCGGTGAAAAGTGCCCAAGCTCCGTATCTGTCTTTCTTACTGGACCTAGGTTTCTCCTTCTCACAGAAATCTTGGAAGGCGCTTCTGACTATCTGGAGCGGGTCGGGTCCCTTGAAGGAACCGGCTTCCCAAGGGCAATCTCCCTTCTTCACTAGCCACTTCTCCAGGCGGGGCACGGTGGGGGCTGCCCGGTACATTTTCCTTTTTAGTTTAAGGCTGATCTCGGGGGAGGTTAAAGAGTGGACCAGCGACACCAGGGGTGGGCGATTAAAGCTGCTCAAGGGTTTTAACAACTTCTTCCTCTCTATGTCCCTTTTGGGAGGTTTATCCTTCCCTCAGGTCCTCAAGGGTTCTTACCAGGGGGTTTTAAGGTCCTACTTTTAGGTTCACAAGGGGATTTTTAAGGGTTCTACACTCGGCTCTTCTCCACCGGGGGAGAAGGAAAATTCCTATTCCCGTTTCAAGCTTGCCTACAAGCCACGGGACCAGGAAAAGTTTACTGGCTCAGAGGGTGCTCTCAAGCTCTCTAAGCCCAAGAACCAAAACGCTCAGTGCTTCCAAGCCTCTGCTCAGAAGCCAAAGCTCAGGGGTCTCCCAAGCCTATACTCGGAAACCAAAAAGTGTTCCCAAGCCTCTGCCCGGAAACTACAACTAAGGGGTCTCCTAAGCCTCTGCTCAGGCAACCAGAAATGCTCCCAAGCCTCTGCTCAGGAACTGAAGTGCTTCCAAGCCTCTGCTCGGAAGCTACAATGCTCTCAAGCTCTCTGCCCAAGAACTAAACTCCAAAAAGTCCCCAGGCCTCACGCTCAGAGACAAACGGTTAAACTGTCTCCAAGCCTCGACCAAAAGACTGAAAGCGCTCAAGGACTGCCTCTGCAAGTCCCCAAGCAAAATTGCTCAGGAGTAAAGCTACGGTACTCCCAAGCGGAAAAAGCGCTCGAGAGTTCTAACAACTCCCAAGCAAAAGTGTGCCCAAGAGTCCCACTGACTCCCAAGCGAGGTGCGCCCACGAGTCTGACTTAAAACTCGCAAGCGGAAAGGCGCCCAAGAGTCTAACTTAAAACTCTTAAGCACGGTGCGGCCGGCTGCCGCGGGGCTTCAGGAACCTGGCTTCAGATTCCCCAAAGCTAACTAACCAAACGGACTAACGATCCCTTCACGTTTCCTCCGGAGCGGGGATTGAAGCCTAAGTGCTGGCAGGAACGGGGGTTTGGACGGACTTAGGAGAGACGGGGGAGGGCGGAAAAGAATTTTATATGTGCTGCTTCAGGATGTATATATATCTATAGAGCCTACTTCTGGGATCCCACCCACATAGACGCGTTTAGGCGGCCCGGAAGGTGGCCAGGAACTTCACCAGTTCAGAGGTCCTCACCCACAGTACACCGGTTATAACGGCTGGAGGGCCTCGCGGTGCACCACAAAAGGCAAGTAGTCCAAAGCTGGCTGAAGGAGGAAATGGGGGAAAAGCCAACCCACAAGATAGAAATGCTCGCTAGAGCCACACACAATCACACTTTTAATTCCCTGAGCTAAATTGCGCTCTTTACACTGAGGTCTGGAAAATTTTCCTCTAAGTCAGTTCGCTGAAGACACGCGTGTCGACTCACGTGTATTCACACGAACTGGGTTATGCCCGCATTCTCCACCAGTAAACTGTTACCAGAACTGCTCTTTATTATAATGGGGAATTAGCTGCAGCAGTCTGTAACTCTTAATATTAAGCGAGGATCATAACCTATGTTTACGGAGGTCCCGATCCCAGACACTCTAGTGAAAAAGAGGCAGACAAGGAGTAAGGTCCAAACACGTGTATTGAGTGTAGCGTAAGCCTAGCTTGCACAATCATACAAAGAACATACAAGGTCTAAGAAATACAGAGTAGGAAATACAGAGACGTTCGCATTAGCTGGTTCCCAACGATGATAGGGGGAATACTCACTTATCCTGAAGCGAAGCAGAGACACAACAGCGAGGTGGCCCAATGCCAGCACTGGGACCACAGACGGACAGCAAGGAAGTCTGGATAGGAATGGCCTGAGCACCGAGTGGTCTGGGAGACCAGCTTAAATACCCCAAAACGTACCCTGGGGCTGGTGCTGTACTTGGTGGTTCTCACAGTTTAAAACAAAGGGTCTAATGGGCTACTGAATGGCTTGGATGGGCCACTTTGGTAATCAGATTGTGATAAGTGACACCTCAGGAAGAGGGGACAAAAGAGGGAGGGGAAATCCAAGTGGGCTGAAAGGATGTTCCAGCGGACAGGGCTTGTCCTGATGTCATCAGCTTTGGAATGCGGAGGTTTCTTTGAGATGCATTCTTTAAGTGCTTGGGATGGTCAGCACTTAGTTCCTTCTCCGGGGCGGCTCCTAAGATATGCAGAGCGGGGCGAGGGGCTCTCGCTGCGGACGTGGTGTGCCCGCTTCGCCGAAATGGCTTCTCAAAGCAGTCTTCTTCCCAGGGTCTTCTGTCTGCCTGAGAACATGGATGCCGGCTGGGCATAGCTGGGGCTGGATAGCAGGCTGCCCGGTAGCGAGGGCAAGCTCGGCGACCGGCTCGCGGGAGGCTCCAGGCGGGAACTGACCAGGGAGCGCCTAGCCAGGCTCGCTGGAGGTTTCCCCGGCAGGCGCCCGGCTGCTAGCAGCGGCTTGGGCCCATATGAGGCAGGCTTCCATGGAGGCAGCGGGACCAACACTTTAAAACACAGTCCAAAACAGGGAACAGGCACGGTCCGTGGCAGATGGCAGAGCAGGCACGGGGAACACAGTCCAAACACACACTGGGAAGTCCAGATACAGGTCAGGGCAGGGCTGCCCAGAAAGAGAGTCCTTTTGTGCAGTTACCCAAACATGGAGTCAGTAAACTACACAGTCTATAGCGGCAGCAAGGTAATTGACACGCAGGCAAGAAACTGACACGTGTATCAGAACACACACGTGCAAAGCAGTCTTTGGTGCAGCAGTGAAACAGTAATGCAGGAAACTTTAACACAGTTCATAGCAGGCTTCAAAGCAGGGGAGGGGGCCTACTTGGCAACACCCCCCCCCCCGCCCAGGATCAGAAGCATTCAGCCAAAGCATGAAGTGCCATCAAAGAGACAACATAGTTCAACAAGGCTTTACAGTGGTGTGTGGGGGGGGGGATGTTCCCAAAAGGAAGCCTTGGCTTTGCTTCTTGGGAAGTACAACCTGACACCTGCAAGGTCAGGAATGTAAATGCACAGCTGTGCGGACTGTATGTTTCTGAGCAAAGGTGTGGTGCTGCAAACAGTACTCGGCAATCTGTAATTCGTGGCATTTATTTTTAACACACAAGTGTCCAGCCCTTATGGCTGCGTACACAGAGAAATGAGTGGGCACTGCCCAGTGAGAAATATTATGAGAGGGGAGTAGTATTTATGATGACATTAGTGTTTTTACTGTGTTTTTATTATATATATTTATTGTGTTGTCATCCTGTCTGCAGGGAGAGCAGATTATAAATCAAATAAATAAATTAAATAAATAGAAAGGGAGGGACTGGGCAGAATTTGCATCCATGCACTTCGTATATCTCTTTTTACATTTTTATTTTATTTATATCCTGCCTTTCTTCTCCCCAGAGGGGACCGAAAGCAGCTTACATCGTTCTTCTCTCCCCCATTTTATCCTCACCACAACCCTGTGATGTAGATTAGGTTGGGACTGTGTGACTGGTCTCAGGTCACCCAGCAAGCTGGCCCTCACTTCACTTTGCCACTCCCCATGATCTAATTTGCATGATCTATAAAGTTGTAGAATCCCAGTGTGGCTGGCACAGAAATTAGAAAGGTTTTTTTTTCGGGGTGGGGGGGAGGTCAGAACTGCACACATTGCTTTCTAAGAGCCTTACTAAAAACTATGTCTAAGTTACACCCTCCTTCACTTTACTTACTTTGCTTTGATGTGTAAAAAAAATCACAACTATACAAAAAAGCAACTTGCTCCACTGCATGAACTTATATACACAAAGTAATCCTAAACTGGAACACGATTTAAGGAAGGGATGCTCCATCTCAGAAATTTTTCCATGTGCAATGATTTTTTGTATAAAGGAGCACTCAGTTATGACTGAAAACTGGATTATGACAGGTCACACATTTTATAATTTGCAATACAGATTTAACACTCTATTAAATACAACCACAGAAAGATCTTTCTTATTTGCCATGCTCCTGTCCAAATGGACAATACAAGGGTGCAACAAATCTTGATTTCCTTTCCATCGGCTTCATTCTCCAAATAAGAAAGGCACCGGGAGATAAGAACTTAGTATTTAGAAGAGGCACATGTTTTTCAAAACAAAAGTGCAGAAATGCAAGAACACAGCCGAGTAAAAATGCCCTAGTGGATGGACTTGTCAAGCGGATAGTAGGTATAAGTATGTCTGCTCAGAGGTAATCCCCGAATACAATGGGATTTGCTCCCCACTAAGCATGTTTAAGGCCACAGCCTTCAAGACCTGAATGACAACTTGGTGCATCCAGATTCACACAGGATGCATTTGTCTCCCCTCTTTCATGCCAACTTTTCAGCCTTACAGGGGAGGAACATCCTTTTTAAAAAAAAAATTAAATCCCCAGCTGAGTTTCCAAGGACATCTGAGACCAAAACCCCACTCGCACAACAGTAGATCAGAACTGGGGGGGATACACAGAGTCCTGGTTTTGTTGGGCTTCCAAACTATGAATATCTGGGAGATCCTGTGGGATCCAAGCATCCCCCAACAAGCTTTCCTTCAGCCTAAGGAGCATTCCTCCACTTGAAGAGCCACTTTAGTTGGTGGAAGGCTTCAGATCCAACTCAATGGAGCAAAGCTGAGAAAGTTAGGTAAGTTCTTCACGCATCAAATTTACCAAGTGGAAAAGGCTTGAGTTACTTTAGTCTCATGTACAGGGGTGTGTATGTGTTTGCCCATGCACGCATGCACATTTTTCTGGAATTCTCAGAAATGTGCTCTTCCTGCCTCCCCATGCCACCGTTAGAGTGTGCAATTAAATGGTTTCTCAGGTAGATGCTGCACTGCTTAACGCTGCTAAGATTTTACTGAAGCACTATAAGGCTGCACTTTGTTAACCGTTTTCCTGCGGTTCTATCATCTTCAAAACCTTTTCCCCTCTCATCACATCCTGCTTTTGTTTGCACTCATGGTGCCCCTTGCTATTCTGCAGACTAGTACTCAATCAACAGAAAGGGGCCTGAAGAGCAAATAGTTCAAAAGCTGCAGAGTTCAAACTGGGTGTTACATTTTATACACAGCTGCGTAACTTATTTTAATTGCAGGATTTGCATCTTCTTGACAAAAACTGGCAGACTTTTAAAGAGGCTTAGAGATTAATTTAGCCCAGCCTCTTACACCCGCCTTTCTACAGGCAGGGTTGGAAAAATCCAAGATGCCTCCCAAAATTAACACTAGTGTAGAATATTTTCCCCAGTCCTGTCTAAAGAGATACTAAATTTTATGCTGAGCAAAGCAAAACGTGACCCCATGTCAGTAAAGGAATCTGTTGACAGATTCCACCAACTATTGGGCTAGTACGGGTTATTTATTAGCCACATGCTTGATAAATATATGCAGCTTACAATAAAAATCAAATAGAGCATAACACTAAAATCAACAATCAATAAAACAACAGAATAAAATAAGCAGGCAGCACCAAAGGCAGAAGAAACAGTTTTAATTAGAAATAAAATAAAAATTAACAGGCAACTTAGAACAATTTCTCAATTTCAATTAGGGCCACCCAAATAAGAACAGACACAGACAGAAGGCCTGGATAAATAAAGTTTTACCCGATACACACAGCTTACAAAGCTAAGGTATTACACCAGCAAGGCACCACTACGGAGAAGACTCTGTTCTTTGAGCACCGTCCATGAGCCATATCATTCAGAATGTGGGAGCATCAGAGCACAGCCCTGGACACTGATCTCTGCACAGCCCCACAGAGAAAACATTGCTAGTCTTCCTGAAAACCTTCTTCTGGCTTCCCTCAAAATTCCTGAGACATTTTGTCTGAAGAGCAAGCCAGAAGCTTGATTCAGTTTTCATTTTAAGAGAACATTTCAGTATTAGCTCTTCTGCTACATCAATTCTAGAGTAGTGCAGCTGCTCCCAGCAATCCGAACATCACCTGAGCTCCACAAACCACGCAGGAAGCATTCCAAATCTAAGGGAATAAAAAGGCTGAATAACAAGTCAGTGAAAAACAAATCCTTGATTCTTAAAAACAAAAAAAATGAAAAAAGCAAATCGTATTCAGACATCTAACTTCACTGGAACAACTTCCTGTTGACATGTTAAGGCAGAGAGAGGCTGCCTACAGCATGGATGGCTCATGCCGCAAGAAACCGAAATGGCAAGGAAAGAAAAGCTAATTTTACTTTTTGTGGCAGGGATCAAGCAGCTGTGGTCAATTACTGCTAAGAAACAGCACAGAGGAAACAGAGACGAAAAGGAATTAAGCAAAAAGCACAAATGCCGAAGAGCACATTTTGCCAGTGAGAACTAAAAGCAGAATCCAGGCTGCTACTAAAGGTGGAGTGAAAAGAAGGTGGGAGAGGGAGGGAGGGAGGGAGAGAGAACAAACTGTGGGAATGCAGCCAGTTTGCCTAATATACCAGCAAGAAAATGTGGGGTACAGATTAGTTTGTTTCTCAGCACTTAGCTTGGATACTTTCTGTGGCACACAAGATATGGGGGATTCTAAATATAGAAAACAAAGGGGAACCCCTCCGAAATAGTTGCCAGGAGAGGATGCAGGAGAGGAAAGAGAGGGAAGTTTCTTCCTTTCATCCAGTGAATTCCTCATATGGGAACCCGTGCCCTGTTTTATATTTACTTAATTTATAGCCTGCCCTTTTCACTGAATCTCGACAGATGACAGAATAAAAACAACGCATTCATTCAGCATAAGACACCCCACAAATAATGCAACTGGACAAGGACAGCAGTATTAGAGGACAATGTAAATTGGTTTGGGGCCAAAGATCCCAGAGCAAAGTTCTAGCCTCATTTGCCCACAGGGCACCACAGGGCCTTGCTTTGGACACAGAATGGATTTGGCAAGTCTTGAATATTCTCCCAGGCCAGGAAGCTCTAGTGCTGCGTTGGGTTAACTATGTTTCGAGCTATCCTGAACACCCTCTATCTAGCCCAAATTCAGATCAGTGGCTTCAGCTGGATGAAAGGGAAACAACTGACAGGCCACTTGCTTTGTTTCAAGGGCCCAAGATTTCCAGTCCAGCTGATGGGAGGCCACCCCTACAAGCTGTTCCTTGAGAGCCAGGATATTCTCTGGGAGTATGAGGGCAGCACAAACATATGACTGTTCCCTTCCTCCGCTGTTTTGGGAGTTTTAAGATGTGAACACTTTCAATCAGAGCGCCAGTCTGGTATAGTGGCTAAAGCGTTGGACTATGATCTTGGGAGACCCAGGTTCAAATCCTCAGTTTGCCACAGAAGCTTTGATGGGTGATACTTTCCCATGCTTTGTTAGCAAGAGGTAGGGGGTCCCAACCTGGCTTGAGACCCCCTGACTTGTCCTCTCCTCCCCCTACATATTTCCTAACTTTCCACACCCTTGCACTCAATAAGGAATTACAAATAAACAACAAGACACAAAGCAGCACCTTCAGCCAGTCACAATAACTTTAGCAGAAATCCATCAAATACCAGTAATAGCCATTTAAGAACATTAGCCCACGGAGCACTGGTCCAAGCATGTCCGAGTATTCATATTAATCATTCAAAGCAATGATAGACTTGCCTCTTGATGAACAAGATGGATTGCAATCTTGGGGAAGGAGCCCCTGGGGACAGGATATGTTGCTCAAAGCCCTGGGCTTGGGTCCAGCAATCTGACAGCGGAAGATGCTGGTGGATTTTCCCTACTTTCCCCCTCATTCCATCAGTCCCCCTTATCCCCAAAAAAGATTATTCTGGGGGACCCCAAACCCCTGTGGTCAAACAACCATGCAGAATGAGGGAGAGCTGCAGCTGGCATAGGGGGGGAAATCACCACCTTCCCCCTCCTTTCCTAAATGGGAGGGTGATACTGCCCCCTCCCCAGTGCAGGCCTCCAACCCACAAGGTTATTGGCAGATGTGGGGGGTTGACTGCTGGGGGGAGGGGAATGTAAGAAAAATCCATCAATGTAAGAAATGTAATGTAAGAAAAATCCATCACTGATAGCTTGCTGGACCCAAGCCCTCTCTCCATTCAAACATTTTATTCATGGTTATTCAAATTGTGCATTAAAATTAGGAGAAGAGAGGTAAAAAAAAAGCTAAGCAAAGAAAAATTTACTATTTGTTTTTTTACAAATTCAGGGACTACATTATTTTTCCAGCCCTGATCAAGTAGAAAGGCGGGTCCCTGTTTTCCTCAAGATGTCCCGAAAATCTCACTGCTTAAGCTTGACAGACAAGCCCATCAGTTTCTGTCAATCATAATGTCCATCAAAAGTCTTAACGGCAGTTTTCTGAAACCCCCAAAGAAGCACTTCCAATGCCAAATGGTTACTACTGCCCAGAAGGGTTCAGGACATACTTGGCCGAGCAGCCACTTTCTCTTTCTTAGGTCAGCACAACAGAACTCTTCTTGGCTTTCCAATCTCAGGGCTTTTACACAGGTCTCAAAATTCTAACTGGCCCAGGGATTTGGGCCTGCTTGTTTTCTTCTGCTGAAGGCACAGACCGGAAAAGCAGTTTTTCCTCAGTCCCACGGAACTGGCAATAAGGCTCCCCCATTCAAGCCAAGAGACCTTTCACAAGTCCCATGCTATGAATATTTTCTGCCTGTCCTCCTGGCCCAAGAAATTATCCCGTTCACACTAACGGCCCGCCTCGCTACAAGCTGAACTGCTGGCAAGGACTGCTAAAGCTCTGTTCTCCCAGTTGGAAAACTCTCCAGAAATTAGGTACGGCCTGGGGTGGGGGTGGGGAGGCGTTACTGGGTCATTGTTCCTTGTGGATCTGGAGAGAAAAAGGAGAGGAGCAAACAGTTCTTGGAAGCTTCTCTAAACCGCCAAGCAAAGCAGCTAAGAATAAAAAAGAAGACACTGTTACAAGAGGCATGCATTCCAAGATAAAAGCACCCCCCCTTTAAAAATGCCAGTAATGTCCAAGCGATAGTTGGGAGGAGTTCCACAGTGCACATGTAAGGTGTAGTTTTCTAAGGCTGCACAGCACCCTGTAGCCAGCAGATCAAGTAAAGATTCCTGAGCAACAGCAACACAGAAATAGCAGGAACATGAGAAACAAATGCCAGTTTCATTATTCCAATAGTTCATGCTGTGAATGTTTCAACAAGGTCTTTTTAAAAAAAATTGGCCTTCAGCAGGCCTTCTCCCATTTCCTCACTGCACCAGGGTGGAAGCCTGCATGTTCTTAATTCAGCAAGCTCTGGTTTTTAAATTTTAGTTTTTGAAAGAGACAGCTGGAGGTACGGTTATGCCCGAAAAGTTATCGCATAAGAATTTTTTGTTGGGGGCAGGAGGAGAGAACGAGCGTATAATACATGTTTTGCCATGTTTGGAAGTTGCTCCATGACAATGCCAACTTCCCAGCATGCTTTGTAAGCAAATGCCTGCAGAGGAATGGGCTACACAGCCATTTCCTTCACTACCTGCATTAAGAAGTTTACAGTTTCCTTCAGTCTTGAGACAGCACTTTGTAGCCCTCCTCTCTAGACATCGAAAATCTAAACATCTTACTTACTCTCCACTGGGATTAAAAGAGTATCTCCATTTATAAGTAGGCTCAACTCTCTGATAGGTATCCTTTATCTGACTTTCCTTTCTATCTGGTAAAGAGTTCTGTGTAACCCAAAAGCCTGCATACTCCTTTCCATATAAACACAAAAAATTATTCAAGAAAAAAATATTGCTTCCATTTCTTGACATCTTAGCAGAGAATCACTGGACATTCTCTGAAGCCACTTAGGCATCTTCCAGACAGCAGCTTTGACTGGTGTTTTCCTCACCTGCAGGGCACATCTGATCACAGCGTATTCATGATGATTGTTCTACACTGTGGATTTTTATGGAGACCTTCCCTGGGTGTGTGTGTCCAACCTTCATAAAGGAGCAGTTCGTAAAGGAACTGTTCAGTTTATTGTGCCCCACCCCCGTGAGTGGGTTTTATAGTGGGAAAGGAAATTATTATTAATGCCCAAAAATGCTTTTGTAGCAGCACTCTGATTCATGAACTTTTGAACAGACCTAGTGCTTCTTTGTTTTTAAAAAGGTGCCAGCACTCATCTGTGTGGTTACACTGATTTCCATAAACTCTCTCTCCCCCCGCCCTCCCAGACCTTGGGAGAGCCCTGCCCGAAGTGCCAGTACTCGGTATCAACAAATACCGCCACAAAAAAGCCCTAAATAGATCAGTTACTGTGCTGGGCCATTGCTGGCAGGCATCCCTTTCTGTGAAGGGTATACTGGGGCATCCTTCTGCAGATAGGACAGGGAGCACAGGTCATGTGAAGGAGCCTTAGCCTCGTCTTCACCCCTGATCGATAGCAAGTCAATGGTTTCCCTTCGCTTTCAAGAGACTCCACGTACTCCCACAAGCTTGCCTTTCTTGTTAGACTGCACGTTGGAGAGGAACCTATCACGCCGGGCACGTGGCGTTTGAAAATAGCTCTCAGGCACGGTGCTCAGGTGTGCTCTTAGAAGGAATGTTCCAGGTGGCGGCGAGGAGAGCAATGGCTGCTTGTTTCTGATGTTCTGATTGGCCCTTGCTGGGTCACTTCGGGCATGCACAGTATATCGCTATTTTGATGTATCACTTGAATGCAATTTTTTTTTAAAGCGCACCATCCAGCACACACCAAAACACAGTGGCAAGGTAGGAAAAGCAATGAGAAACAGGGCAGGCATTACAAACAGGCGAAAAAACCAAAATCAAACATTTCAGGAAAGAAAAGATTGGAGGAAAACAGGTTTCAGAAAGAGCAGAGGGGGAAGAAAGGAGGACAGCGAGAGATAAGCAAGGATGCTGTGAAAAAAACGATGGGGAGGTGGAAGGTAATGAAGGGAAATGAAACCAGAATAGTAAGGCTGCCTAGAAGACACCTCAGTCATCAATTTGAGTCACAAAATATTGAACTACCAATTTAAACATCTGAGTTACTGCCATAGGCAGAACTGCAGACAATCAGAGTTGGGTTTGGTACTTGATTCTTTGGAACTAAAGAAAATGAAGTTTCCACAATAACTCATGAAATCTTTCTACTCCTTGGCTTGCTTTTTAATAGCTGAATTCTTTTTAAGCCTTGAAATAAAACTAAAGGACATAAGAGGACATAAAGGACATAATACTCCTTATCCTACAGATAACACCAGTATAATCAGTTACGGTGCTTTTAGGCTATGTTAGGAAACTAAAGGGCACACAGAAGAGGAAGATGTCACTTCAGCATATGAGCCCAAGCTGTTAAGGGCCTTGTAAATGAATCCCAACATCTCAAAATCCAGCCTTCCGTCCACACAAGGAAATGGTACCATGTTTACATCAGAGGTCTGCTGCGCTGGAGATAAAGTCTACAAAGCAATCATACACTTGGTGCACCATTTTTATCAAGCTTTACTCAGGAAGAATAACAGAAAACTGGATTTTATTGATATAAATTTAGGGGATAACATTATATACAACCACAAGCTTTAACAAAAATATATCCATGCACATGCATAGCTACAATTTTAACTTCACAGGGTGCGTGCGAAGACCAGCTTTTGTAAAGATTCCATGCCTGGTTTCCTGGAGATTATTTTAAACTCACCACAGATAACCAAGTAAACGGCTGTGTTAGAAGTAAAGAAAATTGTTTCTTAGTTTTACTGAAAGGGGTTTCTGTTTCCCACATTACTTTGTGCTGAAGATTTGTTGTTTTTATTTAAGCTGGCGTTTGGAGTAATATCAAGAAAATGAATTGACATTAGCCATCACGTCGGAGCTACACAGTTCGCCTAATCCCACTGGAAAGGCACCAGCAGTTGCCACACCTCCTGTGTCCTAAGTGAATCCGATGTCCCGTGAAGATTCATTTTCATTCTTTCCAAATCAAGTGTCAATCAGTTTCACTGGGCATACCCAAATTCCAACTATCTGATGAGGAGAAAAAAATATTTCATAAAACTTCTTGTGCGCACCTCTCTCCCAGCTGTCTTTTCTCCAAAGAAGGAACCCAAATCCCTCAATCATTGTGGTTGCCTTTTTCTGTAAATGATCTAGCTCTGCAACACCATTTTTAATGCTGGGGTAACCAGAACTGCATGTGGTATTCCATATTTATATACAAGCGTGCTGCAATCCCGGCCACTTTATTTCCAATCCCTTTCCTAATAATCCTTCACATGAAACTGTTCTGCAGCTGTTGCAGATTATCAGCCATGATTCCCAAATCTCTTTCCTTGTTAGCTACCAGCTTTTCAGGTCAGAGGCACAAGACAGAAAACTTTCCATTTCTAAAAATGTATTGCTTTATAAAATTACTTAAGTTACTTTATGAATGACTCGTGTCTGAAGAAGGGAGCTCTGACTCTTGAAAGCTCACACTCTGAAAATCTTGTTGACCTCTAAGGTGCCACTGGACTCAAATTCTGCTGTTCTACTGCAGATCAACATGGCTACTCCTCTCAATGATCCTCATGAATGGGTACAATACCTATCAAAAAGGGGCAGTTCTAACATATTTGACTGTAGTTGCAAGCAAGCATCAATGAATAAAACAAGTTACTTCTGAGTAAACCTGCTTCGGCTTGCTCCCTATATGAAGGAGCACATTATACAACATAATCTCTGTGACACTCACACAGACTTCGACCTCAATATCAGTGCAATCCTAAACAGAGTTAAACTCTCTTAAGCCAATAATTTCAGAGGACTCAGAAAAGTGTCAACTCTGCTTAGGACTGAACGGTAAATGAGCTATTTGACTGGGATGGGAAAATTACTTTCTCAGTTCAATTACTTTTAGTTATTGGGGGGGGGGAGAAATTGAGGTATTGATATAGCATATAGAAGGAAAATAGCACATTCTTGAGTTTTGTTATTGCATACAAGAGCAAACACCCCATTTGGTTTGGGGCATGGTGAAAACTTTCCATATCAAAATTTTCAGGAAAACTACCACAGCCAGGCAGGAATCTCAACTGAAATCGGACAAGTAAAACTTGCTATCCATTATGTCACACTACCTTCAGCTAAAAGCCCTGCCCAGGGAGCACCCCAATATCACGTCACACAAAGCAGAAGAATCAAAAACAAGAATGAAATTTATGCAATACCATTAATTAGGACCAATCAAATTGACATAGAACATTGTGCAAGCCTCCCAGCTCTTCCCTAGGCAGGAAGTTACAAAAGTTGAAAAGACAGAAAGACGGGAAGCATCTTCTCCAGGCTATGAGACGCTGGATCTCTAATTGTTTTTGCTTGCTTAACTGACTAGTGTTTTAGCAATCAATTGTACCTAGAATGTACCTGCACGGAAATATTTCCATACTGGTCCACAAGTACTTGTCACCTTTGACAGACACAGCATATTGCTGACTTAGCCAACACCATTCAAGACGAAACATACCTGCAACTGAACAAGATGAGAGCTACTACTCCAGTATTCCAGGATGTGTTTTAAGTGTTCCTGTTATCTTTAAATCCTCAATTCTGAAGAAGTGAGCTGCCTATGACTCACGAAAGCTCATAGCCAACCACAAATTTTGTTAGTCTTATAGGTGCTACTGGACTCTTGCCGTTTTCTACTGCTACAGACATACATACATCGCTACTCATCATGATCTATCTTCATACATGGTTATTCAGCAATGCATTTCAACCCATATCCATCTAAGACCTCGATCAAAATGCTTTTGTACCAAGAAGTGGAACTTAAAAACCTCTTTGGCAAATAAATACAGGAGTGTCTGCTGGGGGGAAGGGCAACAGAACATGCAAACATGCTCCAGTGAAATTTAAACCTCATAACTAAAAACAGATGCATTTTATAAAGCATGGTTGGTCCATAAAAGGCCCATCGGTAAGCAGTATCCATTCCTTTTCAATTAGAGAGCACAAAAGGTCAGAACAGAGATCTCAAGATCATGTCCGCAACATAAATTAAGCACATAAGAGAGATACTGAACAGTCATCAAATTGGGGAGGGGGGGCTGTTTGTAAAATGTATCCCACTCTTCTTCCAAAGAATTCATACATGGCTTTCGCTCTCTCCGCTTTATCCAAACAGACCAGCAAAGCAGGTTAGGCTGAGAGAGATTGGCCCAAGATCACACGGTGAGCTTCACCTGAGATTTGACACCGGGTCTTGGTGTTTCTAGTGTAACACTGCAACATTCTAACCACTATACCAATTTGGGTTCTTAGAGATTAAATTTCAGATATTGACCTTATTCCTAGACAATCAGTTTTCCTTTCCTTGCTTTTCTCACTAAATATAAGATACTTTTGCATTGTTTCTCTAATTTTGTAATCCAGTTTTATGACACTGTTATATGTTCCTTATTTGTTTTATTGTTTGTGGTGTACCAGTTTCTACCTTTGTAATGTAGTTTTATTACACTGTTAGTTGTGCGTGCTGAGCTGGACCAAGTGTGGTATAGTGTCGTTTCTGGTGTAATAGTTAAGAATGTCTGACTAGGATCTGGGAGACCCGAGTTCGAATCCCCATTCCGCCATGGAAACTTGCTGGGTAACCTTGGGCCAGTCACACACATTCAGCCTAATGTACCTCAACAGGGTTGTTGAGGATAAATGAAGGGAGATAAGAACATAAACTGGTTTGGTTCTCCTTCTTATTACAACCTGTCCTATGTGGCTTTTTCCATGCTTGACCCTGAATCCCAAAAATAGCCTTTTGGGTGGTCAAAGGAGACCCTTCTAACCCACTACACCATACACATTGCTTTGTGTTTAATGTAGGCACTGCTCTTACTATATGGTTTTAATTTGTATAATCTACACATCTGAGGCTCAGAGAGTGCGATGAATTAGAAACATTCTGTCTGAACTGGGCTGGCATGGCGGTGGAGGAGAGTGCCCACAAGTCATAGATGACCTCTGATGACCCCTGAAGGGGTTTTCATGGCTAGAGACTAACAGAGGTGGCTTGCCATTGCCTGTGGCTGGCAGGATTAATACCAAATTGGAGAGCATTTTCCAACCTAAACCAAGATCAGAAATGGAACGAGACTCAAAACGGTCAATGTTATTGGAAACTTTTGTACTTACATCTCCAAAACATGCCACTGTCAGTTTAACAAGGAAACTATACACAAGGAATTACCAGTCATGCTGGGCCACTTTCATCTATTAGAAACATGATGAAATAATATCCCCCCCCCCCATTTTCTGCAAACAGTATGCCCCTGAGAATTGATTTGCTGGTTTTGTCTATACAAGCACAGCACAGCTGTGAACTCAGCATTGGTATCATGCAGCTGGAGGCATCCAAATTATCACCTCACAATGTATGAACCAACTTACAGGATCTGACTGACTTGCCATATTCAAGGTCAGAAAATCATTCCCTCCACAGGCCTGATTGGGTGCCTCTCCCTTGCCTTTCCCAGTTGTCTATACTCACTGGTCAATCAGCAGCTAACAGAGGGTGCACTAAACTGAGTATTTGGGGCATGAAGATTAGTTGATATGCCTAGTTGGCAAACTGAAATGATGGGGGGGGGGGGAATCAAAGCTACTGGAACAAGTAAAGGAAAAAAATATCTACCGAATTATAGTAATTTGAAGTCATTTCAAATATTGGCCCCCAAACTACTCATTTCCCCTTCAAACATTCAGAACTTAATCCATTTGCAGTGGATTAGACAAGCCACTGAGCCACTCTCACTGGGAGAACGTCAATTAGAAACGATTTCTCAAAGATAGGATTTCACTTTGTGCTACAGAAACAAAAGTCCTCCTCTGCTTTGTAATAACACCAACTGACAGCAGTCAAGGTTCCTCACTCCCACGTCACCTGTAGAATGATTAGCTGTAATATGCCTCTCCGCCCCAGAAGTCTGAACAAAACCCAGCACCCAGATTGCCTTTGGCCTCATTCCCCAGACAATCTGAGTCATCTACTTGACAAACACTGTCATCGAGCCACGCTGCAGCAGCCAAATTTGGCTCCAGCAAATTTAAAAACAAAAAATTTCAACACAGAATTAACATTCCATACACGCAAAAGCACTATTTTACTGCAACTTCTCTGCAAATTTAAGATGGCAGCCTCTTTTCCTGCAGTGTGTGCGTGGGGGGGGGGGGCATGCAGGAATCTAGTCTCCAATTCAAGTAAATAGAGTACAGACATCATGCCAGATGATTATCTCTTACTTCTTCCATCACAATAGATGCTCAAGACATGAGAATTATGGATGGGTGTGATGTTGTACAATTAAATGTTGAGATGACAAAGTAGGTGGATGGGGGGGACACTTCTACTGTTGGTGCAGACCATTGCCTTCACGTTTGTGTTACACATGCAGCTACTATGTTTTCTGTGGGCCAGTTGTTGGAGTCAATGAACCAGAGCCAGTTTGGTGTAGTGGTTAAGAGCATGGGACTCTAATCTGGAGAGCCGGGTTTGATTCCCCACTCCTCCACAAAGCCAGCTGGGTGACCTTGGGCGAGTCACAGTTCTCTGGAGCTCTCTCAGCCCCACCCACCTCACAGGGTGATTGTTGTGGGGTAATAATAACACTTTGTAAACCGCTCTGAGTGGGCATTAAGTTGTCCTGAAGGGCGGTATATAAATCAAATGTTATTATTATTATCTCAGAAGCCACAAGGAGCCTCTACGCAAGCACAGCCCTGTTGCAAATGTGATAGCAGTACCACACACACACACACCATAGCACTTGTGTTATCACCTCACCATGCATGAACCGTCAGGATCTGACTGCCATATGTGAGACTGGGAAAGCATTTCCTTCCACATGCCACACTGGCCACTTCTTCCTCTCCTGCTCTTTCTCCCCACCCACCACTGAAATGTCTGTTGCAAACTCCGGAGGGAAGGAGAGCTGTATTCTTGAGTCCAGTCATTCTGTGAAGTGTAACACACAAACACTGATGGCACTACTGAAAAACAACAATTTGCCTCCTATTCTGACATCAGGAGCTAACGGTCGAATCTGTAGATTTAAAACAGTTAAATCATAAGTAGTTGACTCTGCTCCCCAAAAAAAGCTTCTATAGTGCCTGCAAAGCACAACCTTTTTTTTTCAAAACACTTTTCAGAATGTAGCCCCAGAAGAAAAACTAAAACTCAAAATGCACCTAAATTGGAGAACTGTTAGTACAGTCAAGGCTTAACCCAATTATAACCACTCTACAGCTTTTTGAAATTTTCCCTGCACCACAGACAATCCACATACTCAGCTTCTACTGAAGTCACCCCAATGAAATTCTCTTAACACGCATGCAAACAGTTCACTCACGGCTGTGAAGAAAGCCCTCACAACCAAGCAAGTGCCATCCTTTTCACCCCCTAATTTGCACACCTTTGTTCTGGGTTATCACACTTTCCCCCCCCCCTCTCTATTCCACTCCTCCAAATTAAAAAAAAAATCAAAAGCCTTTCAAAAGGCTGTTTCAGCATCTCTTTTGCAATGAAATGTCACGTAGTTCAAGGACTGTTTGTACCACCATTTTGCTGCCAAGAAGATTTGGCTGGACACAGCTGAACTCTAAGTAAACTACAGCTATTAAAGTCAAAAGGAAAAAAATGAGACAAGAACAGAACTCTGCACAACTCTACTGAATTGTGAGCCTTTCAACACTATTTGTCGGACTGTTCAAGAATGAGAAATCAAGAGTATCCCCCACACCACCGCCACCCAGCAGATTACAGCAAATACCAAAAGAAGTTAGTCACTATTCCCACACAGAATAACTCCTTGATGAATGCAGCGTTCCCCAGTATGGGGCCGTCTGCTGTCATCACTACTGTTGAATCCATTCATTTAATATTGATCTCATCTAACAGAGAAGACAGTCTATGATAATAAATGAGTTGACAAATCCTGGCAAAAATGCAAGATTATGTTCCAGCCCTAAAGGAACAACACATCAGAACAGCAACATTTGACCTATAAGCCAATTGATTAAAAATCTTTAGTTTGATTCCAGAGTTACCCTTGATAAATAATGCGGCAGATTTTTAAATTAATAACTGTTTTTAATACTAGCAATTTGAAAAACTGTGAGTGTCAAGAACTGTCTTAAGAGAGACATTCCCTCTTCTCTCATACACTGGATTTATTTATTTATTTTTATTTACTTACGTTATTTGTACTCCACCTTTCTCACTGTGATTCAAGGCGGATCACAGAGGATGAGAGCGTGTAGGTCAATACCATCAATGGCTGGGATATTCAATAAACAATACAACAGGGTAAGGACAGCAGATATTTGAAAACAAGCGGAAATTTGATACAGAGCTGAAAAACAATGCTGAAACAAAACAAGCTAACTGACTGCATATTACATGACATGGAACTATCCCGTAGGATAGCAACAAACAGTATAGCAACAAACAGTACAGAGTAGTATAGTCTAAAGTCCCTGTCCTTTTCCAACGCATCTCTCCGGACCATTTTCTTACAGCACAGTCCTATTACTTGTGTAAAAGGGCCCTCCTGAATAATTCAGTTTTGCACAGTTTGCAGAAAGCCACAAGAATAGGAGCTTCCCTGACCTCTTCAGGCAGGCCTGAAGGTGAAATGCCTCTTCCCTAGATAAGACCTGCTTGAAATGCATACAACGTCTAAAAACAAAAAGACCCAGTTTTCTTCAGAAATAGTTCTTATTCCTAGGCAAGCTAATGCATAGGCAATCCAGTTTAATTAAATCAACTACCGTTTCTTCTAGGAGAACCAGCCCAGGAAAAAAAAACCCTTAAATCAAATAAACTGAGTAAACTTGTCAGTACAAGGCACATTATTTTCACACATGATTGCCTCATGATAAAAGACAGATTGTTTACAAAATGCACATTTTGAGGGAAAAACTATTTTATTCTTCACATACATCAGCATTAGGATGGCTGGAAGTGATTAACAGCTAAGCGGTGCAAGGGGGGGGGCATACAAAAGTTTCATCCTGCTCCTTAATTCCAAGCATGAGGAAATGGCTAGGATTATTCATCTGCTAAGCAAAAGGCACACTTGGGTACTCCAAACACCTATTTCCAAAGTTCATCCTTGACACTTAACAGGTGCCAAATTTTATGAGCACAAAAAACCCTCCAAAATGTATCATTAATTAATTTATTTAAACCAGTTCAGTAAAAAGTCAAACCATTTAATTTTGTTCAAATGTATCCCCAATTAAATGCCTTTTATACAGTATTTTTATGATCCTTTTGAATTAAAGTGTTGTACAAGTCTTATACTCTTATCTTTCTTTTGTAACTTATACTCAAGGCAGCTTACATTAAATTGCAAAGGCTGGTAAACACAAACATTTTAACACACCTAAAACAGTCTTTAAAAGCAAATACAGTAGCCATCTAACACACAAATAAAACAGACGTCAAAATTAAACTATTACTAAGGTTTTACTGGTTTTAGTCAGTAGGAAAATTAAAGAAAAATATCCATACAGATTAAAACTTACTGGAATTTAAAAAAAGACCTGACAAATTTTTGGACAGTTAGGATGACGGGGATGTGGTGAGTAATAATAGTAACAACAGTGTGCTTATATACTTCCCTTCTGGACAGAGTAATGCCCACTCAGAACACTGAACAAAATCTGTGTTATTATTATCGCCACAATACAGCTGGGGAGCTGGGCCTGAGAGGAGTGGCTTACCAAAGGCCCCCTGTAGAGCTCATGGCAGTAGTGGGAATCGAACGAGCAAAGTGCTGATTCACAACCCAACCACTTAACCGCTATACTACAGCAGCTTAGAGACGCAGTAGGTCTCACAGGGCCAGAATCAAGAGGCCACAGCTGAAAAAGCCCCATCCTGCACACGCACCAGTCTTTCTTTAGGTAACACAAGTCTTAACAGCAAGGTATCAGAAACCAATCTGAAAAGCCCAGGCAGGCTCATGTGAATGAAGCTAGTCCTTCAGGTACCCTGGTCGAAAGCTGTTTAGAGCCTTAAACACCAAACACCAGCACTGAACTGGGTCCAGAACAGGCATTATTCCATGTATTGTCGAAGGCTTTCACGGCCGGAGAACGATGGTTGTTGTGGGTTTTCCGGGCTGTATTGCCGTGGTCTTGGCATTGTAGTTCCTGACGTTTCACCAGCAGCTGTGGCTGGCATCTTCAGAGGTGTAGCAGACCCACCCGAAAAATACAACAGATGCTACGATCAGCAAAAGACAGTAGAGACCCCCTCACTTCTGCAGGAGTATACCGTATACCCTGCAGCTGTGGACAACTTTACATCGGGACCACAAAGCATAGCATCCAGACAAGAATAAAAGAACATGAAAGACACTGCAGACTTGGACAACCTGAAAAATCAGCAGTGGCTGAACATAGCCTAACTCAAACAGGGCACAGTATCTTATTCCAGGACACCAAAATACTGGACAACACTTCCAACTACTTTGTCAGACTGCACAGGGAAGCCATTGAAATTCACAAGCATAAGCAAAACTTCAACAGGAAAGAAGAAACCTTAAGAATGAACAGAGCATGGGCTCCAGTTCTGAAAAACACCAGGCTAACAAAACACTCTATACTCGACAATAGCCCTGCAGAGAAGATTAGCACATCAAGCACCAATCCATACGCAAAAGAACCTCCTCAGGATACAGTGAAGCCTCCCGCCATTAGCATTCCACACCCTGGGAAACTCTTACAGGATGACTCAGCTCAACCCCACCCCTCCTGAGTAGATACAAATGACCTGCCAACATCTTTTCCACACTGTGACACTGAGAGATCTCTGTCTTTTGGTGCTACACCTCTGAAGATGCCAGCCACAGCTGCTGGCAAAACGTCAGGAACTACAATGCCAAGACCACGGCAATACAGCCCGGAAAACCCACAACAACCACAGGCATTATTCCATTTACCTTCCAACTCTTCGCACACACTTGTGTGTTACTTTATTCCTGTCCTGCCTTTCTGTTGTTAAAGTATGTGACAGCCTAACCCATAAAAAGGCAGTTTCATGTGTTCTGACAAGCTGGCAGAGCTCTTTCCCCACCACCATATACACAACAACAGAGTAGTGCTTCACTTATTGCCTGTTACATTTTGGTGGGGTATTTATATCCTAAAAGAGAATTGGTGAAAATTGGTGCAACCTTACATATGAGTACCACCACCCCTCTCTTTATATATATATAATTTATTTACATTATTTATAGTCTACACTGCATTTTGGTTGTCAATGGAAGGCCAACTTTGCTGAGAGGGAGAGGGGAAGCAGTGATCCTATGAGTTGTATAGGCTACAAATCTGTAATCATTTTCCCCATAGGAGTCGATGCGATGTAGTAACTAGACAGCAAGCCTTACAGTGAGTGGGATCAAATTCCAACTTAGAATCATAGAACCGTAGGGTTGGAAGGGACCTCTAGGGTCATCTAGTCCAACCCCCTACACAATGCAGGAAATTCACAACTACCCCCCCCCCCCGACTGCCCCAGTGACCCCTGCTCCATGCCCAGAAGATGGCAAAATACCTCCAGGATCCCTAGCCAAACTGGCCTGTGTAAAACTTAGCCATGAAGCATACAAGGTGATCTCACTCAGCAAATCTTATCTCACAGCACTGTTGTGAGGGATAAAGGGGAGTCAGTAAGAGAGAGATAGAGATATGCTACTGTGAGCTCCTTGGAGGAAAGGGGGAATAAAAGCGGTGTATGCTGGTACAGCATACCAGCTAAGAGCATGAGGAGTAATTCGGAAAGGCCTGAGTTCCAAGTGTTGCCTCTGTCATGAACTCAACACTGCTCTCCCTCTCAGCCTGAGACCTTCTGCAACACTGGCCTACCTTACTGGGCTGTGATGACTAATTATTGGATGTTAAATCCCGTACAAAAGTGATTATTACCCCATAAACAAAATATGTGCCTTGCTGCCTCCGGGTCATAGAGTGTCCTCTCAGGGCAGCTAGATGATGCATTCCCATCCCCCTTTTAATTCCCTCCTTAAAACCAACACTTGTAGCCTCTGGCTGATCATCTTCCTCCTTATTCCCAACTATCACCACATTTTTTAAGAACTGCATTTGCCTACCTTCTCTCCCTCCCTCCCCCCCCCCTGGTTATAATTTTGGATTATAAATTCGGGGGGGGGGGAGAGAAGCCTTTGGCTTGACTCTTTCCATCTTGCAACTCTGTAATGCTCAGTGTGCCCTGCAAGACGCAGGACCTGCATGGCCCTGAGCAAACACTACACTGACCATGCATTTGCTTTGCAAAACAAGAAGACTCCTTCCACGGGGTGCTTTTCCTTCTTGGCCAGTTCTTCTATCCATCCCCTAGAATCGCGTTCTACCCCTTACTGCACCATCTCCCCTGGTTGCTCCTGCCAAGCTACCTTACTGTGGGAAAACCGCTTCCTCGACTCTACCATTCTTCAAGGAAGAAGAGGGGAGGAAGCCCCCTTCCCTTTAAAACCCTCCCTAAACGGAAGCCTATTTGCAGAGGCATAACCCCCCCCCCGACACGCCCCCTCTATTTCTTCACACATGGTATGGTCGTCGACCCCCTTACCTTTCTAGTTTAACCCTCCCGCCTCACGGACGCCGCAGTGCTAGTCAGTCACTCCCGGTATCCGTAGGCAGCCACCATTAGGAAAAAGGAGAGGGAGGCGGAGAGGGAGGTTGCCGTCTTCGGTTTTCATTCTCCTCCGTCAAATCCTCGCTTCCATCATTCATTCCCCCCCTCCGAGTTAGCAGCAGATGGTTCGTCCCAAAGAGCGAGCCATCCAACCCGCAAGTCCTCCTCACCTCACCTCGCCCGCCGCCGGTTCCTTCAAGGCATCTTCGGTCATTTCCGACAGGAGGCAGCGGGAATGACCGAAGGCTGGGCGGAAAAGAACGAAGGTACGCGGGGAGAGACGAAGAGCAACGGAGAGTCCCGAAGTGGGAATAAAAGGCACCATAGATGGCAATAAACACAAAAGAGAACGCCGACAGTTCCCCCCACATATAAACACACGCTGGATTTTTACGCATGCGTAGAGGGCGAAACTAGTTTCCCCACACAAAACAGTTTTAACCTATAATAAAGCTGAGAAATCTTTGTTTTAGGACTTGATTTGGATTAGGCTATATTTAGATTTATGAAGAGGCTTATTAAACTATATTAAGCTCCTTTATCAACTGGCATATTTGAAACGCCTTGCATCTATTACCACAGTAATCCTTACAGCAGCCCTATAAGGAAGGCCAATGCAGCTATCCGATACTAGCACGTGTGTGTGAGAGAGAGAAACTGAGACCAAATGGCTTATTAGGCTTCCTTGTAAGTTTGTCAGTGGCAAAATTTGAGTCAGTATGTTGGAATGGCTAGCATCAGGATAGAATCTGGGAGACCCAGGTTTGAATTCCCCACTTTGCCAAGCATGGCCCTGCTGTTGTGAGGATAAAATGGAAAAGAATGAGTCTTTGGATCCCTATTGGGGAGGAATAAACCAAGATAGGAATTATCTAAATAACCATGGACTTCCAGGATAGTAACTATTATTATTGACTTATTTCCTTTGACCCACCTAGAGGGAGGCTGGCAAAACCTTTCTGCCCACTTTGCACTCTACAAGACTTAACAGCACAAACCTAAACAGAATTTCAAGGTGTAGCCCTCCTTATGATGAAACTGCAAACTAATAAAAAATACCACTCATCTCCAAAATTGCTCATCTTTGCATGAAAACTTATTTGCATGAGAACCAGCCCTGCCACTACGTTGGGTGAGGCAGACTGCCTCAGGAGGAACAACTTTTCAGGTACAATTAAAAGGCTTCCGAATTATCACTTACTTCATTTTGCCATCATGGGATGAGGAGGGAGCTATTTGGATTATATAAAGTGGGCTGTTTCTGAAAGACACTTGAAAATAGAAGTAAACTTCCTCTTTCAACTAGTGTTGCCAACTCCAGGCTTGGAAATTCCAGTGATTTGGGGGGTGAGGCCTGGGAAGAATTACCTCAGCAGGGTATAATGAACCTGACCCTCCAAAGCAGCCATTTATCCCTGTAGTCTAGAGACCAGTTGTAATTGCAGATTTCCAGGTCCTGCCTGGAGGTTGGCAACCCTACTCTCAACCCTTCTTGGGTGGAAAAATACAACTGATTTTATGAGTCCTAACACTATGGATTCTGGATGCATGGATAGCACACATATTCATGGCTGACTTTATGAAAGTGTTGTAAAAATATTTTTAGAATGGTTGTGATCTGTTTTCCCCTGCGCAGTGCAAGCTGGTCTAGAAATCTCTTAAAAGTTGATTTCTACACAGGCTGGGTCAGTAGTTCCAGAGATTTTGTTGTGTTAGTGTATTGCAACAAAAAAGAAGTCTTGCTGAATGTGAAAAAATGACATTTATTCCAGCAATGGGGAGGGGGATAATTCCAAGAGACAGAAGTGTTTTATCCCGGAGGAGTGGGGAATTTCTATGGAAGAAGTTTCATAGAAGACAGCCTGTGAAGCAGTAAGAAGGGCAGTTGGCAGAAGAGTGGCAATCTTCTAGTGTGGGCCTTTGATCCACAGTGTCTGTGGTGTTGGAATATATGCGTGTTGCAAGGTCTGACATTCAGTCATTATGGGGTTAATGTGTTTACCTACCATGCTATTGTTGAGATTGACCTGGAAGAGAACCTGGCACAAAGCCAATAGCCTAGAAGCCCGGGAAACTGAAGGGTGTTTGTAAACTATTATTGGTCAATAGGTCAGGTGATTTTCTTTCAGGGTCAAGAAGGCAGAAGAATCTCCACTCCTATCTATCTCTTTGTACTCATGGCCAGCAAGATGTCGCCTTAGACTTTGTTATTTTGTAGCAATCCTGTGCACCTTTTTCCTTTAGAAGTAAATGATTTTTAAAAGCAAACTGACGCTCTGACTCTATTTCAAGATCCATTGCACCTCTGATTTTAAGCTATTTTAACCCTTTTCCCCAACATGTGGGACTTTTGTTGTTGTGGGGGAAAAAGTGGCTTCTCTGAGTCTGAGGGGAAAAAAACCCTTACCGAGCAGCACCCAGACTTTCCTGGAGTACACGAGTTAGAGCCTGCAGACTAGAAGACTTTTACTTCTCCTTTGACTCTGACTTTAGGACTACTTAATGTATTTTATTATTAGCACTGTTTCATTTAAAAATTCCACTCCTATATTCTCCTCCCTCAAACGCTGTTTGATTAAGTTCTGGTTTTGAATAGGTCATTCACAAAAACTGTAACCTGACCCTTTTAAGGCTAGAAGGGTTACATTTTTGTTAAAGATGCAGATAAGTTAGCCGTGTTAGTCTGTGGTAGCAAAATCAAAAAGAGTCCAGTAGCACCTTTAAGACTAACCAATTTTATTGTAGCATAAGCTTTCGAGAATCAAGTTCTCTTCTTCAGATGCCTGATACAGAGACTGGTCAAACCCAGAAGAGCAGAGGGAAGAGGCAATTAGGGGGGGAGGGGGAGGGAGCAATCAAAACATTCCTTTGCTAGTATATGTAAACATCTCCTTTTGGTGTGTGTATCAGTTGGCTTCAAAGGAGTTTGCCCTGTTAGTTTGTAGAAGCCAAACAGCTAGACCATCCAATTCCAATGCAGTATGGGCCTTCGATAACCACAGCTCTCCCTGCCAGATGCATCTGACAAAGAGATCTGTGGTTCCCGAAAGCCCACGCCAGGTACCACTGAGCTCCCCCAGACCCCACCTCTGTAAAGGAAATCTGTTACCTGTGGTAATGTGATAACCATTCATAGTCCCTATTCAGTCCCAGCTTGACAGAGTCAAATTTGCATATGAATTCATATGCAAATTTGACTCTGTCAAGCTGGGACTGAATAGGGACTATGAATGGTTATCACATTACCACAGGTAACAGATTTCCTTTACAGAGGTGGGGTCTGGGGGAGCTCAGTGGTACCTGGCGTGGGCTTTCGGGAACCACAGATCTCTTTGTCAGATGCATCTGGCAGGGAGAGCTGTGGTTATCGAAGGCCCATACTGCATTGGAATTGGATGGTCTAGCTGTTTGGCTTCTACAAACTAACAGGGCAAACTCCTTTGAAGCCAACTGATACACACACCAAAAGGAGATGTTTACATATACTAGCAAAGGAATGTTTTGATTGCTCCCTCCCCCTCCCCCCCTAATTGCCTCTTCCCTCTGCTCTTCTGGGTTTGACCAGTCTCTGTATCAGGCATCTGAAGAAGAGAACTTGATTCTCGAAAGCTTATGCTACAATAAAATTGGTTAGTCTTAAAGGTGCTACTGGACTCTTTTTGATTTTTGTTAAAGATATTTGTATCCCCTGTCTTTTAAAAAAACTGGACGGCTCAGAAAAATAGATGTAGATGCCAGAAAAGAGGGCTGCACCAAGTACATAGCAAGAAACAAACAAGCAAACAAAAATGGAGCAGTGGAAAAAGTATATTCCAATATACTGCCCCTATGCAGTTCACTGCCACTTCTTCCGGAGGGGGGGGGGGTGTCTATAAAATATTAATGAATCACACGCCATTTAAAATCAAAATTTAAACAATTATAAGACAGTAGATGATATCATTATCATTTACAGCCTGCCTTTCTCTCCGAGATCGAAGCTGGATTATATTGAGCATAAACAAAGTGTAAAAATATAGCCAAAATTACAGCACCACAGAATGTACGATTATATTACAGGCGAGCAAGATTCAAGTCCAAGAGCATGTTAGAGGCCAACTAGATTTCTAGGGTATAAGCTTTCAAGAGTCAAAGCTCCCTTCATCTGACAAAGGAAATCTAATTAGTCTCTAAGGTGCTACTGGATTTGAATCTTGTTCTACTATAGACCAACATGGCTACGCACCTGAATATCTATTACAGCTGCAATACTAAGATGTTAACATAGACCTTAAAACAAAGACCTGAAATGACAGAGTTTTGCCCAAATGCTAGAGTGTTGCCAGTGTCCCCCAGCCTCACACTGATGTTACTTCTGAGCGCCCAGGGAGTGATGTCAGAGCACTGCCAGTGAGTCCCTCCCTATGGTAAGTCACCCTATCAGTTGTCAAGCTGTGCCTGGCAACCTTATACCCTCCAAAGACAGCCTGTGCCTGACATCAGAAAGCAAGCCAGGAAAATGACATGTTGTTAAACACAGTTTTTAAAAAAATTGCAAGAAGGATTGACACTAACTGATACTTCTACATCACTGTATTCACATTTATAAAGCTCCTTCCTCAGGCTGATTCCTACAGATGCAAGACAGCATTTGCACACCAATGCAATAGGCCACAGATTGATGGCTAAACACTTGCACACGCATGAGCACAGGAGAAGACGTAAAGTTTCCACCTGCCCATTTGTCATTCAGACAGTGTGGAAAGCAGAGATCCATGTCCAGAGCAATTTACAATTCAGCCTCCCAAACTAAAGAATTGGCTAGGAAAGCGCACAAATGGATTTCTTTCCTACAGCGCATTTTCTTGCTTTGGGTCCCCACTGGTGAGAAAAGCAGAAAATTAATTAATTAATTAATTAAATGCATAGTGTTTTTCTCCCCTCCCCACACACACCGTTTTCTGCAATCACCCAAACATGCTCATGTTGCTTCACTGGGGAATCTTACAGTAAATTCGGAGCAGAGTTATACCCTTCTAAGAGTTACACCTATTGACTTTAATGGGTTTAGAAGGGTGGATTGCCCAAACCAATACATCCCCTTGCTCAGCAACATCTCTCTTTTTCAGGGCCAGCTGCCAAGAGATCATTAGGGACTTTCACCCCCAGGAAAATAAAAAGCATCAGCACTCCTGTTGCCACAGCTGATTTGCCCTGCAAGAATGCCTCCACTTCAGAATTTGACCCTGCTTCTGGAGCACATGCATCTTAGAGGAGGGGGGAATACATGGGTTCAGGTTTGGAACTCTTAAACAAGCGTGGGAAGCAGCAATGCAATTCACTTGGGCTTCCTTTTCTCCCTCTCCCCCCTCTCCCTTGCTTGTTTAAAATACCCAAAGCCACTTTCAATCTCCTCTTTGTTAGGTGACACGCTATTCAGGATCAAGAAGTGGGAACCAGCTGCTTAGTGCGGGGTGGAGGGGGGGTGGAGAGACAAAAGCAGTATTATAGGTGCACACCTACAGAGAGCGATTGGAAAGTGTACATCAAAGTACATTTCCCCAA
Source organism: Eublepharis macularius (assembly GCF_028583425.1). Lineage (NCBI taxonomy): Eukaryota > Metazoa > Chordata > Lepidosauria > Squamata > Eublepharidae > Eublepharis > Eublepharis macularius. The sequence continues at coordinate 220,553,929 of NC_072790.1, forward strand.
AAGACAATGACTGCATTATGCAGGACTTAGCCAAAACGTCATGGAAATTACTGAATACCCGCATGTATCCTTTGCTTCCTGGAAATATAAACACCTTTTATACACAATTCTTTCAGCCCTTTTATCATTCACAATGCATTCACCAAGGCATGCACAATCTATTATGTTTTTTTAAAGTGAAATCAACTGTATAGCTACATGAATATATTCTATGTAATTTATTTAATAAATGTATATGCCACCTTTCTTATAAAGTTATAAGATTACCTTTGTATTTTTTTTAAACAGTGGCTTAAACTTGCCTCAAAGCCACAACGGCCAATCCAGAAGGCCACCTTTCAGTCAAGGCAGATTATGTATAGAATGGCTGTGGTTACTTTAGTATTGAGAGAAAACGTTCTCTGCACACAGTAAAAGCCTAAGATCAAAGGTCCACCCAGTTCAGCATCCTGTTTTCCTAGTGACCATACAGATGCCCCTGGAAAGCCTATAAGCTAGGTATAAAAGTCAATCTTTCTGCTCCAGGAACTGGTATCCAAGGGTATACTGCCTCTGGATAGGGATACTCCATTGCCTCTGGATAGGGAGACTCTGGATAGCGAGCCATCATGGACGATGACCACCACTGATAGACTATAACCCCCTTTTAGCGCTATGTAAGCTACTGGCCCATCTCTACCTCCTGCGGCAATGAGTTCCACAAGTTAATTATGCATTATTTGAAGAATTACTTTCTTTTGTCTATCTTCACTTTGCTGCCCATAAAAGGGCCAAACTAGATCCACAGATCAGACCCATGGACAACATCATTTTAAAGCATAATGAGGCAATTTTAAAATGCCATGAAAGCCCAGTCCTGATTAGAGAAGGGCATGAACTGAAATACAAACCAAAATTCAGCACAAACCAGGCCGGTTCATGGTTCACAAATCAGTGGTTTGTCAGAGCCCATTTCTGACGAACCACTACAAACTTTAGGCTGGTTCATTTGGTTCGTCACTGCAGACAGCCTGGTGCCGATCAATCAGTTTCCTTCAGAGGATGAATTTCCTGCAGACCTTCTGCTGACCTGGAGTGGCCTTCTGCTGACCCAGAAGTGGTGATTTGCTCACCGGAAATCACATTTTCACAAACCAAAACGAATCAATTCATGAACTGGGGCAGGTTTGTGAAAGTTCGTGGTTCAGGAAATGTGACGAACCATGAACGGCGTGGTTTGTTTTTTTCCCCGTTCATGCCCATCTCTAGTCCTGATTGGGCTCCCAACGTCGTGTGATGAGATGCTCTTATTTCTGCCCCCCAATAGCACCTCATCAAGCTGTATTGTGGGCCCTATCAGGATCAGGCCCTCACTCCATTTTTATTCTCCTCATTAGGCTTTAAAATGGGGGTGGTATCCATGAATCAGACCCACGGACACCATTATGTCTAGTTTGGCTCTTCCGCTGAGTGCCTCAAAGTTCTAGAATTACAGGAGAGGGGAAAAGTTCATTGTAATTACTTTCTCCACGCGATGCATAATTTTATAAGCTTTCATCATGTTGCCCCCACCCTCTTACTTGCTATTCCCACAACTGAAAATGCTCACACTCTTCACCCTTTTCTTACACAAAAAAATGTTCCAATCATGTTGACTGCTTTTTCCCTTGCATTTTTCCCACGACTATGATATTCTTTCTGAGAAGGGGTGACGTAAACAGTATTCCAAAAGCAGCCAGACCGCACACCTCCAGAATGGCATTATATCGCTGGACATTTTGGTTTCTATCCCTTTCCTAACAATTCCATAGAATTTGCTCTCTTCACCACTGACACATACTGGACTGACATTATCATTGAGCTACCCAATATAACCCCAAGATCTCCTTTCTGGCCAGTCACTCCCATTAACTTTTTGCACCGGTGTGTATGAGAACGAACTTCTTCCATGTGCCAGGCTCACAGATGGTTTGGAGTAGACTGCTGATTTATTTGCCAAAGAAAAGGGCTGATGGATAAATGGGCCTAACTACTTTGGGGCAGAAGGTTCCATTAGAATAAGGGTCCCCAATGTGGTGTTCATGGGCACCACTGCACCCACCAGCACCCTTCCTGATGCCCGTCAACTGTTTTTAGAAAGTGATTGGGACCAGATGAGCTTTTACCCAGCCGGGCTTCTGATAGGTCACTGGAGATTTTATTGGCTGTGCAGATTTTTAAAAACATTACTTTGACGGAAGCTGCCACCACAGCACAAGGATCTTCATTGTATAACTGAAGATAAGCTGCGGCAGCCATTTAATCTTTTAAGATTCAGAACAGGTTCCAGGACTAAGCCCTTGTGATCTCTGGTTCAACTTAAGCACTGCTCACTTAATGCTGCCCAAAATAGGCCAGCTATTAGAATTTTGAAATCAAATTATTAATGTGGGGTGGGGAGAGAAGTGCCTCCTCCAAAGCCAGTTTACCCAGCCACAACCCCTTAACTTGCAAAGAGGCATTCTCTCCTGCAGCTCAAACAATCCTATTCAGGAAGAGGACTGGGCTTGGAACCTCCAAGTCCAATCCTGAGCTTGCGCTTGTATAGCGAAGGCAGTGCATGTGAGGATTCAGGTGGGAAGGCAGAGAATAATTTCAGTCCTCAATTTTTATTTTTGTAAAGGTGAAAGGCCCAATAGAGAAAAATACCTGCTCCTCCAGGTAAGGCTGCCAATGCCACCTGGAGAAAAAAATGTCCTCTCCTCTTAACAACACAATGGTGCCCTGACATGGATAGCCCAGGCTAACCTGACCTTGTCATATTTCAGAAGCTAATCAGGGTCAGCCCTGGTTAATACTAGAATGGGAGATCACCAAGGACGTCTAGGGCCTTTATGCAGAGGAAGGCAATGGCAAACCATCTCTGTCTCTTACCTTGAAAACCCCACAAGGTTGCCATAAGTGACTAATGGGAAGTGTCCCGTGAAAGGGGCATTTCTTTATTCCAGGCAGTTGGGAACTCTATGTACTACCTACATGTATATTCCAGAAGTCATCCATATCCCTCACCTCATTCATAGGAAGTGCCAATGGTTGGGAATCCCAGCACTAGATTGTCTTTTAAGACAATCTACTGTTTATTCTTACTGACAGCAATCCTCCAGGATCTCAGCCATCTTTCCCATTTTAACTGATACCACAGATTTTTTTTTTACTTTCTGTATGCCAAATATGCACACTACCACTGAGTTATGGCCTCTTCCCAAATTCACAGAATTCCAGTATAAAAATAAAAAGTATCACAAAGACATCAACAAAACAAGCTACTGCTATAGACCAGTGACTACCCCTTCATTCCCTCTCCCATTAAAGAATAATGGAAAATTCAATTTCAAATCACAAAACACCTCCCAGAAATCTTGATCTATAATTAATGTTATACAGGACAGGTTGGTTTATTTTTGTGTCAAACAAATGGAGCTCACAAATATTAGGGCTTTTAAGACATTGCCCCAAAAGTTGTTAGACCGGCACTGAAGAAATGCTGACATTCTACCAGTTATATTCACTCAAAACCACGGCTTATAAATGAAATCTCAACATATAGGAGGGGCCTGGGAATATTAAAATCTCATTTACAGGCAGTTTTTGTGACAAGCCAAGTCATTCTAGCATGCATGTATTGATTCACTTGAGGACTGTGTGGCAAAAATATGAGCTAACTCTGCAAAATGCAAAACACGCACATTTGGGGACAGTTCTGCTATAGTGCATCCCACCTCTCTGAGAGCCTGCTCCATTTTTTTTTTTTTAGTCCTACATGACATCAAGCACAGGCCATTTGTTTGTTTCCACTCCTCTCCAAAGTCCAGCCATTTGCAATTTCCCTCACTTGCTGTAATTTAAAAGGAATGTCCATCAGGGAAACCCAAGAAGCTTCCCAGCCTCCAGAATCCACCTTATAGCAGATGGCAAAGTTATAAATATCGAAGCATTCAGTAACTAGCAGTACTCAAAAGAGGCAAGCTGTGGCTCGGTCTGTTCAGCTTCAAATGCCACAATGCATTCGATCAGCAGCATTTATTTTAATTCTGGGAGCTGCATTATTAAAAAGCAAAATTCAAGCCCCCCCCCCGCCACTTCATGCGCATTGAGAATCACCAGTTCCAATCAACTAGTCATTTGCTGTTCTCAATTCACACTATTATCTCATTAGAGCCTGACTTTATGGAAATACTTAGGTTTCATCTATATCTAAGCTTATGAGGAGAAAACTAATGGGAGAAATTAAGTTCATTTGCAATCAGTCCAGAACAAATAAAAGAAAGCAAAAACAGCGGGGGGGGGGGAGAGCTGTTGTCTTCAAGCCCTGCTTTTAGGCTTCCCAGAAATATCTTCCTGTCCACTGCTGCATACAGAGCGCTGGGCTAGAGGGTCCCTTGCTCAGATACAGCAAGGCAATTCCTTGATAGATGGTAATATAATAATTAATTGCTGTTAAGTCACAACCAGTAAGTTAGTTGTAACTGCATCCCACGGATATCAGTAGAACAAAATTCACCTGTAGCTAGCTTGAGTCCTATTTGATCAGGCAATGTAGCCTCTTCCCAACTGAGACGGATAGGAAAATTACTATAAAAGAAGAAGCAATTTAGAACAGTTTGTCTTATGGCTCTTGCTTATGGAGAGATTTCAGCCATATAAATTTAGCAATATAAAATAGCCAAGAACTAGAAGTAGCTGAGTTCCCATGATCTCTACTGTACTTCCTTTGATGGGGTGTGCGGAACTGCTACGATCTCCATGACTTCCTCAGTCATCAAAAACCCAAGCACATTTCTCCTCTGCTCACACAACTTCTACCTGCTCCTGCAACCCTACTATTTTTGTTTACCTCCATGTAAGGGTTGCCAAAGTCCACATGAGGCCCGGAGTTCTCCTAGAATTGCAACTGATCTCTGGATCAGTTCCCTTGGAGAAAGTGGCAGGTTGAGAGGGCAAACTCTATGGTATACCATAAATTCTGGTGAAATCCCTCCCCAAATCTCTCCCTCCACAAGCACCATCACCAAATCTCCAGGAATTTCCCAGGTTGGATTTGGCAACCCTATCCCTCTTGTTCCTTTCCTTTTCCTATTTGGTTTACAAAGTTCAAGCACTTTCTGTACCTTCCTCATTCATGTTTTCAAGCGACGGCCTCCATAACTGTAATCGTCAATTGTTTCTTAACATATCAAAATGAAGTTGCCATATATTATCAAACCACCAGTTCATCAAGCCCTGCATTATATTTTCTGTTCTCCAAGATTTCAAGAACAGAAAGCTCTTTCCTAAACTTGGTACCCAAGATCTTTAAATATTTATATGGTATTTCCCTACTGCATTTCCTCATTCCTCAAAGTGGTATACAAGAAAATTAAAGCCACTTGAAATATTAAAGCATTAACACAATTAAACACCATTAAAACCAAGCCAGGAAAAAGCCACCTACCCGTCCCCCCGCCCAACAAATAACTACTTTATACTGCTGCCTAAACTAGATGAGAGAAAAGTCATCCCTTACTTCAGCTGGCAGCCAATTCCATAAGGAAGGATCCACCACAGAAAACATACTTGCTAATTTTCACTGGATGTGAACCTTTATTTTTATTCATGTAAAGAATGGGTTGTATCACTAAGACCCTTACTATTACCCCTTTAATAATGAGGATATTTTAAACTGAAAAGTTGACGTTGGTTATACTGAATTAAGCAAACATTATCCAATAAATTAAAAGCCAAGTTAAAACCATCTTTTCTTCAATTTTTGGGTATATTAAATGTCTAAATTTTACATTTCATTTTGTTAAGCATAGGTTCAAACAGCGTTCTCATAATTTGGAGTGATAGAGGGCTCTCAATCTGTTTTAGTGCATCGTAAAAAGAAATGCCACTGGGATCGGTTAAGACTGACGCAACAGAGAATGTTTATCATAGGGAAGGAGCCAAAACATAAAATTGGATTTCACTCGGTGTGTTCCATGACAGGATGTCAATAAAAAGGAAATCCCATAAAACTAACAAGAGATGTAGCTTATTGGGTCAGTCAGCAAATAAAATACTCATCGCTAAACCACTCCAAGTAAATTAGTGCAACTCCATTGATATCAGCAGAAGTACAGAAGAACCAAGTAAGACAATAGGCAGATGCATACCCATAAAGTCCGCTATAAAAAAGTAACATCATAAAATTAGACAGAATCCTTTGTGTAGCACTTTTCACCACAAAGGCTATTTAAAAACAACAACGTTTGGCTGGTTTAATGGCCTGTTGTGAAGAGCAAAGACAAAAGACATATGTTCTGAGTACAGATACAGAAGAAAGCCTGTCAAAAATCAGAAATTTACAGCCAGACTGTCCAGCATCCCAACAGAGGCCCCTAATGACCTAATGACCACTGGGGGGGATATTTCCCTTTCTGGACCCCACCTCTCACAAGTACAGTGTCTGATGTTTTGAATTTTCCATTATTGTAAAGGATTTGGTCCTTTAAATCAACTGTTATTCTTTTGGTAAGCAGTTCTCCCTCTGCTTCACTGCACTGGAGGCATTTTATTATTATTATCATTATTATTAAATTATATTGTTTTTTTGTGTTCTCCACTACATCATCCACTTCCTGCCCTTTGTTGTAGAAGTACAAAAGGGCCCAGGATAGCCCAGCCAGAAGTAAAAATGTTAAAAGGATGCCAGATGTTTGAAACAAGCTGCAACCCTTTTGCCCGATGTTATAAAAGAAATCCATGCAGTCCCCCAGAACAGCAAAGTTCATACGCCATCACACCAAAGAGCTACCGAATGACCTACACATTGGTTCTTACTATACATTCCCACAGCTTCCGATTGACAACTAAAACTAATATATTTTACATTAATAAAAACAAGAACATACCATCAAACAAGCTAATTGAAGAATAGCAACAGTCAACACAAACAGAACTTAATTTCAAAGAAAACTAGCAGTCTCATAATCAAATGAAATCTATGAAAAAATCAGGCAAGGAAAGAAGGGAGTATCAAACAAAAGTCTAGGAACAGAGGTTTTCCATGGCAAGAAGGCAGCAGGTTTGGCATGGGACAGGGAGGGCATTCCAAGATCAAGGCACCACCACAGAGAAGACTCTGTCCCAACTGGCTAGTCAGCTTCAAAAGGGAGAAACACATAAAGCAGAGCCTTTGAAAATCTTAAATTTAAAACGTATTAATTCTTAACTTGGATGAGTCTGACCTGTATAGCCCAGGCAAGCCCAATCTCGCCAGATCTCAGAAGCCAAGCAGGATCAGCCTTGGTTAGTAATTGGATGGGAGACCTCCAATGAAGACCAGGCTTGCAGAGGCAGGCAATGGCAAACCACCTCTTGCCCTGAAAACCCCATCAGGGGTTGCCATAAGTCAGCTATGACTTGAGGGCACTCTCCACTCCACCTTGGATGATGCAGTTTGCCATGCTGGTTAACACTTAGACAGTTGTTACCAGCTCGATCCCAGACAGCAAGAGGTAATAAAGAAATGCTGGGTTATTTTACTAGGCCAAATTCGATCATTTCTCCCAGTTTGTGCTTGTGATGTACCAGCAAGTGACACCCTAGCGAGGCTCAGACCTGCAGAAGCAAGAGGATTCCTAGAATGGCTTGAACCAGTGAGACACCAAACAGGTAGGAAATGTGCATGCTCCCCCTTTATAAGGCCACAAGTTCCTCGTTAAAGAACTATTATGTGGGCCAGACAAGGTAGCCCTTTCCTCTCCTGTGACCACTTGCTGTGAAGCCCACACCAATGCTAGGGAAGAGTGGCCTCAGATGGGGGGGAGGGTGCAACAGAATGACAAAGTGTCAAGAAGACTCCCTCTTGCTTTCCCTCTTAGACCTTGCTGTAGAGAAGCTTTCAGTCATAAGCCTTATAGTGTCTTTAAGATTAGCCTTTAAGGCTAACAAGCTGAAACTTAATCCCATCAAAATAAGAGATGTTACTAGTTGGGGGGTGGGGGTGGGGAACTGGAATACCTGCCGGATGGGGTTGTATTCCCCGACAGGAGCAGATTTGTAACTTGGGGTGCTGCTGGACCTAGACCTCTTGTTGGATAAACAGGTGGCATTAGTGGCCAGAGGTGCCTTTCACCAGCTTTGGCTGGTGAGCCAGCTGCAGCCACTCCTGCGCAAGAAAGACTGTGCCAATGGTGAACACCCTAGTAAAATCTAGATTAGATTACTGCAATGCATGGAGCTGCCCTTGAACACTGTCTGGAAGCTAGTTAGAACAGAGTACTACAGCCAGAACAGTGACTGGAGTGAACCAGAAGGACAATATAACTCCAGTCTTCTTCCGTCTGCACTGAGTCTAAATTTGCTTCCAGGTCCAGTTCAAGTTGCTGGCATTGACCTTTAAAGTGCTTTTTTGTTTTGTTTGGCATTCTCTCACTATCTCTTATTAGTCCTCCTCCTCGTTCATGTTTTTTCTGTTTATATTTTTGTGTGCTTATATTATGCTTTATTTAGTTGTTCTGCTTTTTAATGTCAGAAATGTCTTAATGTCTGCCACCTTGGGGATCCTGAATTGCATGGAAAGGAGGCATTGGAATGTTTTACATAAAATGAAAATGTACAATAAATTATGGAGTGGAACAGTTTCTCCCTGTTCATATGTAACATCCAGGCTGTCTTCTTTCATGGGTGTTGGACAACTGGCTCTTGTTAGAGCCCTACACAGCAGTTCTTTTGGCGGCAAGGGGAAGCCACCAGCAGACTTCCAGTCTGTATGTTCCAAGCTGCTTCACCCACGAACCACTGGAAGTTGAGATTCACTCAGAAAACCAGTGGAAACCTTGTCCTTGGTCTCTACTTCTCCTTCTTGCTGCCCATCTGACATCCATTTTACCTCTTTATGCCACAGGTGAGTGGTGAAGCAGGTGCCTCTGGGGGGTCCAGAGTCATTTATAGCCCAGTCCTGTTTAGCTCTGGCTGGTTCTGTGTCACCACAGAGTTGCTGCCCACCCCCACCCCCAGCAGTTGTTCCTTGCCACACTGCTGTTATACCCAAGATCTTTTTAAAAATTGAGGGATATAGTAACCCATACTTTGTCCCTGCAGTCACTCGCTCAATACACTGTACAATATTCCCAAACAAGGGATTTAAAGGATTTTGCCTAGCAAGTTAAGCAGAGCTAAATGTGGATGTCTTGTGATGAGACAAAAGGTTACTGAACATCTATATACTTTAGTCATCAAGCAAAAGGCAGCCGTACACAATCACAACAGCACACCTGAAGGAAGGGCTTGTGGCTCAGTGTCAGAGTGCCTGCTTTGCATACAGAAGATAGAAGGTGCAGGACCTGGAACCTCTGCCTATTAAATTATCTCAGGTACCAGGTGTTGGGAAAGACCTTCTCTCCCTTAGAGTACGGAGAGCTGCTGCCAAGAAGACTGGTCAATATTGAGCTCAATTTCCAGACCTGGAACCCACTTTTAGCCCCAAGGCAGCAGCAGAACCCACAGATTCGCAACCATGTAACTGACAGTGAAATCCTAAGCAGTTACTCCAGTCTAAGCCCATTGATTTCAGTAGGATTAGACTGGAGTAACTCTGTTTAGGATTTCACTGTCAGACACATGGCTGGAAGAGGCGGAGCCAAAGTTATGACCTTATGGGCAGCGGACCAAGAGTCAGGGGGCAGGAAACACGAACTGAGGGATAGGCTGTATAGAAGCTAAAAAGGAATTCTTTACCTCACTGTCTTGTTGCCCTGTTCAGTCTGCATGGCATCCTTGCTCTCCATACATGCACGTTAGCAGTAGTTCCTTTAAAAAAGCAGCAAAAATGACTGCTCAGTGGGGCTCAGTGATCCATGCCACATCACAGTCTTCTTTTGCAGGGCACCATTTTCACATTTGTATACTCCAGGGCACAGCCAGACACCAGGAACTGAAACTGGGAACTTCAACCACCTAAGGGTCCCACCAGCACAAGTCAGGTGAAGAATCTCAGGGTAAAGCAGCGTCACACTTCACAGTTGTTGTATACTTTTATTAATCTTACTTGGGACTTAGTGAGACAGCGAATGTCACAAGGACACACGTAATGGGTAGGTGGGGGATAAATATTCACCTCCTTTGGGTCATTAATCTCTGCACTTCTCATCTTCAGCACTGGAATGTACAGCCCTCAAAAGAACTAGGTAAGTGCAAAGGAAAAAGGTACATCAAGTAGCAAGGCTTTGCTGCTAGGGGAGGAAGCCCAGACTGGGTGTTAGCTGCTCTTTGTTGTTTGCTTAGGACTAAATAAACATCCCCAATAGTACATTATTCAATGCTCTGCCTCACTCTGAAGCAGTAAAATGACTAGCAACGTTTTAAATTCTTTAAATGGCATAAAATGGGTGTGGGGGGTGGCTGGCATTATATCATCCATCAGCATTTGCATGGTAAGTAATACCCAACAGGCACCCAATTTTAACATCTGAAGGGAGGGATCAACACAGATATAAACTATTAAATGCTCGGAGAAGTTTAACTGCTCTGTAACAAAAGCAATACTGTGAAAAAAATCAATTTCAGGAAATAAGTAGCAATGCCACATTTACTGAGCTAAATAATAATCTGGCTCAAAAAATCAAAGGGTTCTGGGAGCATGAGTATGAGACTTTTGGAGAAGAGATTAAATATGCTTAATGTGCGTCTGATACCTGCAAGTCATATCTGATCTGACCTAAGCCCTCTGTAGTAGTACAGAAGGGGACTATGGCGGAACAGCAGAAGACATATCCACCATATATTCCAAGGTATGGTACAGGATTGTCCAGTGTCATGCTGAATTTTTTTTTTTAATTTAGAAGGGAGAACATCTTCCAAAACTTCAAGTTCAGCTCTTAATGCATAACTAAGTGTAGGAGAAGCTTCCATGCTTTTGGCTTATCCACTGAAGAGTAAAATGTTCTATTCCCCTTCAATTACATAAAAGGTCAACCTGGAAGGTGAACGCAAAGGGCAAGAGAGTCACGTGACTTCATCTTACTTTACTGATTGTGGACACAAAGCAGACTTTGAATGGCTGCTTTCTTTCCTATCTCTCTTCTCTCAAATGTACAACAGATGCTGCTAAGGTTGATGATGAAGGCAAACAGAGACAATAGTGAGGACTGTCAGTGGAAGAGGAGGAAGGAATTTTCAGCCGCTCAAAGTGGTATTATTTTAAAGAAAAGACAATGTGGCTTGATGGATGGATGATTTGGCAATGTGATACAGAAGCCCTGGCCAAAGAACACACATATCACTGAATATCAGTGGTTTCATTTGGTCATGATGCACGCAAACCTAATCATACTTACTACCAACATAATACCACCCTAGCCAGGAACACCATCCTTAAAGCTTAAGCATGCCTAGCAGAATTTTTAAAACTTCATTTTTTTTTAATTTGTCTTTGAACAGCACATTTATCCATCCCATGCCACATCACAATCTTCTTTGCAGGGCACCATTTTCACATTTGTATACTCCATGGCACAGCCAGACACCAGGAACTGAAACTGGGAACTTCAATCAGAAGAAGTTAGGTTCTGAGGGCTGAGAAAGAAGAGTTATTCTAACAGGAGTCTGAGGGCCAAGCTACACATGACGAATGACACTTGAACAGCAAGTGTATTTCTCCCTGTTCACTTGCCCTCCACTCAATCCACTTGCCGTTCAAGTGTCATTCGTCATGTGTAGCTTGGCCCTGAATGTGAGGAGAACAGAGATGTTTGGTTAAGTTGTTCTGCCCAAGTGTACTGAACAGCAGACCAGCAGGATTCTGCTCTATATGGTGTATAACTTAGCTGCAAACGCAAATGCTGTGTTGATATGTTATAAAACTGCCTGAGGGAATGTTTTCCTGAGGCATGTACTACATAAAACCTAACATCCCACAACTCCTGGTTAAGAGTTAATATTTACCTCAGTTGTGTGTATGTTTTTTCTCAAAACAAACTTTTTTCTTATGTGGGGTATGAGCATGTGAAGGCCCTTTTTCAGGTAAAGCTTCTCAAGATCTCTATTCTTACAGGACGTCCTGCTTCTGCTACAAAAGAAAGAGCAAGAGAGCCCTTTTCCAGGGAAAGCTACCAAAGATGAGTAATGGGCCAGAGCCTGTCCCCTCAAACCCATCAGAAAGCCCAATGCAGTGACGTAGGTGGGAAACAATATTGTGACAGGAGGGAAAAATCCTGCGGTGTGGTAGCTAGTCCCCAGAAATCTATCATCGTTGTGTTCAAAGATACATTTGCCTTCAAGCATGGAAGTTTCATTGACCATCACGGTTAATACTACTGATGGACCCACCTTCCATTAATCCCTTTTAAAAGTCCTCTAAGATAGAAGCCATCACCACCTATCATGTGGCTTTAAAGTTCCACAAACTTGTGTGAAAAAGTATTTCCTCGTCTCTACTCAACCTATTTACACCTTTTATATTTTATCTTTAGAAATATTTATGTTAGCTTTTCTCCAAGATAACTGAAGTTCTCATATTACAGATGGGGGAAGGTTCTCTCTATCCACTTTCTCTACACCATGCATAATTTTATAAACATGTATCACATCCCTAGTTATTCAGTTCTTTGAAAATGACCACATCAGCATACTTAGCTCCTGTGGGGTCATGGACACAATTCACTGTGGAATACAAAGTAGAGAGGCAGAGGTGCAAACAGCTTTCTCAGCTGCTAATGCTCTGGGAAAGCACCCTCCAAATCACCAGACTCACCCATGTCTCCTCCTTCTCCCACTGCTGTCACTGCTAGTTATAGTTCAATAGGAACAGGTCAATGTTAACAAATTATCACTTCCTTATTGTAACCACAGACACTGAAACAGAGACACAGGGGCATTTTAAAAAGTAGTGTGGGGAAAAAATAGCCAACTACTTTACTTTTATCTAATGCTACTGTCAGACATTTTAAAAGTGACATAACTCGCCCCCTCAGGTCAATTATTACTTAACTACTGCAATTAAACCTGACCTGGATAGCCCAAGCAAGCCTGATCTCATCAGATATCAGAAGCTAAGCAGGGCTGGCCTTGGTTAGTAATTGGATGGGAGACCGCCAGCAAAGACCAGGGTTACAGAGGCAGGCAACAGCAAACCACCTCTGTTAGTATTTTGCCATGAAAGCCCCAGCAGGGGTTGCCATGAGTCAGCTATGACTTGAGGGCACTCTCTACCACCACTGCCGTTAAAACCACCATCCGATTCTACCCATTTACTCAGAAATAAATCCCACAGAGTTCAATAGCACTTGTGCACAGAATTGCTGCCTAAAAAGTATAAGCAATGGCAGCCTTAGCAGGTCTTTGAGATGTTATGTATTTGGAAAATGTACATGCAGGGCATCTCATTTTCCCCTTCTCCCACTATTTCTTCTTTCCCTTCCCTAAAAGCCCCCACAGCTTTCTTTTTCCTGCTTCCTTCTTTCCATCCCACCCACTAGCCAGCCTACCTTTATCTGCTTGCTTATCTTCAGCTATATTTACTTATTTGCTTCATTTATAGCCTGCCTACCCTCCACAAAGGGAACCCAAAATAACTTACCTCGTTCTCCTTTCCTCCATTTTATCCTCACAACAATCTGGTGAGGCAGGTTACGCTGAGAATGTGTGACTGGCCCAGAGTCACTGAGTGAACTTCCATGGCAGAGCAGGGGATTGAACCTTGGTCTTCGATCCTACTCTGACACACTGAACACTATACCATGCTGGCTTTTAAGTACAGATGCTGCTTGTATTATTTTGGAGGGGTTACCCTCACCAGCCCTGACATGGATATCCCAGCTAAGTAGGGTCAGTCTTGGTTAGTAATTGGATGGGAGATCTCAAAGGAAGTCCAGGGTCGCTATACACTGGCAGGCAACAGCAAACCACTTCTGTTAGTCTCTTGCTTTGAAAGCCACAGCAGGCGCTGCCATGTCAGCTATGACTTGATGGCACTCCACCACCACCATCCTTGTAATTTTTTTTCTTTTAGATTTCATATTTTTATGCACACCTGGGGCTTTTTTCAAGTTTGTCTTGTCTATTCAGGGCTCCAGTCTCTGGATTTAAGTATCCAAGGATTTGGCCACATTGAGAATTAGATATATTGACATGTTGCCTCTCCAGAGATCAGCTCAAGGCAGCTAATTTATTTAGCTCTAGGAGTCTCAGACCATCATTTGGGATAGTACTATCTTAGCCCCTACTGGAGAAACAGTTGTCTCTCCCTGCAACATCAATCTCTTCCAAAAGTCTGGTTGGCTAGCCTCCACTCCACCTTCCATGTCGAAATTTTTCAAGGGGAATAGCCCTACTCCTTTCATGCAGCACGACTATGAACCAGGAACTACTGCATATGGTTCTACGGGATCAAATAGGGTTGTCAATAGGCCTAGAGAAAAATGTCCTGTCCCTTTATCAGAACTTCAACGTGTGGAAATGGACACACAGGTAAATAACATCACCTGGTAAAAACATCTATTCAGTCTTGTTGCAAAGGAAGATGGGATTCTTGTAGTTTGAATGTAGCAGAATTTCATTAGCCGTAGCTTACCCGTCAATCCCACTGCAAAAGAAAAGCTTCAGCTGCCAAAATTCATTCTTCTGTTCAAGTTTGAAGAACATAGGTTCCCTGTCCTGCTTTGCATCTAAAAGGTTCAAGGCGTTATCTGTCTCTTGCAGATTTTTCAAAAGGGAAACATTTGTGGACATGGGTCTTCGTGAGCTCTAAAGAGTTTTGCTTCACTAAATGATGCAGAACTCAATGGGAACTCTCATCCTAGCCAATGCCACAGCTGGTGAAAGTTTGTTCAGGATTGCCGATATCATGAAGGAGGTATGTTCCTCTTCAAACTCTGCAAAACAAGATAAAAATCTAGCATATTTAACATCATAGCTGAATCAAACTGGGAGAAGAGAATCAGTGTGGAATAGTGATTAGGATGTTGAAATAAGATCTGGGAGACCCAAGTTCAAGTCCCCAGTCTACCATGAAGCATACTTGATGACCAAGGGCCAGGCACTTTCTCTCATAGCCTGAGCTTGCCCTGGAAATGAGTTCTTGGTGGGAACTTGTGAGTAAATGAGCAGCAGAGCACAATTTGGATTGGAACCAAGAAGGAAGAATTCCTGCCTTCCCTCCTGTGCTGTTTTTGGTTGTGAGGAGGATTGCTATTTGCTCTGTTGGGAGTCAGTGCGTGAACTCAATGCTTGCATGTGCTGGCTCCCCAGACAGTAAATAATGCTTTTCCCCTGCAACATATCAGCCACTAAAAAATGCACAGGGGAGAAGGCAGGAAATCCTCCTTCTCCCACGCAGCAGTCTCTATCCTTATTGGGCCCTGCATTCATGAGTTGCCACCAGGAACTACAGCTACAGTTTAGCTGCAAATCCCCATGATGAACTAATGCTGCTTATAATGGTTAGTCAGGCTATCATCTTGACCAAGTGAACAGGCTTGTTTTGAGAATAAAATGGAGGACCATATTATCAGCCCTGAGCTCCTTGGAGGAAGGGTGAGATATGCAGTGGTATGCAGCAGGTCCCAGGTTCAATTTTTGTCATGTCCAGGTTAAAGGATTTCAGATAACCACTCTGGAGAAAGACCTTCTTTGCCTCAAACCATATGGAGTTGCTAGCAGGTACAGCAAATAATGGCGAGCTAGATAGACCCATATTGAGAGTTCATATTAGGCATTCATATGTACATTCACAGGTTTATTGCAATGTTTGTGTTATGGGACATCAAGTCACTTCTGATTTACAGTGACCCTATGAATTAATTATCTCCAAAATGTCTCATTAGGGACTCAATGGGGCCAGCCTTGCTAAGGTCTTGCAAATTTCCCCAGTGGCTAATAGAATGCCTTCTGACCTGGAGGTCCTGTCTTCCAGCACTATATCTTCTTTCGTTTTGGGTTGTCTTCTCATAGAGTTTTTAAAGTATAAGATCAGAAGTGGTTTGCTATTGCCTTATTTTGCACAGTACTAACCAGGGTTAGCTAAAATATCACTGCTAGTTGTTTTACCAACTGGTTTCTCTGTAGGGTCTCCTTCCATTACTGCTGCTGCCCAGTAGCCACCCTTCCAGGATTCCTCTGCCCCTACCACCACTGGAACTGTCAATTCTCTCCTGCTGATATAATCATTGATTCCTGAAAGAGATGGGTGCATCTTAGTCTGTTGTCTCAACTTTGACCATTCTTCCTTTTTTTTTTTGCAGTATATAATTGTTTTATTTTTTCAAATGTAAATACATGTTAATACAGATAAGCTACTTATATGAAATATATCTTACAGAAACAAGTTTTTCTTAAGTACAATACTGTATAGAATTGGCATTATACACATTAGTGATTAACTGTAGTATTTGTTACACATTAAAGGAATAATTAAAAATCTTACATTGATGGTGACACTGGGAGATCTCTGTCTTTTGGTGCTACACCTCTGAAGATGCCAGCCACAGCTGCTGGCGAAACGTCAGGAACTACAATGCCAAGACCACGGCAATACAGCCCGGAAAACCCACAACAACTATCGTTCTCCGGCCGTGAAAGCCTTCGACAATACAATCTTAAATTGGCTTGAGCTGATATTACTCCGGTTTTATAGATTCAAAATTGCTTGGTATGTTTTGTTTAGTGGTTGTAGATCATTGATTGTAGATCAATTGTAGATAATTGATTCAAAAAAGGGGGACCATTTCTCCATAAAATTTGTTGTTTTAGGGAAGTTTTCAGCATGGTAGATTTCACCATTAATCATGTCATATATGAAGTGGTCCCAGATTTTTGAATACCAATTTGTTGTTGTGGGTATGGCGTGGTCTTTCCATCTAGAAGCTATTACATTTTTTACTACCATTAAAAGATTATGAGATCTCATCTAATTTGAGGGATAAGTATGTTATCCCATTGATCTAAAAATATCAGCTCTGGTTTCATTGGTATTTTGTATCCTGTTATGTCAAATATGTGGTTCAGGACTATTTTCCAGAATTCTTCTATATAGCGACATTTCCACCAGCAATGTGAATAAGTTCCTGGTTCACCACAACCTTTCCAATAAAGAGGTAATCTTTTTGAGTATATCACAGCTAGTATTTTTGGAGTAAGATACCGTCTGGTTATTACTATGTATGATTGGAGTTTGAGATTTGTTATTGAAGAGTTGTGTGAGACCATTCTTCCTTGAGTAACTCTGCTAGGAATTTATGTTCTTGACAGTATTGCTCTCAGCTTCATGACACACTCAAATCCCCTCACCATTGGCTGATTCCGCACACGTTGGATAATGCACTTTCAATGCACTTTAGCAATCACTTAGTTGTTTGTTTGTTTTTTCACACACGAAAAATTCAGTTCTAAACGATCTCTAAAGAGGATTGGAAGTGCATTATCCAACGTGTGTGGAATCAGCCCATGTTAAGGTGTGCACCCAAGAGAGAGACTTGCAGATGTAATGCCAAATGCTTGCTTACTCTAACAATTCCATGTCCTGTCACAGACTCAAGGGGCTGAACCAAGAACTTCATGACCCGAGGAAGGTACATAATCTTAGGGTTATTCCAGACATTATGGGAAATGCAAACTGGTGCTTGTTTCAATGTGCACACTTATCAAGGAGCTGCAGCCAATCCTCTCCCTCTGATGCGTTTGCAAAAATGCTTCATTGACACATTACATCTTTAGATGTACACCTGAAAGCAAAATAGATAAACTCAACCTGAATGAAGTACTTCAGAGTCTCTGTGCACAGTCAGCATGTTATAGTGGTAAGACTGACAAACTAGGACCTGGAAGAACTAGGTTCAATCCTCATTTCCATCATGGATGTTCACTGGGTGACCAGTCACTCACTTTCGGGCTAGCTATCTCACAGGGTTATTGTTGTGAGGACAAAACGGAGATCAGGAGAATAATGTTGTAAGCGGTTTTGCGTCCCTGTTTGGGAGAAGAGTGGGGTATAAAATATATAAATGCAAGATGTGCAACAACAGCCAAGCCTGGTATACTTATGAGGAGCCTGGCATTTTGTCCTTGTGTGATCAACAAGACAGTGTTTTCAGGTGACAGACAGCAAGAACTGGGGAGCTGAAGAACACACATTGCAGGTCTGAATTTAGGTATGATTTCCCATGTCCTAAGCCTTTTTCAAGTGCTGAAAAATCAAAATCTGGATTAAGGCGAGTTCATGATAGGATGCATCATTGCAGTAACTGGGGAAAAGAGGCTAAATGTCTCCTTTCAGTTCAAGTTGTGTTTGATCTTCCTTCTCCCATTACATGTTGACTTCTCTGCTGCTTGTGTGAGTTCTCTCCTTTAAATGTAAACTTTTGATCCATTATTAAAGCCCTGGCTTGCCTCCTCCTCTCTCTAACGGTTCAGAGAACACACAGACACTAGTAAGTTTCTGAACAGGAAATGGTGGAAGGCAAGACTCACTTTTAAGACAAGTACAGCCCAATGATCTGTTATCATTCCTTAACCCCAGAATATGTAAAGGAAGTTTTATTACTTGTCTTTGTTTAAGTTTTTGCCTATAAAAGACAAACACTATATTCAAATCTGTTACTATCTTTCCCAGATGCTATTACTTTCATATAAGATCCACTGCTTTGTAATACAGTACAAGCAGATTCAACCCTTGCCATCTTCAGTTTAA
Organism: Eublepharis macularius; assembly: GCF_028583425.1. Taxonomy (NCBI): domain Eukaryota; kingdom Metazoa; phylum Chordata; class Lepidosauria; order Squamata; family Eublepharidae; genus Eublepharis; species Eublepharis macularius. The sequence goes on from NC_072790.1 coordinate 220,572,593, forward strand.
AAATGTTGGAGACAGAATGAAAAAGACCATTTCCTGAGACTTTGGGGAGCTGTCAAGAAAGGCAGCAAAAGCCAGTGCAAGCTAAGTGGGCTACAGGAGAAAGGGCCCATCAGATGTACCTTCATATGGCAATGGAACAAAGTTAGCAACTCAAGAGGCTGGTCACCTCCAGGGGAACACAAGAAATCTGTTAGGTTTATTTTCATGGCAAGAGAAACAGAAGGACTGTCTTAGTTGGAGCCAAGCATTGCAGATGACTGTACTCAGAATCTGTAGTGAGCCATCAAACATTTATTTAGAAGTGGATAACCAGCTTCTTGACTGATGTCTTCAAAGCAGTTCACAAACAAAGGTTAAAAACCAATCATCACTACATAAAAACAATGTATATAGATGATTAGAGGCCAGTCTTTTGATTAGATCAGAGGTCAGATATGATTAATCTTTTAATGCCTATGCAGCCCCTTTCAAGAAAAGCCTGCAAAGCTGGACATCTTATGCCAGCAAAAATGGAAAACAAAACAATGGTCCACAAACTGGAAATGCTCAATATACATTCCAGTTCTGAGAAGAGGAGTTGCCAAAGATTGCAGCAACTATCGGACCATCACGTTAATTTCCCACACAAGCAAAGTGACACTCAGAATTTTACAACAAAGACTCTTACCATGTATAAATTGAGAAATGCCAGCTATTCAAGCTGGGTTCAGAAAAGGAAGAGGCACTAGAGATAGTATTGCAAAATTACAGCAGTTACTGTGGCATACCAGACCATTTCAGAAGAAAATCAGTTTATTTTTTATAGATTACAGCAAAGCCTGTACGGATCATAAAAAGCTCTGGATGGTTTTAAAAGAAATGGGTGTTCCACAACATCTAATAGCTTTGATGCACAACCTGTACTCCAGACAAGAAACTACAGTTAGGACAGAATATGGGGAAACAGAATGGTTTCCAATCAGCAAAGGTGACAGACAGGCATGCATATTATCTCCCTATCTGTTCTATACAGTGAACATATAAAGAAAACTGAATTAGATTTATTATTATTATATGTTATGTTGTGTTGTGTTGTATTATATTTCTAATCCGCTCTCCCCGCAAACGGGCTCAGAGCGGAATACAACATATATAAAATACATAAACATATGAATTTAAAACCAGGTAAAACATCAATAAATATATAATACAATTTAGATGAACGTGGAGTCAAAAAGGCTGTTTAAGATAGGATGTTTTGAATGTCATTCATTCAGAGGATCGTCATATGACAGAAGGGACTTGATGGTGTGTAACACACAGAAGCCACAAGAATACAGAATCCAACACAGCCAGCGAAAGAATCCATTGGAAGATTTTTGAGTGGGCGATGAAAGCAACAAAGAAATGTTATTTCTATAAGATGGTCCACATAGATGTCAGCTGCTTACGGTATCCTAATATCTGCTGACTCCTAAATCTGAACCTGTATTGTCTCAAGAACAATTAGATGCTATACCTTTGCAAAGTTTTTGTTGGGGGGGGGGGTTGCTGATAAAATAACATGGCTATGCTCTGATCTGGATGCCAGTCATAATATAGGCCAAGCCGAAGAATTGCCTGACACTTCCTCTGGTCTGCTTATTGACCATTTTGACTCAGTTACTATGATGGATGTTAGCAGGATCCAGGAAGGCTACTATTTATGCAGTGGGCCCCTGCCCATCCTAGCTGCTAAAATTATGTAAGGAGGACCACATAAATGAGCCCTTTGTGTACATCATAAATCAATCACTAATTCATGGCACCTTCCCTTAGCAGCTCAAAGAGGCGGTTATCTGTCCACTATTTTAAAAAAACATTCACAGAAAAAAATGACATGGCCAATCATCGCCCAGTCTCCAATCTACTTTTCCAGGGGGAAGTGATTAGATATTGGCCATCACATACAAAGCCCTTCATGCCCTGGGTCTCTCATATCAGTCAGACTACCTCTCCCCCTATGCTCCACCACAACAGCTTCACTCATCTGAGGGTCTCCTGCAAGTGCTACCCTTCAAATGGGCAAACTCAACAACTGTCCCTACACAAGCATTCTCCATTGTGGCTCCCACCTTGTGGAACGGCCTGCCTGAGAAGGTCAGGAAGACCCCCACTCTCCTGGCTTTCTGCAAAAAATAGGAAATTAAATCATTCAGGAGAGCTTTTTTACACAAGTAATAGGATTATACTGTAAAGAAATGTTTTTCAGAAATATGTTTTGCTAAAGGAATGGGGGCTGTGGTCTGTACTAGTCTAGTACGTACAGTCTGCGGCTATAAGTACGATCCTACTGAGTAATTCCTGCACCGTTTAATCACTGTCTGTTGCTATAAGTATGATCCTTCTGTATAATTGTACCATTTAATGTGTCTTGTTAATGCTTTTGCCTTTTTCAGCTTGGTTTCAGCTCTATCAATTTTCTGCTCATTTTCAGATTCCTGAAATCCAAACCTCTATTGTATTGGATGCCCCATTCTTGTTCATTTAAATTCTCTTGTGCAAAGTAATCTGCCTTGATTCTCAATGAAAAAGATGGACTACAAATGATCATAGAATCATAGATTCAGAGTTGGAAGGGGCCATACAGACCATCTAGTCTAACCCCCTGCCCAGCGCAGGATCAGCCTAAAGCATCTCTGACAAATATTCATCCAGCCTCATTTACATGATGTAAATAAATAAATAAATTGGAACCAAGAAGAAACAGCTAAAAATCCAGACCCAGATGTCACTAAAATCAACTCAGCATCTATGGACAAAACCTCCAAATCTGCTGTCAAATTTCAATTTGTGTAAATTCCTGCATTCAGTGGCAGGAACAGCCAAATACGTACTGTGCTGTCTGTACTCTGCAAAGAGGTAAAGGAATTAGCAATGTGCCCACATGCTTCTGAAAATGTAGGTTTGGAACCCAGAATTCATTGGAACCAGTTGGAAAAACATTCCAAGTTTTATCACACTTTTTCTCTGAAGTAAACCAGCTAGCTAAAGCGGATTACCTGTTGTTAAGCTCTTGATACAGATTTTACTGTTTACTTTTACTAGATGTCCTGTAGGAAACTAACCCTTCCGATTAAGAGGATGATCTCCATATCCTGAGAGGAAAATCTTCTTTCCTTGGCATTTTTGCTCTGTATTTATCTACTAGTGAGGCAAAATACCAGAGTTACATGTTGGATGTATTCAGACTTAATGAAGGTGTGGCTTATAAACCATGTTTTGGAGTAAACCTTGGTTACTTATTATGCTTGAATGCAGACTGTCTAAACTGAATTTTGCTGAGTGGGACTAAGACATGACTTGAAATGATGAATTGAAGCTTATTTGTTAACCACAGTTTGTACAAATGCAGGTTTTTTGGGACATTTGAATTACAAATCATGGTTTGCTGAGTTGCAGGATGCCTTGACGTTACTTGGTCTCAGAGGCAGCAGTATATAGATGTTCTCCCTGCTTGGAGGTGGGAAAGCAAGAAGCAGACAAACCTGGGTTCACATACAAACTGGGATTTGTTATCCATGTCTAATAGACTAGTCAGAACGTGTTGCTCAAACCACAACCACCTTTTACAAAGATGTCTAAATGCAGTTTCTTGTCAGTACTCTGTAAATAAGCCAGTCACAACAGCACCCACACTGCATCCTACAGCATCTCAAGCTGCAGCAATTTGTCCCAGAATGAAAACACTATCTTGTATGCAAGACAAAAGACAAGTGTAGGCTAGTTCTCACAGACGTGGTCAACTTGTGGCTGGGCTCTACTATTTTAGGCTACAGGTGAGAGCTTGCATAACTAAATGTTCAGGCACAAGCTCAAGAGCCATTCTGGCGAGGAAGAGAAGCTACAGCCAAAATGTTCACTGGACAATAGTCAGCCACAAAGGGTGGGTGTACCCAATAGCAACCCTCCAAGAGTTTTCACTCTCAAGACAGCTTCTTAACACACAACCCAAGTAGCCATGTAAAGAGGAGAAAGGGAACATGGATGGACATGTTTTCAGGCACCATACGTGACTGAAGTACCACTCTTTCACTAAGCAGGGAGATTTAAGGACAAAATGAAGTTGGTTGTAGAGTCTTGTGATAACAAGAAGGCAGGCAAGGGTAGAGGGCATTGGGCTGGAGTCTGATTTGGCAGATGAGAAGACAGATGTGATGGGGTGGTAATTAAAGGAAGAACAAAATATTTACACTTCCTCCATTGTACTTGCAGCAAAAGTGATTTCCTCAGCAATAATTACAATTCCAAAAACAAAGCAAGCAGTTGCATTACAAGAGAGTAAAAAGAATTAGAAGTAAGAATTCAGGGGGTGGGGAAGGGTAAATGAAGCAAAAATAGATTCAAGTGCAGGAAGAAAAGCACATTCCATGAAGATCAAGAGCAATCCAACAGGAGTTTAAATAAATAAATACCTCTGGAAACATAAAAAACACAGTTTGGAATGTTTGAGTTTGTACAGGGTACCGACAGCACTGATACAACGTGAGAAAATATGAAGCATGTCTGTGTTTGTTTTAACTTTGGCCTGGTTGCCGTCTCAACAGTCTTTTTCAATTCTACTCATTCTGCCCCAATTTATGCAACTCCAGTGATTATACAATACAATAAAGTAATTATGCAGCTAGAAGGAAATTAGATAAAAGCCATCATGTCCATGAACCAAGTGTTCAGTGTGTCTTTTTGAATGGAGGACGAATCACACCCACACCCGTGTTATCATTCTGGAGAAACAGTGTATGATTTGCATATGGAAGGTCCCAGATGCAGTCCCAGTGAAAGGATCGCAGGAAACAGGAGTAAAGAAGACCTCTGCCTGAGAGACTGGAGAGTCACCACCAGTCTGAGTAGCCAATACTGGGCTAGAACGATCCACAGCCTAACTCAGCAGAAGGCAACTTTGTGTGTTTATACATTCTACATTTAAGGGTACATTCCAGAGGTAACAATAGGTACTGATTTGCTTAAGCAAAAGAGCATTACAAGCAGCCCCCCAATGACTTTCTTTACATAAATACATAATCTGAAGAGTTTAGATGTCTGCAGTATATTGTAAAATGTGTTACAGTTATTCATCTCTTGTACAGGGATAGAGTTCCCTGCTTATTTTTCATATTCACTATTTTGCTTCCTCATTAGGAAGGTACGAATTGATACCATCTTTTTTTTAAAAAAAGTTTTATATTAATTATTCAAAAACAAATTCTTTTTTAAAATAAAACACTTGCCTCTAGTAAACAGTTTGTAAGATTGAGGGAGGGGTCAAAAGATCCCTACATCCATGAGTACTTTGTTGGCCACCTCGAGTTATCTGCGACTTGCATTCAAAGATAAGTGATGAATAATGAGGGTGGAATGGAGGAAGCTTCGTATCAAAATACTGTATCTCTAAAAGCCAGTAAGATGTATATGCAGTATGAGGTTGGAAATGGACCAGGGAGATGCAGATATAAATGGCTCCTTCCCATGTGAGCCCTGTGCTCTGAGAAACCGGAACGATGTGGAAGGTGTCTTTTATCTATTATATCACACAGAACAGTTGCATGGATGATATCAGACAACTAGAGTATGTTACTCTGAACTCCTTAAAGAAAAGACCGAAATGTGAGTTTAAAAAGTAGCTATGTCATGTTGTTTGTTGACTAACATGTTAATAAACATGCATGAAAATTCACTGTCAGGCTCAAAAATGTTTGATTACATTTTACAAGCAAGTTATTTCTCAGCATCTCCTATTACAAAAGTCAGGAAACCATCACAAACGGAAATTTGTAAAATAATAGACAGCTTTTCTCCTGAAAACTGAAATATCACCCTAGTAGATCATAAATCGCACTTCTAACTGTGGCAATGAAAAGTCTACAGCCTAAAATGACTTACATGTTAGCGGTCGATGAAGAAGGGTTATAATAACCCTAGCGAAACATGTGCTTTGCACATCTGAAATCCCAGGTTTGACTTCGGAAACCTCTGATTAAAGAGGGGTTTCAGGGAGCAAAGCTATGGAAAAAATGGCTTAAGAAGAACTGCTCCTGCTCCAACCTGACAGCACCAAGAAACTGACATGTAAAGTAGCTCCTTATGGGACTACTTGTGAGTAACAGCCACAAAACTCAGCCTTTGCCATGCGCTCTGTGACAACTGTACAAGTCATTAGAACCTGTCCTGCACCACCCATAAGAGCGTCTGCATTAATTTTCTGTTGCCCTCTAAGGGCACGGGAAAAGGTATGTATGCCAGGACTGGTCACACTGAATCAGCACATCAGATCCCAAGAAGAGCCACCACATTAAACCTTCTCAGCATTCAAGTAAGTGACACTACGGACCACAAGCTCCGTTCCTCGTTCGTGGCATGAAGCATCGCGTTTTCTGTGTGTATTCTTAGCACACGGACTGGACACAGTTAGAAAAGGTACTCATCCTTCCAAGCCTTTCTTTTCACGGTCGCCCTTTACAAACACCTTCGCCTGCTATTCTTTTTGCCTTTTTCATTCTAGTTTTGCATGCACCAAGCGATTTGGGAAGAGTGTTTGTAACTAACGACACCGTTGCAAGAGCTGGCACTGGACGCATTGAGAGCCAGTCGGAAATCCTATTTCCTCCTTATACCCCAAGTCATGTAAACCACTGGGGGAAAAAAGGAGCAAGCATCCTTTTTTTTAAAGGACGCAGAGAATGGAAAAGAAAGTCACGGAGCACAAAAAATAAAAGTCTTCGCCACCCCGGACCCCCCGAGAAGCGGTTTTTTGCAGGGGGAAGAAGCCATGTCTGAACAGCCCAGCTTTCCCCAACAACTACTACGGATCCCACACTGCAAAACAGTCCAACGAACAGAGAAAAACAAACCTCTCCAGCCCTCACCTTACAGCTCCAGGGAGCAGAGCAGACAGTAGGTCAGAAGACACGAGGCTGTCGGAAGCGGCGAAAAGGTCACACACAAGGAAAGCGCAGGACACACACAGCTTCCTCCACACTCCTGCAGCATTGTTAAAAAATCCCAGCGCGCAGGCAATGCCTATAGTGGCTTTTGCTCAGTGCATTGTGGGAAGCAGAGCTTCATTAATAGGGGGAAAAATGAGATGAAGAGCCCCCTAGTGGAAACACAGGAACAAGGAAAAGGGTATTTTTTTTAAAAAAAAATGCATAATAAACGTATCTATAGCAATGTCTGAAGTGCAAAGTACTGATGTCACTTGTTGTAGGGAAAGCGCCATGTCACAGGGGAACGACAAGTGCTTATTTTCTTGGCTTGGGGAAGTAAACATATGGTGATGCTAGATCAGGATGGGTAGCTGTGTTTGTATGTAGCAGTAGAAAAGACAAAGAGTCCAGTAGCACCTCTTATTTGTGGTAGGGTATGAGCTTGCGTGAACCACAGCTCACTTCTTCAGATATCTGTGAGCTGTGACTCACGAAAGCTCATACCCTTCCACAAATTTTGTTAGTATTATAGGTGCTACTGGACTCTTGCTCTTTTTGTATGATAGTGCTTAAAGTCAAGGCATCAGCTTGTCCAACAGCAGTTGATTTGGATCCAAGAAAGCAAAGAGGACTTTTGCAGCCCAGCTGCTTGAAAGCCTTGGAAACGGGAGATGTCAATGATTGACGCTGAGACCATTTGTTCTACCTGTGAGACGTTGGTCCTCTTGCACATGCATTAATCAAGGGCAAGAAATAAGAAAACTTAATTTTTTGAACACTGACTCCAAGACAGAATTTTCCTGGCCCATCCAGAATGCAATCCTCTTGGTCAAACTGTAGGTACTGGAAGATGCCAAACCAGAAAATAGTAAAGAGTCCAGTAGCACCTTTAAGATTAACCAACTTTATTGTAGCATAAGCTTTTGAGAACTATAGCTCTCTTCGTCAGAAACTGTAGTTCTCAAAAGCTTATGCTACAATAAAGTTGGTTAGTCTTAAAGGTGCTACTGGACTCTTTACTGTTTTGCAACTACAGACTAACACAGCTAACTCCTCTGGATCTGAAGCCAGAAAATGGCAACTTTCTCCTAGGCAACTTGGCTCATAGATCCTTGTTTTTTGAAAGACTTCAGGAAAAAAAAGGAATGCCATACATGCTCAGAGGTACTCGGTGAAACATACTAATCCTACGTGCTTTGCTGTTGGGAAGGTGACAATATTCCATATTGTTTCTATATTTTGGGAAGTTTCATAAGCAAGATAGTCAGCATTCTGGGTCTCCTGTTTGTTCTAGAAGCAGGGATAACCTGCCTCTAAAGACTTGACTCATCATTTTCACCACCAAGAAACCCAACCATTACATTTGCCAACTTGTTCCTCCTGGCCCCCCTCTTGGGTCTTTAGAAGCACCACACATGAAGTGATATGAGGAAAGCATGGCCCATCACTAGAAATGGGCACAAACCGAAATACGAACCAAAATTAAGCACGAACCAGGTTGGTTCATAGTTCGCGAACTGTGGTTCATCAGATCCCATTTCTGATGAACTGCCATGAACTTTTAGGCTGGTTCGTTTGGTTTGTTTTATGGTTCGTGACTGAAGACAGCCTAGTGCCAATCAATCAGTTTCCTAGGCAACAGGGGATGGACTTCCTGCAGACCTTCTGCTGACCCAGAAGTGACCTTCTGCTGGCCTGGAAGTGATGTTTTTCTGAACCGGATGTGACATTTTCATGAACCAAATGAACCGGTTCATGAACCAGTGGCAGGTTCGTGAAAGTTCGTGGTTCATGGTTCGTCAAATTTGACGAACCACGAACCGCATGGTTCGGTTTTTTTCTGGTTTGTGCCCATCTCTGCCCATTACACTGCTTTCACATTTGCTAATGCACTTTCAATTCACTGTCAATGCATTTTAGTGAATGTGTGCGAGTGGTTTTTCCTGTTTTACACAGTAAAATCCAGTTGCGAAGTGCATGAAAAAAGCTTGCTTGCTAAATCTCTGTTCATTATGCCACTTTAATGACAAAAGAGCAAAGCCATTTTTTAAAAAAGCTGGCAGATCTACCAAATCTATATGTGATCTCATCATATGATATATTCATCTCAGCTACCAAGTCACTGCATGGCCTTTAAGCAAGCCATTTCTCTGCTCCTGCAATGTGGAGAAATGCCCTCCACCCAAGAATTCACTCTAATATTTCAGTTACTGTGAAGGCAGTCTGTTCACATACAGGTAGGGGTGCCAGGTCCCCCAGGAGCAAAACCAGAGGGCAGGGCTTGCGGAGACAGGGGTTTATGCCCACCTGTTGCACTGGAAAATTTTACCATTCTTCAGCACAATGTAGAAGCTACATGACATGCTAGAAGGGGGGGGGTTTGCTAAAAATCAACCCCTAACTTAATGTATGAGGGCAATTTTTAGCAACTCGCCCTCCCAGCACAACCCATAACTTCTACATTGCGCCAGAAAATGTAATTTTCTAGTACAAAGCAGAAGCATGCAAGCACTTTGCACATATGCCTCACCCTAGTTGCTTCCCCCGCTCATCGATGAGGTGAGTGGAGGCAAGGTGACAGGGGCTGGGGGCAGGGGGGTGACATCTCTATGGACAAGAGTCCATCTGCAGACTCGTAGCTGGCAGAAAGGAGGGAGTTGAAGGAAGAAGTCTTCAGGCTCCAAGCACAGACGTATCTGGCTGAAGCAGGAAAATGGCTTACCATCCCAATTCATACCTAGAGTCAAAGAGGGAGGGAGAAAGACAGGAAACTCAGGAAAGGAGGAAGAAGCCCTCTTACTCCAAGCTTATAGTTCCTTGGCTGGGCACAAGCCATGATAGATTAAGGTTATACTTAGGGACTCCCTCTTGCCCATGTGGCAAAGGACAATGGAGAGAAGTCCCAACCAGGAGATCTAAAGTAATGATGAACATTAATCTACTGCAACTTCAAGTAAAGCTTTCCTGTTCTAATTAAACAACATTCTGAATAAGGAAGAGGGGACTGTGTATTTTCAACTTTTCTTTGTTCCCTTACTCAGACGGAAATGCTTGTACTTTTTATTTATTAAACTTTCTGATCTCTGGAAAAAACCCACACCTATTTGGTCTTGCTATCTAAACTGTGGTAAATGGGGTGGGGCATGAGATAAACTTGCCATTCTTGGCCATAATAGCTCAAAAGGGTGAAGTTGCAATAGATCATTCCTGCTTGCTAGCAGGAGTTGTGGCAACTGTCTATAGCCTCCAGGGCTTTTTTTCAGCAGGAACGCGGTGGAATGGAGTTCCGGCACCTCTTAAAAATGGTCACATGGCCGGTGGCCACGCCTCTGATCTCCAGACAGAGGGGAGTTTAGATTGCCCTCTGTACCACCGAGCAGCACGGAGGGCAATCTAAAACTCCCCTCTGTCTGGAGATCAGGGGGTGGGGCCACCGGCCATGTGACCATTTTCACCGAGGGCAATTTAAACTATTAAAAACTCCCCCCTTGTTCCAGCTGACCCAAAGTGACATCATGTGCGGTCTTGAGTTCCACCACCTCTTTTCCCAGAAAAAAAGCCCTGATAGCCTCTAAATGGCAATGCAAGTACAGAGTGCTAGATGAACAATTCCATTTAGCAGGAAAAACTCTTAGAGTTGTTGGTGGCAGTGGATGGTACCCAGTTTGTTATTTGCACCCCTGGGGAGTGAGGGGATGGGGCAGCATCACCAGAAGCGGTTCTCCCAGCCCTCGGGGGCAACTTGAACTAACAGGAAAGGGCTTATGAGTCTATTTCTTCACATGAGACTTAAAACATGAGTCCAACTTACAGGATTGTTGCAGTAATGTGTTCAGAACCTACACAACTTCTCCCCTTCCAGTATAAACACATGATGCTGTCTTACACTGCATCAGGCCACTCATCTATCAAAGTCAGTATTGTCTACTCTGGCTGGCAGCAGCTCTCCATAGCCTCAGTTCTTTCACATCACCCACTGCTAGACTCTTGTAACTGGAGATGCTGAAGGTTGAACCTGGGACCTTCTATATTCAAGTAGATGCTCTACCACTGAGCCACAGCGCCTCCCCTATGTTGCCCACTAGGCATATAGGGCAGCCATCTAATGGGCTTAATGACTGGAAAAGTAGGAGAGGCTGAGGGCACCTAGCAGACCACCAAACCATTTCTTATGGTCTGCCTTTGTCTTGGTGAGTTACTTGTGCTGCCTGGGATATTTTGTAGATTGGCAGTTATAATTACTATTTCAAATGGTTTTACTGTTCGAGTCACTCTTCAATGGCTCTGAGCTAGTAACTGGCTGTTATATTAAATGTGGTCAGGGTCATGATTTGCAGTTCACTATTCCAGGGGTTTAAACTGCATTTCTTCAATGCCTTGCTAATTTTTCAAACTCAGAAGAACTGGTGTTGCTCTAATAGCAACAAGACATAGCACAAGCAATCAGGGGCTATAATGCAAAGTTTGACTGAATGATATAAATTAGACTTCATGGAAAACCTATCAACATAACCATCATTCAAGTTTATGCCCCAAATACTGATGCTGAAGAGGAACAAATTGAAACATTTTATGCAAACATCCAAGAAATTGATCATACCCAGTCCAGGACCCAGCAGCCGACCAGCTCCTACTTACCTACTGTGCCCCCACAGCCCCTGCCAGCAGGTCCCTCATATGCCAGGGAGATCCCAGCCCACCTGGACCAAAGGCTTGAGTTGTGGTGGGCCTTGAGAGGGTGCAGATTGGCAGTGGCAGAACAAGGAGTGAGCAGACAGTGCAGGAGTCTCCAGCCGAAGCCAGCAGCACCAAGGCATCGCAAACTGGTAGAGTCAAGCAGCATCCAGCTGTGAACAGAGGTGCTGGCCCTGATGAGAGAGTCAGCATCAGGTGCACAGCTGATGAAGATGCTGGCTGGGTTCAGGCCGCAGAGGCGGCTCTGTGCCTGCATCCCTCCAGCAGGATGCAGGAAGAGCACAAGAGCCAGAAACAAGGGCAAGACAAGCTGAATGCCCCAAGAAAGGGCGGGCTCCATCACAGGCAGGTTCATGGGGCAATGGAGGCCCAGGGAAGGGCCAGTTGGGATGGCACCCAGGAAAAAGGTGCTAGGTCATGCCCTGAGGATGGGGCCATGGAAGATGAGGTGAGGGAACACAGTAATTGAGGAGAGGAATAAAAGGGAGGTTTGTGACACAAGCCCAGGAGAAGAAATGGGGTATGGTTCCTGATGCCAAGGACCACTCCTGGGGATGGAGGAGAGCACCCAGAGTGGCACAACCCAGGTTTCCCTTCTACTTCCACATCTGAGGGCTGTAGGAAGACCTGACCAGGAAGTTGACCTCAACAACTGATAATCATAGGTGACTGCTAGAACACAAAAGTAGGAAAGAAATAAGAATCAAATATTGTCAGAAAATGTGGACTAGGATTACAAAATGAAGCAGGAAAGCAACTCAGAATTTTCTGAAGCCAACCATTTGTTCATTGCAAATGCATGCTTGAGGCAACTGAATGGATGGTTCTATACATGGACATCACCTGATGGCCAGGGCCGGTGCCAGAGTTTCCGGTGCCTGAGGCCGGGGGCAGCTTCAGGGCTGTTGCTGCTCCCACGCAAGCACGCAAAGCGCGCGTGCACCCAGACTGCATGATAACATTACTGCGTGTGACATCACACAGCGTGCTACTGCGAGCCAGCCCCATTGGCAGCTGGGACAGTGCGTGGGTGGCCTCCCAGCCCTCCTGCTAGTTGCCCTGCGCCGCCCCAGCCACCTGCCGCACCTGGCCCGCAGCTGTGTGCAGGCAGTGGCGGCAGCACAGGGCAACTGAGCAGGAGAACTGGGAGGCTGCCTGCTCAGACTGCCCCACGCTGCCACCGCCAGCTGTGGGTGGCATGCTGGTGGCTTCCCAGCACTGCTGCTGCCAGCTCCGCGGCGCGCACCCCTGCTCCTGGCGCCCCCTCTGGTGCCTCAGCGCTTGAGGCGGTTGCCAGACCCACCTCCATGGATGCGCCGACCCTGCAGATGGCCAATACAGAAATCATATATATTACATAATTGGAAGCAGAAGATGGAGAAGCTCTATTCTCTCTGCTAAAACAAAACCATGAGCTGATTGTGATACAGACCACAAATTGATAGAATCAAAAATTAGAATAAAACTGAAGAAAAACACTAAAACAATCATAGTGCCAAAATAGAATCTAAATAAAATTCCTAAAGACTTTTTAAAAACGTGTAAAGAACACAGTAACATTACAGAAGTGTTCAGCACTTGTTTGGATCAGTCTAATAGTCCACAGCTGTAACTGAGCTTTTCCTTTCTGTGGAAAGAATATATCAGTATTGTTTATGACTTTCATCCTGGAGCTCAAATAACTATCCTTACCACCGTTCAATACATTGCTTGATGGGAGACCTCCTTTGGCATACCTGCAAGAAAAAAAAGATACAGCAAGGATCAATTATATTCACATTGGACTAACCCGGTGCCACCCACAGTGGTACAGTACATGGTATTTACTATGGATGTGAAAGTTGGACAATGAAGGAAGCTGACCAGAAGAAAATGGTTTCATTTGAAATGTGGTGTCGATGGACAGCCAAAAAGGCAAATAAGTGAGTTCTAGATCAAATCAAGGCTGAATTCTCCCTGAGGCTATCGTATTTGGTCACATCATGAGAAGAGATTCACTGGAACAGACAACAATGCCAGGAAAAGTTGAAGCCATGGTCTTCAGTTTGCAGGACATGAGCAATGCTGTTAATGACAGGATGTTTTGGAGGTATGAATTCTTAGGGTCACCAAAGTCAGAAGTAGGGTTGCCAGGCCCCCTCAATCTCCCGGCAGGGGACAGGGGCCTGGCACTTACCTTTAGGGAGAGGGGGGGCATGCGCACAGAGCACGCACGTGCGCATGCCCCCACAGGTGCAATGACATCACTTCGGGGGTGATGTCATTGTGCAGCCAGGCGCTGCAGAACGCGCCTGAAGCGGGCCATTCTACCGCGGATCGGGCCCAGTTTTGAGGCGCTGCAGAGCGTTCCTGTGCTCTGCAGTGCCTCAAAAACGGGCCCGATCCATGCTGAAATGGGCCCATTTTGGGGCGCTGCAGAGTGCAGGAGTGCTCCTGTGCTCTGCAGCGGCCTCAGTCTGGGCCAAAATGGGCCAATCCTGGCAGCTGCGTTGCACGGGAGTGCGCCGCACCGCGGGGGAACGCGCAAGGAAGGTGCGCCCCCCTGCTGCTCAGGTAAGTGGGGGCGGGGTGTGGGGAGCGGGGACAGGAGATTCCCCACCCCCACTGGGGGTCTGGGATCCCTAGTCGGAAGTGACTTGATGGCACATAATATACACACACCCAAATGTAGTTGACCACTTGCTCAGGCAATCACCACCACTTGGCACACTGTAGGGTTCCCAAGTCTAAAATGTCAGGCCTTTAGACTCCTCTGTAAAGTACTCTGGGGACATCACAGATCTTGTCTGGCCATTTAGGCCAGGCAACCTAAAATGGCTGACAAGATCCCACACAAGACACTCAAGTCTATGAGTTGGTGAGGGGATGGAAGAGGGGTTAAACAGGGAGATGGAGTGAGAGAAATGGAACAAAATGCAGGAGACAAGATTGGAGTAACCTGACCTTGTGGGTTTTCCACTTGCAATACATCTGTTTTCAAACACATGGGGAAAGGGGCTGTTAGTCAGCTCTGGAGATCTGCTCAGGAAAAAGCACAAGATCACTTTTTTAAAATATCACCAGAGATGTCTCAACTTTCTCCACAGGAGAGCATGTAGGATTAGATAGTTAAGATCTGCCACTTCCAAGCTCCTAGACTTCTTAATATCATGGCCCGCACTTTACAAGGGACGCACCACAGAAAGAGTTGCTGCTGCTGCTGTTGTTGTTGTTGTTGATGTCATTTAGAGTCTGCCTTTCTCACTGAGACTCAAGGCAGATTACACAGTGTGAGATTAGTACAGTCAATTTCAAGGACATTTCCATAAATGATGCCACAGGGTTAATAAATACAAGTTTACAAAGACATAGCATTAGTAAGAATCCAGTACAGAGTTGAAGAAATGCTGAAACAGAACATAAGCCATTCTAGGGCTGAGATTTGACCACATGAAGCACAAGTAGCTCATCAGAGCACATATTTAAGACTCTAAAACGAATTACAAACCTCGAAGGTTATATGTTTAATATATTTTGTAAATATTTATATTCTTAATCCTTACAAAGGTGCAAGTGCTCAAATGTGATAAATATTATACAATTTAAGACAACAGGTAGTATATAAGGCAACATAGTCGTGAAGTCTATGGTCCTTAACTCATTAGTGAAGCATCTGAGAAGCCCCTCCCTACAATACAAAAGCCTTTTTGAATAATTTGGTTTTGCATCGTTAATGCACATCTAATTTTTCTCTCTTCCTGGCCTACATAGAAAGAAAAGATGCTTGATAGATGACAAAGTCATACCCTTCCCCATAGCATAGATTCCTACAAGCCCAATTCAGGCATAACATTGGAAGTGTGAAAAGCAGCACCTCTGAAAAAAGATGATGCCATGTGATATACTCCATCTGGCTCTGTTTTCCGCAAACAACCACTATTGGGTTGGATCCACCAGCTTCACCACATCCCTGAAAAAAGGGATGTGGTGATCCCCTTTGACCACCAAAGTGGGCTATGCTAAGGATCATAGGAACTGCATGAACAAAACCTGTGTGGGATGGGCAATGTAGAAAGAAGAATTAGATGAGATTGACTGAAAAAGCTGATCCAGCCTATTTTCTGGTACTTGCCCATGGTCAATCACTATTTTGGAGGAAGATATGGAACATGATATTTTGAATCGTGTGTGCGCACACACTTGCATGATGATGACTGTTGTAGATGTTAAATCTCTGGCAGAGAATGGATGTATCTTCTTAAATGCCCAGATGTTGTGTGTTCTATCCCACCCTCCTCCTCTGATAAGCACAGACCAGGGCTGTCCCTGACACCAATGCTTGCGTGTGGACCCCATGCGGCACAAAAAAAAAACAGACCATGGCAGAAGATGCTGATATGGTGTTCACACCTATTGACTTGGCTACCACTGGTATCTTTGAAATTCAGGGTCTAGATACAGAATGTAGGAACAAGAATGCAGACGGTAATAACAGAGAAATGCGCATCTCTTGTTTTTCACTTTGATGTGGGAAATTCGTCACTCTCTGCTTGACCTGCCTGCTAGACAGCACAGAAGAGCGGCATGATATATGGATGGAGCTGGTTGTGATTGCGGGTACATGCTATAAACTTGGTAGCGAAAGGCATTGCAGTGCCTTGTTAGCCTACGGTGGACACATTTAGTAATATACCAGATGAACAGACAGATCCATATTTATAGCTCCCAATATATGCTGACACCTTAAAAAGCAGCCACAAGGGCTCCCAATTTGGATCAGGAATGTGACATTGGGAAAGGGAGTGTTTATCCCATTTTCCTGTGTTTGCCTAGTAAAAATTAAGACATAGCTGCTATTAGTCCCAGTGGGAAAAAAAGATACCAACAACAGGAGTGCCTATGTTTCCCTCTACTGGGGTTAATAGAAGCTTTGTGTACGTGTGTGTGTGTTAATTTCTATTAGTAAAATAGAGGCAGGAAGGGCTACCTCCCCTCTGCAATACTATGGCTCTGATGTAAATTAGTATGCAATCAATGGAGAAAACCCCTTAACAAAGTCTGGAAAAGAGCTTTTAATGCACAAAAAAGAGCCACCGGTTGCCCTTTTTAATTCTTGTTTCCTTTTTCATGTTTGTAATTTTTTTCTCAACATGCATTTGTGTAGATGTACTAGGTATATAAAAATCACTTTAAAATATTACACACACACGCAAGAAAAGCATAATTGTCCCGGAATATATTGACAACAGCACGGAACAAAGCTCACCAGTTCCAGCATGTGAAATAGAAGGCCTGGCTCTTCATAGTGCCTTAGGCTAGATGGTAATTTGCAGTTTGATCAAACTGAAGGTAGTTATCTGAATGGAGATGGGCTTATTAACTGATGTGTGCTAGTTGGCACCAAACTGGGATTTCAAACTAGAGTTTATAGCTGGTTCGATAAACACACTTCATAGTCATTTGGGTGTGTTGTGATATCTGAATTTACAAGCCACAGTTTCTTGAGTAGCACTGCTCCGGCAGCCATCTGAACCCATGAAGATGCCTTATACCAAGTCAGGCCATCGATCTATCTAGGTCAGAGCTGTCTACTCTGACTGGCTACAGCTCTTTCACATTATCCACTATCTGATTCTTTTAACTGGAAGTGAACCTGGGACTTTCTGCATGCAAAGCAGATGTTCTACCTCTGAGCCACCCATGGCCCTTCCCTTGTGCTGCTGGCCCAGTAGAAATTACCTGCTGCAGAGTCAGCAGCAGGGCTTTTTTTCAGCGGGAATGCCGTGGAATGGAGTTCTGGCACCTCTTGAAAATGGTCACATGGCCGGTGGCCCCGCCCCCTGATCTCCAGACAGAGAGGAGTTTAGATTGCCCTCCGCGCTGCTGGCGCGGAGGGCAATCTAAACTCCCCTCTGTCTGGAGATCAGGGGCCGGGACCACCAGCCATGCGACCATTTTCACCAAGGGTGATTTAAACTTTAGAAAACTCCCCCCTTGTTCCAGCTGACCCAAAGTGACGTCATTGTGCAGTCCTGAGTTCCACCACTGAGTTCCACCACCTCTTTTCCCAGAAAAAAAAGCCCTAGTCAGCAGTATAAACAAGAGAGAGACAAACTAGTTTTTTATGTGCACACTGAAATCTGTTACTTAGGTCTGATAGATTAACCAGATGTTTTGCTTTTGCACAGACCGCTGTTTAAGCAAATTATCATGTCTTATGATATCTGGATGCAGCCAGAGTCTTAATGTGCATTCACTTTTCAAGCATGTGCATTAGAGCCATACTGTCCCTGCAATTTAGACATGGGGGGCGGGGTTGTCGAGCAGGGAAAGCAATCTGATGAATAGCAACTGGAGAGAGAGTCAATAATGGCAACTTTTTTAAAGGCAGCAATTTATCACAGTTCAGGTACCAGAAACCTAGTTATTCTCTGAAAAATGAGGACAATTGGCTTATCCTGCTGTAATGATGATTCAATGTACTGCTCTGTGTGGGGCTGGCTCTTGAAAAACATTCAGAGACTTCAATTGATATAGAATGCTGCAGCCAGGATTCTGACAGGAGTGGGTTGTAGGGACTATTTCACTTGAGTCTTGGCCCATATATTCTGGCTCCTGTTCTTTTTGTGGGCACAATTCAAGCCCTGTATGGCTTAGCCAGTTTCTCTTACCCTCCCAGCAGGAAAGGGAGAACCCGGCACTCTTCTCATGTCGGTGCAGAGTGCACGTGCACTCCCAGGAGTGATGTCATTGCACAGGAGTGACATCATTGTGCAGGCCCTGGGAGCACTCCTGCACTTTGCACCTGGCTGTTTCTTAAAGAGTTGACTCATTTGGGGCCCAGACTGGCCAGGTGCAAAGCATGGGAGTGCACCCAGGACCTGCACAATGATGACACTCCACACCAGGAGTGAGCTCGGGAGGCCTGTTCCCCCACCTACTCCCCCCCACCGGCCAGGTGAATGGTAGCAGGGAGTGGAGGCTGGGAGCAATGGATCCCCTGTCCCCATGGGAGGTCCTTCGGCACCAGCATACCTGAAGGTCTGCCTACTCACTCACAAACTTACCTAACCACTACAGTTATCTTCCAAGTCCCTGCTTTGAGTGCCCCCACCTTCTGAGATTAGGTGAGTGGCAACCTGGGACAGGGCCTTCTCAGCTGTGGCACCAAAACTCTCCCCAGATAGCCTCACCTGTCCCCACCAGTTGCACTCTTCTGCCAGCAGGTGAAGACTTTTTTTTTAAACAAAGTAATGATACAAAAAGAAAAAAGGGAGGGGGGACAAAAATTTAGAAATAACTTTTTTGTTTCAAATGGCATGAAGTTACGACTTTTTGTTTCATCTGGCATTCCCTCGGTGATTTCTTTTTCCTGCCCTATGTTTTAATTGTCATTTTAATGTATGTGTATTGTATTGTATTGTATGTGTGCTTTAACTTGGTTTTAATTGTTTTAATGATATGTTTTTGTCTGGTTTTAATGGTTTTTAAGGTGTGCTTTATTAAGTATATTTTTAATCTGATAGTATCTTTGGTGGCCCTGATGAGGGCAGAAAGGCAAGGTACATATTTTGTAAATAAATTAACTAAATAAATAAATGGTGCAAAGCATTCTGCATATTTTTGCTTCACTGTGAAAAGGAGAAAGAGAACTGGAACTTTAGAGTGTGGGCAACGGTTTATCAAAAATTACAGCCAGCATTCAGGAAGAAACATGTCTAAGATGGTATTTAGAGCTTTATGATCTGATCCCTGAAAAAGCATAGCTTGTGATACAAACCTTATAGCTTCTATTTTAGGAAGATTAGTCGTTCCCTTTCTCCACAGGTGAAAAGGATGGCATTTTGTATCTCTCCATTCCCAACTCAGGGATGAAGGAGACCCCCGAGGGAAGTGGATGTGTCACAAGATAATTCCCTAAAGTGAGCCACATAACCCTTTCCTTAATTTATATGGCTTAATAAAAAAAGACCACGGTGCATGAAAAACAGAGACTGGGACGCCTGAACAAAACAGACCTTGTATAAAGAAATGATACCTGCCTGCAAGGAGAGCCTTTGTTATCTAATTGGATCAGAATGTACCCAAGCAGAGAGCTAAAGAGCCTAAAAAATGATGTTCTCGACCAACAGAGGCAACCCTCCTCTGAGACAGCTGCCTCAAGCGGCAGATTTTTGGCATCATTAAGTGCAGCTGAGCAACAGATAGACATATCTGTCCTGTGGAGCATAATCCATTTTGGTGTTCTTCTGCAGAAAAGTCTCTTGGACAAGCCCCATTGAAACAATCCGAAGTTGCACACAATCTTTTTTTGGTGGGAGTGGGAGGGGTGGAATCCCATAAAACTGTCTTCAGGCTTGAAGTAGATCGTAAAACAAAAAACAAAACCCTTCATTAAAAGCTTGGGTAAAAAACATTGGGAGTGTCTCCTAAAAGACAGTAAGATAGGGGCCAGGTAAGCCTCAAGGAGAAGGGAATTCCAAAGACAAGATGCCACCACTGAAAAAGCCCTGTCTCTACTCGCCATCCATCTCACCTAGGCAGGCAGGGCACAGAGAGCAGGGCTTGGAATACAGATCTTAACTGGCAAGCTGGAATACATTTTGAAGATAGCTAAGCTAAGTTGCTGTCCGCGTCCTGTTTTCTGAGACATCCCTCACTTTTCAAATTCCCTTCTACCCCTAACCAAGATTTTCGTTAATAGTCTATCTTGAACTCACCCAGGAATTCGCTCCTCTTATATTATGTACAAGAGAGTTGCACATTCTCTTTCCACCCTGTTGGATCACTTGCAAACTTGGGGGGGACAGAGACATGGAGAAGGCACCAGCATTACGTGCCCCATAACGTTGCCTTAAGGAAAAACTGAAAGTGACAGCATGCCATGCCTGCTGCTGGCTCTTTCCCCCTAATTTTTCTCCCACTGGCATTCCAGGCAGCCTCAGGGCAACAAACACAATCCTACCTGTAACAAAAGAATGAGTCATGTCACTGCTGGAGAGGAGACATCCTAGGAAATTTTCTCTCTCTCTTTGAGTTCCGTAATGGAAGAAATGGAAGAAAGGATGCGATGTAATTAACAAATACATTGTTAGCTGAGCAATCAGCTAACAATCAGCTGGATTGAATCTGAGACATTCCAACACTCGACAATAACAAAAAGCAGAATAGATACAAACTGGCTTAACTATAACTAGTTGTGTCAAGGCTTCTCCTCTTATTTCACTTGAAAGTCCTTCCAGTTAGGGGGGGCCTGGAGATCTCTTGGAATTATGACTAATCTCCAGACAACAGAGACCAGCTCCCCTGAAGAAAATGGCTGCTTTATAGGATGGATTTTATGATGTTGTACCATGCGGAGCTCCCCCTCCCCAATCCATTACCACCAGGCTCTACCCCCAGATCTCCAGAAATTTGCCAACCAGATGTTGTCTACCCTACTTTGGATCCTGGCTTCCCTTCGACCTCTGAAGTAGGAACTTCTTTCAAATTAAGTTTCCCCTCCCCATTGGAATTGCACAGCCACAGCGAGGACATGTGAATTCCCCTTACTTGTAAAACCAGGACGCTTTCAGAATGAATATTTAATTCACTCACCCATTTTACCTAGAGAGGGCAATAGAGCTTCCATGAGGTGGTATTCCCCATGGTATTCCCTCATACCCGCAATCCTCCTCACCTCACCTCTGATGTTCTCTTTGCCTACTTTTTAAAAATTAGCAGCTATGTCACTATGTAATCAAACTATAGTCATAGATCTACTATCATGGCATTTTAAAAACATGCAGGCAAAAAACCCTGGAAGTGCTGGGCGGTGGGCAACAGCAGGTATGATGTGAAATGGCTCCACTTATGGTTCCAGATGTGGGCAGGGAGTAGGGTTGTCAGACCTGGCTTGGTAACCAGTGGAAGACCAGGGGTAGGGTGTGGAGGTGACTGTTGACAATAGTATAATGTCACTATGGTATTACCATACGAGTTTCTGGTGACCCCCTAGAGAAATGTGATTTTTTTCCTGGACTTCCCCTGGAAGTGACATCACACCATCAGCATGACAACCAGTTTTTATTTTATTTTTCTCCCATTGCCATTCAGAGTGGTGGCAGGCAGGAAATGGGAGCTGGGGACAGGGGATCCCCATTCTCACCAGAGGACTGGCAATTCTAGCAAGGCTGTGGGTAAATCCTGATCCACCCCCCCACCGACACTTTTCCAAGTCATTGTGTTTGGTATGTTTCTTCAGGAAATAGATCCAGAGGAGTTAGCTGTGTTAGTCTGTAGTAGCAAAATATGCATCTGATGAAGAGAGCTGTGGCTCATGAAAGCTTATGCTACAATAAAGTTGGTTAGTCTTTAAGGTGCTACTGGACTCTACTATTTTTCTTCAGGAAAGATCATACAGTCCCAAGCAAGCTTGGGAAACCCACAGTAGACTCAGGGAAAACTCCAAAAGTTGACACCTTCATGATGATGATGCTCAGAAGTTCCAAAACAGAACTGCTGCACTGTGTGTGACGGGGAGGGGAGAGGGAAAATGGAACAAGACCTCCACGTGGAAGTAACCTGTATCAATCTATATCTAAGTCTAGCAACAAAACTCATTGTGGCAAAAAATACAATAGGCTCTAGAAAGGGCAGGGGGCCCAGGCTGCCCATTGCCGCCTCCCCCACACACTGATCCCAGTGGGGGGAGGGCAGGGCAGCCAGGATGGGCATGGACGTCTCCCTTGTGCCCAAATCCCAGCTGGGGGAGGGCAGGGTGGCTGGGCCAGGCATGGATGCCTCCCCTGTGCTCTGATCCTGCCCTGGGGAGGGCAGAGCAGCCGGGCTGGGCATGGATGTCTCCTCTGCACCCCAATCCTGGCCGGGGAAGGGCAGGGTGGCTGGGCCAGGCATGGATGCCTTCCCTACCCCCAAGGGAAGGGCTGGGAGGCAAGGCTACCCATCCTGCCGCCTCCTTGCCCCAAGCTGCCTATGGAGAGCTATGCAGGCAGGCCCTTTCCGCCGCCAGCCGATCAGGGCAGCAAAAGGTTGGGAGGTGTGTGCTCCTCTGCCACCTTCCTGCCCTGATGTGGGTGTGAGGGCTTTGCAGGTGGCGAAGGGCTGGTAGGCGGTTGTCCTTCCCGCAGCACCACATAAAAAGTGAGTCATTGCCAATATGGCCGTCGTCACACGGGCATCTCTTCCGTTAAATTTACAGCATATAGCGTCCTACCTGTTATCGACACAGTAACGTTTCTTTGGGTCACCTAACGGCTCTTCGCGCCACCAGCTGTCCACACCGAAGCACTCTGTTCTGTTCTCTCTAACCGCGCAGAAGCAGCTCCTCCCCCTTTTTAAAAATTATTCTGGCGTTTAATTCCGCTATAACGGAATAACAGCATATAAACATTCCGTTAGAGCAAAACATTGCGACCTTTTTGTTTTTCCAACTTTGAAATTATATAAATAGCCCTTTGCCTGCAGAAAACTCCCTGTCTGACGTGATCCCCATCACTGAAGACTCTGCCATGGCGATTGAGTCATTTTAACTTCAGCAGAAAGTTTGCATTGTGTTATGTCGTTATGACGTTATAAGGACATAATAAAATTTTGAAAAGGGGAGTCGCAGGAAGAAATGGATTCTGGGATTGAAGGGAGGGCATAGGACGTTGCGAGGCGAAATACATCGATGTGAGGCATTCACACTGAGGCACAAAATAGCGTGACTATCAAGCACAAAGCAGAAGAGAGAAAATCGCTACAGTGTTGGAATAAGGTGGGTGTTTGCCGGGAAATAGTGCCATTTTAGCGCTAAATAAAAGCCTGTGTGACGACGGCCTATGGCTCACCTTTTATGTTTAAGGATTCCTAAAAAGTGGACAAACTATCTTTAATAGAAATGTCTATCTTTTCATAGAAATTTATTTGCTCTTATTTATGTTTTAATTGGAGGAACCCTTCAGAAGCCTCCAAGAAACAGTATGAAAACACTATCCTAGAGAAAGGATATTCTGGACTCTTCCTTGCCAGTCATGTTCACCAAGTAGGGATTTTCTCCCCTGCTTCCCATGGGGGAAAAATCTTGCTCTGGCTAGGAGTGTAAAAGGCCAACATATAGAAGACTGAACTGTCCTTTTAACTTGGTGCTGCCCATTTCTTGAACCCCCCCCCCTTTCCCAAGCGAGCTCATTAAAGAATATTAACGATGCTGCAGTTTGACGCAGTGGCCGGTGCTGCCTCTATTTCAAGCCCACAAGCGCTTTTATGGGAGTTTCTATGCACTGTTTTGTTTTCACTTTAACAGGCAATTAACTTGGGTTTTAAAGAGTTAGTGCCATCGCCGGAAACAAAAACCAGCTTTGGCTGCTTCTCCTCTATGCCACAGCTCCTACAATGTTGTGGAATATCATTCTTGCCTCTCCCGTCCATCCATCACTCTGATAGTGCACTGAACATCAACTGTGTAGAGCAGAGGAGAAATTAAAGGCCATAAACTCATCTCTGCACGTCTGGCTGCAAACAGCAACACACCGGCTTTTGTTACTCATGAAATACTAATTAAAACGAATCGTTAAAGATCATCAGCAACAGGCCACATCTGTATATCATATCCTCTCTGTAATTAGAGTATAAGCAGATCACTCTTCTCTTGAAGCTCTGATCTTTTACTAACATTAAACCTCTCTTGTAAAAGCCATTTTTGTTCTCCACCTATTTATAACTTCATCTCCAAACCAGTAGCCTGGAGTTTCCCAAGCGTCTGATAACAGAGGCATTCTTTTTCTGAATTAAAAGTGCAGGCTTATTTTACTTGCATCCCTGTAAAAATGTCTGCCTATTTTTTAAAGCTGATATCCCTCTTCTGAATGGAGACTTGCAGAGTGCTCCCTCTTCTATTTTATCCTCACAACATTAGTCTGTGAGGTAAATTATTCTGAGGAAGAATGATGGGCCCAAGTTCACCGGTGAGCTTTCATAGAAGAGCAGGGATCTGAACCCCCTTCTCTCAAATCCTAGTCCAACACTCAAACCATTTCACTACCCATCCTAAAAGGAATATTTCCCCATCATGTTTCTGCATCAGTTGCTTATGCTGGGTATGCCTCCAGACGGGAAGAAGCTCTGCTTAAGGGCAGTGACTCATGAAGACAGACAACTTCCTCTGAGGGCAGGTAACCCTGTTGTTTCCCTGTGGGGAACAGTGATTGAATGATCCAACCACATCTGATACAGAGACAAAATGGAAACTGATTAAAAGGAAGCTAGGCCAGAGCACTGACTCATAAAGAGATGCACCTGACTGGAACTCTAGATATGTTATTTGATCCTAAAAAGAAATTGTGGGAGGAGAGATGATATAGATTGGAGTCACGGTGTTAGGAAAAGGGGTTAATTCCATTTGCTCTGCAGGATTTGAGTCCAGTGGCACCTTAAAGACCAACAAGTTTTTCAGGGTGTAAACTTTTGAAGAGTCAGAGCTCCCTTCTTCAGATATGAATAGGAATGGAGATACCAGTGCCTTTATATCCTGTCCAAAAAGAAGGTGGGGTGTTACAAGGGAGGGCATCAGGATATAAAGGTACAATGCAGCTTGAGTTAATGGGAGGGGTGTAGCATAGGAAGATGTCAGGATGGGATATAAAGGCTCAGGGATTGCCATTCCTACTTAAGTCTGAAGAAGGGAGCTCTTACTCTTGAAAACTTACATCCTGGAATTTTTGTTGCCCCATGGTACAGAGTGGTAAGCTGCTGTACTGCAGCCCAAGCTCTGCTCACGACCTGAGTTCGATCCTGGCGGAAGCCTGGTTCAGATAGCCGGCTCAAGGTTGACTCAGCCTTCCATCCTTCCAAGGTTGGTAAAATGAGTATGAAACCCCCTGTTTCCTGGGGGTAAAGTATAGATGACTGGGGAAGGCAATGGCAAACCACCCTGTAACACAAAGTCTGCCAAGAAAATGTAGATATGACATCCCCCCATGGGTCATTAATGACTCAGTGCTTGCACAGGGGACTACCTTTACCTTTATCTAAGGTGACACTGGACTCAAATCATGCTGTTCAGTGCAGACCAACACAACTACCCACCTAAAACTATCCATTTGCTCCGTTATCTCAGTTAAAAATGCCTCTCCCCCAATCTATTTTAAGCCTCAACAGAGCAAAAAGACAGACACAATCCAAGGTGAATCCAGTGTAACCCTCCTTTTGCTAAATAGAGAAAACTTCCTTGAGAAACAGATGATGGTCGGTTTCTTACCATTGTGATAGGCCTATAAGAGCCCTGTGTAACCAGATACTGAAGGTGAGTAACCACATCTCTGCCAGATAACAACACCTATTAACATATTAATTGAAAATCCAGCAGGGAAGAGGAAGGAAGACAGCATATATATAAGCCTTTTCCTCGCATGAAACCATCCACCTCTAGACAGCACAGCAATTAAGCTGCTCGGAAAACCGGATAAGACAGAAGACGGAGAACCATTAGGTGATACACACAGATTGATTACAGAGCGACTGACTTGCAGGTACACAGGCACTTCGAGGGAGTTGTATACTTTTAAAATGGCATCTGTAAGGTCAAGTTGATCTAACTAAACATGCTCTAGAGTGCATTAGAAAGCTTCTGAAGAGACTGTGGTGAAGAAGCGATACTATCTTTGCTATCACAATGTCAGCTGAATCACAACCAACTCAGTTGTTTTGGGTAATTCAGCACGAGAACTCTTGAGTCTGTATCTCAAAGTGATTGTGATTTGTCCACTAGCTGTGGTCTTTTTACAAGCTGTGGCTTCTTTATTGATAAACATCTCAGATCTGCTCTGATTTAGAAGCCAGCTTGGTGACAGATCATGCAGCAAAGGGGCCTATAGCAACACTGGGGCCTTTTTTGATGTATAGTTTTGTCATGCCATTTCTGACTGATGGCAACGGAATCCAGGGTGTGTGAAAAGCTACTCTGTCACTTGGACTCCTGCACTTCCTGGTTGTTAAAATCTTGTAGGAATATGGTGAGGATCCCAGCAACGAACATTATTAATGCCTTCCTATCAGGGGGGACTTCCATAAGCCTCTAAAAGAGGCTGTAATTTGTCCTCTGCTGAAGAAACACTTGAGAAAGATTATGGTCAATTATCAGTCAGTTTCTAACTTACCCTTTTAGGGAAGTATTTGAGCAATGGCATGTTTACCTTTGATCTTTTAAAATACAGGCTCAGACTTGAATAAAATATGACGTCAGGCCTCTGATGACTTTGTGATCTCCTTCTGCAGATGGATAAAGGGAACATTTCCCTGTTCATCTAGTTCAGTGTTTCTGCTAACTTTGATATGGTTGACCACTTAATATTGTTAAAGCATTTGAAGTACACAGTGGGAACTAAGAGGATGACGCTGAGATGGTGTGGGCTCAGTAGATACTTATAAGAGATGACAAATCTGCTTCACAGGATTTAGACTGGGTTTCCACATGGCTCTTGGCTATCTCCAGTACTATGTGAAACTTTAAAATTAGATCACATCTAGCTTTGAACTAGGATGTCATCAATATGCTGATAACATCCAGATATATATTTATTTAATAAGCCTTAAGAAGCTGCTGTCTCTATCCTAGGCCAGTGTCTGGTAACTGTGGTGAAACAGATGAGGGAAAACAAATGGAAACCGAATCCATGTAAGACAGAGGTGATGCAAATCAGTACGGCTGAGGTTCTAGAATGGGATGTGCATTCTGCTTTAGAAGGGGTGAATCTTTCTTGTCAGATTCCATTAAGAGCTTGGGGATTCTTACTGGACCCAGACTTTCTGCTTGAGAAGGTGGTATGCTGATTAAAAAGTCCAGCTTCACTTGTCCCATAAGTTATTTTCCCTGCTTGATTCAGCAGATCCAACCACTCTAATCCATGGTACAGTAAAGTGAGACTAGTCTACTGCAAAGCACTCAATGTGGCTCTTCCCTTGAAGACAACTCAGTAACTTCAACTGATTCAAAAATGAGGCAACTTGAGCTAGTCTAGAACCAGTAATTTTGTTTATTACTCCAATTTTGAGATTTTATCCTGAGTGCCCATTTGTTTCCTTGTTTGATTCAAGGTACTGGTGCCTACCTATAAAGTCCCTCTTGATCTGGAATACACATACCTGAAGAACCACCTCTCCCAACATGAACCCAAGCAGAAACACTGGACAGTTCAAACACAAGCTTTTCCCATGATGACCCCCAAATTCTGTATCAGCATACTAGCCTGATATCCAATTAAATGTAACATTCCATACTCAAATGACATGGTTACAATAGTCTGGAGATTAGGGTTGCCAACTTTGGGTTCATTGAATGACCTCTAGGGTCATCTAGTCCAACCCCCTGCACAATGCAGGAAATTCACAACTATCTCTCCTCCCTGCACCCCCAATGACCACTTCTCTGTGCCTGGAGATTTGGTGGTGCAACCTGGAAAGAGTAAAGTTTGGGAGGGACCTCAATGGAGTATTAATACCATAGATTCCATTAGCCATTTCCTCCATGGGAACTGATCTCTGTAGACTCTGGAGATCACTTGTAATTCCAGGGGATTTCCAGGCGTTACTTGGAGGTAGGCAATCCTACTGGACATCTAGATGGTCTATTCAAATTTTACTTAATGCACAGTCAAAGTACTCCCAACCCATTAACTATCATACAGGTACAGACTGATACTTATCTTTGATTGGGTACAGAGACCACACAGATCAAATAAGCACTCTCCCAAAGCTGATGGTTTGTTTCCCTGGCAACAATAACCCAGAAAAAAAAGTATACAGCCATATTGGTCCGCACAAAATTCAAAGCAAGAGCAAAATCCATGCAATACCTTTTGTTAGGGTCAAGCATATTGACACAAAATATTGTGCAAGTTTTCATACTCACTAGAACTCTTAATTAAGACTGGATGTTGCAAAACTTAAAAAGATAGAATAGCGGAAAGCAGACTTTTCAGGTCGTGATGCTAACATCTGATGTTACCTAGAGCTGATGGCAATGATTTCTGCTTGGTTTCAGATTTCCAAGCAGAGAGAGTAACACAGTACATACCCACAGAAGCAAAAAATCCTGCATAAACTTACTAATAAAACTTTTTAACAAAAATGAAATGTCAGTACAATAATTTAATAAACAACAATTCATAGAATCTTATTACATACACAGTGGAACCTTAAAGTATACATTAAAGGGTTAATATTGCTCACCACTCACAATTGGAATAACCATTCATACAAGTGCTGAATTTCAAGGGACCCCGTACCTAGGTATACATAAAGTGCTGCCGCTAAAGTGCTATTGTAGAAATTATATATTGAAGTTATTTAATATTTCATATTCATATTAAAGTGCAAGTCCATAAATTAGTACCGTTAAGGCAAATATACATCAGTATACAGTAAACATAATATACGAGGGTCAAAAGCACTATGTATCCAAGCAGTGAGGTAGAGTCCAAAAAGCTTTCTCAAACAGAGGCAATTTCAAGTAGCTGTGAAAAGTCCTGTATGAAGAGTAGTCTTCTTGGTTCTCTGATGGGTTGTTTAGATCGTTATTGATCCCGTTTCAAATTTCTTTTTTATCAAAGAGTACACAGACAAATTTCCATTTATGGCTTATTCTCTTAACAAGGTTGGTAATATCATTCATCTTGCAGTCCTCCTAACCCTATTGCTTTGCTTATTGGATGTCACATCCTCTTAATTATATTGACTTATGCTGTGTAATCCACTTTGAATCTCAATGGTAAAAGCGGACTATAAAAAAAATGCAAATAAATAAATAAATAAGCAAGCCATGGCAATATAATAGAGAGTATAACTCACATTTCTAAACAAATTTCTAAAAAAATTAATCAAATTGATAGACATGGTGTGGTGGATATTCACTAGGGACTCCTATATGAAATAATGTTATTCTATCTGTAACAAATATATTCATATCTGATAATAGGGTACAGATTCTGGCATATTCACACCAGCAATTCTGAGACTGAAATCTTTCTCTAGAGCCATTAGGAAGGCAACACTATAAATCACAGTATTCAATATCCTCCATGATGCTCAAGGAACACAAATGTCACTGATGAGCTAAAGGGACATTAGAGTATTTGCCATCAACATAAACTGATGATATCATGCAAAATCTTAGGCTTATAAATGTCTTCCTAAGGGAAGGGGAAATGTATTTATTGGCTTGTATCCTATGAAGAAGTTCCACACACATTACATAGTGTCTGCTAGAGATGGGCACAACTGCATTACGAACTTCAAAACCCCACAAAATTGGCGATCACGCGATCGCGATCCGGCAGTTCGTGATTGTCCTCGTCCAACGAACCTGTGTTCGGAAGAAGCCTGGTTTGGTGCATTTGGCCGTGCTTCGGGAGCCAGACAGTCAGGCGTTCGGAAGAAGCCTGGTTCAGTGTGTTCAGCCATGGTTCAGGAAGCCAGACAGTCAGGCGCCAGCAATCAATTCCCTTGGAAACGGAGCTGGAGGAATGTCTGAACTCTGCCTGCACTCCTTCTGTTGCCCTGGAAACCCGAATGGAAGCCCAGCTTACCTTGATCAGCAGGTCTTCCTTCCAACCACGGAGCTGCAAAACAGTTACAAGTTGGGAGAAGACACCCAGGGGAGGGAGGGGGAAGGGGGTGTTCTGTAGCCATGGGCACTCCAATCTCATCCCTGCAAACCCTGATAGACAGCTCTGACGGCCAAACACAGACCTCCTGCATTGCTCAATGGGACCTGTGGTTATAAATAGCCGTGGGCTCCCAGGCTGGGTTTCACTTTCAGCGAGCAGTGGAGTGGGACAGAGCTCTTGCTTGCCACTTGCTAGCCTTTGGGGAGAGAGACAGAGTATAATTGAGCTTGGATTTTTGTGGGAGTTTCCTGGGGGCCTTGGTTTGGAGAGGGTATAACTCCAAGATCCCTTTTGCAATCTTGTCCAAACTTGGATGATGACTGTAGGAGAGCCTGCAAAACACTCCCTGGGAATATGGGCTAAGTGCAATGGGGGCCATTCTGAGCCCCACAAACCACGAACCGGTTCACCAACGGAAAATGTTTATTGCGGCTCGCGCGACCTCGGGATTGGCGGCAGCACCAAATCACGAACCGCAGATTCGTTAAATTTTTTTGGTTCGTGCCCATGTCTAGTGTCTGCCACCACCTCCTCTACATCTAAAACTTCTGTTTGTGTAAGATCAGTAGTTTTCAATGGCTCTTGTACAAGCAGAAGCTTTAGCAGAAGAGGTAGCACAGTCCACAGTAAAGTTTAGTGAACACAGAACTTATTCATAGGATCCAAGGAACAGTCTTAATTTCATTTGTATAGTTTATGCCCCTCACATCTAACCCTACAGATTTCCCAAGGTGGCTTCCAACATGTATTTAAAAAAATAAAAAGATAAAACCCATAACAAAACAAATAAAGCACAGTATCACAAAAACAGGCATAAATATCTGAAGGAGTGAGACAAAAGCTCATACCCTACCACAAATTTTGTTAGTCTTATAGATGCTACTGGACTCTTGCTCTTTTCTACAGACAGACTAGAACAGCTACTTATCTTGATCTATCTCCGTGGAAGGCATAAATAGAACCTGCCTTAAAGTCAGCTGAACTAGCCATAAAATTAAGTAGAGCAGCACTGAGAAAGCCTAAAATCTGGATCCCAACATATTTTTTTTAAAAAATAGCCAAAAGCCTGGGGGGAAAGGAAAACTATACAGACAAATTTTTATGGGGTGAGAATTCTGCAAATGGGATGCCACCAACGAGAAGATCTTGTCCCTAGTGGCCGCCCAACTTGCTTCAATTGCGGGGGGTCTATGGCTCAGTGGTAGAGCATCTGCTTTGCATACAGAAGGTCCCAGGTTTAATCCCTGGCATCTACAAGTAGTAGGGGATGTGAAAGACCTTTACCTGAGACCGTGGGGAGCTGCCGCAGTCAGAATAGACAATACTGATCTTAATAGACCAATGGCCTGACTCAGTATGTGTTGAGGGCACATGGAGGAGGTTACAGCTGAGACATAAACCTGGTAGTAATGTTAGAAGTAGGCCTGCAATTTCAAAAATGGAGTAGATCCCATATGCCCACGCAAAGCAAGCACAGACGTACCTTGAGAATCCACCCCAGGGTTTATACCAAACGCAGAGAGAATACGGACAGTTTATTCAGCGGATATCCATGCAGTGCAGACAGGATCAATAAACACTTCTCATTACAAGTCTCAGTGCTTTGATTTAACAAGAAACCGATAACCAGAGGCCCAGACTGAGTCTGAAGTGTAACTCTTCTTCCAACTCTTAGTCAGCTTCTTTTTTCCTCACTTCTCCATGCTACAAAATACTCAGAAGGTTCCCATACTAGCTATTCCAAATTCATATTGACAGTAATCCCAACTCTTGCTTTATCTAAGCAGAATATATTCAGGTTGCAGCCCCAAAATCTCCCCTCCTCCCACATACACACCTTTACACTGGGAAGTGAAGCATCCATAGTCTCCCACCGATTTGCCATTAACCATTTTGGTTTTATAAGAAGTGAAGGAATGTTGTCTCGGGTTTCAGAGGGAGACTATGGAGAGTCAGAGAGATAGAGAGGTCAAGGGTCAGTCCATCCTTCCTATTACTATCCTGGAGCTATCCCTTTGAAGTGCAGATCATTTTCTCTGGGACTTCCATCCTTGCACCACATCTTCCTCTTTTTGTCCTTCTCCATTTTGCCGCAAAGGGTGCAGAACATGTTGTCCTGCAATCCACTGGCATCCTAGATTAGATAGATAGAACAGAACGCTTTTTTTACTCTTTCCTATCTGCACTGGAGTTCTTGAAATAAAAGAACTCTCAGCATATTTCTTTTCTAAAGCTTAACCAGGTTGTGTGAGAGAGTTTGTTCCTCTCCGTGCATGCACTCACTCAGGCATGCACACACAAGCTTTTGCTGCACCTACTTTGCTACTCTGCTAGCAGGTTTAACTCTCCTCTCCTGCCTGTTGTGCTGTTGTGTTGAGGTCTTGCCAGTAGTGTGCATGTGTGGAGACAGTCGAGTCATGGGGAAAACAGGAGAAACTGCAGCTGCCCCATCTCACATTTAAAGATATAGGGAATCTGCAGTCCTTTCTCCATTCAAACAAATCCCTAAATGATATTCCTTATTAAAAGAAGGGATGAGAGGCACAGACAGATTTTTGGGGGGTAACAAAATATATACATAGCTGAACAGAAGCAGAAGTAGGTCTGATCTTCCCTGAATATCTGCTAAATAACAGGGGAAAGAAAGAAAAGCAGCAGGCGTATGTTGGATAGACATATGCCCTGTTGCCCCCTTCCTCTGCAATGTCCTTCCCCACCAAGTTGATTTTGTCGTCAGAGTGCAGCAAACATGCACCTGAAACCAAGGAGCAGTGTGGCCAGGAAGAAAACTGGGAGTTAGGGATGCTTTATACAACCCTGCCCACAACACACCTCTGCTGGAAATTACACCTTCCACATTCTATGTTGTGGAGTCTTGCTGGAGAACTGAGGCCCCATACATCTTGTCTGGCTCATCTGGAAACTAAGGATGCTCAAACGACACTGGTTCGGCTCACTTTCTGCAAGCAATAATTTTTCAGTGAACAGTTTGGCTGTTCATAAGCAGCTCAAGCCTGCTCTAGGGGTTACTTTAAGCATATTCAAATAGTGACGTGCAATCGGGAGCATTTTGTGTATGTGTATTCTCACTCTGTCTATTAGGCGTTCCCCATCCCACCTCTGCCACCTTCTGGACTGGTTGCCACTGCACAGTGCTTGGCAGCCAATGGTTGAAATAAAGAGCAAGCAAACCCATCAGTTTGATTATAAACAAACTTTTTTAAAAATGCATGAAGAAAGGAACACTGGCATTTACCATGAGGGTTTCTTCCGTATTACTACAAGGGTAATTCTGATTTATTGTCTGTCTTATGTGCAGTCCCCCACTGGAACTACGCAGGAGCAGGCCAGCCATGGAGAGAACTTCCTAGCTTCTAAAGGCTCCAAGGAGGTGCCCCTTCTGCATGGCAGGGAGAGGCGTGGTTTCCTGCTGAAACTGCCACATGCTATGAGGTGAGGTGCCCCTTTCCTTCAGTTCTTCTTTTGCTGCCATTAGGATGACACCTCTAGACAGGGCTTTTTTTCTGGGAAAAGAGGTGGTGGAACTCAGTGGGTTGCCCTTGGAGAAAATGGTCACATGGCTGGTGGCCCCGCCCCCTGATCTCCAGACAGAGGGGAGTTTAGATTGCCCTCTGCGCTGCTGAGCAGTGCGGAGGGCAATCTAAACTCCCCTCTGTCTGGAGATCAGGGGGCGGGGCCACCAGCCATGTGACCGTTTTCAAGAGGTTCCGGAACTCCATTCCACCGCGTTCCTGCTGAAAAAAAGCCCTGCCTGTAGCATAATTAAATTATAGAGCTCGAAAGGGCTTTATAAACCAATTGGTCCAGTCCCTTGCCCAATGCATTTTACTTCTCTCAGACATACCTCAATGTTTCTTTTTTCTCCTCATGGAGTTTATCCTCTGTTTTTCTTTTTCCACTTTTCAATTTTTTAATCTGTCAACCAAGGAGAGGAGAAGAGAGGGGAGGAGAAACAGGAAGTCAGAATTTTTCTCCATTTCCAAGGGCTTCTCCTCTTCTCATGGTGCAGAAGACACTCTTCAAAAATGTATTCAGTGCTCTACCAAGATGACTCAGATGGACCTGCATGTTCTCTCCTTGCTCTGTCTAGGTGAGTCTCACAACGTCAACGCTTGCCTGCACTGCCAATTATTTACTCCTAAAACCCACAATAATCGGTCTTTAAGACTGAAGGCAGCCCTTTGGGAAAGGGCCTTATCTAGCTCTGATTCCCTGCCAGTAAGGCCATCTGCTGCACAGGAGCACATTCAGTGGTCTGGATCCGTCTTGTCAGTTCCATCAGTTCTGATGTCCAAACAAATTCGGCTCTGGTTCCATCTGGTTCCTTCTACTAAAAAGGCTAAGAGGAGGTCAATGCATGTTCACAAGCCCTCTTTGGCTCCAATCTGACCTTCCTCAGTTCCAATATATCATTGAAAATCTTTTAAGGCACTGTCAAGTGTCAACCCCATCTACTCGACCAGTTCCAGTTGGAGGACGAAGTAATTTTGGTCCCACCTTGGATCCCGTCCTTTTCATGCACTCAGGACTTCCCACTCACTGATGAGAGCTCTGAACCAGAGTAAATCCTGCTTCCAACTTTGATTGGAGAATGCCCATGAGCGACTCCATCTGTGCTACCAATTTCACCAACGCAGACATCCGTGTCTTGGTCCTCATTGACTTCCCACAGTTTGTTCCACACTCAGTTCTGTGGCCATCTTTTCCTACTCTCCCACCAGCCTTGCCATATGGAAGTCTTTTTTTTTTACACTATGCAGTCATCATCACCTCAGCCCCTGCCCTCCCTGTTCCAGCATCATCTTCAGTTCCAGTGACATCTATACAGCCTGACTACCTCCTTTACTGTAATTCCAATGAAGAGGACAGGACATCTAGGCTGGATCACACCTCAGAAATGGCCTTGGAACTGTCCCCAGACAAGACCATTGAAGGCTCTTCTTCCTCGCCTATAGAGGATTACAGAATGTTTTCAGAGCAGATGATGGCAAAGGCTTTAGTGTTACCAGAACTGCTATTTTATGGGGAAATTAGCAAGCAGTTCGGCTTGAGCTCTTTAACCAACTATACCAGAGTCAGTCTATCAGATTACTCAGACAAGAAAGAGGAGGCTAATATTCAAATAAATAATGTTTAGTAAAAGTGTGGCATATGCTTGATATAGCATTTACATACAGCAGACATACAAGAACTCAGAAATAAAGGTTGGAAAGAGTTACTGAGACATTTGCATTAGCAGGAACCCGCTTGAGATCGATGGAATAGGGGCAATACATTACCAGATCACGGTGAGGAGCAGAGATTCCAGCAGCGAGGTTGGGGGGGGCGATGTACAGTACCATCTGGGTTGGGGATGGGGCGCAGCGCCCAGCCGTGCCCAGTGCCAGGCACTGGGCACGGCGCCCAGCACCGAGCACCTAGTGTCAGGCAGAGCCTGCTTAAATAGCCAAAACTGTACCCTGGGGCGGGGGCCTTCCATGTGGTTCTCAGGAGGGGGAACAAAAGCTTGAGGTTGGGGGGGGCAATGTACAGTACCATCTGGGTTGGGGATCGGGCGCAGCACCCAGCCGTGCACAGTGCCGGGTACCGGGCATGGCACCCAGCACCAAGCACCTAGTGTCAGGCAGAGCCTGCTTAAATAGCCAAAAATGTACCCTGGGGTGGTGGCCTTCCATGTGGTTCTCAGGAGGGGAAACAAAAGCTTGATGGCTCTATAACTATCACTAATGGGCCACTTTAGAGTCTAATTGTGTGATAGTGACACCTTGGGAAGACAGGACAAAGGAGGAGAGGGAAGTGCCGGGCGGGCTGATTGAATCTGTCAGGAAGCTGGAGTTGTCTTGATGGCATCTGCTCTGGTATGCGATGGTTGTATTGACATGCGTCCATTAGGTGTTCTGGGCAGCTGGCATGTAGCTTCCATTTCAGGGTGGCATCCAGCAATATGCATATCAGGGTGAGGCTGGGCTCCGTGGATGTGACAGGAGCCGGGTCTTGAAATGGCAGCTTCAGAGTAAACTGTCCTTGGTGGTTCTTTGCTAACTGAGAACATGGCTTCTCTCCTGGCACTCTTCATGGGCTGGCTAGCAGGCTGCCTAGTGGTGAGGGCAGACCCAGTGACTGTCCTGCAAGGGGCTCCCCGCGGGAACTGACCAGGGGGAGCCTGGCCAGGCTCATGGAGATTCCCTCCGGCTGGCACTGCGCTGCTAGTGGCATGGCTCTGGGCCCAGATGAGGTAGGTGTCCAAGGGGGCAGTAAACAGGCATAGGTAACACAGTCCATAACAGCAGAGAGGCAGGAAGCAGGCATGGGCATTGCTGCCCCTAATAGTGTCTTTTGGCAAAGTCCCAAACAGCAAGGCAGGAAACTGGCACAGTTCAGAGTGGGTGCCAGAACAGGGGGGGAAAGGGGGGGGCTGGCAACATTAGATCTTGATGTTTCTTCTGTTAATCCCAAGCCTAATAGCAAGTTTCAACCTCTGCACTCTGATGCCTCAACCACTACTTTCTTCCCTGTCCTCAAGGACTTTGGGGACACGGGAAAAGCCTCCCTCCATTCCGGCCACTTCATTGAACATGGAAAATCTTTACAGGAAAAGCAGGAGAAATATCCTGTTTGTTCACACATTCCCCCCCCCCTCCTCCACGATCACAGAAAAGGCTCAGGCCCGTCACAGACCAGGGTCCCATTCTCCTCCTGTAGACAGAGAAAATAGGAAGCGTATCTCAGTTGGGTGCAAGTATTATTCCTCGGCAGCCTTGATTTTCCATATTGCAAACTATCAGGCAATCGTACAATCTTTTCCTCTGGGAAAAAATGACTTCCTTTGTGGACTCATATGAAGATCATCGTTCCTTGGCCAAGTTACTGCCGCCCGAAGCAATAAACTTGTCAACGCAACTCCCGTTTTATAAAACCTGTTTCCTGGTTTTGATAACTTCTGCCAGGAGCGTAGGAGAGTTAGCTGCTCTTAGTCCTCCTGATCCCCCTTTTACCCATTTTTTTCCTCAGAGGGCGTTTTTATGGCCTACAGTTGATTTTCTCCCTAAAGCGGTCTCCAATTTCCACCTTTGTTAACCTATCTCATTGCCTGTCTTTCTTCCCAGCCCAACTATAGAGGTTGAAGGCACACTCCACATGTTAGATGTTCATAGAGCTTTATTGTTTACTTAGACAGAATGAAGGCATTCTGCTAAACATCATTTGCTGGACACCATTAGGGTACCAAAGCATCTTCTCAGTCCTTACCACGATGGGTTGTGTCACTGATTAAATTACATTCTCATTATGCTGGAATCCAGTGTCCTCTTGTCCTGAAGGCTCACTCTATCAGAGCACTTAGTGTCTTCTGCTGCCTTTCTCAGGGGGGTCCCCCTGCTTGTTATCTGTTGCTACATGGTCCTCTGCAGACACCTTCATCTGGCACTATTCTATGGACATCAATTCAAGAGAAGAATCATCAGTGAGGCAATATGTTCTGTACCCTTTATTTAGCTAAAGACTCACTCCCACCTCCTGGGTGAGTAGCTTGCTATTCTGCACAGGGACTGCACAGAAAAAAGATGATGAAAACAGAGTTGCACTTACTTGTAACTGTTGTTCATTGAGGGCTTCTGTGCAGGGCACACATCCTTCCCTCCTACCCCATTGTGAGCTCACTTGTTATGATTCTTTTAATGGGCTTACAGCGGCTCAGGAGAACTGAGGGAAAGGGGTGCCATGCCCTCACAGCACGTGACCATTTCAGCAGGAAAATTTGTCTCTCCCTGCCGTGGAGGAGGGGCACCCCCTTGGAGCCT
The DNA here is from genome assembly GCF_028583425.1 of Eublepharis macularius. Classification (NCBI taxonomy): domain Eukaryota; kingdom Metazoa; phylum Chordata; class Lepidosauria; order Squamata; family Eublepharidae; genus Eublepharis; species Eublepharis macularius. The sequence goes on from NC_072790.1 coordinate 220,610,672, forward strand.
TTAGAAGCTAGAAAGTTCTCTCCATCGCTGGCTGGCGGCTGCACAGTCACAATGTGAGCCTGCACAGAAGACCTTGATGAACAACAGTTACAGGTAAGTGCAACTCTGTTTTTCTTGACCTAAGAATTTTTGCTTCTTTTCCCCTTGTATTAACCTCCACTCCAACCAAAGGAATGGTGCATCAGTTTCAGTTTGAGAGCCAGTGTGGTATAGAGTTTAGAGTGTCGGACTGGGATCTGGGAGACGCAGGTTCGAATCCCCACTCTGCCATGAAAGCTCTGGGGGTCCTTGGGCCAGTCACACACCCTCAGTCTAACACACCTCACAGAGTTGTTGTGAGAATAAAATGGAGAAGAATGATGTTAGGGAGAAAGGCAGGGTATAAATGAAGTAAATAATAAGGTATAATACTACACCTTCTCCTTGAGAGAAAATTTCATTCGGAAATCAGATTTCTCCCCAGATCTTTCCACCTACCCACATGGGTAGAAGATTTCCAGTCTGACATTGACAAATGGCGCAGGCAATGTCTCACACTTATCCAAGGCTTTTTTTCTGGGAAAAGAGGTGGCGGAACTCAGTGGGTTGCCCTCATAGAAAATGGTCACATGGCTGGTGGCCCTGCCCCCTGATCTCCAGACAGAGGGGAGTTTAGATTGCCCTCCGTGCCACTCAGCAGCACGGAGGGCAATCTAAACTCCCCTCTGTCTGGAGATCAGGGGGCGGGGCTACCAGCCATGTGACCATTTTCAAGAGGTTCCGGAACTCCGTTCCACCGCGTTCTCCTTGAAAAAAAGCCCTGCACTTATCCATCCAAATCAATCCTAGCTTTGTAAGGATCATAATTGTAAGGCAGAAGCCATTGCAGTTCCTTGTCACCAGTACCCAAGCTGATTGGTAGAATCAACACCTGAGCTTTTTTCATAAATGGTTACTTAAGTACCATTGGCTCATTGCAGCCTTGGCAAACAGGTACTACATTAATTGTCCAAACTAAACTGGTCAGCCATTACCACCTGATGTGGACGTAACTGTGCTTGGACATCTCCAACTGTGCTTGGACATGCTCTCCCCCTCACAGTGAAAAAGGAATGTTACCATGAACGTTCCTTCAACTATAAGGAGGGAAGGACATCATATCCTGCCTGGTTAGGGATCTCTCTCTCTCTCCATTATATTGTTAATGGTCTTTTTGTTTTCTCATTTGTAATCTCTTTGATTCACAGCTATGCAGCTATTTTATATTTTTTTCTCTGAGTTCTAGGAGAAGTTATTATACAGCCTGGGGAGTACTTGAACTGAAGAGTAGGGAAACCCCCACTGCTGGGCCCGGGAAGTTTGAAACTAAGCTTGTCTCCTTGACTGATTGGTGGGAATCACCCATGCTAAGACACACTCACTCCCCCTCAGAGTGAGAAGAGCACATTTCATGCTGATTAAACTCTTTGGCTTCACTTCAGCATCTAATCAATCTTAGCAGCCACTTATTACTCCACACTCGGCAAGACAAAGAGAGATAGTCAGCAATTACCTCTATGAGTTTTATTTATTCTTTTTACAGCCATCAACAGGTGTTTCCAACAGATGTTGTAGGGGAGGGCTTAGCATGGGTGAGATGCCCATGGATGGGTGATTGATTTGATATATATATATATATATATATATATATATATATATATATACACCCTTCTCCGCACCAGGCAGTGGCTCCCTTTGGCAGGTAATTTCTTTACTTTTCAACTGTTACTGATCTAGCCAAATTACCCCTAGCCAGAACTGATCCACCTCTTGGCCAAACTGAATGTTTGTCCCACCAGCTTGCCCTGCAAAAGGCACCAAGCTACACGCACCTACTGGATAGTTCCTTGTTTAATTATGTCACATCAATCCGCCAATGCTTTGTTTCAGCATCTCGCATGTTTCATGTCTCAGCTCTGTATCAGATTTCTGCTTGTTTTCAATTCTCAGCTATTCTTACCTTATTGTATTGTATATTGAGCATCCCAGTTGTTGATTGTATTGACTCATGCTGTGCAATCTGCCTTGAGTATCAGTGAGAAAGGTGGACTATAAACAAAGCAGAATAAATGAATAAATAAATCACAGGGTTGCAAATCCCAGCATTGTTCAAGTCATAATTTTGGTCTTTTGCTAAAAGAAAAGAAGAGGCCACAGCTCAAAGGTAGAGTCCATGATGATGGTGAAGAGGGTCCCAGGTTCAACCCTAGCATCAGCAACTAGAGGTTCTCATTCACCAATTCTGGGGGGAAACTTCTGGAGAGTCGATTTCAAGCAGTACAGATAATGCTACACTGGAGAGACCAGTGGTTTGAATAAAAAGAAGGCAGCATTATATGTTCATCCTCAAGTTCATCAGGCACGTCCCTACTCAGAAAAGTGCCCTTGGCAGAAAGCATGGTTTATACAGATAGGCTCTCAGCTTCAGATCTGGGCATTTCCAGACAAACGGTTGATGTGGCAGACCTGGAAGCCACTGAAATAAAACAGAGATAGGCTGTCCCTTAAGAATTCAGATTGAAGAGCCAAGCTAAAGTCAGCTGCTTTATAGTGTTAAATGGAACCCTACTGGCTGAGGGTCCTTGTGTCACCTGATCCCTGATGCAGGTGTTAGCTGCCATGCCACCCTTGGCCATCTGTTAGCTGGAACATGAGTCCTACTTAAGGCTAGTTGGAGCATGAGTCTTACTTATTTTAAGGCAGTACCTTATATAGAGCCCTCACCTGAGCCTCATCAGATTTCAGAAGTTAAGCAGGGTCAGTTTTGGTTAGTAATTGGATGGGAGACCTCCAATGAAGACCATGGTTGCAGAGGCAGGCAATGGCAAACCACCTCTGTTAGTCTCTTGCTATGAAAACCGACCATAAGTCAGCTATGACTTGAGGGCACTCAAGTCCACCATGTATAGAACTGAGGAAAGGTATGAACTGAAGTTACTCAGTGGGGAAAGTACTTTGCACATGTGCAGACACTATTCCTTATTATTATTTTAGGTATCCCAGGATAGAGCTCAAATCACATCTCTGGTTAATAAGGATGAACATCTTTCAGTGTTACTGAAAATGAATTGAGGCATAACAATGTCTGGTCTACACTTTGTCAAACTGCCCATCTATTTTATTGGCACAATTTCTCTGACAAAGGAAGTCCTTCTTTCCTCCTAGTGCATCAAGAAGGCCCAGTTTGGACTTGGTGATTAGGAGCTATTGATGAAGATGGCGATTTTGTGATGTAATTAACACTATGTAGCCATCCATCTATCTTTGGGCCTCCAGTTGCCATAGCTACATCCATTCAGCACGAAGACTTGAAGCATCGTTGCAGTGTAAAAAACCTATTATTCTGTAAGTGTATGGGAATAATTGCCTTACCCTGGACTGTGCCACCCAGGACACCAAAATAAATGGCTATAAATAAATACATGTAAAAGTGTCGGCTCTCTTGGTCTCTGTAAGTGATGCTGCCTCCCCAGATCCGTTCAACGAGGTTAAGAGAGAGAGGTGAGAAAAAGCATCAAGAGCCTCTTCAGCTTTCCTCTGCCAAAGTGGCAAGCAGCAGAGAGAACAATTGCCCCAGAAAGACAGGGAATTAAAATCCAAGCGGGATATTGATGCATTAGGGCATTTGGACTGCTTCCACAGAGGCACAAAAACATGTCCCCAGTGTAGCAGGCTCAACAACCAATACAGAAGCAGGTAGGAATGGTGCCCACATGCCCCGTCTCCAGACCACTTGCTGCTGTCACTGTCACCCCCTCAACTCATCCCCTTCCCCCTTCCCCCTATCATCTTGGCACCGAAGCGCCATCCTAGCGCTGGTGACCCCTTGCAATCCTGATCCCCCCCCGTCCCTTCCACTTTTCCAGCTAAGCTGTGCTGTAGCTATAGCATGGCTCAGCTATGCAAATCAAAAAAGCCCTTTAAAGGGCTGAAAAGTGGGGGAGGAAAAGCAGAGCCACCACAGCCATCCGGCATTTCCCCCTTTAATCCAAACCAGAGCAGGCTGATCCAGTTTAAAAGGGGAAGCCCTGGAAATCCCAAAAGTCATGATCAGAATGAACATAGTGTTGTATAGATGCTTCCTTGAAATGGGGCATGCTGCTCTCCATTGGGGGTGGGGGGGGGGAATGTGGAAGCAGCCTTGTACTCTGTGTTTCACACACACCCTCAAGACAGTTGACGGAGATGCAACTAGCACTAAATTTGCTAAAAATGCTGATCGCAATGGCTTCAGCTCATGAGACCATGACACTTTGGTTCCTGTGTGGTTCTGGGGGTCTGGACAGCACGTGGCAGTTGTAGTCTCACTTTCTGTTTCTTGCCGGTTAAGATCTACCCTCCTCTCTGTGCCTTGGTCTTCTGATGCTAGGTAGGTGGTAATGAGAGACAGGGCATTTTCTGTGGTGGCACCTCACCTTTGGAATGCCCTCCCCTTTGAGGCTCACCTGGCACCTACTTTGCTTTCTTTTAGGCACCAGGCTAAAGCATATCTATTTACCCAGGCTTTACCCAGGGGCTTTATCTGATCAGCTTTTTAAAGGTCTGGTTCTGTTTTATGGCTAGTAAGCCCCTTCAAGCAAGTAGCTTAGAAATGTTCTAAATAAATAATGTGAAACTGACCCACAGACATTTCATGTCACTGTCTCATACCGATGTTACAAACAAACCAGAGTTTGCTCTTAGCTGGCGTTAACATGGTTTGTTTGCAACTCATATGCTCCAACCTGCTCCCCTCTTTCCCTTATGCAGTACACAAACCCAAAGGCTGAAGTCTCAAACAAATTCTTGCTTATTGCAACATAACTATACAGGTGCTTTAATACAGGTGCTTTAATAAGCTGAATTGTAATATAGCTGGATTCCAGTGGCAATTTAAAGTCTAACAACATTTATTTCAGTATAAGCTTTTTTGAGTCAGAGCTCACTTCACTGGATGCATATTGGAGTTAGTTTTGTCCTCCAGTAACCAACATTTATAACTAGCATTAAAGCACAGTTTGGAATCCAGAGAGCTGGAAAACATTTCTTAAGGTGCCTGAATTCAGATGTTACAACAAGTTGGAGTTAGATCAAAGTCTTCCTAAACTAGGAAATCTTCAACTACTGCTCTGTATGTGAGGGGAAGGTGGGGAGGGGAGGGGGAGAATGCTAGTCTGTGGCTGCAACCTTAAAGACACTTTCCTGGAAATAAGCCCAATTGAATAACATGGGATATGCTTCTAAGCAGACCTGCTTAGGATTGCTCCTTGAACAAACTCTGGTTTGACTAACTGAGCTTCCTAAAGGCATCAACCCAACTGGTTCTTAATGGGGTGAAAAATGCAGGTCTTGATGAACCTTTGGCCCAACAGGGCAATTTTTAATGGCCAAAACTTGAAATACTTGTTGCCTTCTGTTCTGGAAGCCAAGAGTAGGAAAATCTATTTTAGTTTTCCCAGACAAGAACATCTTTAAAGACAGACTAACTCCCAGTGCCTAATTGTTAATTGATCTCAGGACTTCAATGTGTAAAACCCCTGCCTGGTGCTATGAGATCTCACTCTGAAGTCTCTCATTCTGTCTTCCTGCAAGGGCGATGACGTGGAAAAGGCTCTTAATTGAAATGCAGGCCACATCTCTAATTGATTTCTGACATGCCATCCTTCTCTTTCCCTCTCCTTTCCTGCAGGCACCTGTCTCGCCTTGAACCTTCCCACTGACAAATCTATTGCCAAAAGCAATATGATCTGGCAAATTGACTCATCTACCCAGACTCTGTACAGAGGGGGGAGGTGGTTATGTTTTGTTAATTTGCAGGAGATTCATACCTGCTGGTGGAAATCTGTTTTCTACCCCTGATCTTTTACTGTCTTTCCTGTCTGATTTGTGCGATTAACTGTGCTGCAAAGTGCTAATTAATCTGCAAATGTCTGTGGTTCCGTATTGCTCTGATCCAGTAAACTCAGATCTTGACACACAGGTTCCCTACATGGGGAAGCAGAGCCATGAATCCATCATACTTCCTCTCTAAGGAGCAATTTCTTCTTCCCTCTCTTACTAGCATTATCTATGCTTTCTCATTATATGTACACTAACACAAACCATGACTGATGCACACTAGGTTGCTTCACAACCTTGGTTCGCAAGTCCTCTTCTAACCATAGTTTTCATCTGTGGCTCACAGATTTACAACGTAATCTTGAACAGAATTATACCTTTCTAAGTTCATTTACTTCAAAGGATTTAGAAAGGTGTAACTCAGCTTGGGACTGCACTGTCGAAGACGAACAAATTTATTGTGGTGTAAACTTTCATGAGCCAGAGGTCAGCTTCTGCGTCATGCCACGGGTTGGTGACTTCCAGATTAGATAACTTCTGCACTTCACACATGTGCATGCCTTTGAGAAGTTTCTGGAAATGATAACTGGTCCAGAATGTGTATGCCTAGGTGCCAACAAGAGCCAGGAGCTGTGATGATATAATATTAATAACAGTATAGTTTCACTGACTGCCTTCTGGGCTCAAATCAAAGCGCTGGCTTTGACTTTTAAATCCCCAAAGGTTTGGAACTAGGATAATTTAAACATGACCTCCACCAACATAAAACCCTACTTGTACACTCAATAATCAAGAGAGGTCCTACTTTCTGTCTTAACCCTATAGGTTTGGCAACAGACCTGGAGGGAAAAAAAGTCCTGTCCTTTTAACAGAGACCTAACAGCACACAGAACATACACAGCACACACTCAGAGCTAACTGGAAAGCAGCGGTGAAAGCTGGATAGAGTTTAAGAGATTGGGTGACATTTGCTATCCAGAAGAGGGCATCCGGGAGAGAGAGCACTGAGTGACCTGCGCACCAAGGTGGAAGGGCTCGAACAGCGTTCGAGGGTGGATGCTGGATCCAACCACATGCATGCAGCTATGGCAGAGAGGGAGTCCAATTATACTGTGGACCCTACCCAGGGACAAGATTGCACCTTCTGCTCTAAACAAAGACTTAATGGATGTTCCCAGGCTGGGACAAAGAACTGAGAAGTTGTCTCTGGGGTGAGACAAAGAGCTGGTGAACTATCTCCGAAGTGGGACAATAAACCGGCAAACCGTCTTCAGGGTGTGACAATGAACTAAGAGGATTTGATTGGGTTTTCCTGGGCAGCACTAAAGTTATCACTAATGATTGATGATCCACAGACTACTAGCTTCCTGAATCGCCTAAGAATAGGAAAGTGGTTAAGGGGAGATCGATAGGGTGTGTTGTGTTGAATTCAGGAACTCTGGGACGGCCCTATTGTATCAGGATCCTTTGCACACCTCTGGGGCGTGGGAAGGGGTGAGCTGGCCTCTCCTGTCATTCCCCATGTTTATGCGTTCCAGCCGGGATTTGGCTTCCATCATGTTCCTGCTGGCTTGGGCAGTAGTTTTAATGCTCGAAGCATAGTCAGAGAAGGGACTTATGGCCTAACCACATTCACAATCCTTCTAATATTGTGGGGGCAAGTCTGACCGCTATTATGCTGGGGAAGAATTTTCTGTGCCTGAAACCCTGGAGAGCACTGCTGGTCAGCCAGGAGTCTCCAATCTTATTGAACCCATGGGCATTTTTGGACTTTTGAGAAAGGGTTGAATCGGCAGTAGGCTGGTGGGAGGGGACCCCCTTCCATCACCCTACAGCTGATTGCCTGCCACTATGAGCTGCTCACATCCTTGCCTGATGTGGGAGGCCAGCACTGGGGCAGAGAGCTCGCAAATATGGCAGCTCAGTGCTCAGCACCCCACCCAGCACGGGGCCTAGACCAGCTGCCTCAGTTGTCCTGTGGCTAAGACCATCCCCTGGGGCACCAGAATGGGACCAGAAAAAAAAAGTTGACAACTCTCCCATCTCCCTAGTCTTCATTGAATGTGATCAAGTGAAAGTGAATCTGACCTTGGAGACGGGAAAGCACAGTTAATCCTGTTCAAGGCCAGTACCTAAGCAGAGGTACCTAGTGATCCTTGCAGGCTCAAATGTAATTAGTGCTAATGAGCACATTACAAGTTGGTGTCTGTGCAGGCACAGAATATGAGCTGACAAACTGAGTTCTTCTCCCTCTTGTCAATTTTTATCTCCCTCACATGTTATTTGGGAATGATAGAGAAATGCTACGATGCATGCCTCTGCAGCAACCATGTAGATATGCTCTTAAAGGTACAGGATCTATATCTTGGGTAGTATGAGGGTGGCCAACTGACCTGCTCTTTTACTTTTGAAAGTCACTTAATATACAGGAATCAGCAGGTGAAGTTTTTCACTGCATGGGGTTAAGTGCATGGAGTTAAGACCTAGAGATTAAGCTGATGTTAAAGGCATAGGAACAGGGGCCAACGAGAATGTTAGCTAGCCTTGTTGGGATCTGGCAGTCCTACATAAAAAGCGGCATCATATTTTTGCTTCCTTAAGCTTCTGAGACTTCCCCACAGCCTCCAAGACAACTGCTTCAATGTTTCAGCAAGTTCTTTGAGCACCCTTAAGACCCATTAATTTGAAAACTCTTAAATTCACTCACACAAGCTCTAACCTAAAGCTTGTAGAGCCTATATTGCTGAGATCTATACCAATAGGCCTCTTCTGAAAGCCTCAAGAGCCAAACTGAAAGCACAGTAAACCCACACAATTACAGGGTATATATGGTAGGGTCTGAGGTCCCCATGCTGTGTAACAGTCAGGCACAAATTGTGGGCTCTCGATTCCTCCATACACAGTACCCAGTTCTGATCGGGTGTTCCTGGAGGCTTTCTGTCACCCCCCGCTATTTTCCTGACTTGAAATGGAAGACCCAGGTATTCCCTAGATCAGGGGTGGGCAAATTGCGGCCCGCGGGCCACATGCGGCCCGCTACAGAGTTTTTTGTGGCCCGCCAGGACAGTCAGAAAAATCCGCCTTGAACCGAGCTATAGATGATATGAAATTAGCACAATAAATAAATTGAATAAAACTACCACTATTTTATTTAATTTATATTTATTGATTTTTATGATTCAATTTATACCTTTTCTGAAATGCAAAGTTAACTAATGAATGCAATCATTTTAAAAGGTGCGGCCCTCCGCTAACCTCCGCTCCCACAAAGTGGCCCCCGAGCCAAAACAATTGCCCACCCCTGCCCTAGATACCTGGACTTCCACAACAGACCGAATAGTGCCCCTTGTGGCCATTTCAGGTCGGGGATGAAGACAGAATCCTCTTCTCAATGCACAAAGCAACCCCAATGTGTGAGAACTTGCCACTCATTTCTGACTGTTACACAAGGCGGGGATTCCCAACGGACTTGTGTATTCTGTAATGTATGAATCATCCCCCTGACTATCGCAGTTGTGCATAAAGGGCAGCAGCACAGATGTCCAATATTTAAGAGCAAAAGAGATGTACAGTAGCTGAACCCTGTTCACACTTCCCATTCACCTCCCCCCGCCCCCCAAGCTCAGATCTGGCAGCAGAGGTTTCATTGAGAGAAAAGTGCCAACAGACAGCAGAGAGGCAGCCCTTCCTATCCCCACTCCCTTTTTAATCTAGAGATTTGGACTAACAGTCTTCCTGCTTCTAGGCTTAAATAATATTCTAGTGTGTCTCATTTGGCCTGAAATCCATCAGACTTGGCATCAGGCACCTGGACGAGTATTAATAGATGGCCCCAATGTGTCTCAGCACTGTTTCAGAGCCTCAGTGCAACAAATCCCCTCTTTGCGATTGTAATGGTGGTGGTGGGGAGAGGATTGTTAGGTATTCCCAAGCATGCCTTGTAGACATGGGAGAATCAAAGAAAGGCTCATTATGCTGATTTAATTTAAAACATCAGTGCATTTTTGGAGATGCACAATCCTTATCTAACAGCTACCAACCAAAGTCATTTGTAACCATTACAAACAGAATCAAAGAAGCCCTGGCTTAAAAAAAAAAGAACAAACGACATTTATATGAGCTTTTAAAAAAAATAATGAACAGAAGAAGAAAAGAACTCTATAATTCACCACTTTTTATTTATGTATTCCTAGCGCTATCTTTCTTGTTGTTGATCTAGCCAGAGAAAAAGCTTTGTATCTTTCTGGGCTTCAATAAGGAATTGTAGTAGAGCTTTTATAAAGGGTGGGGGTTGGGGGTGTCGCTGGGGGCAGGCAATGCTCCTTTGTAGCCTGGCTGTGATATAAATTGGATCTTGCATGCATTGCTACTTATTATTGCCAATAAATGTTTTTTGGTTACTCTCAGTGAGTCAAGTGCTTCACAATTCTTTGATAAAGTAAGTACTGATTTTTTTAAAAGTCCTCCGGTGGTGTGGTGGAAGAAATGGTGGCTGCAAGACAATGACCCAAAGTGTGCAGAAGACCCTGTTGTGGATGTGCCGTGGCCATTTTGCATGCCGCTGCATTTGCAGCAGTAATGGGTTCACATAATGGTGGAACAGTTAAAATGTCAGACTAAAATCTGGGGAAACCAGTTTGAATCCCCATGCTGCTGTGGAGGCTCACTGGGGTACATTCACAGTCACGGGTTAACGTGCCATTTCCAAGGAGTTGCCAGGATCGCAACAGATTCGGCTCAGTACCTGTGCATTTCCTACTGTCTGAGAAGTTTCGAACTGGTGTCCTGCATTTTGTTTCACACTCACTTCAAAGCCCTGGTTTTGTTGCAGGCTTTGTGGGCTTTGTAATTCACGTCACCTTTTAAAAAAAAGTTTGTGCATGCGTTGTAATGTTGTGACGTTACCACTTGAAATCCCATCCCTCCCTATGCATATCAATACCGCATTCATTTTCACACCCTAACTTTTCACATTTGAAAATAGTACCGAGGGGTGTTGAGAGCTGATTGTCCCCGCCCTGCAAATTTTCGGGCCACCATTGGTCTCACGTGATCACGTGAACCCTGAATGGGTGTGGTGTGGTGATTTTTTTTGGAGAAAGACTCCCCATGTTTGTTCGAACGTCATTTTTTTAAGGCCATCATTATCATTTATATTGAGCATTAAAAATCAAAAGGGAAATGTGTCCAAATGTTCAAATTAACAGAAGTGGTTCTTTGCGGAGCCAGAAACCATATCTACTGGTGGTGATTTCCCGTGGCACCTTTTCCCCAAACAGCAGTAAAGTAAGAACATTGCTTCCTATCCATTGATTTAAAAAAAGATGCACAATGCTGAAACATTACTGTCCTTCAGAAATACAAAAAAAAATTACAGAAAAAGTGGATGGAGTGCTGAGGAGGGTGGGTTTTATTAGATCCACACAGACTAATCAGCTCAAGGAAAAGGAGAGGGCAGTGCAGAGAAGCAAACAGCTCAGATATGATGAGGAAGCTTAGGAGGAAGCCACGGCAGCAAGATGCAGGGGTGAAGGGGGGGCACAACGATGGGATCCAGAAGAGAGGCTGAGTGGAGGCTTTGCTGGAGGGACAGTCCCCCGCGCCCCTTGCTCATTCCCAGCCTTCTGCCCTCCTTCGCTCCAGGCTGCAGATAATCCCCGGTTCACAAACTCGCAGGCACTTGGCAAGGGCAAGAAGCAGCTGAGCGAAGATTAAAGTCAGCTCAGCCCCAGACTGTGCACTGAGTCTCTCTCATGCAGGGCCGGCACACCCATTGGGGTCAGGTAGGCGGTGGCCTCAGGGCATGAGGGCTCTGGAGGGGCGCCGGAGGGGGTGTTGGGGGCGGAGGCGCGCGCTGCGGAGCTGGCGTGGTTGGGTCGCAGCTGCTGCAGCCCGCCAGCCCTGTGCCGCTGCCGCCGCCGCACATCCCCAGCTGGGCACAGGAGCCGCAAGCCGCTGCTGGAGTGGCATGTGGAGCGCGGAGCAGCCTCCGCCCACCACCCCAGCCATCCGCCAGCCAATGCCCCTGCTTTGCACTGCGTGATGACATCATCACGTGATGATGTCATCATGCAGTCTGTGGCGCGTGCGCGCAGCGTGCGTGGGCATGGGGGATTGGCCGCAGGCACGAGAAACCCTGCCGCCGGCAGTGCTGTCATGCTGCACAGCCGAAGCCCTCCTCCCCACCAGGGCTGCCTGCTAAGCCAAGCCCAAGTGATCTTAACTGTGTACAGTTAGATGCATTCATGGCACCAAGTCAATCCCCAAAGAAAAGATTAAATCTTCAGGAGCCATGTGCTTTCATGATCTCCCTCCCTTCAGTATTTTGAAGCCTTACACTCCTGCATAACTAGAATGGGCTGCTCAAGACTTTGCACTTTCCTCTGCCTTTTGGTCAAGATTTCTTGCACCAAATAACTTCCTATGTTCAGAGTCTCTCTACACAAGACATCTTACATGGGGGCGCTCAGGTGAAAGATCTTACACTGGAAATGTGTATCATTGTGGATACACATGTACTGCTGGGAGACAGAATACACTTGAATACAAGACCACACAGAAAGTAAATCACTTGAGCGTCTCCATGTAAGATGTCTTAGGGAGACTCTCAGGCATACTCCACTGCTAAACATGCCCAGAAGCATGCAGGGACACTGAAGGAAAACCCTCAGGACATATTGTCAGTAAAGCCCACAGAACCGTTCCCCCAAAGATGCTGACCCAACTGTAGATATACGTTTACCAATATTATGTTTACCAGTATATGGGGGGCAGAAAGCCAGGGCTGCGGTGGCGGCTTGCAGGGTGAAGGCCTGGGGGGGGAGGCAGCCGGAGCAGACCGCCCACTCGCTCGCTTCCCTTCCTTCGTGCCCACCAAGACTCTCTCCAAGGCTGGTGACGGAGCCCCGCTGTGTGTCTCCTCTTGCCTCGCACGGGCCCTGCTGGGCAGACCGCAGATTGGGCATCGCTGCCCAGCCCCTGTATGCAAAAAGGCCCTCCTCGACCCCTGGGCTTTCATCATGGGGGACATGAAAATGCCAGACTTTGATGACCTGCTGGCTGCTTTTGACATTCCTGACCCAACCAGCCTTGATGCCAAGGAAGCTATCCAGACAGCTGGCGAGGAGAACGAGAACCATCTAAAGCAGTCTGGAATTTGTATTGATGAAAACGCATCCTTGTCTCACGTGGCACCAGCTTCTGATGTTCCAGTTGTGTCATTGTTAAGAACATGTGTCGTCAAGAATCCTTTGAAGCAGAAAAAGAAGGTAACCATCTAAGACCTGCTACACAATGGATTCCATGTTATTACATTTATCATACTCTTAAAAGTCCAAGGTTTTGTCCTTGTCTACACATGACGACTGTAGACAGGGATCATAGTTATGAATGTTCTTTTATGTGAAAAGATAACTAATGATAAGTAGACTGTTCCTTCCAGACATGCTAATTTTTTTTACACCTGGGAAAGCATGGAAGAGGCAGCATGGAGTGGTACAGTCTTCTCTGCCACTTCTGGATTCCATTGCTGCTTTAAGGAGCTACTGGACTCGAATCTTGCCAGTCATTGTCTAGTCGGGGCTGGGATACGTAGATGAAGGGGTAGGGCTATACAGATAGAAACTAGCTCAAAACCAATGGTTTTTACTGAATTCGATGGAGAAAAGTTCTGCCCAGACACCGTAGTCTTTCATATCAAGTTCTTCATGTCCCTCTGCGCTCTGAGGTGAGATTGGTGGTCGTGAGGGCCAGGGCCTTTTCAGCAGCTTCCACTTTACTTTAGAATGTCCTGTCTCTGAATCTGGCATCATCATGGTGTGACTTTCAATCCCAGGCCAAAGCTGTTTAAAATACCAGATGCTTTAAAACTGATTTCTTCCCTTTGCTTTATTGTATAATAAATGAGATTAACATAGTGTGCTAAAGGCAGAAGAGAGCCTTTTCTGACATGTAAGGCAGGGATGTTCTGTCTCTGTCCTTCGGATTTCATAGTTAATTAGAATATTCCTGTTGTTATTGCTTTTAATACTGCTGCTGTTTTCAAATGATCTGGTAGACTATATTTTTTGTCCAGTGTTATTTGGGAGGTCTTATTTTTTTAAAAAAAATAATTGTTGTGAACTGCCTTGAGATTTCTGTGTGGAGACTTGGTATAAAACAATACAAAATAAGTAATTAAAATGAAACATAAATGGTCTATGAGAGGGGGATAACTAGCTTCTTGCTTAGACATATGGTCACCAGGGGCAGGTTGAGCCAATACACTTTCCTTCCTGGTCTGTAAGACAAACACCTTTGTTCTATTCATATTCAGTCTCCTGCCAGTTTGGCTCACATTCAGCTCACCAAGGAAACTGATCATTTGGTGAGCTGTGTAGATGTATCCAGGAGGGAAGGCAGCATAGTATACCCTGATCTCATCAAATCTCAGAAGCTAAGCAGAGTTGGGACTTGAATGTGCTATCACCAAGGAAGATTCTGCAGAAGGCATAAGCAAACCACCTCTGCGTCTTGCTTGCCTTGAAAATCCCTTGCTGTGGTTGCCATAAGTCAGTTGTAACTTGACAGCATGTCCTATGTGGATGTATCCAATTGGCATGATTACACTGCTTTCTCTCAGCTGCTCCCACCACCACCTTTGTGCCACTACCAGCTGAGCAAAAGATATATTTGAGGTTTTTGAGTTGAGACTTACTACTTAGATTCTCCGTGTGCTTTTGGTGTCCACTAATCTTGGAAACTGATCTTGTGATCAGTAGACATTTCTTTTTATACAATAGCAAAAAGCAAGAAATAAAATTTGTCCAGTGTTGATCTTTTAATGGATGTATAGCACTGCGCAGGTGTAAAGATAAGGTGAATGGCAAATGATACCAAGATTTACACATTGGGCAGTGACCTGACTAAGACCTTAGGGGATATATGCCTGCACTCCTCAAACTACTACTCATCTTACCTCGTGATCAAGAAGTAATTTAGCAGGTGGTGGCAGCTTCTGAACAAAAATACTTTTTGAGATCAAAGTTAAGACTCAAAGATTTAAATCTTGCACTAATCCAGATTGCCAGTCACAGCTGGATGGTGCTAGGATAACAAGCAGAGCTGGGGGGGGGGCAGAGATAATCACCAGGCATTCCCACCTCTGTGATTCTAGCATTTTCAATTTCATTTCCTAGGCTCTGATGACTCAAGGATCCCAGAGCAACTCCATCTGAGCATACCTTAGTTAGTATATGGAAAAATGCAACAGCTAATACTTGGTTGGCATTCTGTGTGTGTAAAATTCTGTCAAGTCTCAGCTGACTTATGGTGACTCCCCAAGTGTTTTCAAGGCAAGAGACAGAAGTGGTTTGCCATT
This sequence comes from Eublepharis macularius, assembly GCF_028583425.1. NCBI lineage: Eukaryota > Metazoa > Chordata > Lepidosauria > Squamata > Eublepharidae > Eublepharis > Eublepharis macularius. The sequence goes on from NC_072790.1 coordinate 220,625,865, forward strand.
GCCTGCCTCTGTGCAGCAACCCTGTACATCTTTGGTGGGTCCCATCCAAGTATTAACCAGGGCCAATCCTGCTTAGCTTCCAAGAGATACACATACATTTATACTACCTTCCATACATTCTTTTCTAACCAGTTCCTCCCAACTGCCCCCCTCATCCTATACTTCAGTAACGCTTCTCGTCCTTTGTGAGAGTTAAAATTTACCATATATTGTCCAGAACAGCAGTCATGGCTCAATTAAACCTGACAGTGATCTACTCTTCATTTGAACTAAATGCTAAAATGCACTACTGCATCTTTTGATTTGGTGGTCACACTCCCTAAAAGCACAATTGAGGTTGAGAAATATGAAATACATTACTTGCAACAATACACTAGATGGTGTTATTGCACTGCAAAATCCTTATCAAGGGAACCCTGGAGAAACACAGCTAGAGTTCTACTGTTAGGGAAGCACACCTCCAGTATAAAGGAGTTTACCACACAGGGACAAGCATGTTTGGTTTCCCTAATACTGCGATACAAAGCAGCACCAACAGGGTTTCCATATGGCAGGTTTTCTTGCCCTGATCCCCTGGCAATGGCCACCCCCACATACACATATCATCAGCAATGGAATATGGAATATGAAATATTCAGAAAACTGGATACATAGATTGTTAATAGCATATTATTAATGAGATAACATATTCAATTGCCCATTTAAAAAACCCAGAAAGCCTCCTAGTGTGTGTGTGTGGGGTATGTGTGTGTGTGGAATTGCTGTCATGGGGACAGGACATGGAAAATGTGGCCCCTGTGGGCAGGACCAGGAACATCCAAACTTTCCCATCCACACAGCAGCCATCCAGGCTTTGCTGTGATCTTTCCCAAACCTTTGCAGCGAAATAGGTTGTAGAAAAGCTGGGGGAACCCCCCAAGAGGTTCACAAATACACCATGAGGCTATGGGAGAGCCAGGAAAAACAAACTTCTTCCCAACAGCATCAAATCCAGAGCTAATAACCTGTGTGAAAGAGGTCTAAGACAGTTATTCTTCTACAAATGTGAGAAAGAGCCCTCTGAACAGATCGTTTATTTATTGACAATATTTATACACCTGTCTTTCTTGCAGATAACTGGGACCCAATCCTTCCCACTCACTCTACCATCCGGCATCCGTGCTTCTGAGATTACAAGCTTCCAGACCAGAGGGTTGATTTACTTAAAATATTTGTAAATTTCTATCCTGTAAGTTCTAAGCGACTAGCAAAACACAAGGTTTTAAAAACAACTTTTAAAAAGTAAATGAAATCTAAAAGGGAGCTCTGACTCTGAAAAGCTCACACCCTGAAAATCTTGTTGGTCTGTAAGGTGCCACCAGATTCAAATCCTGCTCTTCTTCTGCAGACCAACACAGCTACCTCCCCCCATTGTTACTCTTCTTGTTACTGTATTATTATAGACTAACACACAACCTCCCTATTTCTCTCCAGCCTCTAAAGAAATGGCGGCTCCCTCGTCCCATTACAATTTAGATTTGACAACTCTGGTTCAGTCTCGCGAGATTTTCTAGCTCTCTCGTGGCGCGGAGCTCTCTTTCCCACTTCTCGCGAGATTTCTAAGCAGCGCGAAGTGTCAGGACCATGGAAGCGGGTTAGCGGAGGAGAAGACCCGGGCGGGGGCTCTGGGCAGCGGCCTAGGTAGGCTTCTCTGAATCGGGTCCAGCGTCTGCTATACAAGCAGGCCCCCTCCACGCGGAGATGGAGGCGAAGCGGAAGGAAACGCGCAAATCTTTGAGAATCAAAGTCATCTCCATGGGTAACGCGGAGGTTGGCAAGGTAAAGGGAGGGGTGGGTGGGAGCGGAGCACATTATTGGCCCGTGGGAGATTGAGTGACTGGGCGGGAAACCAATCCGGTGTGTCCATCTTACAAGCTCTCTTCTGACAGTTGAGGTGGGTTGGAACCGTGGGCACAAATTCTGTCGCCTACGGCAAAGGAAGGCAAGAGGCATGTCAACACGGACACAAATATAACGGGAGCTGAGGGGGAAGACGTGGTCGTTTCTGCTCACAGCCCGGACACTTGCTTTTAATTTTTACCTTAAAACATATCTTGACTTCCTCCTCAAAAGTGCCCTACTCTATTAAGCCAAGTCCAAACAGTTAGCCACAAAACAGAAAACATTAAATAGAAATATATTATAAATTGGCGGACAGATTTCTGAAGTAACTGATTTCCTTCTTTCCTTCAACATGTTTTTATTTATTTATTGCTATAAAAAAGCCTCAGAGCAGCTAACAATGAAAAAAAAAACATATTTCAATAAAAGCAAGCAAAATAAAAACAGCACTAATGACAATTATAAATCCATACCAGACCAGCATGGCTACCCTTCTAATACCAGAAGCAGGTTTCCATAAATATAACACGGAACTGGAATGAAATTAATCTTTCTCTGTATGCTTAACTTAACAAATATGTTTTCTATTGAGCTTTAGAACCTCCAAACAAGTGAGCCTTCCAAGTTTCATAGCAAAGACACCACTGTTGAGAAAGTGTTGCTTCTTAAGAATTTAAGCCTTGTCCATCTAGTCCAGCATACTGTTTCACACAGTGGCTGACTCCTCCTCTGCCCTTCCCGTTGCCTCCTAGCTTTAGTATTCAGAGGTTTAATTATTTTGAATGTAGAAGCTCCCTTTACTCATCACAGCCAGTAGCCATTGGTGGACCCTATCCTCCATTAATTTGTCTGACCCCATTTTAAAACTCAGAACAGGGCACACTGGATACAGAACTGTCAACACTACAAACAAGATACCGGTGTAGAAGAATTACACAGTTCAATTAATTATGAATTTATAATATTTTTATCCCTTCAAAGTGCAAAAGTGCTAAGTGTTGTATGAAACATAAATTCCAATAATACAATAATACATCTGGTATCAAACATATATAACTAAGTCCTCAGACATGAAAAGTTCATGGGTCAATGGAAATCTGTATCTTCAAATATATTGCACAATGGCCCAAGGTGGCCTCCAAGTCCAGAAGACAACGTGGATGTTTAGCTGAACTCGTTTCTTCAGCTACGGGTTTCAGCCAGCATTTTCCCAGTACCTGTTTTATAGTTATTACTTCATCAGGCTATAGTGTCTATCCTAACTTGGAGGCCGCCTTGGGCCATTGTGCAATATATTTGAAGATATAGATTTCCATTGACCCATGAACTTTTCATGGACTTAGTTATATATGTTTGATACCAGATGTATTATTGTATTATTGGTATTTATGTTTCATACAACACTTAGCACTTTTGCACTTTGAGGGGATAAAAATATTATAAATTCATAATTAATTGAACTGTGTAATTCTTCTACACTGGTATCTTGTTTGTAGAGTTGACCCCATTTTAAAGCTTTCTGCACTGGTGATCATCACTACATCATGTGGCAATGAATACCACAAGTTATGCTTTGAGTGAAGAAGTACTTCCTTTTGTCTGATAGAGGTTTATAAAATTATATATTTTATTTATATTTATTTATATTTCAATTTATATACCGCCCATCCCCAGGGGCTCTGGGCGGTGAACAGTTAAAATCGATAAAAACAAGAACTAAAATCAATATACAAACAATAAAACAAATTAACAAAGTGCAGTGGTGGGGAGAACCCTCCCCCACCCCAAAGGTGGGAGGCCGACATGGCACCGCCCCCTTCAATCACTGAATGCCTGGCGGAACAGCTCTGTCTTACAGGCCTGGCGGAACGATAATATTGACAGAGCGTTCCACCAGGCTGGGGCCAGGACTGAAAAGGCCCTGGAGTGGAGAAAGTGGGTAAAGCGAGCTTCTCCCACCCTTACAATACTAGAACTTGGGGGGTACCCAAGGAAGATGATTAATTAAATTATGGAATGCACTGCCAGTGGAGCTAGAGATGGTCATGAGCAAAGATGGCTTTTAAAGGGGGTTAGACAGATTCATCAATGGCTACTAGACATGGTGAGTGTGGGTAATTTCATATTCAGATGCCATAAACCTCTGAAACCCAGAGCTAGGAGGCAACATCATGGGAAGACCTTGACCTCTGCACCCTGTTTGTTGGCCCTCCAGGCCAACTGGTTGGCTACTGTATAAAACAGGATGTTGAACTAGATAGAGCATTGGTCTGATGCAGAAGAGTTTTTTTTTATGAGTCCACTGTCCATTAATTTTAGGGAAATGTTCCCAAGTTTTAGTGTTATGGAAGGGGGAGAAAGAGTTGTTTGTATCCGCTTTCTTCTCACTGTATGTTATTTTATAAATCTTTATCATAGGTTCCCTTTGGTGCTCCTACCCTTTTGATCATTTTGGTTGCCTCTTGTCCAGCCAACCGCATCAGACAGTGCTGGCACTCAGAACAGGGCACTATCTCATGACCTAAGCACCTTTGGCTCAAGTGTCTCATCTAGAAGAAAGGAAAGGTCCCATGGACTTCTCTATAGAGGAAAGTTATGAGCCGCTATAGGAAAGATTTGACACTGGTTGCTATTTGCCCACTTCTGATAGCCTTCGATGCTCTCCACAAATGCATGTGAAGTAGGCAAGTTCTTTAGGTATTCTACTTCAAGGACATTTAGGGCAAAACAAAGTATTTAGCCTTATTTTGAACCGATATTACCTGCCCTCACACCTTCAGGTAAAGGGAATGATGGCCGATAGAAATGTCTGTCATTTAGCACATAACAGGCTAGCAAGATAGGTCATTGTTGTACCTGATTGACTCCACATGCATTCTGGATATTTGGTTTCAAATGACCCATTAGATTTTGTGCATTAACCCCTTTCCCTACAGTACATCAGTTTTTGTGGTTTTTAATATATTGATTATTCATACTGTTTTTAATCATGTTACTTACAAATGTATTTGTTATATCAATGTAAAACAAGTCAGGCTTTCATTCATTATTAAAAATTAGCCAGAATCAGGTAGGGGGAAGATGGAGAAATGGAAGGGTGGGGAAAACAGCCATAATTTTTCCAGTGAAATAGCTGAAGAAGAACATTCCACTACAGTTTTGTTTCAGTTAGTTAACAGACTACACACTTGACCTCATGAAGGTGCCTTATACTGGGTCAGTATTGTCTGCTGTGATCAGCAGCAGCTCTTTCACATCATATCCTACCTGATTCTTTTAAGCAGAAGTCAGAGATTGAATCTGGGACCTTTTGCATTCAAAGCAAGGAATGCCCCTTCCCCTAATCTCTCTCATGCATCTGTAAATAAAATGCAGTCAGAAAAAATAGAAATAGATCATTTCTCCTTGAAAACACACACACTTTGGGTAGCTTTTCTCTCTGCTCTCCCCACCACCCTCTTCTGAAACTGCAACACTTCGTATTTTCAGTGAATTAGTGGGAGCAGAGAAATGTCTGGTTTTGCTTCTTATGCTCAGTAGGCACCAAAGCGCCATCTAAAGAAATATAGCAGGAAATTGTCATCTGAATTTTTATCAAGGTGTGGAGTTTCAAAATGGGAGGATTTAATGGTTTTGTTTGCTTGTTTTGTTTTCAGTTGCTTAAATCTAATAGGCTGATTTAACACATAATCATGCAGGAGACTTTTTTTTTAAAAAAAAAGTTCAGAACTGTCTTTGCAAACTTCAGAAACCAATGAGCTGAACAGACAACTTGGCCAGCTGGATAAAGTTCACTGTTTTATTTTTTAGAGCTGCATTATAAAGCGATACTGTGAGAAGAGATTTGTGCCAAAGTACCTTGCAACAATTGGCATTGATTATGGTGTCACCAAGTGAGTACCCGTCTCCTGCTTCAGACAACAAATATGCACAGCAGCTGTAATAAAAGAAAATCTGATGTGGGGGCCAAGGAAAAGCACACACATGTGCAAATGTATGAAAAGAAAGATTACAAGTCATGTTCTGATTGAGATTCATGACTGTGGTGGTCAGAGATTCTGCTACCATGATAGCAGAGATTGTTGCTCAGGAGCTGCTGCTGTATCGGTGAGAATCTTGTGGTGCAAGTTATGTTCTCCATGCAGATGTATCCTAGGAGGCACTTCACATGGAGAAGGTTTTGAATTTATGATTTATTTATTTTATTTTTAACCCGCCCTCCCCGCAAGCGGGCTCAGGGTGACGTACAACATGGATTAAAATACAGCTTAAAATCAATTATAAAAACAGATAGAATGTCAGTCCAGCTCTTACTGTGGCATCTGTGAAAGCCTCAGTGAAAGGTAATAGAAGGAAAGTATAATGTCTGACTGCTTTTGTATTTCATGCCTCAGCTCCTCTTTGGAGTTACCAGAGTGCTTCTCAGATGAGCTTGTTGTCAAATTCTAAACAAGTATAGCAGAATTCATCTGTGCTTGTGGCTCCTCTCCCAGGTAGCAGTGTTTAACTGTTAAATCTGTCATTTTTAAAAAACTCAGCGAGAAAGTAGCTTTGGAGTGCCTATTCTTGGAACTGATGACTCCTTCCATTTTTCAGAGTGCAGGTCCGGGACAGAGAAGTTAAAGTGAACATCTTTGACATGGCTGGGCACCCCTTCTTCTATGAGGTAAGGAAGAGAAGATGGGGCAGCGATGAGGCCAAGGCTCAGAACTGGAGAGCCCTTGCTCTGGGAAGCTTTGTGGTGTGGTGGCTAAGCATGGAACTGGAAATCAAGTCTTAGCATGTCCTGTCCTGTTAAAGGACCTTAGGTAGCAGCTTCCTCTGCTTGAGTTCCTGGAGAAGTTCTAAAGACACACATCCTCTTATCTCCTTCTACCCAGAAGGGGAGGCGAAACTGACAGAACCGATATTTGCAGGCTAGGTAGAGAGGGGAACTTGACAAAGGCTTCTGATCTGTCTTTTTCGTACTCGGCTTCCGAACTAACATTGCGCCTCCCTTCACTTGAGCATCCTTGTGAAATTTGTCTCATTTAGAGACACTCTTACTGAATCAATAAGATTCATTTGTAAGGGTGCACACAATGGAAGATTCACTTATAGACTCCAAACTCATGATTTATGGTACTTGTGGTCAATTCGTTTTCTTAGAGTGTCCTAATGGTCCAGAGTAGCCAGTTGTTTTATTTCTGTGTTCTGTGTAGGTGCGCAATGAATTTTATAAAGACACGCAAGGTGTGATCCTAGTATATGATGTTGGGCAGAAGGAGTCATTTGATGCCCTCGACTCATGGCTTGCTGAGATGAAGCAGGAACTCGGACCACATGGAAACATGGAAAACATTGTGTTTGTTGTTTGTGCCAACAAGGTAACCCAAGAGGAGCATAAAATGTAGAAAATTTCTGCTTGTAACATTGATTGGTATCAGAGACTCTCAAATCATAGAGCCGTGTTTAGTTGGGAGCCTCTACTAATGTGACTTTTTAAAAGGATCAAACAAATTCATGAAGGATTTAGTAACCATTGGCCGTTTTCACACGTCCAGTTGTAGCACCATGCTAGCACCATACTAATGCATCGTGTTGCAGTTCTTCCGCTATACTTTCCCATCACTCGTGAATACCTGTTCTCCTCCTGTAATCGTTGCGCTTTCCTCTAACAAGCAATTTTCTGTTTATTACCCTTTGTGATGCTTCTTCAGTGCTTTTTTCACCTGCATGAGAATGCTGGGTAACGCCTGGTAACGCTTCTCCAGAGACCACCCACTCAACCCCTCCTCCTTGTTTGTTTTCTGAACCCTAGGAAAGGATTTTCCCGCCCAGGACCAGGAATCCCGCAAGCCTTTTCAAGCTTTTCGCAACAGTGATGCCCAACATTTTTTTTTAAATGGACACCCTGTGCCGCTCTTTCCAGCCATAGGAAGGGGAGGAGGGACCCGTTCCTCCCCATCCCATGGCTGGAAAGAGCAGCCAGCTGTGCAGGGCATTTAAAAGCAGCATTGCTGCTTTCAAACGCCCTATGCACACCTCAGGTTTAATGTGTACTGTTAAAGATGCACTTTGCAAATGACTGAACCCCCCACCCTCTCTTTTAAAATTTTTTTTCTTAGAGTGAGAGTGCCATAGCGCAAATCTTGGTGCCTGTTTTTTTAAAAAGGGAGGAAATGGGCAGGAATATGCTTTCCTCAACTATGACTCAAGCAAATCCACTGCCCGCTGTTGCGCTTTTTCTGTGGAATGTGAACTTTTGGAAGCACAACAAAGCGCAACGAAGCTGAACAAGTCAAGGCAATGTGTCATGATAGCGAGATCGCAGCAAAATTAGGGGAATATTTGGACGTGTGGAAACGGCCATTGTAGCTAAAATGGAGCCTTTCTGTTCAAAGTATGCCTACAATTTATACATATGGAGGCAAGCAATGATGAATAACAGCCACTATTGTGTCTTGCTAGGGAATATCTGTTTGGCTGTTGTTGGACTTAGTATTGATTGATTGGTCCAAACCAGGTGGCAGGTTTTATGAAATCACAGGATAGAAGCTATTTTTTAAAAAAATCTTTTTGTGTATTCTTTAATTTAAATATTTTTTGTTGCTTCAGTTGCATGTTACAGTTTAGCCCCTGTTGAGCTTTCTTACTGCAACAATTAATAGCAAGGGACAATGACTCAAAAATGAGTGATGATGGCCAGAGTGGCTTTTTTGTGCATTACCTGAAAAACTGCAGAACCACCTCCTCCCCCAAGGAATCTCCCAGATCTTGGATTTCTGTTTTGACTCCTGAGTATGCCAGAGGTGCACTTACTCCTTGCCACTGCTATTTGTTGTTTAACTTTCTTACTATTTCTTTTTGATGCAGTTATTAGAAAAGAGTCCAGTAGCACCTTTAGGACTAACCAACTTTACTGTAGCATAAGTGTTATTGTTATTTTATTGCTGTTCCTCGCCCTGGGAATATTTTATTGAAAAGCAAATTAATCGTTTTCTAAATATACAAAATACCATTTATTTATATGATTTATGCATGAAAGCTAAGATTATCTGAGACAATGGAGTCTGTGTTTCATTTTGCTTTGGATCACAGAATCTACAAAGAATTCAAAACTCCCACTGCTTGATTGTCTTCAGATAAACTATGTATAGCTTTGCTAATATTTATCATGTCACAGTGGCAAGCGGTCATGTAGGAAGATTTTCTGTTACTACTTTTTTCACTGTCATTGTGTACAACTGATATAAAGATATTTGAAGTCCCCTAAATCAGCAATGCCAAGTTAGTCTGCTCAAGTTGCACATTCTAAATAATGTTGTTTAATATGCAGATTACAAGATCTAGATTTGTGTGACTAAGATAGGCCTTGACAAATTTTCTGTAGATTGAGGTGGTAGTCCAGAAATATAGAAGCCAGACTAACTTTTCAGCCTTTAGGGTTTTGTAGATTAATGACCATACTTTCTAATTCTTGCTACCACAGCTTTAATCCTAACCTCTTTTCATATTTTCTCATATTGTTATTACTTTTATGAGAAAAGCATTGTACTATTTAAATAAATATAGAGGTTACCATCACTTCCACAACGAGCTAACCTCTAACCCATATATAAAGCATTTGTTTTTGTAGATGTGTAGAAAACACAACTTTCTTGGGTTGATTTACAGATCTATCCAAGGGCCTGTTAGGAGCCAAGTAAGGCTGTTCTCAAAAGATCTTCAGGCCTCCAGCTTCCATTATTTAAGATGCATTAATGCACTGTGAATGTTACATTATACCTTTTCATTGGGCAGAGCTTTCCAAAGCTCACCGAGTCCATTCAATTACAGTGGGAGGGGGGAATGGAGGTGTTGTTATGAGCTGTTGAGAGCAACTTGGTGCCTGGAATTTGTCAAGACTTGGATTATGGTATGGTAATTCTAAACCCTCTCTGCAACCATGAGGGCTAGAAATATTTCAGAACTAGTAACAAAGCCCGTTGCAGAGAAAAAATACAATGGGCTCTAGAAAAGGCAGGTGGGACAGGCATTCCCGCCTCCACCACGCCCTGATCCCTTTGATGGGAGAGCAGGGTGCCTGGGCCTGACATTGTTGCCTCCCCTGTGTCCTGATCTGGATGGGGGAGGGCAGGGCTGGCCAGACTTGGCATTGCCCCCTCCCCAGTGCCCCGATTGGGGTGGGGGGAGAGCAGGGCAACCGGGCAAGGCATTGGCCCCTAGCCAGCGCTCTGATCAGGGTGGGGGGGAGGGCAGGGTGGCCAGGTCTGGCATTGCCCCCTCCCCAGCACCCTGATCTGGGCCGAGGAAGGGCAGCAGCGCCAGCTGATCGCAGTGAAGAAGGGCTGGAAGGTGGGCCCATTCATCCTGCTGCCTCTTCTGGCTAAATTGGGTGGCTGTAGAGCCCAGGAGCGGTGCTGAGGGAACAGAAAAGACCCTGGAGCACTCCTGCGCCCCGCAGCTACCTGATTTGGCCCTCATTTGGGGTGAATCGGGTGACTACGGAGCCTGGGAGCACTGCCTTGGGGGCAGAAAGTGCCCTGCAGCTCTCCTGCACTCTGCACCAGGCCAAATCCAGCCCAATTTGGGTAGCTGCGGAGCCTGAGAGCACTGCTGGGGGAGGAAGGGCCCTGAAGCACTCCTGTGCTCTGCAGTGGGTTGAATTTGGCCCACTTTGAGCCAAAATTGTCCTACTGTGGCATACAGGAGTGCACTGTGCCATCAGGGAGGTGCTTTCCCTCACCTCCCCCCCATCAGCCTCATCTCTGAGAGGATGGAGGCCAGGTCTACCTGCCCTGCAAGTCTATGGCCAGTATATCTGGCCTCCACAGGTCCAGAGGTCAGGTTTACCCATCTCACAAAGCCATGGAGAGTAGATGTGGCCGCCGCATGTCCAGAGGCCAGCTTACAAAGCCATGGTGAGTACACCTGGCTTCCACAGGTCCAGAGGCCTGGTATATCAACCTTGAAAAGCTATGGTGAGTAGACCAGACCTCCATAAGTCCAGAGTCCAGATCTACCTGCCTTACAAAGCTATTGGTGGGTAGACCTGGAGGCCAGATCTATCTGCCTTGCAAAATTATTGGATCTCCATGGATCTGGGGGCCAGGTTTACCCACTGCACAAAGGCATGGCAAGTAGATCTGGCCTCTGTAGGTCTGGAGGCCATGTCTCCCTGCCTTGCAAAGCTATGACGAGTAGACTTGGCTGCTGCAGTTTTGGAGGCCAGGTTTTCCCCCCTTCCCTGCCCCGTGGCTGATCAAAGGTTGGAGGGAGGCTTGGAGGGGGAGTGAAGGCAAGCCTTGCTGCCTCCGTGCCTCCCGCTGCGTTTCCAGGCTTGGGAGGGAAGTCTGGGGGGTGGAGGAGGGCAGGAAAGCCGTGCTGCCTCCCATCTCCCCACCCCTGCATTTCTGGGAATGGTGAGTGGGATGGGCAGGAAAGCCGTGCTCCACTCTCAGCAGATGGAGGCTTGGGTGGAAGGCTTCGGAGAGGAGCGCAGGCCAGCCAGGCATGCCCCATGCTGGCTGGCCCAATCGGGGCTGAGGAGGGCAGAGCCGACCTGCAGGCCCTTCTCAAACCCCAGAGGCTTGCCTGGACTGCGCCTGAGCCAGTGAGTCATCGGTAATACGCTTTCTCAGTTACGTTATAGGATTCTTTAATATTTGACAGTTGCTCTCTATCTGCAGTTGTGAAGCTACTGTATCTGAGTAGTAAATCTGAGTCCTGTCTGCAGTGTGAATAATAGGTGTTGGACCTGAGACCTTCTCACAAAGAGAGACTGACTTGAGTGGTCAGCTGAAAGGCTCATGATCTTCTCTTACTTGTGTTTCAGATTGATTGTGCCAAGCTCCGTTCTATTGATGAGAGTGAAGGGCGCCTGTGGGCAGAAAGCAGGGGCTTCCTTTATTTTGAGACCTCAGCACAAACTGGAGAGGGAATCAGTGAGATGTTCCAGGTACAATCTGCTATGCCACACATGGCAGTTCTCCAATGGTTCTTCACTTTGACATCTGGTGATTGGCATGCTCTAAGCTCTCCATAATGAAAGCTCTTTGAAGTGGATGAGAGGTGCTTCCATTTCTGTCAGCCTAGCAGCCTGGAAGCTCTTAGTTAACATAGCATTGAAGCAGAATTGATTCTGCTGGGATCTTATCTATTTATTTGCATTTTTATCCTACCCATCCTTAGGGCTCAAACTGGTATATGTGGTCATTCCGCTACCTTTTTTTGTTTTCACAACAACCCAGTGAGCTTCATGAATAACCATTTAGTCTATCTCTGCAGCTTCATAGTAATCTAGCTGTTCTGTAGCATTGTGCATTTTCTCTCTCTTCTTTGGGGATATTATCTGGCAGGAATCTTTCTGTTCTGCTCTTTTCTGATTTAAAATTGGCAGCATTCTGCATTCTTATAACCCACAAGTTTTACTTGTAGAATATGTGAGATGAAGAACTAGCCATCCTTTCTGGAACCTATCCCCTATTTCTCCACAAGTCGATGATCTAGGTCGATCACTTTGTTGGGAGTACTCATGAAGAGACAGAAACCTCTTCCTAGGCTGGTTAATTCTGATAGGTTCTGCTTTTGGAGTGATATAATGAGGCAATCACTCCCAAAGCAGAGGCACAGCTGCATTTCCCCACCCACCCCAGGGAGACTGACTGGAAGGAGGCAAGGCCAGACTTATGCAGAGAGACAGAAGCCAGTCTCCTCTTTGAATGAGAACTTTAGGCTCCTGTTTGACTTACTTATTTTTGTGGATGCTCAGGAGGTTTCATTGTGTGAAAGAATTATTTTAAAAGGCTTGCAAATCCAAAATGTGTTGGGCTATGATGATAAGTTCTTGTCTCAGCTTCTGGTTCTTCATCTTCTCCTGCTTATCCTCTTCTTTTTGGTGCTGCCTTCATTTGTGCTACCCAAATGGATCCTTTCTGCTTCTTCCACTCATATCCAATTGGCTGAGGTCTCTGGCCTCTGTGTGGCTTGTGGCTGTGTGGGGGCAACCTACAAGAGCAGGCCTCTGCCACTGCCTGTTTTGAGATTGCAAGGCGGTGGCAGAGAATCGCTGCTTTTCACAGTCAGACTATCTTTTGTGGGTGTTGCAAATTATGCTTATTATATTTATTTATGCTTTTTAAAACTTACTTCCTGCTTTTCTCCCTAAATGGGAGCAGCTTATCACATTGTTCTCCCCTCTAACCACTTCATCTCCACAGCAACAACCTTGTTGGGTGGGTTTGGTTGAGAGAATGTGACAGGCCCAAGATAATCACATGAGCTTCCATGGCAGAGCAGGGATTTGAACCCGGTTGTTCGAGTTCTAGTATGACAGACTATGCCTCTAACTACTATGCTAAGTACTACTCTACTCTAACTATGCGTCTAACTACTATGCCATGCTGACTCAGATTGAGCTTAGAGGATGCATGCCACAGTGTTAATCTCTTCCAAATCCAGTTTCCTACACCAGGCTGAAGTAAAGCAAGCAGCAGGCCGTCTGAACATGAGAATATTTATTTATTTGTTTGTTTGCTTATTAGATTTATCCGGAACTGGTCTCCTTGCAATAAAAATGATTATTGGGGGAATTAGCTAGCAAGGAGAATGGCTGTGCAAAGAGGCCTTTCTGCAGTTTCACCACTGTTGCTGGTGGCATTCCTGCAGCCCAGTTTTACTCTGGCAGCAGTGGCGCTCACTCTCCTGGCCACCCTGCCGCCATATCGCTGCAGCAGAGAGAGTGGCCAGGCCTCCGGTCATCACAGCATCTTTCCCACCTGCACTGCCTGCAGCTTTGCCATCGCTGCCAGCAGCAGCAATGACTCTCCCTGCTTCACCACTGGGCAGGGATCCCTGCTGGGCCTCCAGTGTCTTCATCATTGCTTGGCTTCTGAGTTGAGTATTCCTCCTCCTTCCCTTCTCTTCTTGCATGCTTGTTGAGAACAGTTTGCTGCACTTGCCCAGTGAAGTGTTCTATGTTTTTCACTTTTTTGTAAGCCCTTCCCCCCTTTTTTAATTTTCAGATTTATCTGCAAGCCTGCCTTTGTGAAAGTAGCCCCAGTGTGCGGGTTTAAGTATCTGCAGATTGGGGACGCTTGGCTATTAGTATGTAAGATCATACATTAATGAATAAGATACAGCGCTGCAAGAGACTGGCCCTCTTTCCCATCTCAGCTACATGCAGGAACTGCAGAAAGTTCAAGAGAGGAAGGAGCAGCAGTAGTATGATACAGAGAAAGCTTTGAATTTGGCCTGGTTGATGAAATCAAGATTGTCAAGCAATGGCCTCATACCAAATAGTGCTTTCTGCTTGCTTTCAGACCTTCTACTCTGCTATTGTTGATTTGTGTGAGAATGGTGGAAAGCGCCCCACGTCCAGCATGAGTGTCAGCTTTACCAAAGAGCAAGCAGACACCATCCGGAGGATCCGCAGTAGCAAGGACAGCTGGGACATGCTGGGTGTTAAGCCAGGGGCTACAAGGTAACAAAGGTTCTGGCCTTTAGACAAGAAGTAATCCTTCTGGCATATGAAGCCAGGAAGAAAGTCCAGCCAGGGAATTAGGGCTGAGGAGCATGGGAGGAGACTGTGGACAAAACCATGTGTTTGTGAGCTGGGAAGGGAAAGATTTCCTGGAGATGTACAGTAAGTGGTGAGGGGAGGCTGATTTCTCTGTGGGAAGTCTGACCAGCATTAATTCCTTTTTGCACTCCAGCGGTGTGACAGGTCTGCACAACCCTCCCATTGCCAAGGACCACACCATTCTCTGCTGTTTGTGGCTCCAGGTGTCCAGAACCCATCACCACCATCTCACCCACCCCTTCTATCCCCACCCAGTCATCCAAAGGAAAGAGAACGCAGCAAAATAGATTGGCCACCATGACACTGTTTTGTTTCCTAGTTGTTAAACAGCAGTCAAGAGCAGGGGTGGGGCCATGGCTTAGGGCTAGAGCACCTGCTTTGGATGCAGAAGGTCCCAGGCTCAATCCCTGGTAACAATTACAAGAGCTGGTGTAGGCTAGTAAATATGAGACTGAAGTATGAATCAGGAAGTGCTTGGTTGAAATCTTGCCTCTGCCATATTGTCATTACTATCACTATTACTATTACTACCAGGTATTATCGCTTACTTTTTGCTCCCCATCTGCAAGATGGGGATCACACTGACAAAGTGCTCCAGGCATTCAGAAGCAAACATCAGATTTGTTGTCATAACATTTCATTCTTCAGATGACACAGTGCATTTTATAGGGGGAGGGGTTATTGCCAGAACCAGTGAGGCCTTCCACTTCAGGAAGCCAGAATCCATGAGCCAGTAGGTCGAGCCAAAATACACTTGCCTTTCCCCAGTGTAGTTCTCCCCCATGATACCGTAGTCCCAGCCCCAAAGCCCTTGTCACTCCTCTGGATCTTGTCACTTTTGATGCCTATAACCATGGCCACAATTCTTCTGAACTCTTGTCTTGTTCCCCAGGGACGAGGTGAACAAGGCCTATCGGAAGCTGGCAGTGCTGCTCCATCCAGATAAATGCATGGCTCCAGGCAGTGAGGATGCCTTCAAAGCTGTTGTCAATGCAAGGACTGCTTTGCTCAAAAACATAAAGTAAAAGGGGAAAGGAAGGGAAGAGGCTTCCCCAAGAGCCAGTGATCAAAGCCCTTCAAGGAGGGATACCCCTCTTCCTGCTGATCTTCCT
Source organism: Eublepharis macularius (assembly GCF_028583425.1). NCBI lineage: Eukaryota > Metazoa > Chordata > Lepidosauria > Squamata > Eublepharidae > Eublepharis > Eublepharis macularius. The sequence goes on from NC_072790.1 coordinate 220,641,420, forward strand.
ATCCAAACAATAAGGGTTGACTCCTGTGTGTGTAAAGATGGTGAGGAACAAATAGGGGAAGTTCCCCTTACTGTGTGCACCTTGTTCATTCCAAACTGTTCCCTCCACTTCTGCAACCAACTTGGTGCAAATGGCGCCTCTGAGATGGATTCCTGAATCTATCTAAATGCCTTGGCAGCTGTAATGTCCGTTCTTTTCCCTTGCAGAGAAATTTGCCTTGGATTGGACTGATTCTAAAATAGAGGAAGTATTTGTGGAAAGTTTTCTTTCTGTGGCATCTCTGTGGTTTGTTATCCTGGACTTGGTGCTCTAAAGTTTAACAGGACTTACTGCAGTGCTGGTGCTTCTTGGCCCTATATCTGGCAACTTCCCTTTCAATTTGAATTGCTTTTTGAGCACTCTTCCTCAACAATTGGCCAGCATCTGCATTTCCTGTAACCATTAGTGCATATGCTGGCTGTTGGTGGCCCTTTTCCAGCTATTATGGTCTCTTATCTGCACTTTGGTGTGCAAGAAAACATGGTAGCAGGAAATGGACCTCTGGAAGCTACCATAACTAGTAAGTGCATAAGAGAGCAGATCAAGAAATAGACTGCTCCATTTATGGTTTTGAGTAATACACCCCTAGGAGATTCCATGCTACATGTTATTTCTGCTTTGTTGGAGTGGAGAATATCCAGAAATATTCTCCCTTTCCACACATTAGAGTTCTCATACCCAGGCCTCATTTATGGTTTGTCTCCAGAAATTCCTAATGTAAACCAAACACTGATCCTCAGCAGATAAGGAAACCTTATTCAGCTTGGATTTAAAAAGCATTTGACTTGGGGGAGGCAGGATTTGAAATCTCTCTGGTTACATCCTCATTTATATGTCAAGTTTAAAATTGCGGGAAACATGCTTCCCACTAATTCTGTAAACATTTGTGTGATTTTTCTTGAATATCTAGGAAACAGGGTAAATAGGTAAGCAGTGCTTCCCAAGTACATCCTGAAATTGGTGGTTTGCAGGATCAGGAAGGACTGCCTCTTCAGTCTCTCATTTGCCTGCATCCCAGGCTCTGTTAGAGTTGAAATCACCTGCTGTGGAGTTTCTCTAACATAAGGTGTAAGTCCTTAAAATAGGTAGGGGTTACTTACAGTGGACATAAATGACTGGAATTTGGAGACAGAGTGATGGATGTGACATTCCCACAGTGCTTTGTGGCACTGCTAACATTCTCCCTGATTATTACTGTTAATAAGATTTCACAATGTAGCTCAGTATAAAGGAGGCAACAGGTGGGTGGGTTGGGTTAGGTTAGGTGACGTGCCAAAAAGATTCTCTCCCCAAGGTATGGGGGGGAAGGGAGCAGGTGGCAATCCCAACTCTGAGATGTCTTTTGACCTCATTAGGAGTTAAGTCTTATTTGTGAATATATGTGTAATTTTATCATAGTCAACTGGTCACATGTAATGTAGTAATTACAGAAAACTTGTGTTTGGAACTCTCTTGCTGCTAACTAGTTTTGCCAGTGGGAACGTAAGGGGGGAATCATTATTTTCCTCCTCCAGTTATTTCATTGCTACTTGAACAAACATCAGAACATGTGAGGGGTGGGGGTGGGTCCCTCTCCTCTTGCTCATGAACTTCTGCTGGGTCCCTCTCCTCTTGCTCATGAACTTGTGCTATTTCCTTTTCTCCTATCCCCTAAGAGACTTAACGGATATGGTGTAGGAGAGAGGGACTCGCAACTGTGAGCGTTTGGGGTGTATGCCATTTCTTACAGGACAGGGTTGGATTTGCTGCCTCTCCTGTGTAACTGTTCGTGGAGTGACTTTGTACCTGCAAGCTTCACACATCACTTTCAGCATAATCAGGAGACTACCAAATGGTCTAAATCAGGTAAGGCTTAAAGATTTTCCCTCTGCAGCCCTGCTTCCTAGCACTTTTCTGAGATGGACAGAGGTGAACCCTGCAAGGTTGCACGTACAGGCAAATGTTAACCCCTGCAATGCAAACTGTTTAGCTTTTGATTAAAATTCCCTGGGGGGCGGGGAGAGACCTCTCCCACCAGCAAAAATGAATCTTTGCAATGTATGTATAAATATATGTTGATCCAGATGTGCACTTTAAACACTGATCTCCCATCTCCTTCCCTGTGGGCAGTGGTTTTTATGCTTGTAGACTCCAGCCCATCGCTAACAGCTCCCCCCCCCCCTCTTTGAAACTGAAACTTGGTCTTCAGACCATTGTGAATGCCTTGTAACGTAAAATATTTGTGACTTGATGGTTGCTGTGTGTTCTTGCATTTGCACTTTTTGCCTTCTGTGTCATGCATATTCTGTTGCCTCGCTGAGGTCTGCCTTCTCCCTGGTGCCTGCAGACATTACTTGCTGTGGACCTTTTACCTTCTTGCGCTCCCATTCTCTGCCCATTCTCTGTGCTGTCACAGCTTTCTAATCCCTGCCTCCCAGACCTGTTGGAGGGCACTTTTGCTCTTATTGTCATTTACCACTGAGAAGGATTGCCATAGGCTCAGAGCCAAGTTCTGTGGTCTGTGTGCTTGGCTTCCCACTGTAAGTGAAGGGTTCCCCCAGGAAAATAGTACCAGTAAACTAGCCTGTGTATGTCTCTGGCATATTTCCAATCTGTCAATTTTTTTCCCACCTCAAGAGCTGTGAACTTAAGAATGGAAAAGGTAATTGGGTCAGCCCCAGTAGCGTGAAACTGACCAGGTGAGGAAGGGGGAGATTAAAGTTGGCATCTTTCCTCATGCAAAAGAGAATGTGATTTTTCCTTGGACCTGTACTCAGATTCTTTTTGTCCATTACCTTTTGGATCTCACATGTCCAAGCTTTGCAGTTTCATATGCAAGTGTATTGAAGCTACAACCAGTTCTCTCTTTGAAAACAAACCTCAGTCTTGCTGTGTAACATGAAGTTACTGTATTGATGGCAAAACACCTGCTTGCCTAAACCAAACTAATGTGCAGAGATCAAAACATCAGTGACACTGATATAGCTAGGCTGGATCTTATCCCTGTGAGTGTCTGAATAGTGGTTTATTGTTACAGGCTTGTGTGCTAGGCTGGACATATGGAAGGCCCGCTAAACCAGTACCTACACAATGTGGATGATTACTTTTGGATGCTGTTACAGATCTGCCTTAGCTGTGCAATCCACATGGTTTCTGCTAGTCCACCAAGTACACAGCCTGAAGTTTGATAGACAGAGTATAAGGAGCTTTCATGAGATACAGGCTCTGGTGAAAGCGGATGGTCGAGAACAGATAAGAGCTATTTATGCACCTGCCCCTTCCCAGAGCCTTGGGTTCTGATTGCCTTGTAAGGAAATCTCCAGATAGGATTTTTGTGCAAAATGCCCTCTGCAAAGGCAGACTTTGCTTTTGAAAGATTAAAAGGGGCCTGTACAGGACAACTAATGTCCGAGCCATAAAAGCAGGAATCTCTTTATGAAGTGTTTTCTACATGCAGACACCCTCAGTCTTCTTTGTGTGGAGCTAAGTATGGATTTGAATGCACTGTATTTAATGTTAGCTGATGAAAAATGCAGAAATGCTGGCACTTGCATGGTCTTGTATAGAAAACCTTTGTTCTTTTGAAGTTCTGTATTTTTTTACAAAATTAAATCATATTTAAACTTCACTTGCTTTTGCTTTTTATTCTGTGTTTTGTTGTTTTATCATCTGCAAGTTACTGTTTTCTTCATGTCCAACTGGAATCTGAGATCCTTACATGTTGAGAGTTGTCTGTTGGAACAACTTGACACGTTTTGACATTTCGGTAATTAAGGAGCATGAAGGGACATATATGGAAGCAAAGGAATAGCTGCAGGTCAACCAGTATGCATTGACGTTTGATGGTCAAGGACATTTAGGATTCAAACACTACCTCCTTCACTGAGAGGCTTGAGGCAGGTCACGGTCACTTTGCACTTTGTGATTCCTAGACCATACCTACTCACTTTCTTGGCTACCAGTGCTGTACAGCTTTGAAGCCAGGAATTTTTTTTTCTCAAATTCTGAAATAAAGAGGAGAAATAACATAGCACTTGTTAGGTAGGTTGCCCCTCGACTCAATGGGGAAACATGTTCCGATGTTAGCTAACAAATGCAGGGAGTTTGCACCATTTCCTTTGCCTTTCTACCACTGAATCAAAGCAAGCAGAATATCTTAAAATTAGTTCCTCAGCAAGATTGGCAGTTGGTGGGCATAGAATGTTTTGCTGAGCAGAGACTGAGAAATCTCTACAAACTGGAGGCTCACAAGGAATTGGGGGGGGGGAGCTAAAATACTAGATTACCCCCTCAGTGCAATGGTGTGAGGCAGCTGGTCTTTGGGAATAGATGAGTAATTTCTTGCTCACTTAGCTTTACATAGTAATTGTTTGGTGCTAGAGTGCAATCTCCCTCTTGCACTTATTACTGTGGTTGGGGGCTATGTGAGCAGGAAACTTCCAGCCATGAGCCTGTACAGTACAGTGTAGGGAGGAGGGCATTTTAACACCCCCTTTCCTGTGCTGTGCAGAGGAGTTTTGTGCTAGGGATGCATGCCTCACACCCTCCAGAATTTTTTAGGCTGCTAGAGGCTTGAGTAGGTCAATCCCTTCTCACCCACTATGTTTCTTTAACTAATGGTCAACTGCCCTCTATGTTCTCTGATTTCTAGAGGGCAATAAGCATGCTTACTCCCCAGAAAGCTGTTTTGATTTTTTTATTTGTTTTTAAATGTACAAATCAGTCTTCTGCACATCAGGGGAGTCCCCCAATTCAGCAAAAAATCCTGCCAGGTTTGTCAGTGGCTTCATTTTGCTGCCCTATAGCCACATGACCATCAAGTTGACTATTAAAGGGGCAATATGGCAGATGTAAGAATATGAATACATCCTGAGCTAAACTTTATTGATTCAATTCTGCCCTGTGCTCTAATAAAATAAGCCTTGGAGTAGCTGCCCGAGTTTTAATTGCAGTGGCCACTGGGTGCCATTGTAGGTCTACATACTACTAAAAGGGAATAGGAATATCTGCTTGATTTTAAAAGCAGGCCTTATCTGAAGTCTTGCCTGTTTCATGGCACACCAGTGCTGTTGAAGCATCAAATCTGGATCAGGTAAGCTGAAAATAGCTGGGCATCGATATTGGCATGCCCATGCTGAAAACTGCCAATTTGAAGTACATATATGGCCTTGAAAGCAGGACCCCAAAAAGTGTGGCTTGTTTTGCTGCAGCCAAAATTGTCTTGGGCACTGTGACAGTCTACAAAGCTAAGGATTTGCTGCAGCCTTCCTTTCCATGGTTCATCATTTGGGCTTTTCTCATTTTTTTTGCCCGTAGGTAACTATGAAATCTGCATGGAGAATTATTGTACAAATTGAAGGAGTGGATTAAAAGTAGAGCTTTTTGTCCTAATTTCAATAGTTCTGGAATGTGTAAATATGTGTTTTCTGCCGTCAAATTGTCCTGACGACCCTATGACTGCAAGACCTCCAGAATGTCCTACCATTAACAGACTTGCTTAGATCTTGCGAACTGGAAGATATGGCTTCTTTTATTGGGGCAGGGCTTAACAGGGACCTTGGATTCCTAACTTTCTATATTGCTAATATTTTGCCCCTTGCAGATATTGCTTCTGCTATACCTCTATAACTTCCTATTGTTTCTGCTTATCTCATCCTGTGCCTGTCTAACAGCTGAGTCGCCCATGTTGAGGAAACTGATTACTGTATGGATTGGATCTTGTTCTGAAGTGGCCTTCATAATTTCCCCCCCCCACCATGTTCTGTTGTGTATATAAATTAGCCTGATGGATTTACACTCCTGTGCATCTGATGAAGTGAGCTCTAACTTGTGAAAGCTTATTCCAGGAGGGCCACTGGACTTGTTTTATTCAGCTGCGTACAAACTAACTTGGCTACCCATTTGGAATTCGCTTCCTTAAATTTTCCACTCTGCTAGTAAGAAGCTCTGGGAAGACTAGCTGAACAGCAAAGTAAATACTTGGTAAAAATGGGCTTTTACTGGTGCAGTACTTAAACTTGTATGTCACAAGAGAGATTTTCCAGAATCAGAGAATGTATACAACATGTATTTATTTAATAGAGGATGTGCTGTCAGAGGAGGTTTTAGGGTAGGCTTATGCAAGTTAACAGCATATGCTGCTTTCCAGTGATGAAGCTCAGTCCTGGAACCCATGAAAAAGCAATGATTAATTAGTGCATTTTTATCCTGTCCTTCTTCCCAAGAGCTCAACATGGCAAGTACATTTGAGCACATGAAGAATGCTTTACCTTTCCTAGTATGGTGGGAAATCTGGGGTTATGGTTAAGAAATAGTAGCAGTCCCTGCACATCTGGGCAATAGGGCTTAGGGGGCTTCCAGAACAGATTTAAAAAACATGATTCTTCAAGAAGTCCTTGGAATGAAATGGATTTGAGGTATATGGATATCAATATCTTATCTGAAATTAAATGGTTTGTTATTTTATGGACTTCGAAATATTTATTTGCTGGAAGCAGAAAAGCAGCATACAAATTAATCAACTAAATTCCAGAGGAATTGCCATGTTAGACTGTTGGAGCCAAAACAAGCAGGACACGTGTGGCACTTTAAACAAATTTATGATCTAGCATAAGCTTTTTTCATCAAAGGCTTGAAGTGGATCCTTGGTTGGCATACATACACACTCTCACACCTGGTCATTTGGTCCAGCTGTTTACAACTTTTTCCCCTTCATAATCATGCCAACAAAGGATTCAACAAAGGTGATTGAATGGGCAGTGGTGGAGCAGCTGCAGGTTTTCCTGGAAGATGCATCGGTCCTGGACCCATTCCAGTCTGGCTTCCACCTGGGCCATGGGACTGAGACAGTGTTGGTCGCCCTCACAGACGATCTCCGTAGGCATTTGGATCGAGGCGGGTCAGCACTCCTCGTGTTATTGGATCTTTCAGCAGCATTCGACATGGTCAACTATGAATTGTTGACCTACTGCCTTGCCGATGTGGGGATACGAGGGACTGCCTTAAAGTGGCCTGTCTCTTTTCTCCATGGTTGGGGACAGAGGATGGTGCTAGAGGAGAGGGTGTCTGCACGCCAACCATTGGTATGTGGCGTCCCCCTGGGGGTGATTCCCCATTGTTGTTCAATCTGTATATGCGCCCCCTCGCCCAGCTGTTAGGGAGTTTTGGACTGGGCTGTCACTAGTATGCTGATGACACCCAGTTGTTATCTGTTGTTGGACGGACGGCCTGGCTCGGCTCCAAAAGCCCTGATTAGAGCTTTGGATGCTGTGTCTGGTTGGGTGAAGCAGAGCACACTGAAGTTGAATCCCATGAAGACTGGGGTCCTGCACTTGGGCCATGGGACATTGGAGCGGGAGGGATCCAGCTTCTGGCCTTCAATGGGGCACAACTTTGTCAGTCAGAAGTCTTGGCGTGATGCTGGACTCCTCTTTATCAATGGAGGCCCAGGTTGTGGCAGTTGTCCGGTCTGCTTTTTTCCATTTTTGGCAGCTTGCTCCCTCTCTCTCGACCTATGACCTGGAAACAGTGATCCATGCAATGGTCATCTCCAGATTGGATTACTGTAACTCGCTATACGCAGGGCTTCCCTTGAGTCTGACCTGGAAACTACAGCGGGTCCAGAATGCTGCTGCCCGTGTCCTGATGGGTGTGCCTTTCAGGACACATGTAACTCCAGTGCTGCAGCAGCTACACTGGCTTCCCATGGAGTTCCGGATCAGGTTCAAGGTTTTGGTATTAACCTATAAAACCCTAAACGGACTGGGACCAGCATACCTGAGCGACTGTCTCCTCCCCCGGAGGGTGCTGAGATCAGCTGGTAAGTACCTACTGGTGGTTCCTGGCCCCAGGGAGGCTCGATTGGCCTCAACCAGGGCCAGGGCCTTTTTGGTCTTGGCCCTGACCTGGTGGAACTCTCTGTCTGAGGACACCTGGGCCTGCCAAGATCGTCTCCTTCAGACGGGCCTGTAAGACGGAGATGTTCTGCCCGGCGTATGGTTGAGGCCATCAGGGATTCCATCAAATAAGCCTCTTTCCCAGTCTCCCCTATGTCTGTAAGGGAGGTATTGACCATCTACTCCCCATATATGAGCGACCATGCATTGGTTAAGCTGCACCTCCACCTCCATCAGATACTATATGGTTTTTATACGGTGAGCAGGTGTTTTATTAGAAGGCTGTGTTAAATTATTGTGATTTTATCTCTGTATATTTTATTTACTGTTGTGACCCGCCCTAAGTCCGCTTGCGGGGAGGGCGGGATATAAATATAATAAATAATAATAACTCATAATTCTGATGAAAACTTATGCTAGAATGAAATTGTGTTTATCTTTTAGGTAGTACAAGATGCCTGTTTGTTAATAAAGGCTTCCAAGCGAATGGTGTGACTACTAAGCAAGCATGACATTCGAGTTAATAGAAATTCTGATGTGAAGACCTGCATTAGGAGCAAAATACCCACCCCAGTGGGTATCCTGCCTTGGGGCTTCCAGGACCCACAAAGAATCCAGGAATTGGGGTTGCCGATCTCCAGCTGGGGCCTGGCAATCTCCCAGAATAACATATCCTGGAATAACAACTGAGCTTCACAACTGATCACCAGATCAATTCCCATCAAGAAAATGAATTGTTTTGGAGAGAGGACTATATGGCAATATACCCTGCTGAGGTTCCTCCCCTCCCCAAACCACACCCTCCTTAGCTCCACCCACAAATCTCCAGGATTTTTTCAAACTTGGCAACTCTATTTAGAATTCATATTAATATATCTGTCTATCTGCCTGTCTTTCTCTTGTCCAAGTCAGAGGCCAATGCAGTTAAGAGCAAACAAATGCAATATAACTGTATAAAATTACAGAATTCCAAATGTTAGACCAATAAATAAAATACATTTTAAAAATGCCTTGTGCAAAAATTCCCTTTGACTCTGTCATGGTCAGACTATCCCAAATGCTCTGCAGTGGAGGGTAGGAGCACCCCGGCCTCTTTGGGGAGGCTGTATTACAGGCATGAAGCAGCCACTGAAAAAGCCCAAGCACACAGAGTATGCCCTAGAGAGAGGGTTAGAGCCAGGCCCTGCTGGGAAGAACACACACACACACACACACACATATATAAAGCAAAACTAGCAATTTGTTTCTTAAAAAGAAAAATGTGTGTGTAGAGAGTAAGGAGGATTTTCCTTATGTGTTTTTTTTTGTCTTTACATAAGCTGTTTCATAAATGCAGAAACAGGGTCAGGGTAGAAAATTGTTTTCTAATTTTGATCCTCTGACCTAACCTGCAAAATGCCTGCTGTTTCAGATAACATTTATCTTTGCACTTGAGGGCACTTAACACAGTCTAGGGACATTCAAAAGTTTCGATTTATTTAAAATCCTGGCTATTGTTCAGTTGCACACTTCCAGGCAGTATATCAAAATAACACCTCTACACGACACATACAAATATTGTTGAAATTAGTTTCAAATGGGTATAACCACACCACAGCCTTCACCCAAAATAATATTGGCGTGGTTACAGAAATTATTTGATAGAGACTCTTAGGTACATCATAATGGTTCTAGTCTGCAGCCAAGCAGTTTTGAAACTTATTTGTGAATGTTTTCAGAGAAACATTTCAAAAGGGATTTAATAATATTTTGAATCCTCTGCTGCTGTTTTTATTGACTGCATGGCTACCCAGTGGCTACCAAACTTTGGTTTTCAGTAGACAACCATTCAAAGAAGTGGTTCTTCCAGACATTTGCAGAGGGGGAGAAGGTGTCCAAACACTTTTTGAGAGCTACAACTGTTTCATCCCCTCTTGATGATTTAAATTTTGTTTCCCACACTGTAGTACATGAGGTACCACCAGTAACTAGCTACCAGTTAAATAAACAAGTTATATAACACAGAATTTTATGAATACTAAAGAGCAAAATAAAAAGTGAATTTATGAATACTGAACAAGGAACTGCAACAATGAACTGGAACTCTAATACCAGGAACAAATGATGAAATCTAGAATCACAGATCCCACCTCGTAACAAACATCAAACATAATGCATCATGTACCAGAAGAAAAAGGTATGCCTGGAAAGGGAATTTACAAAATGGTGACATGCCGCTTTATGCAATTATTCAGAGTAAAATTTCAGCCATTTTAGTTGGGCTGGAATACAGAAAAACCCAGTGTGAAATCTCTCTCTTGTGAATGGTCATCCACAATTGCTTTGTAAGGTCTCAAAGATGAGCAAGTGCTTCCTAGCATCTGCAAAAAGACCCTGAAACCAGGGATGGATAACTAGTGTTAAAATCCTACCATTTTCTCTTTAGCTCTGAATTCCTTTAAAATTGGCTGTAATATAGAAAAGTATTACAAGCTAGAGAAGTAGTGACCAGGCTCATAAGGAAATTTATAATACTTTCAGTATGACCAATGTGGGAACACTTTCTGTATTGCAAAAGAGTTCACGGTCTGGAGCAGTGAGGCCTCTGGCTGCTATAGCTCCTGCCAATGTATTTCTTGGCATGCACATTTGCTTCTTCCCCAAAGCAACGTATTTCCTGGCTATTCTGGGGATACTTCAGAAGATCCTAGGAAGCATAATATTTGTGTCTGCAGATAGCACCTATTTGAAAACAGTTACCTCCATGCTCCATTATAGGAGGCGGCTTGGTTTGGAACCTCAATGTTTTGTTGAACCTCCCACTGTTTTTGTGATTAGACACAGCACGGTGTCAACTGTTTTGTCATTGATCCCACCTGCCATGCTAGGCATTTTGTTGTGACACCCACTACCTGTTGTTAAAATTCGAAAAGTGCCCACAGATTCAACAAAGTCAGTGACTCCTGGTCTGGAACATGGGAAATGTGTGGAGGATCTATTGTTCCATAGTAGAGCACATGAAACACGTGGTTTTGCATTGAACTCCCACATATCTTAACTCAAGCTACAAGTGACGAATGACACTTGAACGGCAAGTGAACAGACTCACGTGTATTCCTCCCCATTCACTTGCGCTCCACTTGATACATGTGAGTCTGCTCACTTGCCGTTCAGTCACTTGTAGCTTGGCTCTTAAACCTATTGATCATGGAACTGATCTCTCTCTCTCTCTCTCTCTCTGGTTTGCAATTCATTTGGGAGGATGCTATGTTGTTATTGTTTCATTTTAGATTAGAGTTTTAAAAATGTGAGCCCTTGAAGAGAAACTTTTTCTTTTCCTCCCTGGTGTTCAGTTTCTTGATAAGGACTGGAGGGCTAGCAGAAAAAAACAGGCTGATGGAGTGAAAATGTCTAGAAAAGCCACCTTCTCCCTAACCTTCATTTTCCTTTCCCTTCTCCTATCAAAATTCTATGAGACAACGCTCTAGAGCAGCAAACCTAATTATGACTTAAGGGACAAAAGGACTGAGAAAAATCTGGCTACAGATAAGGTAACTTTGGGATCTTTATCACGCAGTAAAAAGAACAGGGCAGCTGAAATTGGGAATTCAGAGTAACAAACAAAAAGAGGGGTTATAGCCCTGATCTTCCTATATTCCCTCAAACCCTCTCTCTCATCATTAAGAGTGGGGACCAAATCTATCCTAGCTCTTAGGGGGAACTTGCACTTGTTGAGGATCAACCCATTTCCAGGTGCATTAGTTCATGTCACTTGCAACAGTGCATTTGAAAAACTTATCGGTCTCTTCTTCTGCTGGGTCCAGTACTTCAATTTCAAAAATGCATTGTTTGTCTATCGATTTTTCACTTTTTATAGCATCCTTACACGTTCCTGCAGATGTGGGGCCTGGGTTCTGTTCCATATTCTTCCTAGGACTATATTCTTCCTCATTTGCCTTGAAAAACAGTCGTTGCTGCTATTCATGCAGCAGTCTGTTGAAAACATCTCATTCACGCTGTCTTTGAGTATTTCTAGGGCTATAAGCCTTAACAGCTTTAATCACTACATTCATCAACAAAAGATGACTCTGTGTGAGCCAGTTTATATTCTGTGAGGCTTTAAAAGCATGTTGTTTCACATTGGCTCAAACTGTGAAGAAGGAATGAAAAAGCAAATATTAACAGCAGTGCTTGCCGTAAGAATTCGCTTTTGTTTATTAAGTTGTAAGTTATTTATGTATGTAGATAGATGGATGGATACTTATGCCCTGCTTTTCTCCCCAGTGGGGACACAATGCAACTTACAACGTCATTTTCCTCTGCACCATTTCATACTTACAACTACAACAACCCCTGTGAAGTAGCTTAAGCTGTGAGGCTGACTGCCCCAAGGTCACCCAGGATGCTTCCATGGCAGAGTGAGGATCTCCTACCTCTGTGAGATTCTTGAAATGTAAATTTAGTAATGTACATTTATTTAGTAACATCCATTAGTGCTGGTACTCATGATGCTCGCTGCCTTGGGGGCCCAATCCTGTGGGCCAAACAAGGTACCTGTACTGCATACCAGTGTGTACCACTACTGAAAAAAACAGTCCTGCTTTTATGCATGGCTTAATTCATAATTAAGACTGTTAAAAGATAGGTGATTAATCACCTGCAAGGTCTTATCCCGGAGGCCTTGTTTTGGACATCTTCTCTTTTGTGGGCTGCAAGGATAGTGACGACCAGCAGAGCCTTTGCAGTGGTGGCTCCTCTTTTGTGGAACTCATTCCTTGTACCCTGAAGCTGATTTTTGTAGCTAAACATCACAGCTGAGGATCTGACTGCAGAATCCCAGCATCAGTTGTAATTTGGCCATAGGATTTATTACTTTATTTCATTTACTTCGTTTATATGCCAGTTTTCTCCCCAACGAAGTGGCTTACAACATTCTCCATTTTACAGAATCACAGAATTGTACAGAAGTTGGATATATCCACATTTCCATGATTTTGTATTTCATAGTGTGTACAGTGGACACCAATGTTGTAATGGCATGGTATAGCCCGATCTTGGAAGCTAAACAAGGTCAGTACTTGAATGGGGTTGCTCTGCAGAGGAAGGCAAAGGCAAACCACCTGGGCTTCTCACTTCCTTTGAAAGCCCATAGCTGTGGTCGCCATAAGTCAATTACAACTTGACAGCACACCCATACATTCACAGAGTAGACACCGAACTCTCTTGCTACTCTATTTAGGTTGCATTTCCAGGTTTCTTGGCCATAAAAGTTCATACATCGTAACAGGAATGAACTTTACAGCAGAGTATTTTACTTTTCCTTGATTCCCCCTCCTCCATGTGATTGCTGTATCCTCTTTGATACGTACATATGTGCCATACAGTCACAACAGATGTACGACAACCCCAGGAAGGGTCTTTCAAGGCAAGTGAGAAGCAGAAGTGGTTGCAATTGCCTTCCTCTGCAGAGTCTTCCTTGGTGGTCGCCCATCCAAGTAACAACAACCCTGCTTAACTCCCAAGATCTGATGAGACCAGGCTATCTCATGCTGCCTTCTCTCCCCTCTTCTTTCACATGAGTTTTCCTTCCTTTCCAATATTTGACTTAAAATTTAATTGTATAAATTTCTACTCTTCAACCACACACACCATTCAATAATGCTTAGCATTTACATGGACCTTTCAGGCATTCGAACACTTCATGTGCATTAACTCATTCAGAAAAGTCCTTGGTGTGAACATCACCTCTGCTATGGGGGCCTTGGCCTAAGGCCCCCTATAGCACGGGAGGGGCCATGGCTCAGTGCTTGGTATGCAGAAGGTCTCAGATTAAATCCTGGCACCTCCAGTTGAAAGGATGAGGTAGTAGTTGATGGGAAAACCCCCAACCTGTGACCCTGGAGAGCTGCTGAGTAGACAGTGCTGACTTTGATAGACCAATGGTCTGATTCAGTATCAGGCAGCTGCATGTGTCCGTGTGACCCTCCCATCTGCAATGGGAATAACTATTCCAATTAATTTAACAGCATGGTTGAGCAGATGACAAGAAGATAGTGCCTGTGAACAATAATAGTAATGACATTTATATGCTGCTTCTAGATAGATTAGTGCCCCACTCAAAACAGTGAACAAAGTCAGTGTTATTATTATTCCCACAATACAGTTGAGGCTGAGGAGTGGCTCACCCAAGGCGACCTCAAGGCAGTGGTGGGATTCAAACCTGTAGAATACTGATTTGCTGACCAACCAATTAACCAATATGCTTCAGCAGCTCTTGCTGAATATTTAAAAGTGCCATATACATACTGGCAAAGAGTGCCCTCAAGTCATAGCTGACTGATGGTGACCACTGGCAGGGTTTCCGTGGCAAGAGACCAACAGAGGCAATTTGCCATTGCCTGCCTCTGCATCACTGGTCTTTGCTGGGGGTCTCCCATCCAATTACTAACCAAGGTTCACCCTGCTTAGCTTCTGAGATCTGGCTCACCTGGGCTATTCAAGTCAGGGCACATACATACTAAGTATTCTTATTAATCTCTATAAAAACTGCAAATAGGCACTTTGGGCCTATTCATACAAACATTTCTCACAAGTATAATTTTGTGATTCAACAAATTTTTGATGAAAACATTTTTATTCTCTCATGCATTTTTTGATTAATTCAGTTGTTTTAACACTGCCTGCCAGTTGCCCTTTTAAAAAATTCTTGATATTTTAATTGAGCTGCTGTTTCTGTTACTGTTTTACTTAATTTTTAAAGTTATTATTAATGATCTCATGCTGCTAGCTGCCTGAAGGTTTTTTGTTTTACTGGAAAGGAGGCATAGAAATCTTTCAGTAAAGAAAGCCTGGGTGGATACTGGTTTTTGTTCTGACACCGCACTGCATGCAGTTTTCATGTTGTATAGCAGTGTACTAGCAAAGGCTCCATTCTCAACAACAGCATAGTCTTTCCTCCTGGCAGTAACCAGGGGCCAGGCAGGTTTCCGCTGTTCCCATTGCATAGACAGACCAAGTGAGTTATTTTTGATGAAGCTCTGTATCCTAGGTTTGGATCTTTCTGGAACAGTGGTTAAAAAGTGTTTTGGAGACCCAGGTTCGAATCTCAACTCTGCCACGGTTACTTGCGGGTAACCCCAGGCCAGTCACACACTCAGCTTAACCTACCTCACAGTGTTGTCGTTGTGAGAATAAATGTTGGAGGGAGTACAATGTTGTAAGCCTGCTTTGGGTCCTCACTGAGGAGAAAAGCAGGATATAAATAATATCCCAATCAACAAATATTCTCCTAATATCTAGAGAAGGATGATCGCAAAGCGTCAAATTAGCTTAAGTGCCCGACTCAGAGCGACGGACGCTCTAGGAAGGAGAACTTCTGAACACGTGCAGAGTGCCTTTTCTTCGCCACGTGGGCCTCACCAGGCTTGGGGTAGGCGCGGGGCGGGTTGGAGCCCCGGCACCGCGTCCAGCGCCACGCTCCGCGGTAGCTCCGAGGCGCCGGTGGGCGCGGGTCTCGTCTCCGAAGACGGAGGCTCGGTGCGTAAAGGGTTACCTCCGTTAGCGCCAGGGAAAAAGAGGGTGGGATTTGGGCAGCCTCGGCGGGGACTCGACTTTCCCATCCGTCCTGGTTTCCCTTTCCCAGGCTCTCCAGCACCGGAACAGAGCGTGGGAGCGGGGCCGGGGCGCGCCCGGGGTGGGGCAAGGGGGGCGGCTCGGCTCATCACTGCTGAGGCGGGGAGGGGGAGGCAGGCAGGCAACCGCCGCCACCCGCCTCCGCCTCCTCCCTGCCTTCGCTCGGGCAATGCAGGCAGCAGGGAAGCAGCCCGTTCCGGTCGCAGAGGCAGCCTCCCGGTTCCCCCGGCAAGTGAAGGCTGATCAGAGGTCGGATCCAGTTGGGGGCGGAAGGGTGGCCCCAGCAAACTCTTTCCCCTCGAGATCGGATGAGCCACTGCCTAGCAGCTCCAGCAGCGGCGATCCTGGAGCCTGCTGAGCCGCGCCGAGAGCAGCCCAAGGGGGGCAGCCGCTGGCAAGAGGACGAAGGATCCTTCCTCTCGGTCTGCTGTTGAGCACCCACTCTTCCCTTCTAATACCCTGCAGCCGCTGGGCAGCTTCACCTGGCCTGAGCTCTTCCCCTTTCCTTCGAGGGAATCAGAAGAGTCGCTTTTTTACTCCCAGGTTGACAATTGGGGGGATTTGCTTGTTCTCTTGAACTGTAGTATGCTGGGGTGTAGGAAGTGCCCTGGGCTGCTGCAGCTGATTGTGTGAACCACCACACCTGTGCGTGGGTTTGGTTCTCCTTTGCTTTAAAAAATAATTTTTGACAGCCCCCCCCCCCTTTAGCGTTGCTCTGGAGAGAATTTCTGCCCATAGCTTGTGTATGCCACATACAGATACACACCCTCCTGCCAGCAAGAAAACCAGCTGGTCTTTCAGGTGATAGAGCTAACCACCCACGCTAGAGAGAGATGGACAGAGAGAAACATCTTTAATCCCAAGTCCAAAGAGCCAAGGAAGAAGATGCGGATGCGCTGAGAAGATCTGGGGAGAGGGATTAGAAGAGAAGGACCAAGAAGCAAAGCTTAGCTTGGATTGACTGCTGAGCAGGGAACCTGTCACTTTAGAAAGGAGGCTTCTTTAGTTTGGACTGTCTTGCTGTTGAGGTCCCCCCCCCCTTCCTATCTGCTTGATGCCATCCCTTGAACTGAAAGTGGGCACCCACAAAAAGGATGATGGAAGACGCTGGGTGGGTCCTGCACCTACCTCCTTTGCACCGTCTCTCTATGGGGAAAAGCTGACTATCTCGACCAGCTTTAATTTCACTGAGGCCTGATCCAAAGATTCCACCCAACTCACTTCTAGCCACACCGTTGAGATGGTAAGAAGGCCATCAGTGGTAAAGCGGTTGGACAAGGGGCTACCTGAACCAATGGGGAAACTGAGGGAGGAGGCTGGGAACGTTACATGTGCGGGGGACATTAACAGGCAGACCATTTTCTGTGCTTGCTTTTTTTATTACTGTATTTGCATGCTGAAATTTTCACCCATTCTTGATGACAGCTGGATGAGCACTGAAAATTAGTGGGGAGGGATGAATCCTACCTCTGCCCAAGAGCAGAGTATTCCTGCACTCAGTGATTTAAAGGCACAGAGACAGAGAGTAAGAGGCTGGACTCACCCAGACCTGGTCTCTTACTTTTAATAGTATTTCTTTAGTGCCAGACCAAATATATTTTCTTTAAAGAAATAACGGTCCATTATTTTTTTAGTGCTAAACATTCAAGGGAAGTGTTAACAGGGCAGTGGAAGGAATGAGAGTAGAGGCTTCCACTCAGTGGTCTAGGCACTAGGCCAGAGGTGGGGGTATGTGGAGGCCTCATATTTTATACCACCCAAATTATCTTTTCTCCATTAGGGACTCCTGTGTGCCTGACTGAGGACATCACATATGCCAGTGTTGCAGGGAGGAACTGAAAAACAACAAACTCCTGATGCCTCCATGCCTTGAACTGCCTGTGGCCTTGTGTTAATGGGACCTGAACCTTCACTGAGGTAATTCTTGCCCGTAAGAAGATCAACTTCTCTGAGGACAGATTGACAAAAACAAGCAGGATGCCTCGGAACAGGGCCTTCTCTGAGCCGGAACATTCAGCAGAGTACTCAGCAGACTACTCGGTCAGTTTGCCCTCTGACCCTGAGCATGGGGTAGGCCGAACCCATGAAGTGACAGTGAGGAGCTCAGGTTCATGCCTATGTCTCCCACGCTTTATGCGCCTCACATTTGCCCCTGAGTCTCTGGAAAACCTCTACCAGACCTACTTCCGGCGGCAGCGTCACGAGACGTTGCTAGTCCTGGTGGTCTTTGCTGCTCTTTTTGACTGCTATGTGATCATCATGTGTACCGTGTTGTACACTCCAGACAAGCTGGCACCTACCTTGGCAGCCTCTGTGGGCCTTGCTCTCCAGATCCTCCTCTTTGTCCTATGCAAGTATGAACTCCTGCCTGACCGAGTCACCCGGAAGTTCATGCCCTATATCCTGTGGATACTCATAGCAGCCCAAATATTCTGTTACCTGGGCCTGAGTTTTGCTCGCTTCCATGAGGCCAGTGATACAGTTGGCTGGCAGGCCTTCTTCATCTTCTCCTTTTTCATCACCCTCCCCTTGCGCCTCACACCCATTGTCCTTATCTCGGCCATCTCCTGCGGCATCCACACCCTGGTGCTGGGGGTCACCATAGCTCAGCAGCAGCAGGACTTAATCAACGGTGGGGACTTGCTGTGGCAGGTAAGGATCATGACTGATGCTGACTTTGGCAAAATGACCTATGAGGTAATGAAGGGGAAGATGGGCCTATTATGTTTTGGATGCTGGCTTAAGGAATTCATACTGGCAGAGAAGGTAAACAGCCTTTGGAGACAAAAAAAAGTCATACAGGACCAGGGGAGTATGATAATCCTTCCTCCCCCAAACCCACTCAGGGAATACAGAGACATTTTATGGGTAAAGGTGGACGTGTGAGGAATCTGGCAAAAATTCAGGACTGTTAGTCTTGTCTTGTCCCACACGTGCAGAATTCCAGATATTGCAGCATATACTGTTAATAACTCAGCTGCCATTTTAAGAAAAGGTTTCTAGTCCTCTGGATTTCACAAAGGGCTCAGTGCTGCACATTTGTTTATTTATTTCAAATTTCTATTCTTCCCTCCCCATGAGTGGGCTTAGGGCGGATAACAACATATTTTCTTAAGATTCCCTGTAAGGTTTCTTTACTGGATCCCCTCACCCTCCCCTTTCCTGCCATTATGTTGGTGGCAAAAGTGACCAAGTTTTAAAAAAACATCAGGCCCAGAGCAAAGCATGTAGGCAATACAAATATATATAAATATTGGTGGAGTTTCTGAATAATTTAATAATAATAATTTATTCAGAGGAAGGAATTTTTCTAGGTGCAAAGAACTGAACAACTCTGGCAGAATCACAATGGGGTGGATTCTACCCCTACCATATCAGTCCACTGAGCAAAGTTTATTCACTAAAATATTTATCTCCCACCTTTCCTTTTAGCTCAGCTTTGAAGTCTTTGTCCAGTCTAAGGAATCTTCCTCCAAGTTAAATTGGGAAGAAGAGGTCCTTAAGTTGGAGGATGGTTGTATCCACCCCAGTATTGGTTCATTGGAACACATGAAGCTGCCTTATGCTGAATCAGACCGCTGGTCTCTCAAATAACAGCATTATCTACTCTAACTGCTACCAGTTTTTCCAGGGTCTCAGTGTGAAGGTCTTTAACATCACCTACTATCTGACCCTTTTAACTGGAGACGCTAGGCTTTGAACCTGTGATCTCATGCTTGCAAAGCAGATGCTGTACCATTGAGCCATGGCCTTGCCTTCAGGTGTTTTGGTCACTGTATGCTGAACTGTATCTTCTATTTTTTATCCCATGACTATATGTAATTCAAGGAGGACATCCTCATTCAGGGACTGGCTGGGTTTTCCCCTTCAGTAATAATTCTCCTAGGTAGGATTCACAGTAGTGGATCACTTGCATGAATTGGAGGGCCATTTTTCTGCTTGGGCCTGCAGATTTTCATACAGCTTGTGCTTCAGAACAAGTTGCATCTGGAGAATGTACTTTGTCATGTCCTCTTTTGCTTGACTTTGTTGAGCAGAGCGGTAGGATATAAGTCAACATTTTTAGAGGTGCTTCGTGCAATCACAGAGGTGCCCTCCCTCTAGGAATCCTTGCTCTATTTTAGAAAATGTTGGGGCAGAACCATTTTCTTATAGACATTCATGGAGGAGAGATCGGTCAGTGGCTACTAGCCATGGTGAACCTCCATGTCCCGAGGCCGTAAACCTTTGAATACTAGTGCTGGGAGGCAATATCAGGGGACAGTCTTGGCCTTTATGCCCTGTTGTTGGCCCTCCATGGTAACTGGTTGTGCATTGTGTGAAACAGGATACTGGAATAGATGGGCCACTGGTCTGATCCAGCAGGGCTCTTTTTATGTTTACCATTGGCTTGTGTTCAGTCCAGCATAGTTTAACATTTATTACTAAAGCATAATTCGCAGCATTGCACAATATTCTAGGGGACTTCTCTTGGACAGCATGATCGAATCACTTGGGATGGCCAAATGTTTGCATGCAGTCCTTGGACATACCAGGATTAATTTTCATGTACTCTCTACATCAACATACTTTGTTCTGTTGGGATTAAAGAGCTACTGTGGTTTTAGTTTTTTGAAAAATAAAAAAATTAGATAAATTGAATATCATGTTAAGAAGTGAATCCGAGCAGCACCGGCATATTAAACACGTGTAATACTGGGGAAGTATATTTACATAGGGATCCTTTCAAAGCAGAGCCAAGGGCAGAAATTTAGGTGGCAGATGCCATCCTAAGATGTTGTTCATTCTTTTCTACATAAGAGCTTGCTTCTTTACCCATGGCCTTTCGCTGCTTAGAGGTAGCCCTGATCAGCCAAGTCTTAAGGTAACTTCTGTATTAATGCGGAAAAGTTAAGCTGGTTGTTCCTGTACTCCTCTGTACTCTCTGTACGCTCCCCCATTGGATGTTGCTGTGACTCAGTCCCATAGTATTGGTTAGGTTTATGCAGTAGTTCGATAGTCCAGCAAACATTTGTGGGTATATATGTTAAAGGATCCGGTGTGGTAAAAAAATAAACTACAGTTGGGGTGGGAGGAAGTTGTTAAAGATTGGATTTGGTCATTGTACCGCTTATCTCTTTATTGGTTTAAAAGGGTCTTGTGGCATCTTCAAAATTAATGGGCATAAAGTTTTGTGGACTAGACCCTATGTGAAGCATGAAGTAGGCTTTAGTCTATGGAAATTTAAGCCTCCAGCACAGGAGAAGGCTGTATGAGTCCCTTTTGAGTTTCACTAGTATGCACTTAACAGTGTGACCCTAAGCAGATTTAGATCCTTCTAAGTTGAATGATATCAGTGGGGTTGAAAGAATGTAACTCTGTTTAGGATTGCCTGGTGAATCTCTCCTGTTGAAATCAGTGGGACTTAAAAGTAATTAACTTTGGTTGGTCTGTGTTTTAGGGTAATCTATGTAAATATGCTTACTTTGCACAGGTTTTCTGGCCACTAGCTGTGCTTTCCTTTGATGCAGTTTTGATTGTATTTCAAAGTGTAGAATACACACAGTGGAGCTGATGGGAGCTTATTTGTAAGGAAACAAAACCCAGACATTTGGAATGAGGTGCTGCAGTACTGGGATAAAACAGGCAGATTTCTCAGGGTTTGAGTAAAGATTATGGAATGTCCTCCCACTGCAAAAATTATAGTTAAGCTTTATATTTCTGGTATGTTGATGGGTGTGTGTATTTTCCATCTCCCCCCCTCCCAATAACGGGATAGTCAAAGTTCTACACCAAGAAAAGTTGAATTCTGTCATTCATATTGCATATATTTATCCTCTCCCTATCCTGCTGTGATTTTTCAATGTGTCCACGCAACCACAATGGCAAGAAACATGGTTTTGGTAAAAAGAAAAGACAATAAAAAGCTGTAAGACAATAAAAGACAATAAAAGCTGTAATTTCCAGGATGCTTAATTTATTTCACTTATGTTGCTCATGTGGAGCTTCTTGTAAAAATAAGGTTTTTTTGTTTTTGTTCATCACAGAGTATATGTTATTCCTCTATCCCATTCCTATCCTCAGAGCCACATAGTCCCACAAAGGAGCCTGACGCTTGGGCATGTTATTAAAGGGGAAATTTAAATTAACTATTTTGGAATATAATTCCTGGTGGCAGCAATCCACCAAGAGGGTGTAACTACACAACAGAAAGGAGATCTTAACAGGCCATGCTGTGAGCATGTCCCTGAGGCGTTCTCCTTTGAACTAATCAAAAGAAAGCCTCCTTTAATCCTGCTGAAATGAGGTGGCTACTGGGAGTGTTTCCATGTGGATGCTCTACCTATAGCCAGTCCACAAAGAGGAGGGAGGAGCAAAGCACTGCACCCTCCCCCTTCTATCTAGTGTATTTCCTGCCTATATTTTGTCCAAGGAGCTCAAGAAGGCATGCATGATTTTCCCTTCATCCTATTAATCGTACAACATCCCTTTGACATATGTAACACTGAAGCAGAGTAACTGGCCAGCCCAAGATTGCCCAGCAGGTGTTATGGCAGAGTAGGGTTTTGGAACAAACTCCCATTCTGACAAACCACACTGGCTCTCGTTTATCACTTTGTGTGCTGGTTTTGTGTTTTTCAGTGATAGTTTTGAATGGCTGCTTAATTTGCTGTCATTTATGTATTTATTTACTTTATTTATACCCTGCCTTTTTCCCCAATGGGGACCCAAAGGAGCTTACATCATTCTCCTCTCTTACATGGTATCCTCACAACAACCCTGTGAGGTAGGTTAGGCTGAGTGTGTGTGACTGGCCCATGGTCACTGGCAAGCTTCCATGGCGAAGTGGGGATTCAAATCTGGGGCTCCCAGATCCTAGTTTGATGCTGTACCTGCTGCCCTGCTGGATCAGACAAGCGGTCCATCTACTCCAGCATCCTGTTTCACACAGTGACCAACCAATTACTCTGGAGAGCCAACAACGGGGCATAAAGGTCAAGGGCTTTCCCCTGGAAGCCACCTTAGGGAATTTAGTCTGAAATATTGGATAGAAATGTTCAGATAATGTAAAGGTGTGAGTTTGCCATAGTCTGCTGCCACATATAGTTCCACCCTAAATTGCTTTGTAGGGGTCGAATGCCTAATGCTTCTCGCAACTATGATGAAAACTGAAATTGATTCGAGACAAATAATAAGAGCTATTAATTACTGTTGGCTGTAGTAACTAACAGTGCCCTCCTGTGCATAAGTGCACCCTTTTCTACCCCTTCATTTTATGGATTTAGAAGATTGTAAATGTGCTTTGTATTGCAATCCTTTCTCCTATTTTTTTTAATTTTAAAAATAACAAAGTACCATTTTTCTGCATTATTTTTTTATTTACTTTGTTTCCCTTTCTCCGTAATGGGGAAACAAAGTGTCTTCCTGCCCTCCTATCCTCCAATTTTATCTTCACAGCAAACCTGTGAGGTAGGTTAGACAGAGAGTCAGTGGTTGGCCTAAGATCATCCAGCAAGCTTCCAAGGCAGAGTGGGGATTCAAGTCCGGGTCTCTGAGATCGTAGTTTGACACTCCGTTCACTACACTACACTGGCTCTCACCATTCTGCATACCTGGGGAGTCCTGACCTTGTCTATGGGTGGCTGCATTTCACTGCCCTACTGGTAGGCACTCGCACGTGGAGTTAGAACAAGTTGGAGGATTCCCTGAGGAATCATGGAAGGGATGTAAATAATTGAGAAATTTCCTACTGGTCCAAGTCTGCTTCTTTGGGGAAATTGTTAGGGGCTTGAGCAGGCTACTTCCCTTTTCTGCCTTTACTTTCCCTTGCTCGTCTCTTTAATTGAAATCCAATTCACACATTACGAAGTCCACTTGTCTGCCCCAAGGTGGACTTTCTACAGACATATTTGGGGAGATGGCAGCTGGGTACTTAATTTCAGGTGCACATGTTCTTTTCATACCTGGACTGTGGTATATGAGTATGTTCTTCAGCTTTCCCCCTGGGCTGTTTTCCTGACTTGAAATGGCCCTACAGAGCTGGTCTTTTTGGGAAAACAGCTGTGGGAGGAGCAGGCTGAAGCTCTTAACAACTGTCCTCAGCATTCCGTGCCTCTTACAACAGGCCCAGTCCTAGCCAGGGTTTTCCTTTTGTTGTTGGTGGAAGGGTTTGCTACTTCTTTTTTCACTTTACAAAAATAATACTTTCTGCATAGCAGTGGAATCCCCCAGCATGCAGAGTAGGGATGCCATTCCCCTGCTGGGGGCAGGGGATCCCCTTGTCCCGCCCTCTGCCCCCCATCTGTACTCACCTGGCAGATGGGGGAGGAAAAGTGGGAGAACAGGCCTTCCTGGCATGCTCCTGAGGTGGTGCAACAACATCCGGGAGTGATGTCATTGCACCAGCCCTGAGAACACTCCTGCGCGTCTTCATAGGCTGATTTTGGCCCCAAACAGGCTGAATTAGGCCCATTTGGGGCCTGATTGGCTCAAATCAGTCCAGTGAGAAGTGCATTTCCACTCCCACGCATGTGCAATGACATCACTTCCTGAAGGAGCAACCAGGAACACCAAAAAGGTAAGCACTGCCCCCCCCACTCCCACCCAGAGGGTAGTGGGACCTGGCATCTCTAATGCAGAAATTCCTGCTTTGTCTGTGGGCGGCCTCATTTTGCGGCCTTAGTTATTAGCGCTCAGACATCAATTTTACTGTTAGAAGTAGTGAAGATACGGACAGATCTTTTGAAATAATAAAAAAAAATCCATAAAAATTATGAACTGGTCTTTTTAGTCTTTAAGGTATTACAAGACTTGATTGTTATGGCAGCCTTAGGAGGAACATGAGAGAAGAGGAACCCTTAGATTGCTGGGGATAGGTTTAGGGTTGCCAGCTCCCCTTATTTTCCCAGTGGGAGTGGGGGACCCAGCGCTTACCTCCCTGGTGCTCCCAAGAAGTGTCACATGTTGATGTCACTTCCGGGACATGATGTCATCACGCAAGGCTGGGGAGTGCATGCGTGCTTTGCAGTGGGTTGATTTGGGCCCCAAACTGGCCCAGTTAGGCCCATTTGGAGCCCAAATTGGCCCACTGCCAAGCATGGGAGCACTCTTGGGGTGGCACAATGTTGCTCCAGCCCTGGGAGGCCCATTCCCTATCTTTCCACCCACCAGCTAGGTAAGCAGTGGTGGGGGAGGAGTTGTGGACAGGGTATCCCCCACCGGGGGAATGGGATCCCTAGATAGGTTAGTTACTTTAGGTCAAAATGTATTTATTTATACCATCATTTTATCCCCAAAGGGAACTCTAAGTAGTTTACAACATCATTAATCCTTCGTCCATTTTATCCTCACAACAACTTAGGGTTGCCCGGTCCAGGTTTGGAAATTCCTGGAGATTTGTGGGGTGGAGCCCGGAAAGGACAGGGTTTGGGGAGGGGAGGGGCCTCAGAATAGTATAATGCCATAGAGTCCACCCTCCGAAGCAGCCATTTTCTCCAGGGGAACTGATCTTTGTCACCTGGAGATCAGTTGTAATTCCGGGAGATCTCCAGCCACCACCTGGGGACTGGCAACCCTACAACAACCCTATGAAGTGGATTAGGTTGAGAAGGAGTGCCTGTTCCTTGGTCACCCAGTGAGCTTCCATGGCAGAGCAGGGATTTGAACCTGATTCCTCCAGATCCTAGTCAGATGCTCTCTTCTCGACACTGTGCTGGTTTAATATTGCAAATGTAGAAGTGCTACAGTTGAAGGAGTATAACACCCAGAAGCGTTTACAGCAATCAGTAAAGTGATAGAAAGCACTTTAATATAAAAGGCCAAGCATTCTCAATAAGGAATGGAGCAGAAAGATTGACAAAAGTGACCAAGGGCCGTACAAAATTGCCTCTGGTTCTTTCTGTTACAGGATTTCCATTTCCTTTGTAGTTGTCTTTTAAACAGGGCTGTTTTTGTTTTTTTCTGTTTTTTTGCCTTCCATCATTAAAAAAAATGCTATGTTTGCTTCCACAGAAGCAAGTCCCATAGATCCCAGCAGGCCTTACTCCAAAGCAAGCATGCGTTATCAAAATCTTAGCCTCAGCATTAGCCTTTGGTCAATTTTTCAATTACATATATAGGCACAAGCAGATGACCTTTATTTTTGTCCCCTTATCCTTCTACTGAAGGCTGCATGCATACACAAGATCTCACTCTTGTGCTCCTCAGGAGTAACCATCATTTCTCAGTTTTGGTATTTGCTGTTTCTAATGTGGATAATAATCTATGCTTTTTCCTTGGCTTGTATATAACAGGAATATCCATATTTTAAGTACTGTGACGGAAGTTTTAAAGCAACAAAACCAATCCATTTGGTAAATTTTCTTGTTGTGTATGTTCCCTGGCTAGAAATTGAAGCTTATATCTCTGCAGTGAAAAGGGCTAGAGACGTACTTACTATTAAAAAAAATAATGTTGGGGATTAGGAGATCACGGTAATAGATCATCATAATGGTATAGTGATCTATCAGTTGCCAATTTAACCATGCCAAAAACCCTCCGCTGTCAGGGAGGGAGGAAGGAGGAAATAGATGGCTGTGGGGGATTTGACAGTCTTTTCTATGCAGTAAATAGTTAATAGTTATTGCAGAGACCGGGGTGGTTCCTGACATCATAAGAGAAGCACTGCTGGATTGGACCAGGGTGAGTCCCTCTAGTCTCAAGGGCACACATGCAGCTGCCTTAAACTGGATCAGACCATTGGTTCACCAAGGTCAGTATTGTCTTAGAACTGGCAGCAGCTCTCCAGGGTTTCATGTCTTTCACATCACTTACCCTGTGATCCTTTTTTAACTGGAGATACCAGAAATTGAACTTGGGACCTTCTGCATGCGAAACAGATGCTTTAGCACTGAGCCTGGCCCCGCCCCATAGTGCAGCATCCTCTTTATTATTGGCAAGGATTTGGCTGCTATTACTGATTTTAAAACATTCTTATCCCACACTTTACATTTAAACAACTCCTGAGGCCATTTACAAAAGTTAAAAACACAAATAGTGAAATAAAAAATCCGCTGGCACCAGCAAAGAATATGTCTAACAAAAGCAACAGTTTTCTGGAGAATTTAACAAAACTAAAAAAAAAAAACCCAGAGCAATAAAACCAGCATTAAAAAGCAGAGGTCACAAGCAAAGACTAAATCAGTAACTATAAGAAGTGGCAGCAGGGCAGGTTGTATCCTGTCCCTGAAAAAGAAACAACCGTTTTAACACAGATAAGAACATTTGTGCTTGGTACCTAAATTCCCCAAGCTTGACATAAGGAAAAGCGGCTGTGGTGAGGCAGTTCCAAAGCTGAGGTGCCACTACAAAGAAGGCCTTGGCTATTCTAGTGGATGCTCATAATCTCAGGGCCAAACTAGACATGATGGCGTCCTTGTGCCTGCCACAATGTTGCCAGCATTTTAAAGTGATTTAAAATGGATGGTGTGGTACTGTTGCCCTCTCTTCCACTTTTTCAAGTGCTGAAACAGCCTTGGGTGTGTTGTATGTGTGTGTGAGGCCATTTTGACACTAGATATGAGGCACATGGGGGTGGAAGGAGTGCGCCTCAGCCTGTAGCACTGTGGGCCTGATCAGTTATGGGACCCTTGTAGCATTTTAAAATCACTTTTAAAATGGTGGTGGTATCTTCATTGCCATCATATCTAGTTTAACCCTCAAAAAGTGGTAGTATGTAGAGCCTCTCAAGAAGGTCAGGTTCCTGTGGGAGCAGGATATTTTACAACATATAAGTGCTGAGGTCCGATATGGTTAAAGTAGTTTGGCGGATTAGATTAGGTCCTGGGAGAGCTGAGTTAAAATCTCCACTGAGCCATGGATCGCATTCCTTGACTTTATGCCAGTCACCTTCTCAAATTAGTTAGGGTTGTTGTGAAAATAAAATACGTGAAGCCCTGAGCTCCTTGGTGGAAGAGCAGGATCAAAATGTGATAGGTAGATCTTAATTCCTCATCTGTGGTATAGAAAGGTCCATTGTAACTTCTTCATCAATGAGAGAAGAATTTTTTTTCTCACACAAAACTTTAAATATGCAAAATTTCCTGACTAAGGTATAAGGAATCTTCAGAACAGAATAAACAGTCAAAATTTAAAATTCTAATGCTCTAAAATTAAGTTTCCAGTGATATTTGAAACTTGTCCATTAAAAGTCTCATGCAAGAAACAAAAAATTCTCTCATGGACGAAGATGGTATACTTAGTTTTTTAAGAACAAATACGTTAGATGAAGAATTGAGGTCTTAGTTGTTACAAAATAGTTGCTGACATCTAGTAATTTTCAATGGATAAAATAGATTTTTACAGTTAAATGGGAAACAGTTTTGATTTTGTAAATTATCGTCTCTCAATGGACTAAGTGAATTTCTGCAACCTATTGTGGGACTGTTTGGTCTATATATTATTGTATCAGTAGTTCTCATTGGATTAGAGAGGCAGGATTGTGTAGTGGTTAACATGTCAGATTGGGGAAACCCTGGTTCAAATCTGAACTTGGACATGAAACCTACTGGGTGGCCAATTGGTAGAGAAGGATGAAGTTTGCTTCTATGGGTTCACTGGAGAAAAGCCAGGTTAAAAATGTGACAAAGATGTTCAGGATAAGTATCAGATTCATAAAATGTAAAAGATGAAATTTCAGCAGTAGCATGCTGTAGTCTCAAAGAGCAGATATAAAATGAAGGAGAGGAAAACCATTTGTGTTGCCCTGAATTCCTTGGAGGAAGGTGGGTTAAAAAAAAAAAAGATAAAGCTGATACTTTTAAAAATTATTTTTTTATAAATGTACAGATACTATAAGAGTAAATGTATAAACAAACAAACAAACAAACACTTTTAAGACTAATTATTTGCCTGTAAAAAAAGACTCATTGTTTTGGTAGGTGTGACTTTTCAAAGAATTCATATGTAATATTTGTATGAAAGTAAGTGGATTAGACTTAAGTTGTGTGTATTCTAAAATCAGCCTTCTTTGCATTTAGCACAGATCTTGCCCCCCCCCGCCCCCAAACCTTGCGGATGTTGGTTGGTTCCTCTCTGTAAGACAGTATTTTGCCTTTTAAAGGTTTTTTCTCATAAGGTTGTTTGTATCACAGCTGTGAATGCTAACACTTGAGATCTGAGTGTGTCACCAAGCAAGCATGGAGTGTGTGTTTATCACATTGCTATTTCTGGACAGATAGTGTTTTGTGACAGATGGAGCACGGTGCTCCTGTTCTGTCTTCAGGGCTTTCTGTGTGTGTGCTTGCCCATGCGCACATGTATAATCTTCTAAAAAGCCAATGATACAAAACTGCATAGCAGATCTTTAAAACATTGAGCAGGAAGCTCTTACGGGAGGATTTGAGGATTGGAGACAGGAAATTTTTAAAAAGAAAGCTGGTTTCTTGGGGCAGGGGTAGTAGAGTTTGAAAAGTCTATTTTACATATTTGAACAGAAGTGACAGTGCAACAAAAAAAAACACCTATATGTATTGGGACTGGGAAGCAAAGTCTCTTCGAATTCTTTAACCAGGGAATCACCTGCATACACTTTGCATTCCAAACCTTTTTAAATAAAAAATCCTGCATGCATTCTTATGCTAAGAAAAGGTTAATTCTGCAACCTTCAATCTCATCCTGCTTATCTCTGTTGTAAAAGATTTAGTTTTTATTTATGTTATGTAGAGTTGTGATAGTGGTGGTGATTGGTTTAGCTGTACTGAAGTCATGGAAGTTGGATTTCCAACTTTGAGTTGGGAATTCCTGGAGATTTGGGGGGTGGAGCTTGGCAAGAACAGGGTTTGGGAAGAAAAGGGACCTCTGTTGGATGTAATGCTGTAGAGTCCACCCTCCAAAGCAGCCATTTTCTCTAGAGGAACAGATTTCTGTTGTCTGGGGATCAGCTGTACTTTCAGGAGATCTCCAGGCCTCAACTGAAGGTTGGCAACCCTATATGGAAGTGCAGGCCACACCAAAGAGCATGTTTCTGCTATTAACTGAATTCCGCTGATCCTAGGGATAGGCAAGTCAGGCAGACAGGCAGGGTTTGAGAAGAAGGAGTGAGAGAAAGACGAGCCTGGAAAAAAGAGACAGACTTAAGAGGGTGGAGAGGTAGGAAGAGGTTGTTCCAGAGAAGGCTAGAAGGAGTCAGGAATGTTGGAGGGCAGTGAAAAGGAAGAAGGGAGAGGTTCAGAAGGCTGGAGCTGTAAAAGTCAGCAAGGCCAAGAGTCGGGAAAAGCCAGTATGCTGCTGGTTTATTTATTTGCTTCATTTATATCCTGCAGGCACTCTAACGTTGTTAGGAATGTTGAACTAGGATCTGGAAGACCCAGGATCTAATTCCACCTCTGTTGAGGCAGCTCATTGATTGACTTTGGACCAGTCTCTCCTCCTAAACTATTCTTGTTGTGAGGATAAAATAGGGAGAAAAATGTTGTAAGTCGCTTTGGATCCCCATTGGGGACAAAAGTGGAGTATAAGTATGTAAATAGATAAATGCTGAAGTTTGCTTCTTGATTTTAAATAAACTCCCACATTTTTGTCATCTGGATGCCTATAGTTTTCATATAATTGTTATTTTCTTATAATCTGTAGTTCTGTTTCTAAGGGGTTACTAAGGGGACCAAGAGCTATTCAGGGCTTCAAAATGTTACCCCTCTATTTGAATAAGATTGAAATATAGCTTCACTTATGATGAAAATAAGGCTGGTTCTGTGCCATGGCTTATAGGGATTTGTTCTTTGGATTTTATTTTAGAGGAAAAAGCAAAAGTTGAGTGAACTGTGACCAACTTCCCAATCACAGGAAACGTACCTCAGCCTCGCTCTGACTTCATGCATATCATCATTTAAAACTCCAAACCAGCCTTCACAGCATCCTTTCCTTTATTATTACGCTTCTCTGATCAAAGGTCTTGAGCAAAACAGTACAATTACAAAAATAAAATGCAAAATAATAAACATTAAAACATGGCAAATTAAAATCCATCTTTTTAACAGCTTAAAGAAACCACAAGTGCCTGAAATTTGGTGACCGATTATGTTATTTCCAGATTGGTATATGCCACAAAGAAAAAGAAAGAGAGAAAGAAAGAACACACAAGATTCACCAGACAGATGATATTTAATTAGGATAGGTATAATACAGAGGTCTTTGAGTGTTGTCCATCGGCCACAGAATAAAATGAGGGGATCTGTGGCCTCTGTTATTTCAGATGCACAGCAATAATGGTCAGAATATGGAGTCTTGGTGAAGCACCCCCTGAGCTCTGCAGTTGGCAAGACATTCAGTCTGCCTGACATGAAAGCGTGCCTATGGCCAGAAGTTGTATGGAGGCTTAGATGTGGCACCCCCCCACCCCCCATCAAAGAGGGGAGAGCCCTATAGGTGCAGCATAGGCTAGCCAGCTCTGGGTTGGGAAATTCCTGGAGATTTTAGAGGTGGAGCCTGGAGAGGGTGAAGTTTGGGGAGGAGAGAGGCCTCAGCAGGGTATAACGCTATAGAGTCCATCCTCTAAAGCAGCCATTTTCTCCAGGGGAATTGATCTCTGTCATCTGGAGATCAATTGTAATTCCGGGAGATCTCCAGCCCCCACCTGGAGGCTGGCAACCCTGGTGCAGCATATATGCCTTGCATGAGCCTGTGTGCTGGCTCAGTCAAACTCAGTTATCCTTTTTGTAACTGACCTTACAGCTTCAGAACAGCCCATATCCCTAATCACGACAACCTACACAACATTAAAGGCTAGAAAGCTGATTTTAAAAATGACAGAAATCTGAGAGTCTCTGGCAGCTGAATTTTGCTCCCAGCACCAATTTCTGTGCCATTGAGGAATCTTTGTGACCTTAACCACTCCGGCAGCAGGTTCCTAGGGTTCTGAGTAAGACCCGAGTCTGCATGCATTTGCATTTATTTCATTATATCCCACTTTCCCCCCCCAGTGGGGACCTGAAGCAAACATCGTTTCTCTCTTCTCCGTTTTCTCAGAAACAATAATCCTGTGAGGTCGGCTAGGCTGAGGGAATGTGACTGGCTCAAGGTCCTCCAGTATGCATCAGTGGTAAAGTGGAGATTTAAACACGGGTCTTCCAGGGTTCTAGTCTGACACTCTTCACTACGCCACACTGCCTTTGTGCTACCAATCAGTAGTAAAAGATTGTGTTCCAGGCAAATGAATGTCCCTTGGGACTCCTTGTGCTATTTTATGTGAAAGAGCCAGAAAGGTGATATTAATTTTATTGTGGGGAGGACTGACCCACTCACTGCGCTGGGGGTTGTCATCTGTTCTGCGCACCTGCTGCTCCACTATTGCAGACAGCTTCATCGGCATGCGAGGTACTGTAAAGCGAGGGGCTGTGGATCAGCGACTGAGCATCTGTTTTGCGTGCAGAAGGTCCCAGGTGTTCAGTCTCCAGAATCTCCAGGCGGCAGGTGATGTGAAAGACCTCTGCCTCTGACCCTGGATAGCTGCTGCCAGTCTGAGTAAACAGTACTGACCTTAAAGGACCGACGGTCTGACTCAGTACAAGGCAGCTTCATGTGCGTGATTGAGACTTCAATGTAACGATTAAATGCGCAGGATTTACTTTTCAGAACCGGAGTCACATGGCTGATTCCTTGTTTACCATCTAGGTTGGGCATGAATCATCACTGTACTGCAAAGCAAACCCCTAAAGGACATAAGGGTGGTCATGTACTGAATCACATGGAGGGGAGGGTTTCACTGATGATGGAGTGCCGGAGATGGCTGCTTCACTCCAAATATGTCGGCTGATAAGTTTCAACTGATAATAAATAGACGGCCATTGCTTTAAGGCCCGTTCTAGATAAATAGCGCATCGCATGGTAAACCTGTTCCTGGACTGAACTGTAATAGAATGGGGGGAATCACATGATCAGACCCCCCCCCATTTAATGACTCTACTTAGAAAATGAGATGTTACTGTGAAAGCTACTGTTTAAGTCTGTTCCCCAAGACACATTTTAACATGATCTGTGGGGCATTTTTTCTCTAGGGAAGTGTTCAAACATGCAAATCCTACCCAGAGACTGAAGTGGTTCAGCCCAAGAATAAGTTTTACCATATTAATTTTGTCCAGGTCAAAAGCATAGGTAAGAGCAGCTGCATGAGAATCAGCTGTATAATTTCTAAAATTAAATAATGGTGTATACAAGCCAGCCATTCTTTCTTACTTTGAAGCCGTGTGAAAACTGATAATGATCCTATCTACGCATGAAAATGAATAATTTATTTTTATTTTATTTACTTGGGATATTTCTATGCCTCCTCCTCAGAATCCTGCTCAAGGTGGCTTACAAATAAAAGAATGCTTTAAGGCCCATTCTAGATAAACTGCTTATCGTTTGGTAACCAGTGTGCCAATGTAGCGTAGTGGTTAGATTGTTGGAACAGGATCTAGGAGATCCAGGTCCAGATTCCCAGTCTGCCATGGAAGCTTGCTGGGTGAGCTTGAGCCAGTCACAACCTCTCAGCTTGACCTACCTCACAGGGTTGTTGTGAGGATAGAATGGAGGTGAGAATGTAAGCCGCTTTAGGTTCACCTTGGAGAGAAAGATGGGGTATAAATGAAGTAAATAAACAAATAAATGTAGCAATATAAAAACAAGCCATTGAACACAAACAGCATAAAAACTATGCATAAAACTAGGGTTTCTAGTTCCCCAGTAGGGTGGGGTATTTCCCACTCCCAGTTACTGCTCCCCACTGCCTCTTACCTGGCCAGCAGTGGGGGAAGGGGGCAGGGAACGGAAATGGGAGCTCTGGTGTGTGCTCTGGAGCCTTCCTTGACATGCCAGGAACGATGTCATTCCCGGTGCAACAAGGAAGGTCCTCGAGCACACATGTGCACTTTGTGCGCACAGTAGGTTTCCCCTGTGCCTCCCTGCAACTTCCCACCCAACCCCCAGTTTGGGTCCTGGGGGGACCTGGCAACTGTACATAAAACAGAAGCAGACAATTTAAAAAGCTGGAAAATAAATTGCTAACTTAAAGCCTAGGTAAAATGATGAGTTTTGGCTGGGTGCCTGAAAGAAAGTAAAGCAGGCTCCAGGCTAGTTTCAAGGGGAAGAGTGTTGCGGAGGTGAAGTGCCACCACAGAAAAAACGTTGTCTCTAGTTGCCACCTGCCTCACCTCTGAGACCAGGGGCACAGAGAGCAGCAGGGCTTGAAAGGCAGAGATCTTAAATGGTGGGCTGGATATTATGGCATGTGACGGTCCTTCAGGTACCCTGGCTCCCCAAGTTGTGTAAGGCTTTAAAGATAAGAATCGGCACTTTGAATTGTGCCTGGAAACAGATGGGTAACTAGACATAGTGTTCCTGGGATTCTAACATTTCAGATAGCAGGGGAATCACATGTTAAAATTTGCTGCTGGTTCCCCCTGTATATAGAAAACTACCACAATGAAACAGGGTTAGCTTTCTACCCTCTCCCTGACTTTTCTCTTTAGTGGGCAGAGAGATTTTGATGTGGGAGAACTTTCAAATATGTAATTTTCCTTTCTCACTCAGCTGAAGACTGAAATGGTACACTCTTAGGAACCATCCTGTGTAGATCAGCTCAATTCAGTAGCCAAGAAAAGGCATTCTTTGCTTGTTTGCTACTGTTGTTATTTTACTTGTATTGGCTAGAGTCCAGTGGCACAGAAGGACAGTTTTGAGTCTAAGCCCCTCGTGTGGTCTTTTTTAAATTTAAGTCCTGGTTCCATGTGCACAAATGCAGACTGTGATTCATCATGGCACTGTAGACAAAGCCAGTTGGCCGGTGGCTTGATGAATCATATTTTGTGTTCATGATGGATTGTACAGGTGATTGTTTCAAGAATAACATCGTGACTGATGGAAGAAGACCTCCAGCCTGAACAGAAAATAGGTGAACCACCATGTGCCTGAGCTTCTTCAGCAATTAAAGCCAGGCCTGGGATGAGGTCTGAATGCCCACAGGCAGCCTTGCTTAAAACTAAGCTGAACTTGGTGTGACCAGCACCTGGTTGGGGGACTCTGCTGCCAACCTCCTTGACTTTGGTGGTGGTATAAAGGCAGGATATAAATGTAAGACATAACAGTCCTGTTTCAATGTGGTGATATAGTGTAGGGTAGGATGCCTGTGTCTGAAATCTTACTCTTTTTTTGTTTTTTTGCTATTAATGCCCACCTTTTAAGAATTTCTGACACACAATTGTGCCAAGAGTTGTTGAGCACCACCAACATCTACTCATACTGTACAGCAGCTAGTACAATATGGGTAGCACCCTCTCTGTGCCCTAGCTTTACAACCAGTAAGTGGCCTGGCCAGCTTAGGTGAACTCGTTTCATCAATAGATGCCTCAAGGGGCTGGCCAAGGGTTCCTGCCCGTCTCATCTTTTAAAATTCTGTTTGTTTATTTTGAAACTTAAAAAGTAATTGGGCAAAGACACATTTTAATATATTCATTTATGTTCAAGTAAACAACCCTAATTATGGTGTGAGTTGCCACCAGCAGGTCGCCCACCAAAACTTGAAGTGAGTCCACTTATGAGTCTAAGCTCATTGAAATCAGTGGGCTAAGGCAGGAGTAATTTTTAGGATTTCACTGTTAGGACCTTACCCATCTTAGCAGGGCTGTTTAAATAAACAAGCTTCCTGATACAGCATGAGGAGCTCAAATCTTACTTTAGCTGCCATTCTCTCAGTTTCACAGTTGTAATGTGGAGAAGGATAGTAATACTGGCCTATGGAAATGGATTCTATTGCTTGAAATATTTGAATCTATATACATGCTGTGCTGTATTAATTCAGCTACTTTTTATTTTAAAAAGCTTGAATACGTTTAAGTTAACTGACCAAAGTACGTATACAGGATAGTTGTTCCCTTTGGGGGTGAGGTGAGAACAGTCCTAAAGAAGCTTCCTATTTGGAAAGATTCATCTGGATGACAGCAAAGCCCCAGCTTGTTTGGTAGCTACAGCAGCAGGCTGGTCGGCTGCTTCTTGCTTCTCCCTGTGTTAATTGTTTTGGTGGTACAGGGTGTACGGGGCCAGCAAAACCTTGGCAACACAGCATGCCCGAGTCTCCTCACGTTGGGAAAAGAGGAACACGATGTCCAGAAATAAACACTGTATGCTGATCTGCTTTATCATTATGATCTTTGTTACAGAGATGTTTGAATGGTGCCTCTGGGAATGTGCTGTTCATAAGCTAAATGCCCTGACAAGAGTGGTGTTTGAGGTGCCACAGAATGGGTGAAAACAGCAGCATCTCTGTATTCATAACCAATGTGGGGGATAATGTGGCAAAGGTCAGGGGTCAGGTTTGAGCTAATCCCCACTTCCAGGTGTCAAGCTTGCTGCTGCTGATTTTTTCTTCCTCAGCTTTTTGAACTCCTTGCCCCCAGATTTAACACCAGTATCTTTCTACAAATGCCACTACCCCCTCACCTGTAATTTCTTTATCTCATTCCTCATCCTCTCTTCCAACCCCATCCTTGTCAGACCAAACCACACCGCTTCCTCCTTCCTCATCTTAATTAGGCCTGGCCATAAACACACACTCCCTTCCTCTACGTGCAGTTTCCATGATGTCAGTTATACTGTTAGCGACTCACTGCTTGGTGTCTTTTTAGGACCCTTCCCTAGGACAAGTATCGTACTTGCCCGATAGATAGGCCCGCCTCAGTGTACAGGGGGAAAGGTTCAAAAATCCTGCTCTCAGATTCTGTGTCACTAATTTGTTTAATTTATAAAATATAATAGCTTATTTTATTTCCATGGAGTGAGATTCTGCCACCATCCTTGACATCTTGGGTCACTGAAATGCTTTTAAAACAAGGAGGGTTTTGTTAATGTTTTTAGCCACAATCGGCCTGGCTTCCATTGCCTTTCGTCCTCCCTTCAACAGAATGAGTGAGCAATCCTTTTCTGGTTTAGACACTTCCTCTTCTTTCTAGACACCTGGTATTCTCTAGGCTAAACAGGTCCACTCTCCTTTGCCTTTCCACTTAGGATTTTACTTCTTGGCCATAATTGTTTTTGTAACTCATCCATAGCTTCTGTTCATCTTATTGGCATTCTTTTTATAGTTTCTTTAGAGAAACTGCACAGCCGTGCAGGACCAAAAATGAGATGTTTTCAATTACTTTAAATTGCATCTAACTTCTAGTAGCTATCCCAGAACATTTGGGGTCTTGTTGAATTTTTCTGGATCCACCCATCCTAGGAGTTTGACATCATCTTTGAGCTCCTCCCTCCCTTGGGCTTGGCATTAGAGACATCATTCTGTCTCAGTGTTCTCCCCCCATTCTTCTGTTTGGAAGTGGAGGAGCACATCTGGCTGGGAGTGGTGGTGGTTACTGCAGCTGCACTGGCTTGTCAGGCCCCTGCTAGTTTTCACCTATTAAAATTGTCATAAATGTTAAGTTCCAGCATATGAACGAGAACGTGCTGCTGAGTCACAGTTGACTCATGGCAGCCCCATCCTTGGGGCAATCCAGGCAAGAGATGAGCAGT
Organism: Eublepharis macularius; assembly: GCF_028583425.1. NCBI lineage: Eukaryota > Metazoa > Chordata > Lepidosauria > Squamata > Eublepharidae > Eublepharis > Eublepharis macularius. Next base: position 220,678,442 of record NC_072790.1, read on the forward strand.
GGTGGTTTGCCATTGCCTTCCTCCTCATAGCAACCCCAGTCTTCCTTGGTGCTCTCCCATCTAGTCACCATGGCTGACCCTGCTTAGCTCCCGAGCACTGACAAGCCATGGCTAAGCTGAGTGAAGCTGTCAGTGATAGGATGTTTTGGAAGTCATAGGCTTTCCGTAAGTTCAAGCGGCTTGACAGCATATAACACACATAGGGAGATACACAAGTATGTCTCTCCCTATATACCAACCCTGTGGTGTCTGGTTTGTCTCTACTCTATGTTGCTTTACTGTGTGAGAGTAAAACATAAGATTGTTAACCTCCAGCTGAGGCCTGGAGTTCTTTTGGAATTATAACTGTTCTCGACTGCAGAGATCAGTGTCCCTAGAGAAAATTTTATTTATTTGTTTGTCATTTATAGTCCACCTTTCTCACTGAAACTCAAGGCAGGTTACAAGTGTGAGTCAGTACAGTTGATATCAAAGACATTTCAATAAACATGTAATGGGTGTTTCAAAGTGTGTTGTCCTATCTCTATATTAAACACGCTAAGTCCTTGAACAAACTGTGTACTTTGTGGTAATGACATATTTACAGAGCTTTCCCATCTCAGCCTTTTCTCCTTCTATTCAGGCCCTGAGAGTCTCTCTACACAAGACATCTTACACAGGGATGCTCAAGTGACTTGATTTCTGTGTGGTCACATTTAAGTGTACTCTGTCTTCCTAACAGTGTATGTGTATCCACAATGGGAGATAGATCCAGAGGAGAACAAGTGAGAGAACAAGTGTAAGATCTTTCACTTGATTCTACTCGTGTAAGATGTCTTGTGTAGAGAGACTTTGAAGAGGTACAGAAAGTGGGTGTTACACTTGCCTACTTCCTGGCTTCTCCCAGGAACTACAACTTAACCATTTTTTTCTGTTTTGCTACAGTGGGCATATGCATGCAAAATGACAACTTCAGAGGGCAAAGTTTATGGTATACTATAGATTCTAGGTGAAATCCCTCTCTAACTTCCCCTCTCTACAGGCATAGCTCTTGATTTTCCAGGAATTTTTGGGGTTGGCAACCCTAGTAAAATAGCTATAGAGCAGTCACCCAAAGGATGACTGTCTGTTCTCTCCTTTTTTAGCTTTCTGTGGGAAAATGTAAGCCTGTTTGCAAGACTTTTGGTAATTAAGGCTAGCAGAATGACTGAATATCTGCTGGTGCTGACTTTCTGACTGCTGCAGAAGTTTTAGTGTTTTTTTTTAAAGAATGGTTTAGTTTTCAAATTAAAGTATTTGTTTCTTTTTTAAAATTGCTGTCATAAGATGCCTTGAATTGCATGGAGAAGCATGATACACGTGTTTTAAGTAAAGAGAACTTGAAAGCACATGCTCAGAGGAACTCTTTTCCTTAAGCAACCTGCCAATGGTGAGAGAAACTGTTCTGTCTAACCAGATGATTACAGATTCTCTCAGTATTTATCTTGAGAACATTCCTTTACCAAAATGATCTGCTTCTCATGCCGCTCCAAGGCCCTGCTCAGATTAAACATTGCTCTCCATTTAGATCCTAACCCACTTGGGTCAGGGGTTGCCTAGCTAGGCCAGTCCTGTGCTATTTACAGAGGGCTGTGTGTACACACAAAGTTGCTATCACAGTAACTGTGTGCCCTTGGAAGTTGTCAACTGCAGTGGCTTTCTTTACATCAGCTATGCCTCTTGGCTGTTGGGGTTTGTTTGTGTTTTCAGCTTCTTTGTCTCCCTGCCCTCTTTAAAGCTAATTGCTTTCATTTAATGTAAGTAACTGAAGCCCTGGACTGCCTCCGCAGGGAGTCCACAGCCTCCTGAGTCAGAAGAACACAATAACATAGCTCAGGGCCACTGAAAGGGGCTAAAAAAACTTTGATGCCATTAAGCTTGGAGCGAGTCTTCCCAAATTGACCTTGATTCATAGGGTAGATCTAAACCAGCATTTTGGGCATGTGTATGTTGTTCATACATGTGATCTGCCACTCCTGCCATATGCCCAAAGATCAACAATACATCTGATTAACAGTCCTTTCCATAATGTCTTATTCAGAAGTCTGCTCATCACTTTAGCAGAAATTCTTAGGAAATGAGAACTGGAAGGGACAGGAATTGCAAGCCTATACATATAGTGGATAGAGTGTTCAAATAGAGTCTGGGAGATCTTGGTGCAGATCCTTATTCAGCTGTGGAACTCACTGGGTGACCTGAAACCTAACCTACCTCACAGGGTTCTTATTAGGATAAAATTAGGAGGGGAGCTCTTTGGAGGATGGGCAAGGCAAAAGTGAATAGATGGAAATGGTGCAGTTTTGTTCCAAAAAGTTAAATTCAAACTCTGTTATTAGAGCCTCAGCCATATGATTTGGCTGTGAGAAGCAAAGAAGGAAAGGCTTAATATGGATTGTGACTGTGGCACTAGGGAAGGGTTAAAAAAACCAACAACTATTCCCCTTATGCCTGTACTTAGTCAAAAATGGCTCCTCTTGGATTGCTGGGTAATTTGGCTTTTAATATTTGAGGCCACTAAAGTGTATGAGCATTTATTTGTTAGCAAAAGTAGAGTTTCTTAGCTTATTTTTATTTGGAAAATGTTCCTGGCAACCAGTGGGAGAGTGAGGGGGTGCAATCCTTACCTTGATGATCCTCATATGAACTCCCAGGCCCTCATGTGATGATGTCATTGTGCAAAGCATGTGTGCATACTTCCATGCCCTGTGTGATGACGTGACTTCTGGAAGTGACATCATTGCTCGGGGGGGGGGACTCGTTTGCCTGGGCTGCCTGCCAGTCATGGGCAATTATCTGGCAGCCTGCTTTCTCCCACTGATCACCAGCGATTGATTGTTAGGCAGAAGGGCAAGCTGTATGGTTGCCAGTCCCCCCCGGGGGCAGGGTTTCCCCTGCTTCCACCCCCTGCCCCCACTTACCTGGCTGGCGGGGGAGGCACAGGCTCCTGGGGGTGAACTCCCGGGTGGTGTGGTGTGCTTCTGTGGCCCTGATCCAGACCCAAATCAGGCTGGAACAGGCTGCTGCGGAGCAGGGGAGTGCTCCCGTGCTCTGCAGCTGCCCGATTGGGGCCAGAATTGGCCCAATTCAGGCCCGGATCACCCTGCATCGGGCCACTGCGGAGCATGGGAGAGCTCCTGCGCTCCACAGCAGCCTGATCCAGGCCCAATCCGCTCCCCACGCAGAAGTAATGTTATTGCGCAGAAGCAGCGCACGTGTGCGAGCAGACAACGAGACCGGCAGGTGCTAGGTCCCCCACCTCCCACTGGGAGAACAGAGGGACTGGGCAACCCTAGCAAACTGGCATCCTTAATACTGCCTCTCCAAGGGATTTGCCTGGGCAGTATACATAATAAAAACAAAAAACATTAAATGTTATTAATTAAAATCAAGCATGAAATTATCCATGTATTACTAAGCATTTGAATGACTGGGTGTCTTGCATTATTTCTAGCTATTTTTCTGTCCTTCCTTCTTCATTTACATAGTTTTTAATTTTTTTATTTTGAAACCTATTTTAAAGATGAATTTGAATGCATCTATGAACACACACAAGTAACTTTTAGTGGCTCATTTATTTTAGCAGAATCAAACTAGTTTTCTTCACGATCCTGGCTGATTCAAGATTCCACTGTTAATGCCCCCCCCCCTCAGCCACCCACCATTCCTGAGGAAACCATGAAGTACATTTGTAGGTAGATTGGTAGAAATGGATTAAGAAAAATGAATTTTAAAGAAAACCCCTAAGTATGCAGTCCTAGAAGGAAGAAATAATAATATAATAACATTCAATTTATATTCTTCCCTTCAGGACAACATAATGCCCACTCAGAGCAGTTTACAAATTATGTTATTATTATCCCAACAACAATCACCCTGTGAAGTGGGTGGGGCTGAGAGAGCTCCGGGAAGATGAGACTGACCCAAGGTCACCCCACTGGTTTCAAGTACAGGAGTGGGAAATCGAACCCGGATCTCCAGATTAGAGTTCCACGCTCTTATCCACTGCACCAAACTGGCTCTGTTTGTGGGAATCAAGCCAAGATTTGTTCTAGGACAAAAATGAAATGTGACAGGAGTCATGAATATGTGGCATAACATTTCAAGAGGCTACATTTAAAATAAAATTGCACATAGGAATTAACTGTAGTACTGCTGCCCTTTTATAGGCCAGGGAAGTTTTATTTTTAATGAAATAATTACATGGCATATGCATATCCCCTGTGGAAAAGGTGTAGAAGATGACCTGATGACAGGGATGGGGTGGGTGGGGGGTTGGGAGGGAAGCAAGAGTACAGATTTCATTATAAAGCATATAAATTGGTGAGGGAGAAACCATAGCTGGCTGGGCACTCAAAGGCTTCTTTTTCAGTTGCTGATTTCCTGAGATTTCCCAAATTTAAAAAAGGCCTCCACAGAGAAAGAGAGAAGCGAGAACATGTTTTCTGTACATGTTTTCTTGGAGTAGCCATAATGGGTAGGCTTCAGAGGCCCCGCAGAACCAATGACTGTGTTTCAGAACTGGCTGGTTGTCATGGTAACGATAAGGTGTTAAAAATAGCAAGTCACTGATGCGCATTTATGTTTGCGGGGGGGGGGGGAGGTTCCCTCACCATTCCCTTAGAATTTTTCTTCAGTACCTGCTGAAAAGGATTTCCCTCTAACTGCTACTTATAAAACTTCTAAAAAGCCTATTATTAAGGATCAGCATGGCTGATCCTTAATAATACTGCAGAAATCTATGCGGTATAGTTTTAATCATCACTATTTTAGGGGGCGTTCTTAATACATAATTATTACAATGGATAAAAATGTATAACAGTTCCTGCCTCCTCCAGATTTATAATCCAAAAATGTTTACGCAAAAAGGAATGGGGAAAGGGAGAGAAAAGAAGAGGCAATGTCATTCCCATCCGAGAAAAACAGAACTAAAAAGGAATAAGCAGCTAAGGTACTGATGACGTTGTCAGGTGCTAGATTTGAGTCCAGGAGCTGTCATATTTTGTGAGTGGAGAAGAAGAGAAGGGCTAGCAGTGTTGAAGTAAACTTCATTTGTTAAATCCCTTCCTACCACGCAGCTCTTGCTAGGTGAAGCAAAATTGTGTCAGAAGATTGAAGGCAGAAAGACAGATTGAGGCATTGTGATTAGGGAGTAGGAAGCAGCTGCAGCTACAGCTCCGTAATACATTTTATGGCACAATAAATTTGCCACGAGACTCTGTTGTGTTTGCTGCAACAGACTTATCATCACTTCCCCTCTGGAGATATTCTGTTGCTAAACAAGCAGGCCTGTGCTAATCCAGGGTCAAGATCAGGTGGCTCTTTCATATCTTCTTCCTTTCGGGGCCAAAGCTTACTAAGTAGACATGATTCAGAGGAGTTAGCCGTGTTAGTCTGTAGTAGCAAAATCAAAAAGAGTCCAGTAGCACCTTTAAGACTAACCAATTTTATTGTAGCATAAGCTTTCGAGAATCAAGTTCTCTTCGTCAGATGCATGATCATGCATCTGACGAAGAGAACTTGATTCTCGAAAGCTTATGCTACAATAAAATTGGTTAGTCTTAAAGGTGCTACTGGACTCTTTTTAAGTAGACATGCGGACAGCCTGAGTTCCTGCTAGATTTATCCCTTGAGCTCTAGAGTTTGGTACATGCCACAGGCATGAGTGCTGAGGGATGCTTTGGATTGTGGCCTTCTGTCTAATGGAGTGAGGAACCGAAAGGCCAGTCTGTTACAGTAGCCCAAGCTGTGGTTCCTAGGTAAAGGCTGTTTTAATGGCAGAGAAATGCTAAATAAAATAAAGATATGGATGGGCAAGGATCTGTAGTGTAACAAGAACATAAGCAGCCCTGCTGGATTAGACCTGCGGTCCAACCTCCAGTTTCACACAGTGGCTGACTACCCTGGAGGACCAACTAAAAAAGCACAGAGGCCAAGGTCTTCCTCTGATGTTGCCTCTTAGTACTGGTTTCCAGAGGTTAACTGGCTATGAATGTGGAAGTTCCCTTCAGTCCTCTTGGTGTGTAGCCATTGATGGAACTATCTGAGGTACTGAGGATGTACCTGGCACTTCATTGGTACTGAATAAATACTTGTAGTAATTACAGACTCTCAGAGTTTCATTTGAACCAGGGATTTCCTAGGAAACTATTTCAATTTGCTATTACCCAACATATTTCTGGGTCTAAGCGCAGTAACCACATCCTGGGATTAAGGAGTCAAGAAGAGTGTGGGGCTTCTAAATGTAAGCCATGCTATATCTTTGTGAACTTGTATCTATTTACCCCATGGCATTGTTTATGGAAATGTTCCTGATATTGACTGTGCTAATCTCATGCTGTGTAATCTGCCTTGAGTCTCAGTGAGAAAGCGGACTATAAATGACATAAATAAATTAGCTTTGTCTATTTCCATTAATAATGACATTTGGAAAGTATTCTGTCAAACCAACTGAAAATTTATTATACTTGTAGTAAATATTTACAGTACTTCCAAGTTACAGGTAACAGACCACACAGTGAAAAAGATTCCATGAGGGTTCTGAGGAAGAGTCATCTTTCACCATCATTTTCATATAGTTCATTGCTGATATTTTCTCTTATTGTAGGAAGGGAAATTACATAGTGTTGTGTGAGAGTAATTTTTCGCCTTCAAAAAACCCTACTGTTCAAATACTGTGAAAGATAAACACGTCACTCTGTTTATTGTCTCTTAGCAACGCCAAAAAAGATGGGTTTAAATTAATACCCAGAAAATTGCTTTTCTTATAAAAAGGGTAGTTATTCTTGGAAAAACACAACCTTTGCCAACCTCCAGCCAAATTTAACTACATGGAGGAGAGAGTAATTTTTGGACAAGCGACCAAAACTTGCTGTCCTTTGGGCCTCAATCAACTTGGCTGTGCCTTTTCCCCCACTGGATGCTACAGCTTGTGAAACAGAAGCAGGTTATATGTGGCTTTACCCTAAGAGATGCTTTTAACCATTACAGAAGACATGAACTGTCACTGGCTTATCATGCCTCCATACTGTATTGACTGTGTCTTCTGAAGTAACATTTTAAAGGGGGAAAATGCTTGCTGCAGATAACGGGGAAATGCTCACCTAGGAACTGCAGTTGGCTCACACTTGTGGGTGCAGCTTTCATATACATTTGCACGCTGTAGAAATGCAAGGTTGTGCCTTTTTCTGTAACATGCTAAATTTCTCTCGGCTTGTGTAAAGAGAGTTGGATGGGTTGCATGCCTTAAGAAGGAACCTCCTTTGTGTGATAGTTTTGCCTTCTGAGTCTCTGCTGCAAAACTTTTTCGCGCTGCCTGATGCTCACTTGAACGTGTACTTTATTTGTATTCGATGTATTGCAATTCATATTTCCCCTGCTGCTTGTCAACAGCATCTATTATTTAAAGGTACGCTGCTTCTATACCTAGTGGCTTCATTTAGTTATTGTGGCTAATGGCTTATGATATCCTCCATGACTTTGTCCAGTCCTATTTGTTTGTTTGTTTGTTTATTTATAGTCCACTTTTCTCATGGAGACACAAGATGAATTTCACAGTGTATTAAACAAAACAGAAAATGGAATTACATGAGTATAAAGACAAGCTGTAAGAGTATGATAATAGATACAGCACGCAAGTAATACATATTATTCACAGTGGTGGTATAGTTCATAGTCCCGTCCCTTTGATAAAAGTGCCTTCCTGAACCATTTTGTTATAATATGACCCTATTGCATGTCTAAAGTGTAGTGAAGTTGCAGCTGACTTATGGTGACCCTTGCTAGCGTTTTCAAGGCAAGAGACTAACAGAGGTGGTTTGCCATTGCCTGACTTTGCATGGTGACTTTGGTCTTCCTTACTGATCTCTTCTCCAAGTACTAACCACACCAACCCTATTTCAATTCCAAGGTTTGATGAGATTGGGCTAGCTTGGCAGGTCATGTTACTTTTATAAAAAGCCTTCCTGAACAATTCTGCTTTACATAGTGGAATGTCAGACGTGTGGAAGCCTTCTCGGCCTCCTCAGGCAGGCCATTCCACAAGGTGGGCCAATCTTTTTTTTTTTTAAGATATCAAATCCAGTGCTTATCATCATCATCTCTGCTTTATGGTAGCAAATTCCATAAAAGGCCTGCTGCTCTTAGACTGTTACTGCTTAATACAGCACTCCCTCCACCCAAGTGCTCAGAGTGCTTTGCACACATTAACTCAGTTTGAAGAACTGAGAGGGGGAGACAGGTCCTGGTGCTGGGAGCAAGATGATGGAGGACCCAGAGACAGGAGTGAGGGAAGGTGGCAAAAGGGGGTGGATGTGAACTAGAGTGGAGTGCAGGGAGGTGGGACGATCTGTTAACAAGTAGCTAAAGGCTGAATGCTTTTGAAATAAAGGATGAGAACCTTGAAAGTGAGGACCAGTATGATAGGAAGAAGGGGAGGAGGAAATAGCTGGTATTATCATAATTCTGGCAGGACTGAGGGCCACTAAGAAACAGATCACAAAGAGGTAACTGCTAATGGGGTTGCTTGCAGTCAGTACAAACAGGGAGAAGAAATCTGGAAAGGAGTAAGTGACTGGTTTTGTATCTGTTGAGAACATGCTGTGTGTAGTTTGAAAGCTGTCCTCCTTACGATGTATTATTGGTGTTGTAGGCATCATCTTTCAGCCCTTGAATGCTGCTGGAAAAGATCTGGTTTTAAGGGCTTAAAGAGGACAGCTTTCAAACTACACACAGCATGTTCTCAACAGATACAAAACCAGTCACTTACTCCTTTCCAGATTTCTTCTCCCTGTTTGTACTGACTGCAAGCAACCCCATTAGCAGTTACCTCTTTGCGATCTGTTTCTTAGTGGCCCTCAGTCCTGCCAGAATTATGATAATACCAGCTCTTTCCTCCTCTCCTTCTTCCTATCATATTGGTCCTCACTTTCAGGTCTGTTTCCTTCACTGAGCACTAAAGGTAGCAAACTGTTTGCCACGTGCCTATTGGATGCCAGCTCTGTTCAAAAAGTTGCTGTCCCCAGACGCAATCCAGCCTCTCGGCACTCATATGCTTAAGAGACCTGATAAGTTTTTTTTCCAAAACACCTCAACAAGTTTTAATGAATAGAAGATAAAACGCAAGGGCATTTGGAAGGTCTGGCAGGTGAGGCCAGACTGAACCAAATCCGTATCCTAGCCTTGAGCGATCTTGGAACAACTGGGGCACACCATAACTCATTGTGGGTGATGCCATTGGTTGGGTGGTCAATGTTTCTCCTAGCCTTTAAAAGCTGGTTGGCCTGTACACATTAACAAATGACCATGCTCATCATCAAATTATGAAAGGCTTCACCGGCTATTTTCTACAAATCAGGCTGGTAAAGGAACAGAAGCAGACCTGTCATTTGATCTTTTTGTTGTACAGAATAAAGTCTTTAACTTCTCAACATTTTTCCATGTGCTGCCTGAGTTATTCTCTGTAGACTTGGAGTTTGACATGGTAGTTTGGACCACCTGCACTTGACTAGATCCCCTGGTGGGTAAGTGCCCCAGATTGCTATGAAGTCGCAGCCTTGAGCACCTCCCTGCCAGTGACTCCTGTGTATTTCTTCGTGCATGTGCACTCACAAATCTACCAGTTGCACCGCATCCAGTGTCAAGTAATCATTAAAACAATTACAAAATGGAGTTAAGAATTCTTTCTTTGTCTCTCTCCCACAACCACTCAGTTCTTACCCTCCATTATTTTTTTTCCTCACATTCATTCCTTTTTGCCTTCTGTGATTTTTTTGTGTCTGGAAATCCCAAGTTCCTCTTCACAACTCACTTCAGGGAATTTCTCTGCCTCTCCCCTGGTATGATGACTCTACTGCTTGTGGGAGAGTGAGGTTGCTGCAGCAAACTCTCCCTAAGACTTATGCATGTTCATTTGAACATATGGCAAAGAGCCTACACTCAATATATATGTTCAGATCGACTTGTGTAGGTTGAGGTGGAGTTGCAGCCTCTCCTCCATGTTTGTTCTACCTCCTTCAAACATCTAAAGTAGGTTTCTGCCCTCTACCTAAGGGATCCCCACCGTGGTGCCCATGGGTGCCATGGTGCCTGCCGACACCTCTCTTGGCACCCAACAATGTTTTTAGAAACTGGGTGAGGTCAGGTGGAGCTCTTGCCCATCAAAGCTTCTGACTGGACACTGGAGATTTGATTAAAATAATATTGTTGCAGAAGCAACTGCTATCTGTTTTGTTTTTATTCTCCCTCATTCACCTTTTCCAGCACACTTCTTCCCTTCACTTGGGCTTCATCTGTGTGTGTAGCTCCACCTCCTACAACAGCCATTTTGTAATTGGCTCCATCTCCTGCAGCAACCATTTTGTGGTTGTCCCCTCCACTGTGTCAGTGGCTCAAAAAGATTGGGAGAACCCTGCTGTGTCTTATCCTTACTACATGCTGGCTAATCCTTGACTTAGGAGAATCCATATATTGGTGGTGAAGAACATGCTTTGCTTGCAGAAGGATCCCATTTTGTCACGATCTGGGAGAGACTTTTGTCTTAGACCTTGGAGAGCTGCTGCCAATTGGAATAGTCAGTGCTGGTCCAGATGAACCAACAATGTAGGTCAATTTCATTAACTTTTTTTTAAGAGAAGGGCTTATAGCTCAGTGGTGGAGCACCATCATCTTAAGTGAACAGGCCTGGGTAGTGAGGCTGGGAAGGACCTCTGCCTTGGATAGTTGCTGCTATTCAAAGTAGGCAACCCTGGGCTGGATAACTCCATGTTAAGTAGCTTGATATGTTCCTGACCTCTCCATTCAGCACACTTTGCCCATCTCATAATGTGGTTTACAGTAGTTCAGTGTAGAATATATGCCACAGCACAGCAATCAACAGCTGTAGGGCTCAGTGGTGACCTCTCGCACACGTGGGAAACTGGTCCCTGTTGCCCTTATCCTTCATACTGTGCTTTACCTCCGTCTTCTAGAGAATGTTGTTATTTTTCTCTTTCAGATCTTGTCCAATGTTTCCATCTACCTGTGTACCATTTGTGTGGGCATCATGTCATACTACATGGCAGACCGGAAACACCGCAAAGCCTTCCTAGAAGCCCGGCAGTCTTTGGAGGTCAAGCTCAACCTGGAGGAGCAAAGCCAACAGCAGGTAAGAGCTTGAGGGTCTCTGTCAGTAGCAAATGTTTTCTTCCTGTTTTACATCCACACAAGGAGCTTGGAAACTGAGCTGGATGTACCTAGAGGACAGGTTTATCATGGTGGTCATCTAATTGCAGAATTTGCATGTCTCCATTTTAGGGTTGAGTTAGCATGGAATTTCAGACTGATTTGGATTTGTGTGGTGTGCAACTATTAATCCGTATTGCGGAGCAATAGGTATTTTGAGTCTTTTGAAGCAAAATTAAGCAGGAGCCATTTTCCTAAGGCAGAGCTCACTTCATCAGATACATGTAATGTCCATCCATAGCAGTTGTATTCTTGTAACTTCAAGTAGAGTTATTGCTGCTATGGGTAGGCATTATACAAGCATCTGATAAAGTGAACACTGATACACGAAAATTTATGCTGGAATAAATTTTGTTAGTCCTTAATCTGGAAAGGACTCATTCCCTTTTCACTCCTATTCTATTATTTGTGCTTGGCAAGAGATAACATAGAAGTATGTCAGTCCCAGTCTATCTTTGAGCAGTCAAGAACTGACAGTGAGTTGTGAAGGTGTGGTAGAGGCTGTATATTCATTATAACTCCTTTGAAATTAGTTTAAGGTAAGATGTCGTGACTTACCCAAAACTACTCATGAGGGAGTGGCTATTGCTCAGTGGACCAGGTTCAGTCTCTTGCACATTCTCTGAAAGATAGCAGGGCTGGCAGATTCCTCCCAAGGCCTCGGAAAGCATCAGTCAGTCAAGAGCAGGTAATAACGGGTGAGAATGGAACAGCAGTTTGACTCAGTGTCATATGCTTGCCCAAGCAGGCTGTTTACAGGTCCACCCCAGACGTGATTTAGCTTCTGCAGCAGAAGTGTGGTTTCAGGTCATTTTCTGGATTTCTGAGGCCTTGAGGGAAGTGAGTCAGTTTGTTATTGTTGCCATTCAGTTGCCACTTCAACCTGTAGTGTGATCACACTGTGAAGGGCTTAATGCAGGAACACGCACATGCCATTTCTGCGTATATTTGGACAGAAGTTAAAAATACACATGGCACCCTTTTTATAGGCTCAGTGGCATCCAATTCACAGCTGCCGGACCCGGTCGACCATTCCTGCTGTCCTGCACTAGACTCTTGATAACACCTTACTGATTAGCGTCACCAAAGTGCTATTGATGTCAGCTTGAGCTTTGGGTTCATGGAGAGAGAGATGTTTACAGTCATCAGAGGGTTGTAGATGGGGCTTTGAAGAGGTTTCTGTATGCTGCTGCGAGAAAGTGCAGTAACATCAACCCAAGGCTTGTGTTGTTGCTCTGGCAAGCTGAAAACAGTCCCCTATGAGGAGCACAAAACAGTTTGAAGGAAATAGAAATATGTATTGTCGAAGGCTTTCATGGCCGGAGAACGATGGTTGTTGTGGGTTTTCCGGGCTGTATTGCCGTGGTCTTGGCATTGTAGTTCCTGATGTTTCGCCAGCAGTTGTGGCTGGCATCTTCAGAGGTGTAGCACCAAAAGACAGAGATCTCTCAGTGTCACAGTGTGGAAAAGATGTTGGCAGGTCATTTGCATCTACTCAGGAGGGGTGGGGTTGAGCTGAGTCATCCTGTAAGAGTTTCCCAGGGTGTGGAATGCTAATGGCGGGAGGCTTCACTGTATCCTGAGGAGGTTCTTTTGCATATGGATTGGTGCTTGATGTGCTAATCTTCTCTGCAGGGCTAAGAAACCTTAAGAATGAACAGAGCATGGTTTCCAGTTCTGAAAAACACCAGGCTAACAAAACACTCTATACTCAACAATAGCCCTGCAGAGAAGATTAGCACATCAAGCACCAATCCATATGCAAAAGAACCTCCTCAGGATACAGTGAAGCCTCCCGCCATTAGCATTCCACACCCTAGGAAACTCTTACAGGATGACTCAGCTCAACCCCACCCCTCCTGAGTAGATACAAATGACCTGCCAACATCTTTTTCACACTGTGACACTGAGAGATCTCTGTCTTTTGGTGCTACACCTCTGAAGATGCCAGCCACAGCTGCTGGCGAAACGTCAGGAACTACAATGCCAAGACCACGGCAATACAGCCCGGAAAACCCACAACAACTATCGAAGTAGAAAGAAATGGGGAGGGTTGCTGCACTGTCTTTGACAGTGGTTCTTTGTCCTTGGTTCTATACCTGCTTCTCTTACAGAGAAATAACAACTTGGGGGCATGTGAGGAATGTCCATGATTATATACCTTATTGGAGGTTTGAAGAGGCTTCGTTCGTTCGTTCGTTCATTCGTTCGTTCCTTCCCAGCGTTTCATGCATCTTAAAGCATTAGGACGTTTGTGGGAGTTATTTTCTTCTTTAAAAAATAATTAAAAATGGGCTGTCCTGTCTCACAACCATTCTGCTAGGCACTCTATTATTAACCAGTATCAAGGAGAATAAGTTGAGAGCGCACAAAGAATTTGAGAGGGGAGTATAAATTATGGGGAAATTCTCCCTGACCCAAATCTGCCCTCCCAAAGGAAAACGCAGGGAGATGGGTAAACTGGCCAACCACCAGAGCTGGTACATGTGCAGGGCAGTGACAGCGTTGAGCAGTGGGTAGGATTGGCTGGCTGGCTGGTTTGCTTGCTTATTTAGGTTGTTCACTTTGTTTTGAGTTCTCCAAACTATTTTTGCATGGTTGAGATATTGCATGATACTGGGTCACAGAAGTTGTACCACCATTCCATCTGGCCCTCTCTATATAAAATTGTTGCCAAAACTATAAGAGGTGTTTTTAGACCTGGGTTCTATGTAAGTTTTCTTTTAGCCTTCTTGTTCAAGACCTAGGTCCAAGAACAGGGAGGGAGGGGGGGGGGAGGAAGAGGAAACTGTCCCATGCTAAAAGATCTTGGGAGCTCAACTTTAGAGAAAACCTGTACAGATTCCTTATAGCTGCTACAAATTGGACATGGAGAATTTAGGCTAGAAATTAGAAGAGTAACTTATACAGTAACTTGAAAGTTCTGTATAAATAATATTTTAAATTGTATTAAATTATACTAATTTTTTATTTTACTAAATTTATTTCTGTTAATTTTAAAATAAAATTTCACAAGACAATGTCACGTTTGTAATACAATGAGAGTGGTAACCAATATGTACATTGCTTTTAATTGTGAACATTAGTATTCCTGAGTTTTGGAGAAGCAAGATATAAATCTTTTGAAATGAAATAAATCATACATTCTGTACAATCATGGGTTCAGTATATTGTTACTTACTGCATATTTTATTTTTATAAAGCATTTCAATATAAAATACTTGCTTTCATTTTGCAAATGGATCTTATTTTCTAGATTGCTTTTTTAATATATTTTTTATTTTTCAACAATTTTTTGATTTAACAAATTTATCAACAGTAAACAAAAGTAAACAAGTTTTAACAGTACAGGTAAATTGGTAAAACAAAAACAGAGAGAGAGAGAGAGAGAGAGAGAGAGAGAGAGATTTGAAGTGCATACATGTAGCCTACAATAAAACGTACATATTTGGAGAACCAAAAGTTTCACACTATTAAGGTTACAATAAGAAAGGGTCTATTGGATATTTTTTGCTGGGACCAATGTCCTCTGTAATCAAATGATCTAGTACTGGAAGCCAGTCTTCCCAAAAGTCTGATTGTATCATTGGCGATTCAGAACAACAGATTTGATATGTTACCTTCTCCATGTAATACTGGTCCCAAACTTTGTTAAACCACAGGGGGAGTGTAGGGGGTCTAGGGTCCTTCCACCTCAAAGCGATGGCTGTTCTAGCTGCAGCTAAAAGCATAGCTACCCTTTTCCTTATAATAGTGAGTATATTCTAGATTGCTTTTTTAAAAAAGAAGTGTTAGAAGGACAGCTTTCTGAAATAGATATTTTAAACTTGGGAGCATTTTATGTATCTATGCTTGTCCAACTGATAATTATATCTGGGAAACTTTTTCTTCAGATATGACTAAACTTGGCTTGGACACAGAATCCTTTCACACAGCGGTTCATTCTAGGGGCATTTTCCCTCAACATTTTGCTATACTGTTTCAAATTCGATTAAAGCTGATAGTTAAAGCCTATAATAGGTAAAGCTATCACTGAGAAAGAATGGCAAATTATATTCTTTCCTGCTGCTGCAGCAATATGTATAAGGGAGAATTTTTATAAGTTCATCTATAATTGTTATTTAACACCACATAAATTAAATGTTCCCCGTGGCGCAGAATGGTAAGCGGCAGTACTGCAGCCCAAGCTCTGCTCACGACCTGAGTTCGATCCTGGCGGAAGCCGGGTTCAGGTAGCCGGCTCAAGGTTGACTCAGCCTTTCATCCTTCCTAGGTCGGTAAAATGATTACCCAGTCTCCTGGGGATAAAGTGTAGATAACCGGGGAAGGCAATAGCAAACCACCCCGTAAAAAGTCTGCCAAGAAAACGTCGTGATGCGACGTCCCCCCATGGGTTAGTAATAACTCAGTGCTTGCACAGGGGACTACCTTTACCTTTACCTAAATTAAATGTTATTACACAAACCTGTATGCATGTTGGAGATACAGAGAAAAGAAGGCAATGTTTTGGCATTGTCCTGTGGTGAAAATATTTTGGTCTAAGATTTTAATAGAAATTTATCTCATTACAAGGGTTACTATCCCTTTAGAGCTCAAGGTTGTATTATTGGGACTAATTAATGCATAATGTCCTTTCACACAGTAATTCATTCTGAGGAGCTTTTTTCTGAGGAGCTTTTTTCTTCAACAGTTTGCTGTGCTTTTCTCAAACTGGATTAGAGCTGGTTTGAGAAAACATGGAGAAATAATGACAACAAATGGAAAATGTGGATGTGATAAAGCTCAGAGAAAAAAAGCTACAGTTCAGCACCCAAAAACTCAGGAGGACCTCTGTCTCTCATCTGTGCAGTTACCAGTTTCTTCTTTCCAGTCTGTTATCTGTGGTTCAGTCTAGATTCAGTCTGACAGAATCACAATTTAGTATTCTAGGCATATAAAATATCTTTTCTCAGATCCAGGTTACAAGTTATCTGTGTGGTGTGATAGCTGCCAAAAATCCAGGTCCCTGGGTTGGGCTCCATGTGGTAATTCATGGAAACTGATCAACGCTTAGCAGGATTGAAAAGAATGCAAGTGAAACATTAGTTTTATTAACAGAAAAAAGATACAATGAAAAGTGAATATGATTTGTGATTCTTCCAAAACAGTACAGATAATTGGAAGCCAATATGGTATTCTGTTTTCCTCCCAGTCATCTCCATATATAGAGCTATTTTGTGCATGAAGAGAATGGAAAAATATCAGAATGAACTGTTGTGGTGGGTTTTTATCAATTATTCTCATTTTAGAAAACATATCCCAACATTTCAGATATGTAATTGCCAAGATACATTACATATAACTAGATTACAGATCCTTAGTAAGTGGATGTTTTAAAAAGATAAGTACTTTTCAGAATTTTGTCTGCATGCAATGATAGCTAATAGTTTTAAGGAATGAAGGGTCTAGACACTTGTTTTGGAAAAAACATAGACATGTAAATTATTCAAAAACGGAAGAACATTGCATTGTTTAGACAGAGTGAACTCTTGAGGTTTGGATAGAGTGAACTGACATCATGAGTCTTGTATACAAGTTTCTTGGAGAGGGGTGATATGTATCACTCCGCTTGAACTCTCCAAAGTGTCATGCTTAATGATGGTTCTCTTCTTCACTTCAGCTTTCTTTGATTGAAGGGGAGAAAGATAACTGGTCAATGAGGTATGGTAACAAGAAAAAGTAACCTATTAATAGCTATTGCGCGCTGTTCATCAACAAAGCAGTTGTGGAGCTTGTCTTGGAATCGAGGGGAGGAAATGGTAGGTTACCCTCTTCCTATGAGCCCAAAGTTCTCGGTTATTCTGTGGTGACTTTGTGGGAGAACTTGGGCTGTGAGGGCTCAACCTGTCTCCAGTGCTAAAACAGTCCCAGGGACAGAGTGAATTAACCTCAGAAGAAGAATGCAACAGGCTGCAACCAACTCTCAGTGATGGTGCTGAAGTGGACCCTTCTCTGCTCCTGAACCGATCATCCATGGGCTGTGTTTGGATCAAGGCAAATATACCCAGGAATAACCATTATTGATCTTCCCCGGGTTAAAAAAAATACTGCATGGGACCCAATTCAATGAAAGGCTGGTGGCTTGAGGGAATTGTTCATGCATCCTCCTCCGGTGGTTTGAGAGGTTGTTTTGTAGTTAATTCCTAGGTAATAATACTGCTTAGCATTCAAATAACATAGCACATTTAGAATGGTCATAGTTCCTCACATGTGAACTTATAATTCTTACAACCCTGAAAGATAGGCCCATATTATCAATTTTTAACCACAGTTTACCACTTGCCTGAAGCCGTCTAGTGGTTTAATGGTTGAGGGGATGCTTGAACCAGGGACTTTCTGATTTTTATCCTAACTCTTGGCTCCTATGCTACACCAGTGCCAGGAGTGGCTAGTTCAAACTAAGTGATGTTGTAGTAATACTAAGCACTTTTGAGTACTTTGAGAATATAGTGCAGGAGAAGAGCAAGATTTGGGCCCTTAAAAACCAACTAGATTTCCAGGGTGTAAGCTCTCAAGAGCCAAGGCTCCCTTTGTCAATGCAGGAAAAGAGAATTTTACAAGCCATTTTGGGTCCCCATTAGGGGCAAAAGTGGAGTATAGATGAAGGAAATAAATATTCAGAGCACTTTACATACATTATTTTAGTAATTCTTATAACAACCTTGTAGGGTATTATTCTGCTACCAATATTATTGTCCTCTATTGCAGATGATGTGTCAATAATAATAGTAGTAGTAGTAGTAGTAGTAGTAGTAGTAGTAGTAGTAGTAATAACAACAGCAACATTCGATTTATATACTACCCTTCAGGACAACTTAACACCCACTCAGAGCAGTTAACAAAGTATGTTGTTATAACCCCACAGCAATCACCCTGTGAAGTGGGTTGGGCTTAGAGAGATTTGGGAAGCTGTGACTGACCCAACATCACCCAGCTGGCTTCACGTGGAGGAGTGGGGAATCAAACCCGGTTCTCCAGATTAGAGTCCTGCCACTCTTAACTACCACACCAAAATTATTTTGCCCAAGGTGACCTTCATGCTCTTGCAGTATAATCCTAATGTATGCTTACCACGTTCTCAGGGATGCTGCTGCTGTCACTTTTGAGAGCACAGGGAGTGATGTAAGCACATCACTGGTGATGTCTTTGCATTACCGGTGCCCCCCTCCACAGGGTAAGTCTCCCATTGGTTGCCAGTCTTGTGCTGGCAACTTAGCTTATGATTAGCTTACCATTTGCCCCCTTCTAGTGGGCAATCTCTTGGCAATTATCTCTGTTGCCGCCACTGCTCTGAGCAGCTTCTGGGTTGTACCCCAGGAGTGATATGCCAGGGACTAGGCTGGATCCTTATTTTTATTTATTTTTCTTCTGCTTTCCCTTCTCCTGTTGGTTGCCAGGCCTAAACAGAATTACTTCAGTCTAAGACCATTGATTTTCAAGGCTTAGACTGGAGTAACCCTGCATAGCATAGCTACACATAGGGATGCCAGACCCCTGGTGGGGGCAGGGGATCCCCCACTTCCACTTTTTGCCCCTGGCCCCGTTCACCTGGCTGGCAGTGGAAAGAGGAGGGGGGAGGCATGCCTGGAGCCACCAGAACATACGGGAAAATGGCGTATGCACATACTCCAGAGGTCCGGATGATACACTTCTGGTCGAAAACTGGAAGCAGTGGGGTCTCAGTGGGGCCAAATTGGCCCCAAACATAGAGAAAATGTGTGCATGAGAGGATGCGGAACTGGGCCACCCACTTGCAAGCAGACACCTCTATCCCCCACGTTGGATGTAAGGGGACCTGGCACCCCTAGCTACACATCTAAACTAAGTGAAGAACTTTGGCACCAAACTTGGACTACTTGGGTACACCATTTAGCACAATCTTCACAGTCCTACTCTTAGGGCTTTTTTTTTTTTGCCAACCCATTCACAAGTAACCGTTCCTTCATGATTGCTCTCATATGCTAAGTGCTCAAGCTTGAACCTTGGAGCGTACATTTATGGCCTGCTACTCACTGTTACTCTTTCTTGAAAGGATTTCTCCTTGTTTATACTTCTAGACTGGCCGTTCTCAGAGAAATCAAGAGGGAAACTTGAAGAGGGAGGGAGGCCGTGATGACTGCAGTTCCCATAGCAACGCACTCCCTGTATGTGCTACAAAAGAGTAACCCCTGTAGGCTCTCAGTAAAATCCACTTAATTAACCAAGATATTTACATTCAGAGCATATCCCAAAATAAAATTAGAACATGCCTATGAAAATTATTTTTAAATGTTCACAGCAGAGACCATGGAAGAAACTATCATAGCTTAGACGACTTTTTCTCTTTTTTGGCCAGGGCCTGTGCCACTTCATGTTGGTTGTGGGGCTATGTCATATTTAGGCATCAGTAATGGGCCCATTTTTATTCACGTATCACGATTTTTACTGCCCCCTTCCTCCAAGGAGGTTTCTTTCTCTTCTGTATTTTATCATCACAAAAGCCCTGTGAAGTAAGTTAGGCTGAGAGTTGGGTTGGCTGGAGATCTCCTGGAATTGCAGCTAATTTCCAGTCAACGGAGATCAGTTCCCTTGGAGAAAATGGCTCCTTTGGAGTTTGGACGTTATGATATTATACCTTGCTAAAGTCCCTCCTCTTCTTAGCTTTACCTTTCCCAGCTTCCACCCTCAAAATCACCATGTATTTCACATCCCAGAGTTGGCAACCCTAGCTGAGAGTGACTGGCATAAGGAAGTTTCATGGAAGATTGGGGAATGTGACATAGGTCTGTGCAGTTGCAGTCTAGCTAGAGCTGCCAGTTTCCTGGTGGAGGCGGAGGATCCCCTGCTCCCAGCCTCTGCCCCCCGCCCCCCGCTGCCCCTCATCTGACTGGCAGAGGGAAAAGGTGTGGAGAACGGGCCCAGGAGGCAAAATACCTCTTGGGCAAGCTTGCAGCGGGCGTGTTCCCAGTGGGGCACAACAACATCACTACCCGGAGTGACATCATGACGCTGGCTACAGAAATGCCCCTGCACTTCCCTGAGGGTCAATTTCGGCCCCAAACAGGCCCATTCTTAAAGAATCAGCCCTGCGCAAAGTGTGGAAGCATTCCTGTGGCCAGCACGATGACATCACTCTCAGAAGGGATGTCATCATGTCAACAGCGGAAGTGTGCACATGCTCACGCTTTGCATACTCAAAAGATCTTCAACATGGTGAGTACTGGGTCCTGTCCCGTCCCGTCCTCCCTGGGAAGGTAAGGGGATCTGGTAACCTTAAATCCAGCAGTCTGACCATAACTTCACACTGGATTATAGATGGCAAAATATCAGCTAATTCATACATACTTGCAATAATATCTTTTGGAGGGTTCAAAATGGCAAAAATGCCAGGATTTTAAATAAAGGGATGTAACCAAAGGTGTTTATGTTACATGCCAGCTAAAGCACTGCTTGAACTTGTTGAAATGGGATCCACTTCTAAACTTACTTAACTTTTTGGGACATGCTTGCAAAGCATCCCCCCAGCCCAATAAAACTCAGGAATCTCACATTAGTTTACACTGAACACATTTATACTTTATTTTTCAAGTTTAGTATTTATAAATTTATAGCATTACTGAGACTTTCTTCATAGGTGTTTCATACATTATACAGATGGAAGCCAAAATTTGCCATCAAACGTCACTGATCCTTTTCACCCAGCTCAGTCTGTTCCTCCTCTTCCTTCCAGGCCTCCTAACTTACCTATAAAAGTATCACAACCCTCTTTTGCATCCCCCTGACCCACAGTTTGAGAACCTCTGGTTTATATTGCAGTAACCCTGCATGAAATCACACTGCAGATTTGTCTGCTGGATTCCATGTTTCTTACTGAAATCCTGAGTCTGAAATTTAAATGTTTGGACTTCAGAATATAGAAGATGTGCTAGAAATGTGGAATATGCTTACCATATTTGAAAATCAAATTTAGAAATGTGGTTAATGCAAATTGGTCATATATATTAGTTTATATACTGCTGTTGCCACCTCACTTTATATCCTGGGTTTTCATAGCTTACGTTGCCCTGGCCTCACCAGCAACACGGCCAATTAACCAAGCCACAGAAGAGCTAATTAGTCTGGCAGGCTTCATCTTTAAACACCATAATAGGGAGCTGTGAGAGTTAAAGTAAAACAGGAGGGAGAGCTTTGTCTCTGATATAATCTGAATTATTACTCATGGCGTCTGGAGTTTTCCGCAGCAATGTGGCTTGTTTGAGTCTGCTGTAATTCTCTGCTAATGGAGCATGGTCTTGAAGCCTCTGATCCTCTGCTATTTTAGCATGTAAGGGCCCCTTAAATTTTTGTCTTCTGATGTTGAGGTTT
Organism: Eublepharis macularius; assembly: GCF_028583425.1. Lineage (NCBI taxonomy): Eukaryota > Metazoa > Chordata > Lepidosauria > Squamata > Eublepharidae > Eublepharis > Eublepharis macularius. Next base: position 220,700,060 of record NC_072790.1, read on the forward strand.
CTGAATGTCAGAAAAAGTATATACAAAGCTTAACATTTCCGGCACCTGACCGTTCCCTCCCTACAAATCCCTCTCCCCTTCTCCAGTGTTTTTCAATCTATTGGGCTCATTTCTGGTTTCAGAGCCTGGATAGGAAATAAAACAATTTTAAATTGTATGGGAGCCTCTTGAAGAGGAGACTTGGTGGGTGGGGGCAGGTTGAAGCACTCCATATCTACTGATTCTGCTATGCAAAAGCCCCCTGCCTGTGCGTGAACATTGGAAATCCTCTATTTTTCTTGTAATGTCTTGTTCCAGGGAATTGGCCTGCTTCCAGGACTTTTAATTGCAGATGCCAGGATTTTCTGCATGCTCTACTGTTGTGTCCTTAAATGCTAGACTTAAGAACCACAAGGCAGCTAGCATTGCCAAGGGTCCAGTATTCACCCAAACAGTTTGGTACTTTAGGGAACTGTCTGGGGGAAACGTTCTCCAAATACCAGACACCTGGCCCCTCCCCTTCCCCCCATCACCCAGTCTGGCCACCCAGCTGCCTGTACAGTGTCACCATGGGCTGGGAAAGTGGCCAGCAGACCAGGCACCTGGCTGCCTGTGTGGTGCCAGCAAGAGTGGGTTGCCCAGCCGGCTGCGTGGCACCACCCGGGAGTGGCCAACCAGCCAGGGGTCCAGAAGTGGCTGGCATGGTGACATCACTTCCTGTAGTGACATCATGGTGGCTGGGAGCAAATATTAAAGAAAGATTAGTGCACCTCCCCCCACACACAGTGTCAAGTATTATTCTGGACCCCATCTGGCAACCCTAGAGACAGCATTGTTTTCAAGAGAGGCACCTTTTAATCATTCCAATTCCTTCTTTCTCTCCAGGTGCGGTTACAGCAACTTCCTTCCTCCCCATGACCTTGTGTACACCAAATTGTGGAGTGGACTTGGGCAGTCTCAAACACTGTCTTGGAGTTGACTAGGGCAGTCTCAAACACTGGGGCAGATGTGTGACAAAATTCTGTATGCCTCTTCCATGTAAAAAAAAAAAGTCATGCCAGAATCGAGAAGAAAGGAGAAATTTCGCCTAGTCCACTCTCTCCTATTCTGTTTTTCTACTAGCAGGGAGGTTTTTTACATAAGGGAGCATTCCAAAAAATACATCATGCTGCTCCGAGTTTGAAGTGGTGCATTCCAGTCTGTCTCAGGAGGACTCCAGCTCCTCTTTCCCATTTTATTCTGTAGCATTGGCTCATTGCATAGCTCTTTGCTCCTTCCTGACAGAAGCAGCATAAATTATGCAAAGTGATAGAACAATTTGCATATTTATATAGGCTGCAGAATGCAGCTTTTCTTGGTACAAGATTTACATATTTTCCTCATTCCTTCCAGGAATGCACAAGAAAAACTGCGCAGTTATATAATTATTTGCTCTATTTTATTCTTTAATTTTTTCAGCAGCTTATAGCAATTTAAAATACAGATATGAATAAAATTTAAAAAACATTCCTTGAAAAAGCAGTTCTTAGTGATGACTGGATCCAGGAATGGTAGAAGGGTACTTGGCAGCTGGCTCTTCTTCTTTTCTGTCTGCAAAAGGGAAATAGAAATTTTCAGTTGCATCTGGATCCAGTCATGATGGAGTGGGTGCCTGAATTTTTATTTTTCTGGGCTCAGGAATGGTAGTGGTAGCTGTGTGTGTGTGTGGGGGGGGGGGAGTGACTGAAAGCTGAAGGTATGATGGAGGGAAGGAATGTTCTCTGCTCTCTGTCTCTCTCTCCCTTCCTCCCAGGCCTATTTTGCATGGCACCTTTAAGCTGGTGATGCTGAGCTGTCATGCTGATCAGTGCTGAAATTGGAGGAAAGGAAAAGCAGCCATTTAACTCTTTCCTGGCTTTTAAAGCTAGCAACGAATAAACAGCAACATTAGGTCTCTTTTCTGGCTTAAAAAAAACAAATAAGAGCGTTTATGCATACCTGGGAGGAGGGAAGCAAATGGAGAAGCAGCCTTATGACTCTTACCTCACTTTACTGATAAAAATAGTGGAAAAGGAGTTCAGAGAGCTGAGGAGGGTGGGAGTGGTTACCGGCAGACAGAACAGTCAGCTCCTGGGGAAAGGAAGAGGGCGGCATGAGAAGTAGAAAGGGAGTATGTGCTTTCACGCAGCCATAACATGCGGCAGAGTCGACTAGGCATCAGCATCTCAAATAAATTGCGGAATGTGCAAAGGGGAAAATACGAGGAAAAGATGGACAAATGTCTCATGACTACCTTGGATGTCTGGAAATGAGGAAAACATGGGAAGTAGAATAGTGCGCTTTAAAATGATCGTGCGAAAGACACTCTAGTTTTGAAATTGTAAAACAAGTTGTATGGATTGCAAATCGTGTGCTAATCATCTTCTTCAGAAGTGGGAGGGGGGAGGAATCCTCCGAAGAGAAGGCAAGTGGGGGCAGTGTAGTTCAGAAACCTTCCTGCGTTCATACTGCAGAATGTGCAAGTGGGTTTATTCCATTCATGAACTGTTTGTAAACTTTTGTGCAGATTGCTTTTCTTGCATTGCCCCAAATGTGTAACACTCCTTGTTTGCAAGAGGAAGGAGCGTATGGCAGAAACAGACGGCTTCTTTCCCCTCTGTTTACACAGTTACACAGACACATACATACAAGATATATCTACACACACATGCGTGTGTGTGTTTTTGTGTGTGTTTGTATCTTCTTGTCCTTCCTCCCTCAGCTCCAATAATTTTCTTTAACTTCCTGTAATTTAACTTGGATGTCAGGTGGAGTCACTATGACAACCCATTTCCATGACAGCAAATGACAAACTTCTCCAAATAGAGTTTGCCCCTGTTGGTGCTGCAAAACACACATGCACAAAGCAAGCAAACAACCCCTTGACTCTGCAGCTGAGGTTTCCCTTCTCTCTCGGGTTCTGCAAGGACTCGTTTCTTGTTAGCATTTTCATGCTGCAACTGACTTCAGTTTGACCCTGGTTCTTAAAGTGGGGAGCATCTAGGCTATTCCCAAGGTGGTGTAGGTGGCACATGCATTTGGATAGTTATGGACATCAACTGCCCCCCCAATGTGCCCCCCAACAAACTCAGAACCCCCAGAAATATTACTAAGGGCTCTAGGGGCATTCAATTCATGTAGACAGCTAACTTGGGTAGCTTCTACATGGGTTGCTTCCAACCCTGTGAGGCTCATTAGAATGAGTATGTGTGACTGGCCCATGGTCACCCAGCAAACTTCTGTGGCAGAGTGGGGATTCGAACCTAGTTTGCCCGGATTCTAGTCTGCCAATCTACACCATGCTTGCTGCCCCTCCTTTTTTCCATGCATGCACCATAGTGCTGTAGCTATATAACAATAAATTTTGAAATAAGTACCTGTTGAAATAGGTAAGTAGCAATAGAGCATTATAGCATCATAGGAATTGCTGCTGTTATTCTTTCAAAATCCTGCAAAAAGCCCTCCAGAGGCCTGACAGGAAAAAACGCTGGAAGATTGGCACCCAGAGGCAGCTGATGGTCAGGAAATGGAGCTTGTGTGAGGAGAAGCATGGCAGAGAAGTGCTTTTCAGACACTGTACTAATGCACTTGGACTGTGTTCTTTCCCTGAAGATAGGAATAAAGCAAGTTTGGAAAACAGTGTATTGAGGACAGGGAAGACCTGGAAATGGGACTATTACAGCATGATGTCAAGTGAAAGTTGGGGAGCCACGGTGGAAGCAGACATAGAAGGGGCATCTTTTTATTAGTGCTACCCTATTCAATAGCCTAGTTTGCCTGTATTATTGGGCCAGCCCTGGTAGGAGGGAAATGATTGAAGTTTAAACAATTAAGCATAGTGTGGAGAAAGTGGATAGAAAGAACTTTTCTTCAACAACCCCCAACAACCAACTTTTCTTCACTTTCCAAGGATGCTAAAACTTGGGGCGGGGGGAGATGGGGAGGAATATCTAAGTAAAATTGATTAGTGGTATATTGGTAGTATACCAGTATACTATGGCTACCTTCTGAGGCCGTGTTTCTGAGATTAGGCAGGTGACAACCTGGGAGAGAGCCTTCTCAGTCGTGGCAGCAAAACTCTGGAACTTTCTTCCCAGAGAGACTCGCCTATCCCTTTCTGTTGCCATCTTCTGCCTGCAAGTTAGGACTGTTTCGTTTTTTCTGCTGTGCCCTCAGAGATCCCTCCTTCCTGCCCTTTGCTGTAATTGTCATGTTAATGTTTTTGTATGTATGATTTCGCTTTAGTTTTAATTGTTTTAATTGAACAATGTGTTTTTGTTTGGTTTCAGTGGTTTTTAAGATGTGTTTTTATTGTGTATGTTTTTAATTTGCTAGCTGCCTTGGTGGCCCTGATGAGGCCAGAAAGGTAGGATATAAATTTAGTAAGTAAATAAGTAAGTAAGTAAGTAAAACCGTTGATATTTTATTGATTTCAACATGTCAAAAAGAGTTCTGTGAATCAATTAGAACTCATGACTTCATTGGGATAAAACTGATGTAAAATCCAGGTATTTCAAGCTAATTGTGCTGTGGTTTGAGCTGAAAATTGTCTTCTGTTGAACTAGCTTCTTGGAAGGGAAATGCTCATGCCAATCTATTGAAGACAGAAATTTACCTATGGAGACACGCCCCCCCCCCTCTGTTCCTTCCTCCACTCTATGCCTCATATATATGCTTAGCAGGAATGTCTGTTTTGCAGTCTGGTGACAGCTCAGTAATGCTGAGCTTTGAGAGCTCAGTAATGTTGTCGCTTGCTACCGGTGCATTATCTGCATGGCAACTTCAAGCACCCATTTCCTACTTCCACAAATGGAAGAATAAGAGTGAACATATTGTCTCCCTCTCCAGGTCACGTGACCACCTGCTGGCTGTTCTGAAGTGGCTGTGGCAGTGCATGGATTTTAACGTCTGTCTGTCGATGTCTATATGACCATGTTTCTCTCTCTGTTTTTTTAACAAGGTTTTTGGGGGTGGGGGTGGGGGGTGGAGGACTTTACAGAATTTAGTGTTTCTGGCATCTCCAAACACTAGGGTGCCCCAAAGCAGTGTTGTTCTTGAAGCAAAAAATCCAAGCAACACAGTTCTTCCCACTAACTAAGGTATGAAAAACAGACCGAATCAGAAATTAAATTGTTCACCATCCACTTCTGCTCAGCCTTCATCGCAACAAACCAAAGTTGTGCAAGAACAGGCACTTGCATAGATTCAATTCATTCAGGAAAGCTGTAAGCCAGACAGTCGGTCTCCCTGTCTCACTATCATTGACCAGCAGTGGCTGTCTAGGGTCTCAGGCAGAGACACCCAAATGCCTGCTACTTGAGATCCTTTAGCAGGAGGTGCCAAGGATGCAAAGCAGGGCTCTACCACAAAGCCACAGATCTTATCAAGTTACAATGAGGATTTTCATAGAAGAACTTACCGGTGATTTGTTTGTCATGGGTTAAATATTTCCATGTCACACATTGTGCTACTTTCCATGGTGTCTGAAATCTCCTATCTCAGATCACCTCACAGTGACACTGCTTTTACGCAAGCTGCTCCAAATTTGTGAGGATTTCCTTGCCAGTAACAGCTAATTTGGATCCCTCAATCCAGCATTCAAGGAGAGTTTTGTACCTACTGAGACAGCGATTTAAAAAATTATTCCTAAAGAAATTATTCCTAAAGAAAGCTAAAGCTTTCCCATCCCACAATTCAACAACTAAAGCATGGTTTGTATAATGTGGTCCAGCTGTTTGGGGGGGGGCAGGGAAATCTCGCACTGAATTTTGTAGTCACTGTACATGTGATTTAACCAGGTGGCGGCTGGGTTTGTTCCTTTCCTTGGCTTTGTTTTTGTAATACGTGGCTGGTGTGGTGTGGGAGGTGGTAGCTGGTGCGGCGTGGGAGGTGGTAGCTGGTGCTGGGCAGCTATAATGTTTAGAGCAGGCTGTAAGATGACTGTTAACAGACTTGGCAGGCTACAGAATGAGGCTGGAACTCTGTCGGGAGATTGAATTGGTAATGTTTGCTGTTGATACTGCTGCTGCCGTTTGTGTTCTTTTGGGAGTTGCTCAGGGAGGATGCAGTGGGGATAATTTGATGCTTTGGTTTTAATGAGGATGATTTGACAATCCAGAGACTTTCAGGAAATGAAGGACGAGGTGATAAACGCAGGCCAACTCCTCTGTTTAAGATAGAACAGTCAGTCAGTGTTTGATGCTCAAGCGTAGCCAAGTAGTGGATTTTGTGAAGCTAATTGGAACAGTGGCAGGAGGCTGTTTTAGTATGGGATTTGAATGAGACTTTGCTTCTTAGGGCGTGCTCATGTATTTCTTTCACCACACTATCATTGTGAATCAAACAGACTTTGCAGATTTATTCCTGTCTTTGGGCTCCTCCTGAGTCAGATTTACAGGTTTTGAGTCTAGTGGCACCTTAGAGAACAACAAGATTTTCAGAGTGTAAGCTTTCAAGATTCAGAGCTCCCTTCTTCAGACACAGTTAGGAGTAAGTCAGAATTAGGTTACCATCCTCCAGGTGGGGCCTGGAGTTCTCCCAGAATTTCAACACATCTCTGGACTAGAGAGATTGGTTCTGTTGCACAAAATCAGGGCCGGATTGAGGGGGGGCAGGGGGGGTAGTCTGGCCCCCGGTGCCGCCAGGGAGGGGGCGCCGGGAGCAGCTGCCAGCTGCCGGAGCGTGTGCGCAGCAGCGCGGGCAGCCTCGCAGCCCCCCACGCTGGCCCGCAGGACGGGGCGGCCGGCTTGCCGCACACCCCCTGTCCTGCAGGGCAGGCAACGGGCAGCGTGGCCGCCCACGCCATTCGCCTGCCCCGCGGGGCAGGCACATGGCGTGAGCAGCCTCACAGTCCCCTGCACTGCCTTTTGCTTGCCCTGCAGGACAGGGGGTGTGTGGCAAGCCAGCCACCCCTGTCCTGCGGGGCAGGCGAAAGGCAGTGTGGTGGGGCTGTGAGGCCGCCCGCGCCATTCGCCTGCGGGGAGATGAATGGCGCGGGCGGCTTCCCAGCCCCGCATGCTGCTTCCACCGCCCTGCGTGATAACGTCACCAAAATGACATTATCACGCTGTGCTGGGAGCGCGCATGTGGTTGAACTGGGGTTGCCCTGGGCACCGTCAACCCTAGATCCAGCCCTGCACAAAATAGAGGATGGACTCTATAGAATCATATTCCTGCTCAGCTCCTTCCTTTTCCTAAACCCCACCTTCCACAGGATTCAACCTCAAATCTCCAGGAGTTTCCCAAGCTACAGTTAGCAACCCTACAATTCTTTTTTTTTTGTAATTTTTTTTTATTTTTAATATCTAACAGAAAAAACTACAAAAGACTACAAAAGTATAAGGGGGAAAAAAAGGAAGGGGGAACTAGGAAAAGGGAAGAGCAACATACAAACAACAAACGCTACACTACATGTCTTGTATTCCCTTCATGCTGCAATTTTTCTTAAAAGTTAACTTTCTAATATGCTATCAGATTGGTAGATCTTATATAATACAGACTATATTCAGGATCAGGTTTTCCTCCCCGCCCCTACGTCTCGGTCTCAGTTCTCTCTGCGCAGCTGCGCCCGCTCTCTCCTCCCCCCCACTTTCCCCTTCAGACTTTGGACTTTCTTCTTGCTAGAACTCCTGATGGTTGAACAAAAAGTCTGTCAGCTGCGCTTCTGATGTAATCTTGTAGGTTTGATCCTTATATCTAAACCAGACGCCTTCTGGAAACAACCATTTATATTTTACATCACATTTCCTCAAGAAAGCCGCAAGTCCTTTATACTTAAATCTTCTTTTACGAGCCAAAAATGGAACATCCTTCAATATTTTAACCTTATTGCCCAAATAATCCAAGTCCCAACAACCATCGTTCTCCGGCCGTGAAAGCCTTCGACAATACATCGAACACCTCTACGGGGAGGAAACATTCCAACAGACCCGAAGATTGGAAACACTTCGGAACAAGAAAGCACATCTACTCTGTTCTTTGACCTTTCTTCTACGCTGCAGGGGCACAAGAACCATTCCATCTTTTCTCACAACTAAAAGAATCTTCAAAACCACACAGGCGAACCGCATTTATGACCGTCTCGAACAGGCCCTCTTATGTGAGAGAATCCACACTACCCGCAGAGAACTTGCTGCCACAGACAAGGAGCTATTTTGCTTGCATATCAACACCAGCCATAAAATGAGAAGTCAGGATTGGGACAAGGTCGATAATCTCACCTACAGGAAGATGGAACAAGTGTTTACCAACCACACATCCAGACAGAAGCAGAAGTTTAACAAACTACAGGAAAAAAGACAGACAAGCCCAATGCTCGACAATGCACGCATTGTCATCAATCTGACAGACCGTCAACTCTCACCAGAAGAAACCTCCATCTTGGCAAAGGGAGGAAACTTTGCAGTCACCCCCACCAGAATTCCTGTGGAAGACATCATTGCAAATGTAGAAGCTGCCATCCGTCATCTACCTGAAGAGGAAGCTGAGGAAATAAGAGGAGAGACAGCCAGGATTCTACGAAAGGCAAAGCTTCCCACCAGCAATATAACACGCAAGGAGAGAGATGCCATCAAGACCCTCAATGCAGATCCAGACATCATCATTCTACCAGCTGATAAAGGCAATGCTACAGTGATCATGAAAACGGAGGAATACAAAAAGAAGATTAAGGAACTCCTGGACCCCTCCACCTACAAAAAACTAAAACGAGATCCCACTTGCAAAATCACCAGGCTAACAAATGCGCTGATCAAGAATTCCTCACTACATCCCGACACGCACAGAAAACTATGCAAGACTGAAGCACAGCCACCTAGACTATATGGACTCCCCAAAATACATAAAGATTCAGTCCCACTCCGACCCATTGTGAGTGCCATTGGTTCACCGACATATGAATTAGCTAGACATCTGGCAGATCTCCTGCAGGACCACATCGGGAAAACCTCGTCTTACATCAAAGATTCAGCAGATTTCATCAACAAAATCAGTTCTCTGAAACTCAATCCACAAGACATACTCGTCAGTTTTGATGTTGTAACCAAGGTTCCAGTAAAAGACACTATTGCACTGATTAATCAGATTTTCCCAGAGGATGTAACAGCCTTATTCCATCATTGTCTGACAACCAGTTACTTCCAATGGGACAACGAATTCTATGAACAGATGGATGGGGTGGCCATGGGGAGCCCACTCAGCCCAGTTATAGCAAACTTCTACATGGAACATTTTGAAAAAACAGCTCTAGAATCAGCACCCCACAAACCCAGTGTATGGTTCCGGTTTGTGGATGATACATTCATCATTTGGAGCCATGGGGAGGAAGAATTGAGGGAGTTTTTGAATCATCTCAACAACATCCACCTGAACATACAATTCACGATGGAGAAAGAAAGTGAGGGAAAACTCTCATTCCTGGATACCTTGGTCATCCGCAAAGCAAACTTTCAGTTAGGTCACAAGGTCTACAGGAAACCAACTCACACTGATCGGTACTTACACAAAAACTCCAATCACCACCCCCGACAGAAAAGAGGCATAATGAAAACATTAGTGGATCGTGCAAGACGGATATGTGAGCCGCGCTTTCTCAATGAGGAAATTAATCATCTAAACCACGCACTTCAGGCAAATGGCTACTCCAGAAATGAAATCCGAAGAGCAATCAAACCCAGGATGAATCAAACAACCAAGGAAAAACAGTCACCTACAGGAAAAGTGTTTTTGCCATATATCAAAGGAATTACTGATCAGATGGGAAAGCTTATGGAAAAGCATAACCTTCAAGCAGTATTCAGACCCACCCGAAAAATACAACAGATGCTACGATCAGCAAAAGACAGCAGAGACCCCCTCACCTCTGCAGGAGTATACCGTATACCCTGCAGCTGTGGACAAGTTTACATCGGGACCACAAAGCGTAGCATCCAGACAAGAATAAAAGAACATGAAAGACACTGCAGACTTGGACAGCCTGAAAAATCAGCAGTGGCTGAACATAGCCTAACTCAAACAGGGCACAGTATCTTATTCCAGGACACCAAAATACTGGACAACACTTCCAACTACTTTGTCAGACTGCACAGGGAAGCCATTGAAATTCACAAGCATAAGCAAAACTTCAACAGGAAAGAAGAAACCTTAAGAATGAACAGAGCATGGGCTCCAGTTCTGAAAAACACCAGGCCAACAAAACACTCCACACCCGACAATAGCCCTGCAGAGAAGATTAGCACATCAAGCACCAATCCATATGCAAAAGAACCTCCTCAGGATACAGTGAAGCCTCCCGCCATTAGCATTCCACACCCTGGGAAACTCTTACAGAATGACTCAGCTCAACCCCACCCCTCCTGAGTAGATACAAATGACCTACATCTTTTCCACACTGTGACACTGAGAGATCTCTGTCTTTTGGTGCTACACCTCTGAAGATGCCAGCCACAGCTGCTGGCGAAACGTCAGGAACTACAATGCCAAGACCACGGCAATACAGCCCGGAAAACCCCCAACAACCATAATCCAAGTCCACATTGTACGAATTATATAAGATGGTATCCCGAGTCTTCTTAGATGAAAAGTCAATAATAATCTCGCGAGGCAGCTGACGCTTCATTACATACTTTGAAGATGTCCGCCAGACTTCCAAAATATCGCTTTTTAACTCTTCTTTAGTTGCCTTTGCGAATGGCGCCAAAAGTCCCGACACCAAATCTTTTAAATTTTCACTTTGCTCCTCTTTTCCATTCTGAAGACGCAGTACCATTTGGGCACGGTCCACTTGCAATCCTATTATTTGATTCTCCAAAAGCTTCACTTCCTTACTTGTTGCTTTCATGAGTACTACGTTCTCGTGTGCAGACTGCTCTGCTCCGGTCGCTGTTTCTTTAATGGTTTTAACTTCGCTTTCCGCTGACTCAACCTCTTGCCCCTTTTCATTCAGTTTCGCTACAAAGGGCTGCACAGCATCAAAGACTGCTCGTCTCACCATCTCTTCCAAAGTTTCCCCCTTCCCCTGTAACGTCACCATCACCGATTTACTCATTGCTGGGCTCTGCTTTTTCGTCGCCATCTTAGGGGGGGGGGCAGCTAAGTTCCGAAACTCTGTGAAGGGGAAGAAATCTGCACCTTCTTGGCTTCAGCTCCCACCAATCCTTCGCATACGCTTAGAAATCAGAAGGGATTCGCTTACTTACAGGTTTTCACCTTAAATCTGCTTATTGCCATTCTCCATGGCCCGGCTGCACGCGATGTGCTGCGCAAGTCTGCCAGCCTCCGTTGGAGCAAACGGGCAATTTACCCCCTGCATTGCTTTCAGGGGGTTCTTCCTGCCGCGCTCTGGACCCTGGCTCCCTCACTGGGAGTCCTGGGGGTTAACCCTCGCGGGTCAACCGCCCGGTCAGGCTGCTTGGACGTTTCCTCCCGGACCTGCGGAGAGGAGCGTCCGACATGGCCGGGAAAACGAAACTGAATCAGCAACCCTAAAATTCTGTTGGCATATCGTCTGCTTCACTGCCTAAAGGCCTGAGCAGGTCTTGTTATTGCTGCTGGAGCCCCCCCCCCCAGCTTCTGGTTCTGAGGAACTTCAAACTCCAATACCCTCCCCACTAACTGATATAATCCTAGGACTTCTATTTCTACTGGCTATCTCAAGCTTCATTTGTGACGAGGCACAGATAAATAACGTGTCTTGTGTTTTGGGATCTTTTTTTCATGACAAACACCCACAAAACACACATGAGGATGATGCGTGTGAAAGGTGAGTTCTTGAAGGAGATCGGGAAGATGCGGCTTTGGGACAGAGAAAACCTGAAAAAATTGGAACGTGTGGAAGCAGCCAAAGATCTGAGAAACACATACAAAGTACTGATTTTACCTTTAACCACCTTGCTCCAAAGTCCCTGAAGGACCACTTTCATCTGTATACACTCAGCTGCATTTGCACCCTCCCCGCATGCACTTTCTCTCCATGTTGTCACAATTGGGACCAAGGTGTACCCCTTGCCCTTTGCCTCCTCCTGCGGTGCTGCCCTCTGTGAGTTTGGCACTCCAAGCAGCCCTTTGGGTTGCTTGGGTGGTGAACTGGTCCTACATACAAGATGCTTGCCATGGGGAGAAGCCTGTGCATTCTCCCTTTCTTCTGTTGTTAATAATGGGTCATTAACGTATGTGGAAAATCTGGGCGCAGATCTGCAGGGGTTGGATTCCTGTCAGTTTTTCATCCCAGATAATGTACTTCTATTGAAAGTTGATTTCAGTGTTTCATGCTCAGGTAGAAGGATGACACTGTCAAAACATTTCAACGGCTGCATCAGGTGATTGTGAATTATATTTAGTCCACTGCTTCTTTAATGTTAAAAATAATTTTGTACAGGCTTAGCTAATCTGGAATTCCCTCATATTTTTGACCAAATTCATACATGCAAACTGCTGCATGGATGGCAGTTTAAATTGGTCATAGATGGGAACAGTGCCTCATGGTGCACTGTTTGTGTGAGCTTTCTGCAGTTTGAAGAGACGTAAGGTATGCCAGAGAGGGGATTTTGGCAGGTACAACTTGTCACACCTCAGTGGGGCATCTGTAGTATGTTGCATATACTTACATTCTCTCTTCTACATAATATTAAAGCAGTATTTCCCTTCTGATAACTAAGGCACTTATTCTGAATTATTGTTATTGCTATTGTTGTTATTGCTGTTATTATTTTATCTTTCTCACTGAGTTTCAAGACAGATTAAAACAGTGTGAGTGAAAATACAATATAATCGACAGCTAGGACATTCATTGAGCAAACTACAATAATGAGCATTCTGGGAAACAGATACAATAGGGAATGGTAGCAGAAAAATTTTAAGCAAGTATAAAGCTGAGCAAAGAGATGAAATCTATCTGAAACAAAGCATAACTAATTTCTATGGCTTGTTTAGCAGCATGGAAACTCCCTACTAGGTGCGTATCTACATCAGCAGACAGTACCCAGTAGCATAACATTTAGTCCTCATCCCTACCAAGGCATCTCTCTGATCTGTTTCTTATGACATAGTCCTGTAATCTGGGTAGAAAGCCCTTCTGAATTGAAATGGGAGGCATGCTTGCACTCTACAAAGTTCATTTTTAGGGAGTAATCCTGTGGATAAATACAAAAAGGGGGCTGAAGCCCAGGGTTTTTTTTACAAAGCACATCTAGTACATATACTATCATTACATCTTCTATAATAAAAATAAGGTATCTTTGATATGTCACCACAAACATAATAAATATGTAGGTATGTATGTAAATGTATGTAAAGTGTGAAAATATACCATGGGTTTTGAGGTAAATCCCCATTTCATATCAATCCTTCATCTGATATTAATAATACTACCTTTACAACAGGGCTCAACAAGTCCCTGGAGCCAGGGTGCCGTGGCACCTAGAAATTTCCTCGTGGCACCTAGTATTTTCAGCAAGAATTTTATTGTAATGTCACTCAGCAACTCTCAGTGAAAGTACGAAGGGTTGCATCCAATCAGATTTTCCACTGGTGAAAAGGGGAGGAAAGGATCCCCTTTGACCACCAAAAGGGCAGTGTTTGGGATCATGGGACCTGCATAGGACAAAACCTATGTGGTATGAGAGCTGAAGCAAAGAGTGATTGGCTGAGATTGAGCAAAAAAACCATGGCTGGATCCAACCTAAAGTTTATTTATCATTTTGCATCAGATTCTTTTTGTATGACATAAAAATAAATATACAAGAAGTTTTTGTCACTGCTTGTTTGTATGTAAACTTAACTTTACATCATTCAATAGTGGTGGATGGATTCATTTCTTAACCAGCTACCTTCTATTTCAGCTCCAATATCCAATTAAATGGAACTTTTGACAACAATAATGTAATTATGAGAAACTGAACAGAAGATGAGCTAGCATTAAGGTTAACATTCTGTTGTGGTGAGGAAAACTAAGATTACTCATATATTTATTTATATATTACAGTACTTCTATCACAGCTTTAATAGAGTTAGGAGCCCACTGGGGGTGGGAGAAAGAATTTTTTAAAATTAAAAAAATTAAAAATGGTCAGTCCTCTAGGAATTGCTAAAAATTGTATAATTTTACCATAGAGTATCTAGTGATTCCTAGAGAGGCATGATGTCGCTTCCAGGTTTTCTTCGAAATGATATCACTGTTGTTGATGGCCGTCCCCTTATGTCTCCCCAGTCTTACGCTTTTTGCTCTACTTTTGGTCAGCCTTCCCAAGGCATTACTTCCAAACCCTGTGCATACTGGGATCAGTCATTGACTCTGTTACGAGTCCCTCCAGAGAGAATCTGCTGGCTTATCAGTGCCAGCCTGTCAGCCTTTATAGCATTTGGAGAGGTACTAGATGAATCTAACAGGGGGGCTAATGTGCTTCCTGTCTAAGAAGATTTTCATGCATTATGTGAATTAGGGACAAAGAGAGGAGGAACAGCAGCAAAAGAGAAGAAAGGAAAACTTACTGAAAGAATTCCCTATTCAAATTTAAAGCCAAATGCTAAGGTAACCTAGCAGGTTGTATATGCCATCTGAGAACTCAGTGAAACATTACAATTTTTATGGCAAATATTTCTTTCCATATGGGATATCTGCTGATACCAGTTGGTACTGGTAAGATGTAGTAATGGGTAAACTCCCCTCTGCCATAGCCTGAATCAGAATAAGTTTCTTTAAAAAATAGTCATTTAAAATTCTTTTAAAATAAGTAATTTGAATTCAGCCCCTGTTCCAAACTGGGACCCGCTGCTCCCAATGATGTCCTCAGGTACAGGGGAGCAAGATGGGCTATAGAGTCTTCCTGTCATCAGCCACTACTGTGAGCCCTCTAGCTATTCACTTTCCAAACTTGAGCGTTTGAGGGATTTTAGAATTTCAGACACATGTTCTATTGAGGCTACATTAGTAGCTTAGAATACAAAGCTCCTTGAATCTAATGGTGTCATTGCTCCTCACTGATCCCTCCAGCTCTTGGGATGAAAGCCAGCCCTATGATTTACTATAGAGCTAGGTGATTTAAAAAGGGTTGGAAGATGCCTAGAAAGATGCTGGCGGAAAACTTGCACTGAAACTGATGAAATGTGCCACACTGGAGGATGTATGAAGCAGAAATAAAATTGGCAAAGAAATGTTATTTCTCAGTGACCTTTGCATCAGCTAGTTCATGCCCATCTCAATTGTTCAAGGTATCTCAGCATCTTCTAACCCCTAAATCTGAACCTTTACAATCTCAAGAACAGACAATTAGCTGTGAGGCCTTTGCGCATTTTTTTTGCTGAAAAAATAGCATGAATATGCTCTGATCTAGGTGCTGGCTGTAATACAGACGAGATGGAAGAAATGTCTAATATACTGTCTAGCTCATGTATGAACCACTTTGAACCAGTTACAATGAGGGATCTCAACAGGATCCTGGCATCTATGAAAGCCACTACTTATGCGTTGGATCCTTGCCCATCTTAGCTGTTAAAATCAAGTAAGGACTACATAAATGAGACGCTGTGGTCTATTGTAAATCAATTGCTAACTCAAGGCACCTTCCCCTGGCTGCTCAAACAGTAGGCTATCCAGCCACTAATTAAAAAACCATCCCAAGAGAAAAATTATGTGGCCTGTTATCTTCCGGTCTCTAACCTGCTCTTTCTGGGCAAAATGATTAAGAGAGCAGTAGCTGACCAGCTCCAGATCTTCTTGGATAACTCTGGTGCTTTGGACCCTTTTCAGTCTGGATTCAGACAAGGCCATGGGACAGAGATGATTCTAACAGCATTAGTAGACGATCTCTGTCTGAATATAGACAAAGGCCATGCCTCTTTATTGCTTCTCCTGGATCTGTCTGCAGCCTTTGATACAGTAGACCATGCCATCCTGTTGAGGCATTTGGAGACAGAAGTGGGCATCAAAAGATGTGCCTTGGACTGATTTAAATAGTTTCTCATGGAACGAGCTCAAAGGGTTGCTGGGCTGTCGGATATCTCCACAATGGCAATTACTTTGTGGAGTTCCACAGGGTGTTATTCAATGTCTTTGTTATTCAATCTCTATGTAAAGTCTTTAGGAGAACTCATTTGCAGCTATGGAGTGGGGTGCCAACAATATATGAATGATACCCAACTCTGTATCTCACTATCCAAATCATCAGAGAATGCAGATGGACTTACGGTCGCTGCCTAACACCTGTGGTCAAGTGGCTGAAACAAACAAATTGAAATTGGACCCAGACATGATGGAAGTGATGCTCATTGAGAAGGCAGAGATCTTGAAGGACATTGCACTCCCCACTTTCGATGGAGTTTGTCTGACCCTTGCAGACTCAGTTAAGAGTCTGGATCCATGCTATGGAAACATCAAGACTTGACTATTGTAATGCACTATACATAGGTCTCCTATTTAAGCCAACTCAGAGACACCAATTGGTGCAGAACATTGCAGCTTGGTTATTATTGTGAGCGAGCAGGGGCATGAATATTATTCCCATTCTGCAGTCACTCCACTGGCTACCTATCAGGCTCAAATCAAGGTATTGGCTATCGCATACAAAGCTCTTCATGGCCTTGGTCCAGCATACTTATGGGACCAGCTCTCCCGCTATGTTCCTCCACAGCAGCTTCGCTCATCTGAGCAGGGTCTCCTGCAGGTGCCACCCTGCACATGGGAAAAATCAACAGCTGACCATACACATGCATTCTCCATGGTGGCCCTCACCCTATGGAATGGCCTCTCTGAAGAGGTCTGGAAAGCTCTCACTTTCCTAGCTTTCCTCAAGTAGTGCAAAACTGAATTATTCAAGAAGGCTTTCTACCCAGATAGCAGGACTTTACTGTAAGAAGATATGCTTCTCTAAAGATATAGGGACTATAGACTTCAGTACTATGTACTCTGTGGTGTCTTATGTACCGTTGCTTTAAGTATGATCCTACTGGGTAGTTAGTTCTATGTTGTTTAATATTAGAATTGCTTATACTCTGCTTCAGCATTTCTTCTACTCTATTGGATTTTTGTTAATTGTATGTCTTTGAAAATTCGCATTTATATATCCAGTTGCATTGTTTATTGAAATGTCCTTGATATTAGCTGTACTAATTTTCATACTATGTAATCTGCCTTGAGTACCTCAGTGAGAAAGGCAGACTATAAAAAACATCAACAAACAAATAAATGTTGTCTTGTGGCCTCAGGATTGAAGCCTGGATACTACTAGGGACCATGGGGAGTGTATTTCCCCGTCTCCTGGCATCAGTGGATGGTGCTGCTTATTCGCTCAGCCTCCCCTGCGTGCCCCAGGGTGGCCTTGGGGAAGTCTAGTGCTTGCTCTAGACTTTTTTGTGGCTGTCATGTTTGTTACGGCTACACCAGAGTAAGGATGAGCACCTGAAAAAAAATCTGGATTTCAAGAAGGGCACAAATACCAGTATTCTGGGTTATTCAGGTCCCCTAATACTACTTCAGTATTTAGATCTGGTTTTTTCCAGAATAATGAAAGTTTTCGGTACATTATTCTCTTTGGGTAATATTTCCAGGTGTCTGGAGTGGCTGTTTTTCAAGAAAATGGCATCAAAATTACAGGGAACCTAGTCCTGACTGTCCACTAAAGACCCCCTCCCCAAGTTTCAAGTAAATTGGATAGAGGGATCCAATTCTGCATGAACAAGGTACTTCCAGTCATCCTGCTCATCTCCATTGTTTCCTGTGGAGACAAATTTTCATGCTTTCTCCAGGGCAAAGAAGCCAATAGCCAAACACACAAGAGCAATCAACCACTGGCCAAAAGCTTCCCAATGCAAAGAGAATCAACAAAGTCAGAGTCAAACTAGAGAATCTGAGAAGAACCATAGGTCAATATGGCAAACCCCACACAACCAGTGTCAAACCAGAGAATACCAGCAGAACCAGCTGAAGCAAAGGTCACTGCTGCAAGCTCAACGGAACTAACGCTGAACCAGAGAATCCCTGCAGAACCATGTGCCAATATGGCAAACTCCGCAAAACCAATGTTAAACCAGAAAATCTAAGTCAAACCAACTTAAGCAAGAAACATAGTTGTAGACCAAGGGAACTCATTTCAAACCAGATAATCCTATCCAATCCAATCCAGACCAACCCAGCAAGCCAATACCAAGACCTGAAAGAAGTTTTTATGGACATACTGTAAAATTGAAGAGAAACAGTTCCAAGAATCCCCAAGTATTTCAGTATATTCCTAAATATTTCTGGAATCTTTAAGACTGTCTGGACATCTAAATGAATTAAAAAAATACCAATAGGTATTTTTTGGATATATATTCTGACCGGAAATATCTAAATGCATATCCCTTTAAAAAGTGTTAATGGCAGATGTTTGCTCCCAAGTATGTATGTGCATGTGACAGGAAGTCCAGATTAAGAACTCGAGAAACTGGCAGGAAGCACTTCCCTAATGTGTTTTGGAATGCAGGTCTATTATTCACACTTCACTTGTTTTCTGCAGACATCACTGGTGTAATGCTGGTAAACACTTGCTTGAAGTACAAAGCACCTTTCAGACCTTGCAGCATTGTGGTTAAAAGAAGACAACCTGTGCATGCTGCCCTCATCTCTTTCAAGGAACAGCAATGGGTACAAATGTGATCAAGTAAATCAATTCCAAACGGAGTGACATTGCAGGACAATTAAATTATGACATTGCAAAGTAGGAATTCATTAACAAATGTAATTGCATTGCTCAGGGACTGAATAAGGTCATGTACCATTCAATAGAAACAGTACATTACATCTCCATGTATGAGTCAAGAAGTAAAATGAGGGAAGATAGAGTGGGTTCCAATACTTTAGTTCTTGATATGGTTTACTTAGGGGCTGTGGGCATTGAAAAGACAAGGGAGATGGCTAGAGCAACAGTGGAGGAAAATTTAGGATTAATCCAATAAGACACAGGCTCAAGTTCATCTTATAATAATAATAACAACATTCGATTTATATACCGTCCTTCAGGATGACTTAACACCCACTCAGAGCGGTTTACAAGGTATTTTATCATTATCCCCACAACAAAACACCCTGTGAGGTGGGTGGGGCTGAGAGAGCTAGAAGCTGTAACTGACCCAAAGTCACCCAACTGGCTTCAAGTGGAGGAGTGGGGAATCAAACCTGGCTCTCCAGATTAGAGTCCTGTGCTCATAACCACTACACCAAACTGGCTCTTGAAGCATACTTTGTGGTGATGAAGGCAGCAAAAAAACATGGTGACTAGAGTAGGTCATAGGGACCATATCATTCTCGTTTTGGCCCATCTGCACTGGTTCCCAGTCTGATTCTGGGGACAATTTGTGGTGCTACTTTCAAAGCTATATATGGACTTTCAAAGCTATATATGACTTGGCCCCAGTAAACTTAAAGAACCACCTACATCCTTATGAATCTGTCTGACCACTATGGTCAACTTCCAGGGCCCGGTTCAGGTGCCTAAACTTCTCAGATTAGGTGGGTAGCAGCCACCTGGGAGAGGGGCTTCTCAGTTGTGGCACCAAAACTCTGGAACTCTCTCCCCAGGGAGACTCACCTGACCCCTTCTTTTACTACCAGTTGGTGAAGACTTTTGTTTCATTTGGCATTTCCTCAGTGATTGCTCATTCCTGCCCTAAGTTTTGTCATTTTTATGTATATGTATTTTATTGTATTGCATGTCTATTTTAACTTGGTTTTAATTGTTTAAATGGTGTGTGTTGTTTGATATTAATGGTTTTTATGATTTATTTATTTATTCAATTTTTAGCCCTCGCTCCCTGTGAACAGGCTCGGCGGGGTACAATAAAATGCTGAATGAGCATTTAAAATATATAACATATATAAATAAATTTTAAAACATGAAAACAAATACATAAATACCTAAAATTTGATGTGTTTTAGGATATATGTTTTTAATCTATTAGCTGTTTTGGTGATCCTGATGAGGGCAGAAAGTTGGGGTGTAGATTTTGTAAATTAATAATAAATATGATTATATGAATATGTCCGTTTTCAATGAAGAGTATATTATCTGTTGTCTACTCTAATGGTAGCAGCTCTTCAATGGTTTCTCCTAACCAATGCTGCTTGAGAACTTTTAACAAGAGATGGCAGAAACTGAACCTGTGTGACCTTGTGTGTGTGAAGCATGTAGTCTATTATTGAGTGTCCATCCACACATCCATCAATCAGACATTTTGTAACATGCTTTGTGATAGGATGGGGAAAGATCCTAATAATTGGAGCTTGCATCAGTGAGATCTTTCCTTGCCTTTCCACTCTGACAACATCCCACTACAACCCCTACCACCATGCCATTTCTTCCTGCCCAAGGGACAGCTCTGCCCAGCAGTGCCTTTTTTGTGTGTTGCAACAAGCTGATAAAAGCAGGGGGAAATGATCTCACTGCAAGTTACGGTGTAATTCATGCAGTAATTCTGGTGAACTGGTAAGAATTACGAATTTCTGAGGTGAACTGACACAGAATATCTTTTAGCCTTTTAAGATTATTTCTGAATTTTTATTTTTCTGCTCCAGGAAGGATTGATGCTTTCCATTTTGCCTAAGCATGTAGCGGATGAAATGTTGAAGGATATGAAGAAGGATGCAAGCCAGAAAGAGATGCAACAGTTTAACACCATGTACATGTACCGCCATGAGAATGTCAGGTAACATGCATGGATGGCTTCTTATGGAAGGGAAAGGAGTTTCACGCATGGAATGCTGCTGCTGCTGCTGTTCTGTGCTTTGACAGATTTTGCTTTATGATCCAGAGGAGTTAGCCGTGTTAGTCTGTAGTAGCAAAATCAAAAAGAGTCCAGTAGCACCTTTAAGACTAACCAATTTTATTTTATTGTAGCATAAGCTTTCGAGAATCAAGTTCTCTTCGTCAGATGCCTGATACAGAGACTGGTCAAACACAGAAGAGCAAGAGAGGGAAGAGGCAATTAGGGGGGGAGGGGGAGGGAGCAATCAAAACATTCCTTTGCTAGTATATGTAAACATCTCCTTTTGGTGTGTGTATCAGTTGGCTTCAAAGGAGTTTGCCCTGTTAGTTTGTAGAAGCCAAACAGCTAGACCATCCAATTCCAATGCAGTATGGGCCTTCGATAACCACAGCTCTCCCTGCCAGATGCATCTGACAAAGAGATCTGTGGTTCCCGAAAGCCCACACCAGGTACCACTGAGCTCCCCCAGACCCCACCTCTGTAAAGGAAATCTGTTACCTGTGGTAATGTGATAACCATTCATAGTCCCTATTCAGTCCCAGCTTGACAGAGTCAAATTTGCATATGAATTCCAGTTCAGCAGCCTCCCGTTGGATTTTGTTTTTGAAAGGTTTCTGTTGAACTACAGTGACCTTTAAGTCTTTGATGGAATGTCCTGGTAGGTTGAAGTGTTCTCCCACTGGTTTCTGGACGTTTCCATTTCTAATGTCAGATTTGTGTCCATTTATTCTTTTGCGTAGAGGTTGGCTGGTTTGTCCAATGTACAGAGCAGAAGGACATTGTTGGCACATGAGGGCATATATCAGATTGGAGGATGAGCAGCTGTAAGAGCCAGAGACAGTGTAGTTGATGCCATTGGGTCCTGTAATTGTATTCCCTGGGTAGATATAGGGGCAGAGCTGGCATCTGGGTCTGTTGCAGGGCCTGGTACCTGTGCTGGTGGCCCTGCTGGCCGATTCATGATTGTAAGTGAGAAGTCGTTTAAGATTGGGGGGCTGTCTGTAGGCAAGGACAGGTCTTCCACCCAGGACTTCTGAGAGAGAGGTATCATTTTCCAGGATGGGTTGTAGCTCCCTGATGATACGTTGGATGGGTTGGTTTCCGGTATAAGGTGGTATTTATTCGTCCATTATGTAGTTGTACAGTGGTGTCCAGGAAGTGTACCTGTTGTGTAGAGTGGTCCAGGCTTAGGTTGATAGTAGGGTGAAAGTTATTGAAGTCCTGATGAAATCTCTCAAGGGCTTCCTTCCCATGGGTCCAAATGATGAAGATGTCATCCAGGAATCTTAAGTATAGTAGTGGTTCCAGTGGATGGGAGCTGAGGAAGCGTTGCTCCAAGTCCGCCATGAATATGTTAGCATATTGTGGTGCCATGCGTGTGCCCATGGCTGTGCCATTCACCTGTAGATATAAGTTGTCACCAAATTCGAAGTAATTGTGAGTGAGTACGAAGTGACAAAGTTCAGTGGCGAGGTGTGCTGTGGTTTTGTCCGTGATAATATTCCGTATGGCTTGCAGTCCATCTGCATGTGGGATATTGGTGTACAGGGCCTCCACATCCATGGTTGCTAGGATGGTGTCATCTGGTAGGTTGTCAATGGACTGTATTTTCCTGAGGAAGTCAGTGGTGTCCCGTAAGTAGCTGCGTGTGCTTGTGGCATAGGGCCTGAGGATAGAGTCCATGTATCCCGAGACTCCTACTGTGATGGTGCATTTTCCTGAAACAATTGGGCGTCCTGGGTTACCTGGTTTGTGGATTTTGGGTAGTAGGCCGATACTCATATCTACATGCCTCCAGCTTCCACCCTAAACATACCACTCGGTCTATTGTCTACAGCCAAGCCTTACGTTACAACCGTATCTGCTCCGATGCTCTCGACCGAGACTCACACTTAAGAGATTTACAACAAGCATTTTTGAGACTACAGTACCCACCAAATGAAGTGAAGAAACAAATCAACAGGGCCAGACTAGTACCCAGAAACAGTCTGCTCCAGGACATACCTAAAGGAACTAACAACAGAACACCACTGGTTGTCACCTATAGCTCCCAGCTCAAACCCATCCAACGTATCATCAGGGAGCTACAACCCATCCTGGAAAATGATACCTCTCTCTCAGAAGTCCTGGGTGGAAGACCTGTCCTTGCCTACAGACAGCCCCCCAATCTTAAACGACTTCTCACTTACAATCATGAATCGGCCAGCAGGGCCACCAGCACAGGTACCAGGCCCTGCAACAGACCCAGATGCCAGCTCTGCCCCTATATCTACCCAGGGAATACAATTACAGGACCCAATGGCATCAACTACACTGTCTCTGGCTCTTACAGCTGCTCATCCTCCAATCTGATATATGCCCTCATGTGCCAACAATGTCCTTCTGCTCTGTACATTGGACAAACCAGCCAACCTCTACGCAAAAGAATAAATGGACACAAATCTGACATTAGAAATGGAAACGTCCAGAAACCAGTGGGAGAACACTTCAACCTACCAGGACATTCCATCAAAGACTTAAAGGTCACTGTAGTTCAACAGAAACCTTTCAAAAACAAAATCCAACGGGAGGCTGCTGAACTGGAATTCATATGCAAATTTGACTCTGTCAAGCTGGGACTGAATAGGGACTATGAATGGTTATCACATTACCACAGGTAACAGATTTCCTTTACAGAGGTGGGGTCTGGGGGAGCTCAGTGGTACCTGGTGTGGGCTTTCGGGAACCACAGATCTCTTTGTCAGATGCATCTGGCAGGGAGAGCTGTGGTTATCGAAGGCCCATACTGCATTGGAATTGGATGGTCTAGCTGTTTGGCTTCTACAAACTAACAGGGCAAACTCCTTTGAAGCCAACTGATACACACACCAAAAGGAGATGTTTACATATACTAGCAAAGGAATGTTTTGATTGCTCCCTCCCCCTCCCCCCCTAATTGCCTCTTCCCTCTCTTGCTCTTCTGTGTTTGACCAGTCTCTGTATCAGGCATCTGACGAAGAGAACTTGATTCTCGAAAGCTTATGCTACAATAAAATAAAATTGGTTAGTCTTAAAGGTGCTACTGGACTCTTTTTGATTTTGCTTTATGAGAAGGTGGAGTATGAACAACAAAGCAGAGCTCGGAGGGAGAACATAGCAAACCCTGGAAGGGTACCATGGGAGGAGGGGCTGTGGCTCCGTGGAAAGTTACGCATGCAGAAATTCTCAATCTCAATCGTCATCACCTTAATTCATAAGGATTGGGTTGTAGATGGCGTGCACAACTTCTCTCTGACATCCTGGAGGGTTGCTGCTGGTCAGAGCAGACAACACTGACCTTGATATGCCAAAGATCTGACTCAGTACAAGGCAGCTTCGTGTGTCACAAAGTTTACAGAATGGAAACTACAAGTGAAAGGTACTGAGTGGCCCTGAGTTATTAAATGAGGTTACGTAGCAGAGATGGGCCTTGAATCTATGGTGGCTTCCACACTGGAAAAGGATTTTGTGGTTTCCCTGTTGCTGGTACCACTGCAGATAAAGCATTGAAGCAGTGGGACTTCCACATGGCAGGTTTCCCTGCAGGTCCCTTTCCCCAGTCTCCAAAACTGTCCACTTCCCCACTGCTGGGCCCCCAGGCTACTAGAATATTGTTTTGTCAATATATTGTTGCAACTATAGATGTAGGAGTTCCCTTAATTCTTAGCTTTTTTTTAAAGTAAGTCTTTAGCCCCTTCCTTCATATCTCCGCAAGGAAAGGGGCTAGAGACTGTTATGAAAAATGAAAAGCTGAAAATTCAGGGAACCTGCTACACCTATTGTTACAATGGCATATTGATATAATGATATTCTTGTACTTATTTTTTTAAAAAATAAAAAGCCTTCCACTGGTGAGGGGAGGAAATGGCTGCCGTCAGGGAAAATGGTTGTCGTGCAGGCCAGAAAATCCAAAATGTCCCACCCTCACAGCAGCCCCCCAAGTTTTACTGTGATCTTTTCCAGAACTTTGAAGCAAAGCAGGTTTGAGAAAGATATGAGAAAAACTGAGGAACCTAAGGTGCACGAATGCAGGAATGCATCACAATGCTGTGGGGAAGCAGGGAAAAACCAAGCTTCCCCAAAACATTGAACTAGGGGACTAATATACGTAACCTGTGTGGAAATGGCCTCTGGTTCTCAGCTCCAGGTTTTATTTATTTGTTTAGAAAATGTACATGCGACTTCTCCAGAGACTTGCTCAAGGTGGCTTATAGCTTAGGATAAGAATACAGAACCATTAAAACACCCTCTGGAGTTTTTCCATCTTTATATGACCTGTATATTATAATTCCTGTAATGGCATATTGCTATAAGGCTCTGAAATAGCCTGTATCATGCTTCCTCCCTGCTTTTCTTGGTGTTTCAAAATGGTTTTTGCTGCCAGCAAAGACGTTTTGCCTTAGACCTCTTCACTTTGTCTTGTGTTACAGGAAGGTTTAGTTATAGATGTTAGAAGGAAAGAATGGTCAGCACATGTGTGTGGCTGTGAGGTAAAAAAGGAATCCTATATTCCAGGTGAAACAGGTGTTTTGCTTAACCAGTAATAGAATTTATCATCATCCCCACAATACAGCTGGGGAGCTGGGGCTGAGAGGAGTGGCTTCCCCAGGCCACCTGCTGAGTTCATGGAAGTAGTGGGGTTTGAATCGGCAGAGTGCTAATTTGAATCCCAACCACTTAACCAGTATGCTAGAAACAAAACACAAACTGTTTATACGGCAAAACATTGCACACACCCATTAAATACAAAGCAGCTAAGAAACAATCTTGACTGTTTTATCATTGCTTTGGCTAATGGATGCTGAGTGAATTATGCAAACTAAACACATTTGCACGTTGCTTATTTTGCATAACATATGCTCCTTCTGCTAGCCATAGGAAATTTTGCAGACCATTGACATGTGAGCTTCTTGACAGTGAGACCCCAATCTAGAAAAATCTGGTCATACTTCCTGCTGAAGTTTTTTTTATATACTTTGTCCCATTGGCACTAAGATGGGGTTGATTTTCTCTTGTTTAGGTGTCTAAATATTTGGTCAGCCATTGTGAGATTTTTATCTTGCACAGCTCACTTGTTCTTTGCCTTTTTGGCAAAGTAATTAATGCTAGTAATAGTAATACATTGTACTAATAAGCTTCACTGTGAAAGAAGTGAAATCCTCAGCATGATGTTTCTACATCAGAGAGCAACTACGCTTTCACTTATAAACAGTGATCAGAGAGCTCTGGTTTATTTCACTGAATTGCAAAGGTTCTAGTGTCAGTTTAGGAATGAGAGACCAGGGCTTAAATCCCCGTTCATCTTGTGGCGTTCACTGGGAGACCTTGAGCCAGTCACACTCTTTCAACCCAGCCAGCCTCACAGTGTTGTTGAGAGGATAAAATGGATAAGAGGGAGAGAACATTGCATGCCACGAGCTCCTTGATGGAACAGTAGGACACAAATGTGATGGATAGAAAGCAAGAATAATAGTCTCTACTGCATCCAGTTGGCGCTTGTCTTCTCTGCTTCTCATGGCTTTCTTTCCCTCCCCTCCCGCCCAGTATTCTCTTCGCTGACATCGTTGGTTTCACACAGCTGTCATCCACATGCAGTGCCCAGGAACTGGTGAAGCTTCTGAACGAACTCTTTGCTCGCTTCGATAAACTAGCAGCAGTAAGTGTATTGGTTGAACCATTGCCTCGAAGTTCCTTGATGAGTTGCCATGTAGGGTATTTTTAGGGTGAATATCCTCAGTATTAAGAACTAATGGCAGCTGTTTAAAATCCATATTTTTCTGACTAATGCTAGATATAATTCAACTATAGCGCATATTGAGGCAAGAATTCTCCCTGTTATCCACTTGCGTACTTTCCATGGTTCTACAGAGGATCATCTAAATCCTGTTTAAACTCATGTGATAATCCTTTTATACCAGTAACATTATCTTCCTGGGATACATTTTAAAAATTACTGAGTTCTAAAATGTCATTGTTAACTTCCTTTGTATTTAATCAGTGACTCGTTCTGTTGGGAAATAAACACAGTTGGATTATACATGAGTTAGATTGATGGATGTAATTCATAGAGGAAAGTACTTGCCTTGAAATTCCAAATGAATAATGAAAGAGTTTTCTGGTTCCAGCATTTTCAGCTAAGAGACTTCCAGTGCAATTCTAAGCAGTTACACCTTCCTAAATCCATTGAAGTCAATTGGCTTATACAGCTGTAACTCTGTTTAGGATAGCACTGTTAATTTCATCCAATATTAAAAAAGGTATATCAACATTGACTGCATTTGGAACTATCATAATGAATGCCAAATCAAGCAAAGGTCTTTTGTCAAGATTATGTTACTGTTTACTGGAATTAGAAGACTAAGTGAGATATAAATTAGATTAAATTTAAAGAATAGCTAATAAAGATATTGCAGGAAGATACAAGAGTTTGCAAGAGATTCATGAACATTTGCCTACGTTCATCTTATATTAGAAAAACACAATAAAATTGGATATTGATAATACATCACTCTTCATGGATTAAATAAAATTTAACCTATAGCTGCCAGTGCTCTGATAAACTGACATATATTGCGGATTTGCCCTAAAAGGTGAGATTTTGGAGGGGGAAAGTTTATGTTGTCAAGTTGCAAGCCAATTACAAAATATTTATTTATTTATTTAAAATTTTTATTGGCTGTCTTTCCACCTTAGAGGAACTCAAGATTGCTTACAATATAAAAAAAAGAAAGAAACATAAAAATACATCAAAAACACAGTTAAAAACAACTGATAAAAATATTTAATGAAAGCTATCTTAAATAATGTTTAACTCAATAAATATTCTTCAGGATTTAGCTTCATGTGGAGTTTTTAACTGTAACTAAAATTCACCAAATGGCACAATATTTCTCTCAGTTAGGAAAGAAAATAATTAGATAAAATTTGAAAAATTGCCAAATTGTCAGAATTAACTGAGCTTGTAAAATAAAAGGGAAGGGGAAAAAAGGCAGAATTTTGCATTATTGGTTACTCTTATAAACTATGATCAAAAATTGTTTTCAATGTAGAGGTGTTTCACAGTCTTTTAATGTGATAGATCCTTGTTGGATTTGCCTTTTGAAGATGTTTTGTTTTCATAGTACATGGATTCCATATTATATGCAGAAATGTTCCTTATACCAGCTGAGTTAATAATGACAATGTATACATTATTTTAAAAACACATACATTTATTTCAATGTTTAATTAAATTTATTTATTTAAAACATTTGTATTCTGCCTTTAGCATTAAAATGTTTATGTGAGGGAAGGGAGCAGTACAGCAACACTTAGAAAGGAGTTCCCTGATTACAAGCCAGTGCCTCATAAAATGTTTATTTCTTTACTTTGTTTATACCTTACCCTTTGCCACAGTGGGACCCAAAGTAGCTTACATTGTTTTCTTCTCTGTTTTATTCTCACTACAGCCCAGTTAGGTGGAGAGGTGTGACTGGCCCAAGATCAAGCTTTCTTGGTAGAAAGGAGATTTGACCACTATACTACACTGTTACAAAGTCTTTGTGTCCCCCATATGTCTAACCCTTTCCAGATGTGCTCTGGGAGTCCTGTGCTTGGAACTTCATTCTCAGGTCCACGACATGCGAGGACAGAGGACTTTCCACTGCCCTGCTCCATTTTACTGACCTAAACTGGCCTCAGGCAGCCATTGTTTGGCCTGCTGGAGAAACTTTTCCATGTGCTGATGAGCTACACATAGAGTTGCCAATTTCCAGGTGGGGCCTGGAGATCTCCCAGAATTACAATTCATAATAACAACAATAATAATACCATTCGATTTATATACCGCCCTTCAGGACAACTTAATACCCACTCAGAGCGGTTTACAAAGTATGTCATTATTATCCCCACAACAACAATCACCCTGTGAGGTGGGTGGGGCTGAGAGAGTTCCTAGAAGCTGTGACTGACCCAAGGTCACCCAGCTGGCTTCAAGTGAAGGAGTGGGGAATCAAACCCAGCTCTCCAGATTAGAGTCCTGCACTCTTAACCACTACACCAAACTGGCTCTGATTTATAGATATCAGAGATCAGTTCTCCTAGAGAAACTGGCTGCTTTGGAGGGTGGACTCCATGGTGTTATACCTTGCTGAGGTCCTTCCTCTCCTCAAACCCTGCCTCTCCGTGCTGCCCCTCAAATCTCCAGGAACCCATACGTTTCCCCAGTGGAGTAAATAGCAGCTCCCAAGGGTTTTTTCAGGTTAAGAAAATGGCATGAAAGGAGAAAGGGTTAAACTCCCTCTCTCTGTGCACTGTGGTCCCGATCCAATCAGGCCCTTGCATACTAGGGAACTGAGAATGGGGTATGTGCGTGGGGGACACAAGGAGTTGTACGTTCCCCGGAGATCGCTCCGATCAGCGAATAAATATTTACTTGTGGTCCCCGGCCCTAAGGAAGCCCGCCTCGCTTCAACCAGGGCCAGGGCTTTTTCAGTCCTGGCCCCAGCCTGGTGGAACGCTCTGTCAATGGAAACCCGGGTCCAGCGGGACATATTATCGTTCCGCCGGGCCTGTAAGACAGAGCTGTTCCGCCAGGCGTTTGGTGATTGAAGGGGGCGGTGCCATGTCGGCCTCCCACCTTTGGGGTGGGGAAGGTTCTCCCCACCACTGCACCTTGTTAATTTGTTTTATTATTTGTATATTGATTTTAGTTTTTGTTTTTATCAATTTTAACTGTTCACCGCCCAGAGCCCCTGGGATGGGCGGTATATAAATTGAATAAATAAATAATAAATAAATAAATAATGTGTTGTTAGGCCTTAATTTAGTAGTGGATTTAAAGGTACCTACAAATCATCGCATAACGACTTGGCATCCCCTAAGTGAGCTTTCCATTTTTTGAAAACTCCACTCTTTTCAGAGGTACCACCAGCTGCGCATCAAGATCCTGGGAGACTGCTACTACTGCATCTGTGGGCTGCCAGACTATCGGGAAGACCATGCAGTTTGTTCCATTATGATGGGTCTCGCCATGGTGGAGGCTATTTCGTAAGCATGCTCTCCATCTCCGTGGTGTATTCCTTATTCTTTCTGTTTTGCTTATTCAACTTTATCATGATTAGAAACTGTTTTTATTTAGACTCCTCAGGGCATATTTTTGTTAAGCACTGCACTTGCAGGGAAACCCATGTCAGATTGCTATGCTTCAGAGACCTTCAGGCAGTCATCCTGTCCTTTTTATCCTCTACCGAGCACAAGCATAAAACATGATTCTTCTTGTTTAAAATCCCTTCCTTAAAGCATGACTGGTTTTGAAGGGCGCACTGTAGTGGGTGGTGGTGTCTTTCTAATGGAGAATCCTGCATCTTTCCCAGTCTCCTATCTACCTACAGAGTTAAAACCAAACAGTACGTCTTCAATTAATTAGTCCTCCTGTTTTCTGGAACAAGAATCAATGTTGAGTTGAACATTCAGAGATGGAAAATTTTGGCCCTGAAATGAGCTGTTTATGGAAAATTACTAGGGGATAGCAACGGAAGCCAGATTGCCAGCTGTATTATAGTAACAAGGAGCTAAAGTTCCAATTATGGAGTTGCAACGGGAGAGAGGAAGTCTAGTCGCTCGGTTTCTCACCTCTATCTTGAAACGATTGCCGCAATTTCCTTTCACCTCAAGGAAAGAAGTATTCCTTCCAGTATGATATTCTGAAATGGAATGAATGTGGCTGATCAGCCAACTTTCTATGTGCTATTTTTTTGTTATTTAACTAAGCTCATTAGACAGTAACTTTATAATTTATGCCCTGCACATGCTCAGGATGGCTAGTAGCATTCATATTCAAAAGTCAAAAATGTTGCCCCTACTTGGCAGCATTAAGCCAATGATAGAATTGGGGAAATAAGGCCTGGCAATCTGGCAAGCTCTAAATTAAGGCAGTTCCATGGTTTGTGATGCACACACGCACACACATAGAAAACTGAAAACGGGCCTAGAGATAGGTTAAGACATCTTGGTTGGTAGAGAACTCTGGAAAGAGGCTGTTACCAAGAGGGATGTGACATCATCCCTCCCCAAAATCATCAAAGTACAACAACTAGAAAGTTGAAATTTAGTGTGCATGTAGTCCATTACTCCCTAATTATTAAGAAAAAAGAGTGAAAATGGAACATTGCTTGAAATTTGGGGAATGAAGCATACTTCTTAAAAGAAGCTAGCTCTCCAGTTAAGTTCTAATTAAACCAAGGCCCAGTTTAGACAAAACGTTGGAGTTACAGAAATTCAGTTGCTGCCATACACAAACCTGCCTTTTGATTTGGGAAAGGTGCATTTGCAGTGGTTAGCTAGAAACACAACAACAACAACAACAACATTTGATTTATATACCACCCTTCAGGACAATTTAATGCCCACTCAGAGCGGTTTACAAAGTATGTTATTATTATCCCCACAACAATAATCACCCTGTGAGGTGGGTGGGGCTGAGAGCTTCTAGAAGCTGTGACTAACCCAAGATCACCCAGCTGGCTTCAAGTGGAGGAGTGGGGAATCAAACCCCGGTTCTCCAGATTAGAGCCCCGCACTCTTATCCACTACACCAAACTGAAAACGTTAGAAAAGTCCAGGATATCCCCTCTTGCACACTTTAAACAGTCCTCAGACTGGGGAAGGAGAATTTCTAAGAACAAAACTGTACTTTCAAATCCCAAGTTGTATTTGCTAGTAAGATGTAAGGAGCTAGCTACATGCTTACTAGAATGATTATGGGTGTCATTTCCTCAAAATTGTGCAAAGCCACATTATAGGTAATCATGCCAGGCAGTTATTCAAATATTACCCAAGCAACATGGGAACTAGACACAGGGTAGTAACAACTATATTCTTCCAGTAATGCATGATTTGTCTGTTAGATAGACTTGTGGTCCATCTTTCCTAGTGTTGCATTGCTCCAACTGTCATCATACTGTCAACTCTCAGAAAGAGTTTTGCCCCAGATCCATTGTCTAAGTTCCATATTCCTTTGCTCATACAAGTAACTTTTGATGTAGAAAAACCATGTAATTTCCAGATGGGTTGTGTGCCTTTCCATATTAACTATAGGACCTTTAAAAGCTGGGTTGCTTGCTTTAAATGCAGCCAAAATGTGCAGGTCTATTTTATATATCTATATCTATATGTTCTATGTTCTTTCTGTGATTGGTTAGGGCAGGTTGTATTTCAAGAGGCAGAATCAGCTTTGTGTTGACGACCCCTTCCCTCCACAGCTATGTGCGAGAGAAAACCAAAACAGATGTGGACATGCGAGTGGGTGTACACAGTGGCACGGTCCTGGGTGGGGTCTTGGGACAGAAGCGCTGGCAGTATGATGTGTGGTCTACAGATGTGACAGTGGCTAACAAGATGGAAGCTGGTGGCATTCCAGGGTAAGTTCTACCTTTGGATTGGGACTGGATGAATGTTGTATGCACACTGATAGTTTAGGTGAGTAGCCACGTTGGTCTGCAGTAGAACATCAGGATTTGAGTCCAGTGACATCTTAGAGACCATCAGGATTTTCAGAGTGTAAATTTTTGAGAGTCAGAGCTCCAAAAGGTGTCTGAAGAAGGGAGCTCTGACTCTTGAAAGCTTACACTCTGAAAATCTTGTTGGTCTTAAAGTGCCACTGGAGTCAAATCCTGCTGTACACTGATAGGCATGTAGGGCCACAGTCGAATGGCCTCTTGGAAGGACACTTTTTTCTGGTGCTGGGAAATGTCTCCATAATGGAGTTTCCTCTGTCTCCAGGCAGCTATGATAAGGTTCAAATACACTTGCGCATACTTGGTCTCATCAGCTATCAAAAAGATAGCTTCAGGGCAAGGATCAAGCAAATCAGTGAAGAGCAGCCAGACAGAAAGCAAAGGAAACAATTGTAATTGGGACAAAGGCAGGGCTTTCAGTCTGCATGGTTCCGGGCAACATGGCTTGCCTATGAATAGTATTAACTCTGCTTAATTATGAAGCAAGGCTGCCACACCCACTTCTCTAAATTTTAAAGTCTTCAACAACAATCAGGGAAGGCCAGATTTGAGAAAATCTTGTTCTAACATCTGCACAATGGTTTGAAAGCAAAATAATGGAACACGTTTGTGAATGTGAGCCAGTCTGAATGTCTTCATCTTCTTCCATCAATATATACGATGCTTTTCACAATAAGCAAATCAACAGAGAGGTCCCTTAACAAACTTACAGTCTAAATTTTGACGGGATAGGTGTGGTGAGAAGGCAGTAAAAGGATGAGAGGGAGGGGAGAAACTCTTTTTCTGACCTGAAATACTCCCAGGGAACCCCTGGGGGATTTTTCTGGTTGGGGAAGCATATTTGTTGCCCATCAGTACACATCAGTTTACCCAGTGAGACAAATAGCAGCTCCTTGGAACGGTGTCACACCCCCTGCCCAGTTCTCTTCTGCCTGTTCTTCCATGAATAGACCAGGTGCTTACACAAGTGCATGTGTGTGAAACTTCGGATGATTTCCTCTTCTTGCCCGTGCCGCATCTCGTTCTTTTTTTGAGGGTGCCCAAGCTTTAGAAACAACTTTGTGGGCTGCAGTGGGCTGCCAGGGAAGGGGGAAAGATGGTATCATCATAGCCTTCTGTTCATAGTCCTAGGAGCCACCCCCATGCCTCCACCAATACTGCGATCATATTTCAGGGAGAGCATCTTGGGTTTTTTTTCTTGAGGATGGGGCTGGGCAAGGTGCTCCTACTAAGCACTCCCCCACTGCCTCATACTTCCCCACTTCGTTTGTCCTATCCCGATGTACCCTCCGTCTCTCTTTGTCTGGTTGTGATTCTAGCAGGGCTAAAGGGCACTTGAGGAAGTGGTTGCTCTGTCCCACCCCCGCCCGCCCCAACACCTTTGTGATCAGGATATGGAAGATCACCCGGAGGCCCTTACCATGTTGTAGGCTGGCCACGTCTCCTGCTCAAGTGGCAAACCTCCTACCCCTAGAGTGGGGGTGGGGTGGGGGAAGAGGCTTCATGCTGGTGCCATGACGTCACTTCTGGTACAAACACAAAAGTGACATCAACAGCGTTGCCATGGTAACTATGAATGGGTCCATGCCCCAATAAACCTCTTTCTAGATGCCAGTACTCAGCTGGCAAACCTGTGTGGGCTCCTTTGGAGTGAGTTCATGCTGTGAGGAATGCATGGGAGGGTGAGAAACTCTTTTGTGTATTTTTTAGCCCTGCTGGTGAGGCAGGAACTTCAAAGAGTGCAACAGCCACGTTCTGCTCCCTACTCCAGGCATCCCTCTCACCTGGAAGTAAGGGGTCACTTCAGAGGCAAGAGAGGTTATGCTCTGCCATTGCTTCCCCCAGGTGCTGTCTGCCAGAAGGGAAAGGCAAATCACTCCAGGCCTCTGCTGGGAAAATCTCCCATTTCCTGTTGGGACCCCTGGAGGGAAGTGGAATGGAGTTCCTTCAAGTGAGACATGCACTTTTGCCTTCCCCCACACCTTTCCTATCAAAAAATGGGACTTCATAATAATCTCTCACATACAGCCAAGCTACAAGTGACGCCTGACACAGGTTGGACACTTGTCAGCTTCCCTCAAGTTCTGATGGGAAATGTAGGCATCCTGGTCTTGTAGCTGTAATGGAGAGCCAAGCTGTAAAACCAGGATGCCTACATTTCCCATCAGAACTTGAGGGAAGCTGACAAGTGTCCAACCTGTGTCAGGCGTCACTTGTAGCTTGGTTCCAAGTATTTCATTTTGTGGTGGGAGTGAGCAGGCCAAGCGTCTCTGGCCAGCAGTAAATCCTCTGCCAGGTTTGGTGCATTGGACATGTTCCTATCCATGCTGACTCTGATGGCTGTCATGTCACATTTCCTTTCACTGACCCCAAAACAGTTTTCTTGGTTAAGAAAACTGGGACAACTTGTCTACCACATAATCTGTGTTACTGGAACAAGAGACGAGTTTGGAAATAAGTGTAAGATAAATTGTGGAGAGAAAAAAAGTAACTAGTACTTCTAATTCTGAAGAAAGATGGAGCGAAAGTATACTCTGAAGGACATGTGAGATTGCCCTGAAATATTATGAGAGAAAATGGCTATATAATTGTCTTGCCAGTATCTCACACTATATGGAATAAGATCTGGTTGAGAATATTAACAGTACAGCAATAACTCTAATGCTGATTTTAGTCATGTTTGATGGATGAGTACCAAAATCCATGGGAAAAGAAACAGTCTGTGTCACATGAAGTCCAGATCTATGCATATTTACTGTGAAGCTAGCTCCATTGGGACCTTTTTGTAAGTAAGCATGTATAGGACCGTGGCCTAATAGTGCAGTCCTAAGAACATTTTCCTGGGAGGAGGCTCCACTGAATAGACTCAAGTAGGATACTGACTCTGAATAAATATGTTTAAGATAGCACTATTAATTAATGATCAATTTCTCATTCTATCCTTTAAAGTTCTTGTCGGAGAGATTTGAACCTGGGTCTTCAAGAGGCATGTTTTGTCTCTAACCTGGATCTTGTTAATGCTAGTGGCTGTCACAACATAGCTTAAAGAAGTGTTGGCTTTCAACGTGTCCCTCCACATGAGAAAGCTGCCCTCTGCTCCCATAAGAAGTGCTAGAATGTTGAATGAGAGAAGTGTTTTTCCATGTAATAACAAATTATAATTTATATAGTGATTTTGAGTGTGTACAGAATGCTTCACCTGCCGAGCATAAGCACAGGATCTGCTATGGAATCTACCTATTACAGGAATGTATGAACTCTTGCACTGAAAGCATTTACAGCATGATGTGAGCGTTTGTTTTCCTTCTGTTCATGGCCCTTTGGATCTAACTGTGTGTAGGGATCTCTGAATCTTCTCCTCCGGAATCTGCTCCTTTCTGCATCAGTGCTGACCAGTATAGCCACTTGCTTTTTGTGTGTCTGTTCCTTGCAGACGTGTACACATTTCTCAGAACACCATGGACTGCTTGAAGGGAGAATTTGAGGTGGAACCAGGAGATGGTGGATCACGGTGTGACTACTTGAAGGAGAAGGGGATTGTGACCTATCTTGTAATAGTCCCCAAGCAGCCACTCAAGAACGGGATCAATGGTGTGGTGAGTGTTCCTTCTTCTCGTCCTCTGCACAGTCCCACATTTGGAACTGAGCCCACATGCTGGCCTCAGCACAGAACCTTCAAGAAAACTCTGACTGACCAGTGTGGTGTTTGCCTCTTTTTTGACTGAGTGTTTTCAGCTTCCACAACACAGCCATGACAATATGCTGTTATTTTCCCATGAATTTATTTAGCCCCCAGTGGGGAATCAAAAAGCACTCAATAATAGAAAGGAAAAATAAATATAAGAAACAAAAATGGGGGAGCAGCTTTGCATTGCTCATCAGGGCTTCTCTCTCCACCAGCTGATCGAGCTGATCGTCTACCTAGTTCTAGGCTCCGATCCTCAGGCGACGAGACAAAGGAAGAGAGTCTGAGGGCTTCCATCTCTGGGCATGCCCAGGCCTTCAGTACCTGTGTGCAGAGAGGAAAGCAAACTCTGCAGAATGTTACTCACCTGCGTCTCAGTTACAGAATGACCTGCTTTTCTTGACACCATCTTTTTACTATTACATTTCCCCCAAATTTCCCCAGTGCCTTTTTGTCAGAATAGAGTGCTTAAGGCTGTATTGCTTCCAACCTCTGGCTTCTACATTTCAGTCCCATCACTTCCCATCCAGTTGTTACAAGACAGAAGGATGCTGATATTTGGGAGTTACCTCTGATTTCCCTTTAGATCACCTGGCTAGGGTGGGGTATTAACAGATGTGCAGATGCAGGCATCAGGGGCCTTTCTCTCCATCAGTCTGCCTTCTGATATCGCCCACAGACATCACCCAATCATCTCAGAATAGGCTTGCCAACTCCAAACTGGGAAATTCCTGGAGATATGAGGGTGGATCATGGGGAGGGGAAGGAGCTCAGCAGGATATAATGCTATGGACACCACCCTCCAGAGCAGCCATTTTCTCCAGGGGAATGGTTCTCTGTAGTCTGGAGATCAGTTGTAATTCCGGGAGGTCTCTAGGCCCCACTTAGAGATTGGCAACCCTATCGCAGAACCAGGAGTAGAAGGAATTTCCACGGCCTTGTTCCTCCTCCTCCTCCTCATCGTCTTGATGGCTGCCTTCCTCACAGCCTGTAGAGAGTAGCTGAGTGCTGATCGCATCAGCCTCCTCTTAGCTGCCTTTAAAAGTGGCCTCCTCTGACTGCCCCTGCTTTCTTGCAGAAATGCTTCGTGACAGGGCCCCGGCTACTTAGCAGCCAAAACCGAGACCTGTTTTTGTCTGAGCCTCCTCAAATCACTGCCTATCAACGAATGGCTATTAGCCAATGGGTGGCAGCCTTTCCCTTGCCCTGAAGCAACCTCCCATCGGGGGCCAGGAGCTTCCTCACCCCAAGACGACAAAACTTCAGAAATAGAAAAACAGATTATCATCTGACTCCTGACATTTTGGTAGGGAGGGGCTCACATGACTGAATTCTCCCTCCCTCCCTCCCAAACAATCCATCCATGCTGAACATTTAATAGCAGGGGAAAATTCACATGCTACTTTTATGAGCTAGGAGCGCTTTTGTTTTGTATGGAAGAGAGTTTAGTCATGTTGATTTCACAGACTGCGATAGTTCTGTGGCCTGTGTGAGTTGTACATCTGGAAGCCAAAACAACGCAATACTTGTGGAGTCAGCCAGAAAAGACAGCTCCAGTGACAAGCACCCCTTTTCTCCCTTAGGCATTTTTAAAAGACAGCTTCACTTATGGTTGGTCCCATAAACCACATAGTGACTCAGTTCCCATTATCTGGTGGACAGTAAAATTAATTGATTCAAGATTAATAATACGATCATATGTTGATCTCTGATAAACAGCTTCCCCTAAGCTTAATTTCCTACACAAGATTAGAAGGCTAACTGGCTGGCTTCAAAGAGATGAGTAAGTGGAGTCTTACTGTTTGCTGCCCATCTACATTTGACAAACACCTCTCAAAGCACCCCAACAAGGGCTATCTCAGACAAAAAGAAAGCTTATAATTATTTGCAATCCAGGGCCTGTCATTGAACAGAGCAAGGTTAAAAAATGGCTGTTGCTTGGCTCAAAGTAAGCAAGACAAACTTGATGCTACTGTATCATGACAGATCTCATACCCTTTTCTGTTTTATAGGTGATTCATACAACTGTTCACATCTCATTGTTAATACTTGCTGAGCAACTTGTATGATTTTGTCCCCCCCCCCCGCCCCAAATTTCAACAAACCAAATCTTGGCACAGGCCATGCGATGTCCTAGATTGGGGTCTCAAACAGCGCTTGCCTCTCCCTATCCAGCTCCCAGAATCCTCCATTTTCCTTCTCTTTGCTTCTACTGCCTATTAATTTCCCTTGAGTCTTGAATAAGTATGTTGTTGTTGCTAGGCAACTGGCCTCTTTCATTCTCCCATACCCAGCAAACCATTGCCACCTGCAGAGCTGGCAGCTGGGGCAAAACTCCTTTTTGCCCAGTGTTTAGGCTGGCACCATATGGACCATTGAAAACAATGGATGTTTATTTCACTAATGTCAAGACCCACAAGGCTGAAAGAACTGGGTGTGTTTAGTCTGGAGAAAAGAAGACATTCAGGGGAGATGTGATTGCTGTCTTCAAATACTGGAAAGGCTGACACGTAGACGGTGAAGGAGACTTGTTCTTTCTTGCTTCACATGGCAGGACTAGAGAGAATGAGTAGAATTGGCAAGGGACTAGATTTCGGTTGAATGTTAGGAGAAACTTCCCAATGTCAAGAGTTGTTCAGATTGGAACAGCCTGCCTCGTGCACTTCCCTTCCCTGTAGGTCTTTAAGAAGAGTCTGGATGGACTAGATGAACTCCAAGATTCCTTCCAGCTCTGTAAAACCCCCTATTAGAGTAGAATATTTCATTTGTGCCTACCAAAGCATTCCAAGCAGACTTTCTGTCAGTAACTGTCACGAGTCAAATCCTGGTCCCCATGATTTTCCTGTTTCTAATTAAATTCCAAGATCAGGTTAGGCCTGCGGGCAGCATTTCTAGTAAAAGCAAGAACGGGACTGCAAACCCGAAAGCCCCAGAGAGAGAGATTGGGGTTCTCTTCCCTAAGATATTGACTTTAGCACCAGACAGAGATGGAAAAGAGCACTTATCCACGCAAGAGAGTGTGATTATAACAAGATCGGTAAAACTCTGAGGGGGAGTTACACTTGCCTTTTCCAGGAGCAAACAAGAGAAGAGGAGCCCCTTGAAGGACAGGCCAATGTCAGGCCAACAGGACTGGGGGTCTGAGGAGAACAGTAAGCCATTAAGCGAGGGTAGTCAAGTTATGTTTGCTTGCTGTGTTATTTTAACTCTGCTTAGCATCTGTGTCTGTTCTCCTTTCTCAAGTAGATACAGGCAGTTTCATTCCTTCCTTTGTTTTCCAAATACAGTTAACTTTTTAATTTAAGAGAGTGTGTGTCCTCCATAGATCGATTGGGTGTAAAAGAACTGGGTTATATGTCTACACCGAGTGTTAGTTGAACCAGGCTACATGTTTAGCTGAACAAAGCTCTGTGTGTGTGGGACAGAGAATTTAGTCTGTCAGATTGCTCCAGATCTTAAAGCAACAGGCAAGTACCTGATGTTTCAGGGGCAAACAGCCAAATGGCTTCAGGGAAGCTGGGGAAGCAGGGTCCTTCATCTCTGGTTATCCCTGCCCTTCTTCCCTGATGCAGCATGACATGAACCAGAATCCCTTTCAACAAAGTCCATGCCTGTCAACTTCTCAAAATCCAAAGAAGGGAGATTGGTTGGATGTCTCCTCATGAATGCTCTGCAAAAATCTGCAACAAATCCCAGAGTAGTCATTTCAATGGGTACATTTGTCTTCCTAAAAATGTACACTAAAAGCAGAAACATTGCCCACCATTTCACACATTACACAGAGGTAAACCCAGTTTTGCCATTGAGTATACACTCGGCAGGGAGCTGCAACCAGTCCCCGTTCCCTGATGTGTTTGCACGCTCCAGTGCATCCGATGAAACAAGCTCTGACTCACAAAAGCTTAAGCTGGAGTAAGTTTTGTTAGTCTTTAAGATGCCACTGGAGTTCTGTTGCATGTGTCATATTCACACTTCTTTATTTTTAGCTTTAAAAATGTCTTGGGTGCATGCCTACAAATCTATTATGTGAAGAGGCCTTTAGAACCTCACATTGCCAAGTTTACACAGCCTAGCTCCTTTGCAAACAACTTAGCGATTTACTGGGAGAAAGGAAGAGGTGGGAAGAGGGAGCTGACCTCAAGGAGCTTCAAACTGCTTTGATTAGAAGCTAAACAGTAGATTTTTTAAAAGATCTCTTACTTTTGCTAAGTATACATTCTGAGTTAAGAGTCTCCTGCGAGGTCTGATTGCGAGATCTTCTATCTTAGTTGTGTAGTTGGATCATGGCTGGTTGTGCAGCTAAGGGTCTCACCACACAAGACAAAATACACTTGAATTACACGGATAATTCAAGCGTAGTGTATTTGAGTGTAATTCAAGGGTAATTTAAGTGTAGTATGTCTCGAGTGGTTTGACCCTAAGAAGGAACTAACTTTGTACCTTCACTGGTCCTGCGAAGGTAAAACTGACAATACCACAACCAGAACAGGAAGGTATACGTTCCAAAGGGTGAAGGAAGGAGATTAACTCTGTCATTACATATCTCCCACTCAGAGGCTGATAATTGACATGTCACAGGTTTATTTTGATAATAATTATTCTAATACTTGAAAGAGTGAATGGAATTTTTGTGACCAGTTTGCTTGTGTATGGGGATATCCACATGGTGATTTCTTCAGACTGCAGTTATGTCCACTGAAGATGCAGATGCAATTACCGTGGCAATGGAGCATCCACATGGCAGTTTGCCACACATTTTCTTTTCATCATCTTCCCCAGTGACTGCCATTGTCCCTGCACCACCAGAGAGCTTTATAATTTTTTTTAAAAAAATCTGTCATTGCTATAGCACTATAGCAATGACCATTTTTTAAAAAATCCTGTGGTGGCTGGGGGCATTGGAGTGGCAGACAGCTTGGGTTGAGGCGTTGATATGGGAAGATGGTTCAGAGATATTCACCTTCTTGTCCGTGCATGCTTGGACTGCAGTCTTTATGGAAATATTTACCAAACCAGGCCTGGGAAAGGTGAAAGGAAAACCTGGAAAGTGGGCAGTTGAATACAGTTGGCTGTGCAGACAAACACTTCACCAGGAAGCCAAGAGAGAGCAAATCAGCAGGGTGAATGCACCTTCTGTCTCTCTCTCTGTGTGTATGTCTTTTCACACTATATTTGCATTTTTGTTTCCTGGGCAGCAAGAATCAATGGAGTCAATTAAAAATCCTCGTTCTCCATTCAGCCGGGAATTAAAATAGCCTGTCCCAAGGACTAATCATTCAAAGCTAAAGAGGATGCTTTCTTTCTCTTTTTGATTGTTCACTTTTTAAATGTCAGACACTGGCTCCTGTTTTGACTCTCTTTGAGCATATCCCACAGTTGAAGGTATGGTGTGTGGCCTGAGTATTGTCAGCACACTCCTTTTGCTTCCATGAGAGCATGCAAGTATGTTAGCATGTGCTAGCACGTCATCATCAGAAATTTACAATAGTTTTCCATTGTTGGATTATTGCCAGTTTTAGATCCAGAGGAGTTAGCCGTGTTATTCTGTAGTAGCAAAGTAGTAAAGAGTCCAGTAGCACCTTTAAGACTAACCAACTTTCCTGTAGCATAAGCTTTTGAGAACCACAGTTCTCTTTGTCAGATGCATCTGACGAAGAGAATTGTGGTTCTCGAAAGCGTATGCTACAGGAAAGTTGGTTAGTTTTAAAGGTGCTACTGGACTCTTTACTATTTTGCCAGTTTTAAGCAGTTTTTAAGCCATCCTGGTTCCCAATTCTACCACTATTCGATTTCCATTGAATGTCAGTGATCGGAATGCTAAGAACCAGGGCTTTTTTTCAGGGGGAATGCAGGGGAACGGAGTTCCAGAACCTCTTGAAAATGGTCACATGGCTGGTGGCCCCACCCCCTGATCTCCAGACAGAGGGGAGTTTAGATTGCCAATCTAAACTCCCCTCTGTTTGGAGATCAGGGGGCAGGGCCACCAGCCATGTGACCATTTTCTCTGAGGGCAACCCACTGAGTTCCACCACCTCTTTTCCCAGAAAAAAAGCCCTGGTAAGAACATAAAAAGAGCCCAGCTGGATCAGACCAATGTTATGTCAACTGTACAGAACTTAGAAGTGTCATGGTTGCTGCCTGCAGACTTTGCAGTTTTTAGTAGATATACAAGACAATATTGTTATGCCCCATATAGACATATCTAGGCTCTTAGATAGTCTAAGTCCCCACCCACCCCGTGTGTACCCCCTCACCACTGGAGATATTGATGAGTGGCCCCAAGAGGGTCTTCTTGATTCTGAAATGCATAAGGGAGGTTTACCTGATCCCTGCTCCACAGCTATTTTCCTTTAAAAATAAGTTTTACTGGTGAAACTGTTGGGAGGGAGGGGCTCAGTTCATTGGTGGGTGACTATTTTATAGTATTGGCTGATATAATTTATTTTGCTCACTTTGTAGCTAGGGTTTTGGAAAATGGGGGCTTGGTCATTGTTTTGTAATTTTAAATTTTTAAAAAATAATTTTTATATTCTTTTTTTTCCTTTGAGCATCCCTGAATATCTTGCATAGAATGTAAAGGCAGGGTAAAAATAAATACAAAGACAGCAGATGGTGGGAGGGGCAGGAAAACAAAGTCAGGAACTGATAATGAGGATGAGTGAAATAAGGGGGTCATGTAACAGAAATCAGAATTCCTTGCACATAGCAATATAGATGTCAGGGAGAATGTTCTAACGCAGTTTTCTTGATGACTTGCTGGGCCGATTCCAGATGACTAACCTTAAGGCGCTTCATGCCGCCCTCTTCCGGATCGCGACAGGGAAAATGCGAAATATCGCGTTTCCCCGCGCGAGTTTTGCACGTCATCGCGCAAAACTCGCGTGAGGAAACGCGATATTTCGCATTTTCTCCATCGCGATCCGGAAGAGGGCGGCATGAAGCGCCTTAAGGTTAGTCATCTGGAATCGGCCCTGGTTTTCCATACGCAAGAAATTTTTGTAAAATAACAACAACTGTGCTTATATACCACTCTTCTAGATAGATTAGTGCCTCACCCAGAGTGGTGAACAAGTTAGTGTTGTTATTATCCCCACAGCTGAGGAGCTGGGGCTGAGAGGAGTGGCTAACCCAAGGCCACCTAC
This sequence comes from Eublepharis macularius, assembly GCF_028583425.1. Lineage (NCBI taxonomy): Eukaryota > Metazoa > Chordata > Lepidosauria > Squamata > Eublepharidae > Eublepharis > Eublepharis macularius. The sequence continues at coordinate 220,743,127 of NC_072790.1, forward strand.
TGAGCTCATGGCAGTAGTGGGATTCGAACCAGTGGAGTAGAAACGAGTTCAGTAGCACCTTTAAGACTAACCAACTTTACTGTAGCATAAGCTTTCAAGAATCACAGTTCTCTTCGTCAGATGCACAGAACCAGTGGAGGGTTGATTCGCAGCCAAACCACGTAACCACTGTAAAGTTCATCCAGTTACTTGGACTTTTATCTGAAGTGGCACAGCCCAGACCCTGTAGGAAGATGTAGATAAAAGTGATGGCCCCAGTCAGAATAGTGAGTTCTGTGTTATGAACAGAGGCAAGGGAAAGGGAATACTATGGAAAGTATTTTTGTAGTAACAGTAAAGAGTGTTTAAAATTGAAGTGGATTAATAAGTACTCAAGAGTAGAAAATAGTAAGTATATCTGTGTGGAGGGGACTTTGTGGTTTCTCTGTAGTGGGCTCTTTCCCTCAGTAAACAAAACCACTTCTGTACAGCTGTTTTTATCCCAGTGGGTGTTTGTTGATCTTGGACATCCTGGGGAGAAGAGCAGCCTCAGAGAAGAAATTTCAAGAGAATGCGTATGGGTGAAAGAAGGGTCCACGGCTGTACTTTTAACCCCCCTTCTCCACTGTCACACAACTTGACTCATTTTGTAGGGATTTTGCTGCAACCTGATTGAACACAGGATCTAGATTGGCCTTCACCTCTGTTTTGTATTGGATGTTTTTACTTTGACCTTCTGGGAAAGTGCAACGTCCAGGTCCTCTATGCATTCTGAGAAAACATTGGTTTTTTTAAAAGTAAAAAACCCAAACAAGATAACCTTAGAAGTGGACCACTCCTTGGTGAAAACTGAATTTGGAGTCTATGGGATGTCATAGGAATTGTGGGAGGAGGAAGAAAACAAAATCAAAGTCCAATAAGTAAACATCAGTTCCATGGTTGAGCAAGACACCTCCCTTGCAGTGGAATCAAAATGGAGCCACAACAATTTACAAGCAGTCCATAGGAAGAGGCAGGAGAGGGAGATTGTAGAGTTTTGATAGGGAGCTATCCTTTCTGCATAGCTCAGTCTGTGTTCCCATCCCAGTTTGAGAAGGAATCAGCTCTTGCCACTGCTCCCTTGACTGGGCCAGCACCTGCCTTGACTTCCTTTGCCCTTTTTCTATTTTGTATTGCAGAAGCTGTCTGTCTCATCATCCCATGGGAACTCGCCGCAGCTGATCAACACCAAAGAATGCAACGGGAGCATTAACACCACTTGTACAACCCCAGATGAAGCAGAGGATCTGGACACCCGGGTAGGGAGGGAGGGAGGGATTGGAAGGGGAAGGGATGGGTTATAGGAGGGGGGAAACACACGGCAGACTCATGCTTCAAGGCCACCAAATTTGACATCTGTGTTCATCAAGGAAATTGAGCCAATTTGCACACCTTTGCTTGGTTTTTATAATGTATTTTGATTTTTGTTGGGTTAAATTAGTTTAGCAGAGCAAATAAAAGCACAGCAGAATAAGGCAGCCTGTGTGGGGAGGGTGGAATAAAAATAGAAAATAATAATAAATAAATAAATAAATAGACACGTGTGTTTAGCTTCTAAGAAAAAGATTTTACTACAAAATTAGGGTAAAGGGTACATGGTTAGAAAAACAACAACCTAACTAAACTCCATCTTGTTCTCTCTCTTTGTCTCACTATTTTCTCTCTCTATCCTTTCATCTCGATAACAAAGCTGTAACTGAAGACATGTGTACGTGCAGAAAAGCTTAATTGCCTCTCAATATATTGATCAGCCAATAGTCAGTTCTAGGTTCACCTCATTGGGGAAAAATACCTCTCCTTTACTGGAGGGAAGAGTCTACTCTACACCTAATTGGCTCTATGCTGAACTTGCTATAATTAGCTAACAAACTCAGCTTAACTCATAACAGATGGCATGACACTTGCAAAAACCCAACAATTTTTCTAGCCACTAGGAGGTGCAAAGAGGTATGAAGGGCATAAAAGAACCATGATCTCTCAAAATCTTGCTCACCCCCACCCCCAATCTTCTGAGAGTTCACTGGATGTTGATCACATGCTTTAATATATATTCTTAGCCATGAGGGCTAGAAACTTGGTATTTTGTACTGAATTCTGCATCTGGTAACAAACACAGTGCAATCACTAGCTTGCAGAACAAAGTCCTGACTCTATCATCATGAGCTGTATAAAAGCCAGTGCTAAACATTCCGTCGTACTTTAGTATCAACCTGAAACAAAGCCTTGGATGAGGCAATGCAAATGAAAGGATGGGGTTATGCAGATAGGAAGAGGTTGGATTCCCAGTGGCTGGGGTCACTGGGGGCAGGGATCAGGCTTAGTTCCTACCAAGTACATCTTGTATAATTGGAGGGTGAAGGCTAGGAATGAGTGGCTGCACTGGGAATGGGGCTGTGGTTCAACTTTGCATGCATCAGTTCCCAGCATTGATCCCCAGCTTCTCCAGTTTAAAAAGGATCAGACAGCAGGTGATGTGACTGACCTAAAAAATAATTGTCAGGCAGAGTAGACAAGACTGAGCTTAACAGGCCACTGGCTGGAAGGCAGCTTCATGGGTAGTTGTGTGTTGACATGGGGACAGCGAGCACACAGTGTGCCCTGTACAATGGGTAGCCTGATCAGGGATCCTGTGGCAGTGGGGAATGGCAGGAGCACTCAGTGTATTTATACATAGATTGTACAGATATTAATTTAATTTAATTTAATTTATTATATTTATATTCCGCCCTCCCTGCTTTCGCAGGCTCAGGGCGGATAACAAATACAAACATGTTTAAAAACATTTAAAAACATTAAATAATACATTTAAAAACATTTAAAAACATTAAATATAACAATTCATGCTGCCCAGTGGTTCATACATGCCTCTGTGTTTGCATAGGGGTGATGGTTTAACCCCCCCCCCTTCACGGGGGGGGGCGGGCACTGCCCGGCGTTAGCCATATGCCTGGCGGAATAGCTCTGTCTTACAGGCCCGGCGAAATGCAAGCAAATCTTGCCGGGCCCTTGTCTCGCAAGACAGAGCATTCCACCAGGTCGGGGCCAGGACTGAAAAGGCCCTGGCCCTGGTCGACGCCAGGCGGGCCTCCCTAGGGCCAGGGACACTTAAAAGATGTTTTCTGCCAGAGCGGAGAGTCCTCCGGGGCTCATATGGTGAGAGACAGTCCCTCAGATACGTCGGTCCCAGTCCGCGTAGGGCTTTGTAGGTTAACACCAAAACCTTGAACCTGATTCGGTACTCCACTGGCAGCCAATGCAGCTGGCGTAGCACCGGTGTAATATGCTCCCACACCGGTGCTCCAGCAATGACCCGCGCTGCTGCATTCTGTACCAGCTGTAACCGCCGGATCAGGCCCATGGGAAGCCCAGCGTAGAGCGCGTTACAGTAATCCAACCTAGAGGTGACCATTGCTTGGACCACTGTAGTCATGTCACGGGGAGACAAATAAGGGGCAAGCTGCCTGGCCTGCCGAAGATAATAAAAGGAAGACCTGGCAACTGCAGTGATCTGGTCCTCCATCTTCAAGGAGGAATCCAGAATCACCCCCAGGCTCCTAACCCTCGGGGCCAGTGTAAGTGCTGCCCCATCAAGTGTAGGAAGCTGGGGTCCCAAAGCCATCTCCCCACGACCCACATACAGGACCTCCGGCTTCGTGGGATTCAATTTCAGCCGACTTTGTCTCAACCAACCAGCCACAGCCTCAAAAGCACGCTCCAGGGCATCAGGGGCCGATCCAGGCTGCCCGTCCAACAACAGATAAAGCTGGGTGTCATCCGCGTATTGGTGACACCCAAGCCCGAAACTCCGCACCAGCTGGGCGAGGGGGCGCATATAGATATTAAATAATAATGGAGAGAGTATCGCTCCCTGTGGCACACCACAAACCAGTGGCCTACGAGATGACACCCTCTCCCCGAGCGCCACCCTCTGTCCCCGATCGTGGAGAAAGGAGACCAGCCACTGCAGTGCTGTCCCCTGAATCCCCACATCGGCAAGGCGGTGGGTCAAAAGCTCATGATCGACCGTATCAAACGCTGCTGACAGATCCAGCAAAATCAGCAGTGCTGATCCGCCCTGATCCAGATGTCTGCGGAGATTGTCTGTGAGGGCGACCAACAATGTCTCGACCCCATGTCCCGGGCGGAAACCAGACTGGAGGGGGTCTAGGGCTGAGGTCTCCTTCAGGAAATTCTGCAGTTGCTTCTCTGCCGCCCGCTCAATCACCTTCCCCAAAAACGGAAGGTTGGAAACTGGTCGGTAATTGAGCAGGTCAGCAGGATCTAATGATGATTTCTTCAGAAGAGGCCGTACCACAGCTTCCTTCAGCGCCTTGGGAAAAACCCCAGAGCTCAAGGACAGGTTTATAATCGCCTCCAAGGAATTCCGAAGCCCGTCAACACTGGCTTTCACCAGCCATGACGGGCACGGGTCCAAGGGGCACGTGGTAGGCCGTACCACCTGCAGAATCCTGTCCACCTCTTCCCTGAAAAGAGGGCTGAAATGATCTAATAAGGGTCCCGAAGACGGCCAAGGGGCCTCTAGTTCATTTACTATGTACAGCATTCCCCACCCTGTTTACTCCCAGTTCCATGCAGTATACTAACCCACTTTGCTAGTCGTTCATTGTAATCGATCGTATCTGTAGCTTGTTAAAGTCCACCCAGTGACTGTACAGTCCTCATTGTCAGTTTAAAGAGAAACTGTTAATTCTTACCCCATTTCTTCGTGTGGACATACATGAAATGTCCTCCTGTGGCCCATTGGTTCATCTAGGTCAGTATTGTCTGCTGTGGCTGGTAGCAGATTCCAGGCTTGTTGGCAAAAAAGGGTCTTTGTGAGCTGAGATCTTTTAACTGGAGATGCTGGGGGATGTTTCCCATACAAAACTGATGCTCTGCCCTTGAGCCATAGACCTCCCCCTGCAGTGGCTGCTCCTGCCACTCACCCCTCAAGCGTCCATCTGAGCTGAAGCAGAAAATGGTCTCTATGTGTAGAACATATTCTAGCCAGAGGGGTGAATTTACCACGTAGAAAGACTGCGGGTATTTTGTTTCCTTCAAGTTGGGTTGCTTAATAAAAAAAATTCTTCCCGTACTAGTGTAGGTCAGAGCAGCGGGCCACTATCCATCTCCTCTTGCCCCCACCTCCGTGGAGTTTTTCATTTCTCTCCTTTTCCGTCCAGGTGGTCAACCCTTCCTTTCCTAACCCTCGGAGGCGCCTGCGGTTGCGTGACCTGTCAGAGAGGGTAGTGGACGCTTCACAGAACGAACAGGAGCTGAACAAATTGCTCAACGAAGCCTTGTTGGAGAGGGAGACGGTGCAGGCGTAAGTCTCTTGGAGCCCACTGTGTGTGGTGTGGTGTAGGGGAACGAGTGTGGTGTAGTGCTTACTGTGGAGATGAGAATTCAAATCCCCATTCAGTCATGACACTTGACCGTGGGCCAGTCTTGCTCTCAGCCTAACCGATCTCAGAGGGGAGTTGTGAGAATCCAGTGGGGAAGGGAAAACATTGTATGCTACCCTGAGCTCCATGGAGGAAAGGCAAGATAAAAATGTGTGATTGATAGATATTTTCTCTGGCAGCAGCTTTCCTGCTCCTGGGTATGATCCGTCTCTTCCTTCACTGGTCTATCTGCTTTTTTAACCACATAGTTTCCCTCTCCTGCCCAGCTCAAACAATCACTTCAGGCACCTGCTGCCATTGGCTACCTCCTTTCCTCCTCCACCTTGGTTTGCCGTTTTGCACATGGACTTCTCACTTCAGAATGATGAGAAGTTCCAGGGACCATGCTGTGTGGGGAGTGGAGGGTTGTACTTTGGTCCCCAGACTCCACTTCTGTAGGTGAATAGCTCATTTGCAGGATCATCCACGGTTGGGAAACGTTAACATGCTTTTGTCCAAGGCCTTTTCCATTTATTCACAGTGATCAAGCCAGCCATATTTAAGGTACATGGGACAAACCAGCTGCTGACAATATGGGAAAAGACAACCTAGAACCCTAGAAAGCAGAGGGTTTTTTTCCTGTGCTTACACAGAATTGTTGAATAAATCCAGCCTTCAGCAGATCCCAACCTTCATTTCAGCCACAGCTTTACTGGTGATTAAAAAACACACAAACACATCTGGATTTTTTTTAAAAAGGTGGCCTTTAAGCAAACACACATTGTCATTTCAAGCTCCACCCTTGTGCCTTGTCCACATGGCCAAAAATAAGAAGCAATTTTAAGAATGAAGAAAAGTGGCTTGATGAGATAGGAGCTGAGGTCTCTCTGAATATGGAAGTTTTAGAAACCTAAATATCTCCTGGGGTAGGTGGGGTGGCCCGTGTTTCTGCAGGGCTGACCTAAGGGGTTTTGGTGCCCTAAGTGGCCCATGGCTGTGATGCCCTCTGCTGTGGCCTAGGTGCCTCCCCCACCACTCTGCAGGTGCATGTGGAACTGGGAAGGCAATGCACTACTGCTGCTAACCAGGTGGCGTAAAGTAGATGGCTGCCTGCTGTTCCTCCCTCCCTCCCTCTGTTCAGGATAGGGCTCGCTGGGGATAAGAGAAGGCAAGCCAAGTGAGCACTGCTTGGGCCACAGTGCCACTGCTGAGCATGCAGTACACCTGGGTGGTGGTGATGGAGCTGGGAGCGCTGCCTGGGGCTGCCCCTCACCATGGCCCATCTGGCCCCACCCAGGACCCGAGCCTCTCGGTGCCCTCTCCCACCCTGGTGCATTAGGCAGTCATGTAAGTCCAGCTAATGGATGGGCTGGTTCTCTGTTTATGGCAGGCTAAAGGGCAAATCCACATACCGTCTGTCCATGCGTTTCATTGAACCTGAGATGGAGACAAGGTACTCTGTGGAGAAGGAGAAGCAGAGCGGGGCAGCCTTCAGCTGTTCATGTGTCGTCCTCTTCTTTACTGCTCTGGTGGAAATCTTCATTGACCCACGGTGAGCATTGGGTAGATCTTTGTTGGTAGGCCTCTTTCAGCCATGGGTGGCAGAGTCATCTTCTAAAAGGTAACATGCTAAAAAATCTGTGCAAGCAAACCATTTGACTGCCTCAAAATTGAAGTGAGAGTGCTTACGTTTTACCCATCTGTCCCCTTTTCTCTCTTCTTTCTGTTCCCCCTTCCTTGCAGGCTGGTGGCAAATTATGTGACGTTTGTTGTCGGCGAGGTCCTTCTGCTCATTTTGACCCTTTGCTCACTGGCTGCCATTTTCCCCAGGGTAAGGGTCTTTCCCTACAATAGCTCTGCCCAAATAAATGTACAATCATTCATTTGTAGTGATGAACCCAGGTATCTGTTCTTAAGGTACCTGTTCTTCAGTTGTGATGAAGACATGTTTCCCCATCATTCATCCTGTAATATTTACATCACTGGGAAAATGGGATTTTCCTCTCCACTTGTGCTTCCACCGCTGTTACAAGTTTGGCATTGAATGTGCTGGTGTTATCATAACGCACCCCAGCTGGTCTATGATGTGAACTTTAGTCAGTCTCTTTCTACCCATCTTTCCTTCCCACACTATCAAGAACTAACAGTATCTTCTTATGCAGAGTTACTCTTCTAATCCCCTTGACTTCAATGGACTTAGATGAGTGTAACTGTACTTAAGATGGCATAGGTAATCATATAAATAAGCCCACATCACAAAATTTCCAGTTTCACTCGTGCTGTGGAAAGTCATCCCCAGTGTAAGAGCCTGGTGGTAGACTTCTGTTGAGAGGCCAGCTACGACCAGTCCCTCTTCGTGCACTCTCCTTTCATAGATGAGGCAGACAGACAGCCCAGGCACCACGTCTTGCTGGTCCCCTTTGATTTGCTCAGTGTTGAGACATGGATGACTAGTGAAATAGCCCTTGTGGCTTGAATAACTTCCTCTCCTTTCAGGTTTTCCCCAAAAAGCTTGTGGCTTTTTCCACTTGGATTGACCGGACCCGTTGGGCCAGGAACACGTGGGCCATGTCTGCCATTTTCATCCTTACCATGGCGGACATTGTAGACATGGTAAGCAAAGTGTTAAGAACGGTGATGCTGGCGTCTTTTTTCTTTGTTACCTCCTTTCTCAAGTTTTGTGAAAAAAATGATCATTTAAAGAAGGTAAGCTGGAGAAATTTTTTAAAATACAGTATGATAGAGGCATTGTGTGTGTGTGTGTGTGTGTGTGTGTGTGTGTGTTGGACTCATTTCATACAGATTTTGGGTGAAGCACCTGAGTCATCAGAGGCGACAGTGGGATGGAAGTAACTGGGCATTCGCACCATGAGCAAGTCTATCATGCCGGCTTTCATTCTCTAGGAAAACTGGCATCTGTGGGCCAGACCGCCCATGACACAGATTTGTGTATCTCCTTTCCCTGGCATTTTGTGTAGTGAAAAGAAGCCTTGGAATGCTGTAAACTGTAATGGAAGAGCAGCAGCAAGGAGAGATTGCTTTAAACTTTCCTGTTGTTCATTGGCTTAAAATTCTCCTCTTTTGCTTCTTCCTACTCTAGAGAAAAAGTATGGGGAAGCATGGAGTGGGGAAGAGAGGGCATCAATGTTTATTAGACCATGGCAGAAGAGGAAGGGTTAAGCAGTCCTTCTCCAGAGTGCTTCTAATAGCAACGTTTCAAGGTTACATTAAAACAATAAGCAGTAGGGGGAAATGACAGGCATCTCCATGTTGCATTTAGTTTGGCCTTCTTTCTGTGCAGTGGGTCTAGTTGGAGTGAAGCAACCCCAGGGGTTGTCCCACCGTGTGTTTTTTCTAAGCCCTCTTTTGTGGCGTGCCCATGCGGCTGACGTCGATTATGACCTCCGTTCTTCCGGGCGAGCTGATAATTGTTTACAGAACTGTACAGTGCAGGGCATTAAGTGAAATTAGCAAAAGGCCAGCTGCAGCAGATTATTTTTAGAACCTGTTAATAATTGGCCAGACCTTGAACCCTTGTCTACCAAAGCTGATATGAAAATGCTGCCATTTCCATGCTGGGTGGCTTGACGAAGAGGTGGGTGTGGAACGAGGGCCCTGACTTTTACCCATGTGTGTAAGAGGAGACTGTAGTTTAGCACTTCTTGTAAAAGGACCCAAGGACCATGTTTCACAATGTGTTCAAGAATTCCCCATTTATAGACAAAAGAGGGAAGGAATTACGTGCTTTTAAATGAGTGGGAGAAGAATAGAGATGGTGTTTCTGGGGAGGCACTGTTCTAATACTGCTGGTTTTAGCAAGTGAGGAATTTCTGTCTGGCAGCCTAGTATCATATGATTGGAGGGTTCCCTGCAGAGAAGCATAGTGGTTGGTTTGTCAGACTGGACCAAGGGAGATTTCGGTTCAAGTCCCGTTCAGCCGCGAAGCAAACCGGGTGATCTTGGGCCAGTCTCTGCCCCCCCCCCAGCCCTGTGGAAGCAAGGAGAACATGTGCCCCCCAAGGCCCCTGAAGAAAGGCTGGGATAAACCTGTGATAGATTCAGAATATCATTAGGTCCTGCTCCCTCCCCCAGGGTGGGACCTGTACACACCAGAGTGCAGTATGTCTATTCTACGCATTTCACAATTGGTCCTGGCAAACGTTAAAAGTGGTACTGGGTGCATAATTTTATTGCCCCTTTCAGTAATGAAAAAAGTGAACTGCCTTTAAAGTTACGAAGATCAACTTGAAAATGTATGGGCACCATTAAGAAATGCCTGAATTTCAGCGGGGACGGGGGAGGGGGAGGAGGAGGAGGAGGTGTTCGTTTTCAGCATGATTCCTTCCCCATCCCAGTGATGAAGGCCAGCAGAATAAACTGTGGAAAAGAACCACAAGTATGCAAAGCATGGGGAAACATTTGTTCTGTCTGAATCAAAAGGCAATGTGAGAACTTTCCTGCCTGTTTTAAATGTGGTTCTGGCAAGACAGAAGAACTTTCTTGCATGGCACTGCACACACCTAGGGTCCTGTTTAAATGGGTGCAGTGTTAGCAAGAGGAAGAGCGGTATCTCTGGCATGTTTATCTTGCACGCATTGTGAGATTGCAGTATGAGACACTGGCTTGGATCCAGATGGATGTTTCTGCAGGCACATGGAATTCCATCAGGGGAGCATGTTCTGCCCCCCCCCCCGCACTCCTCTGGCCGCCTGAACTGCTCCCTGAAATCCTGTACCTGGGGATCGCCTCTCTCCTGGGAACAGGATTTCAGGGGGTATTTGGGGGCATTCCTGGGCATTCCCTCTCCTTTCTGAACAGGATTTGGGGGGATATGATGCAGGGAGGGAGTCCTTACTCCTGCAGAAATCTAAGTTTGAATCCAAACCACCTGGTTTGTGCCAAGTTCTTTTGAATCAGGCCATGCGATCATGCGAGACCAGTGTGGTGTGAAGTAGGCGTAGTGAGTGATGCAGGATGAGGTGTAGGCTGCTGTGCCAAGGTGTTCTGATCTTGCAAACAGGAGCAGAAGTAGGATTCTGTTCAAGGAACGAACTGCAGACCAGGACCCTTTGACAGGATCATGTTGATGAGTGGGGGGCTTCACGGAGGTGTGACATCTGTTGCTCCTGAGCATGTTGGGAGGGGGTGCTGCCCAGTGGTTGAGATGACACTTCGCATGGTCAGATCCTGCAGTTCAGTCCCTGGCACCTCCAGTTACAGAGCCAGCTCAGCCATCTGGAAGCTCTCGGAGAGGTCAGAGTAGACAAAGTAGACACAGGGTATCAGCATCTGCTCCTGCTTGTTCAGTGTAGAGGTTAGACTATGTGAGTGAGAAGACCCGAGTTCAAATTCCCACTCTGCCATGAAGCTCCCTGGGTGACTTTGGCCATGGCCAGTGTCTGTCATTCACCCTCACCCGTCTCATCAGGTGGTTGTGGGGATAACATGGAGAGGAAATGCATGTGCGCCGTCCTGGCATCCTTGGGTGAAGGTAGGGTAAAGTGTGAGATGGTGTAGGGAGAGACCAGAGGCCACGAGCCGCAGTACAGAAGCACAAGAGCAAATGTTTTTCATCAGCAACCTCCTGTGTAAATTTATTTCCTTGATTCAAGTGATCCTCCTTGCTGCTTTGGAAACGGAGGCTTCTCCTTACTGGAAACAGGATACTGGGCACTCTGCTTGTGGCTTCCAGTCAACCTGGTCCTGCATTCCCTTCTGTCTCCTCAGCTCAGCTGCCAGCAGTATTACTCCTTCAACGTTACGAAACCAGAGCTGCCTTTGGGGAGCTGCGTGGAGAACCCCAAGTACTACAGCTACATCGCTGTGCTGGCCCTCATTGCCACCATTATGCTGGTGCAGGTCAGCCACATGGTCAAACTCACCCTCATGCTGATGATCACTGGAGCCGTGGGAGTGGTGAACATCTATGCCTGGAGGCACATCTTCGACAAGTATGACGAGCAGAGGTTCCGGGAGAACACGTAAGAACCTGCGGGTGGGTCAGGAAGGGCATGGCATGGGGGAGCTTGCAGGCTGCTGGCGGGAAGGCCTGAGCTCAGAACACGTCTCCCCAGAGGAAGGAAGAGAGCCAGTTTGGTGTAGTGCTTAGGAGCAGCAGAACTCTAATCTGGAGAACCAGGTTTGATTCCCCACTCCTCTGCTTGAAGCCAGCTGGATGACCTTGGGTCAGTCACAGCTCTTCCAAAGCTCTCTCAGCCCACCCACCTCACAGGGTGATTGTCCTGGGGATAATAATAACATACTTTGTAAACCACTCTGAGTGGGTGTTGTTGTCCTGAAGGGTGGTATATAAATCGAATGTTTATATTATATTATATTATATTATATTATATTATATTATATTATATTATATTATATTATATTATATTATATTATAGGATAGGATAGGATAGGATAGGATAGGATAGGATAGGATAGGATAGGATAGGATAGGATAGGATAGGATAGGATAGGATAGGACAGGAAAGAGAGCTGTTCTCAGAGCAGCTGGCACCACCCAGCATTGATTCCTGCTTCTGGTTATGAAGCAGCATTGCCAGGGTCATTTTTGAAAATGTGGGTGTTCAGTTTTATTCCTCATTCTTGAGACCCAGTCTGGTGTAGTAGTTACAGTGTCATTCTAGGATCTGGGAGTCCCGGGTTTGAATTCCTGTCTGCCTGGCAGCTCGCTGGGTGACCTTGACCCACGGAACACGCTCTCAACCTAATCTACCTTGTTGACAAGATAAAATGGAGGAGAGGAGAATGAGATAAGGCACTTTGGGTCCCCACTGGGGAGAAAGGCAGGGGTACAACTGAAGTAAAAAAAATATGACAGAATCTTTTACTTTTAAAGTGCCATGGCACTTTATGCAGTACAAGGAAGCCGGTCCAAAGAGCCTGCAGTCTAAAATTTGACCCAAGGAAGAGTACAAAGGTAGGGGAGGGATGGTTGTTGGGGGTTTTCCGGGCTGTATTGCCGTGGTCTTGGCATTGTAGTTCCTGACGTTTCGCCAGCAGCTGTGGCTGGCATCTTCAGAGGTGTAGCACCAAAAGACAGAGATCTCTCAGTGTCACAGTGTGGAAAAGATGTAGGTCATTTGTATCTACTCAGGAGGGGTGGGGTTGAGCTGAGTCATTCTGTAAGAGTTTCCCAGGGTGTGGAATGCTAATGGCGGGAGGCTTCACTGTCTCCTGAGGAGGTTCTTTTGCATATGGATTGGTGCTTGATGTGCTAATCTTCTCTGCAGGGCTATTGTCGGGTGTGGAGTGTTTTGTTGGCCTGGTGTTTTTCAGAACCGGAGCCCATGCTCTGTTCATTCTTAAGGTTTCTTCTTTCCTGTTGAAGTTTTGCTTATGCTTGTGAATTTCAATGGCTTCCCTGTGCAGTCTGACAAAGTAGTTGGAAGTGTTGTCCAGTACTACATCCCGACATGCACAGAAAACTATGCAAGACTGAAGCACAGCCACCTAGACTATATGGACTCCCCAAAATACATAAAGATTCAGTCCCACTCCGACCCATTGTGAGTGCCATTGGTTCACCGACATATGAATTAGCTAGACATCTGGCAGATCTCCTGCAGGACCACATCGGGAAAACCTCGTCTTACATCAAAGATTCAGCAGATTTCATCAACAAAATCAGTTCTCTGAAACTCAATCCACAAGACATACTTGTCAGTTTTGATGTTGTATCCCTGTTTACCAAGGTTCCAGTAAAAGACACTATTGCACTGATTAATCAGATTTTCCCAGAGGATGTAACAGCCTTATTCCATCATTGTCTGACAACCAGTTACTTCCAATGGGACAACGAATTCTATGAACAGATGGATGGGGTGGCCATGGGGAGCCCACTCAGCCCAGTTATAGCAAACTTCTACATGGAACATTTTGAAAAAACAGCTCTAGAATCAGCACCCCACAAACCCAGTGTATGGTTCCGGTTTGTGGATGATACATTCATCATTTGGAGCCATGGGGAGGAAGAATTGAGGGAGTTTTTGAATCATCTCAACAACATCCACCTGAACATACAATTCACAATGGAGAAAGAAAGTGAGGGAAAACTCTCATTCCTGGATACCTTGGTCATCCGCAAAGCAAACTTTCAGTTAGGTCACAAGGTCTACAGGAAACCAACTCACACTGATCGGTACTTACACAAAAACTCCAATCACCACCCCCGACAGAAAAGAGGCATAATGAAAACATTAGTGGATCGTGCAAGACGGATATGTGAGCCGCGCTTTCTCAATGAGGAAATTAATCATCTAAACCACGCACTTCAGGCAAATGGCTACTCCAGAAATGAAATCCGAAGAGCAATCAAACCCAGGATGAATCAAACAACCAAGGAAAAACAGTCACCTACAGGAAAAGTGTTTTTGCCATATATCAAAGGAATTACTGATCAGATGGGAAAGCTTATGGAAAAGCATAACCTTCAAGCAGTATTCAGACCCACCCGAAAAATACAACAGATGCTACGATCAGCAAAAGACAGCAGAGATCCCCTCACCTCTGCAGGAGTATACTGTATACCCTGCAGCTGTGGACAAGTTTACATCGGGACCACAAAGCGTAGCATCCAGACAAGAATAAAAGAACATGAAAGACACTGCAGACTTGGACAGCCTGAAAAATCAGCTGTGGCTGAACATAGCCTAACTCAAACAGGGCACAGTATCTTATTCCAGGACACCAAAATACTGGACAACACTTCCAACTACTTTGTCAGACTGCACAGGGAAGCCATTGAAATTCACAAGCATAAGCAAAACTTCAACAGGAAAGAAGAAACCTTAAGAATGAACAGAGCATGGGCTCCGGTTCTGAAAAACACCAGGCCAACAAAACACTCCACACCCAACAATAGCCCTGCAGAGAAGATTAGCACATCAAGCACCAATCCATATGCAAAAGAACCTCCTCAGGAGACAGTGAAGCCTCCCGCCATTAGCATTCCACACCCTGGGAAACTCTTACAGAATGACTCAGCTCAACCCCACCCCTCCTGAGTAGATACAAATGACCTACATCTTTTCCACACTGTGACACTGAGAGATCTCTGTCTTTTGGTGCTACACCTCTGAAGATGCCAGCCACAGCTGCTGGCGAAACGTCAGGAACTACAATGCCAAGACCACGGCAATACAGCCCGGAAAACCCCCAACAACCATCGTTCTCCGGCCGTGAAAGCCTTCGACAATACAACGTAGGGGAGGGAGTTGGAGGTGAGGAAAAATTGGGGGAGAATATTTATTTCTGTTAGTTATAGTTTGTCTTTCTCCCTGAGTTTCAAGGCAGATTACACAGTGTAAGTCAATACGATCAACAGCTGGGATAGTCGATAAGCAATACAATAGAGTCTGCATTGCAGAGATCTGAAAAGAAGCATAGATTCCAATACAGGAATACTGAGATGAAACACTGCCCCTCCCCCACCAAGTGATTTGAGGTGGCCTATTAAACAATGCAGAAACTACCCAGTAAGAGCATATCTACATCAACAGTAGTATACCCAGTAGTATAGTCTACAGTCACTGTCCCTGTTGACCGAAACAATTCCTTGCAGCACAGTGTTATTGCCTGAGTAAAATGTTCTATTCAGTTTTGCGTAGTTTGTGGAAAGCCAGGGGAGTGGGAGCTTTCCTGACCTCTTCAGGGGGCAACCACAGAGATGGCACGTGTACAGGCAGCTGTTGATTTGTCCATTTGCAGGGTGGTATGTGCAGAAGGCCCTGTTCAGATGAGTGACAAAGCATAGAGGGAGAGGCAGTCCTACAGATATGACTGGCCAAGGCCATTGAAGGACTTTGTATATTCATTCCCGTTTAAGCTACGCATGGGTGAAATCAACAGCAGCCCATACACAAGCTTTCTCTGTGGTGGCCCCTATCCTGTGGAACAGCCTGCCTGAGGAGGCCAGGAGAGCCCCCAGTCTCCTGGCTTTCTGCAAACAATGCAAAACCAAATTATTCAAAAAGGCTTTTTACTTAGATAGGAGGGCTGTATTGTAGGGCTGGGGTCTCAGATTTTTTCGCTAATGAGTAAAGGACCATAGACTTCACCACTGAGCTGCTTTACATAATACGTGCTCCTATATGCAACCTGTGCGTCATGTTATCTAATGTCAGTACTAGAATTGCTTATGTTCTGTTTCAGCATTTCTTCAACTCTGTATTGGATCCTTGCTAATGCTATGTCTTTGTAAACTTTCATTTATTTACCCCATGGCTTTGTTTATGGAAATGACACTGTATGAAAATGTCCTTGATACTGATTGTCCTAATCACACACTGTGTAATCCGCCTTGAGTCTCAGTGAGAAAGGCGGACTATAGATGACATAAATAACAACAACAACAATTTGGGAAAGGGGCCATGTGTCATTTTGAGAAAGGTGGGTTTTGAAGGGTGGCATCTGGTGGGTGTTCTGGAGGCTGTTCCAAGCAACGGGGCAGCATGGAAGAAAAAGGTGGATTTGTTTGAGTGAAGCCGGAGACCTTTAGGCATCTCTAGGTAATGGAGCTGGATGAACAGAGGTTGCAGACAGAGTTATGTTAAAATTCTAAATGCTCATCACTATCGACTGCCACTGGAGGGCAGCTTCATGTGCCATATGTTGGGGTGGGTGTGTAGGTTACTACTTTAAAAAAAGTCAAAGCTTTCTCTCCCTCCCAGGTGTCTGGATGGCTAGAACTGAACTATGAATTCACTAAAATCACATGGTAGAGCGTTTCCTGGACTGTAACACTTCAGGCTGCAGGTGTGGGATTTGATTTTTTTGAAACAATTCTCCCATGTAAGGAAAAACAGAACTGCCTGCATCTAGAATACCAGCATATAGAAGAATAAGAGCATCCTTTCCCCCCTTACATGCTAGTTTTCTATGTACAGAGTTCTTCCTCCAACCCCTGGCACAGTGAAATGTGTGAGACTTCCACCTACAGTTTGAAGTTGTATATTCCAGGAAGAGCTCTGGTCTTAATTTTGCATCTCCTTGCAGGTCCTCACTGGTTCCGTCCAAGTACTCCATGACTGTGATGGTGTTTATCATGATGCTGAGCTTCTATTATTTTTCACGCCACGTAAGTGATCTACTTGGGTGGCTGTGGGCTTGGTGGTTGCCATCAAAAACAGAGGGTTGGATCTTGTTGATCTGATGGAAGTACGGTCCCATTTAAGAGCCTTAGAAGAGGGCCGAGAGAAAGTGCTGCAGTTATTGGAACAGATCTGTGGGATCCCACCCAACAGTTGTCCCTGTCTCCCTGATTCCCTGTAAGTGAGAAAGCAGCCAAATGGAGGGAGAGTGGCTTATGCCACGTTGACTTCAAATTAGATTCAGAAGGCATGAGATACTATTACTGAATGGTATGAGGTTGGGGTGAAATCGCTGGAGGCGCAAAGGCCGTGTAGCACTGTAAATTCTCTCAGTCTTGTGGAAAGGAACACCAGGGCTAAAAGAACAGACAGAAACATCACCCCTGCAAGGGATTCTTAACATAGCAGGAAAATGGGGCTGGAGGAGCAATTGCTACGATGCTTAGAATGTGCCAGACCTGGGTTCAAATCCCGACTCTGCCATGAAGCTTTCTGCATGACCTTCGCTGGTCATGAACTGTCAGCCTACCCCCAACATACAGCGGTAGTTTGGAGGATAAAATGGCTAAAAGAGAATCACACATACCACCCTGAACTCGCTGGAGTACAGGTGAGATAAAAATGTGATTGATAGGTGTGAGACCTTGAAGAGCGGCTGCCAGCCAGAGTAGACCTAGCACAGGGCTAGCTGAACCAGTGGTGTGACTAAGGCAGGATGAGACAGCAGGTGGTGGCTGTGTGATGGCTGATGTTCAAATGCGGCCTAGAAAGACTCTTGTATCATCACTGTTGTTCCATGGCAGGTGGAGAAGTTGGCCAGGACGTTATTCTTATGGAAGATCGACGTTCATGACCAGAAGGAGCGTGTGTATGAGATGAGGCGCTGGAATGAGGCCCTCGTCACCAACATGCTGCCAGAGCATGTGGCTCGACATTTCCTTGGCTCCAAGAAACGGGACGAGGTAATAATTGATGAAGTGGCAAGCAGGCTTCCAAAACAAGGAGCAGTGCTGGAATGGTTTGCTTGGGGGAGATCATTGGGTAAGAGCTAAGTGGAACCTCCGTGAACAGAGGCAGTATATCTCTGAATAAAGGGATGGGTCATCACCACCATGTGTGATATTCTGTTTGTGATCTTACCAGAGGTAGCTAGCATCTGTTGGGAAACAGAATCTTGGGCTTTTGGTTGGCTCTACCAAGGCAATTCTTGTGGGTCTGTGGAAGGGATTACACATTTCACATTTGCTTCTGAATCCCAGATAAAACTCTACGCCTAATAGAATTGACATAAACAGCCTTTTCGTCATTGTGCCTTCTCTTAGTATTGACCATTTGGCAACAGTTAGTTCACAAGCCTTCTGTGTGGTAGGTCCAGTCCTCTGGAATGGCCTTCCAGAGTGGGTGCAGAGGGCGCCTCCCCTGATGCATTCAGAAAGGCATGTAAGATGATTTTATTCCATAGGGCATTGGAAGGAGGCTAAACTGTTTTGGCTAGCCAGGCAGTGTTTTTAACTTGTGTGCTATTTTTATCTTGTCAGTGGACATGTTTTTGAGCCAACTTGAGTCTAAGGAGATAAGCCAGGGTCTAAATATTTTAAATAAATAAAGGAGAGAATACAGATGGCCAGGTTTGCATCCTCTAGAACTCCTTTTAGTGTCTGGATGTGCCTGTGGCTGGGAATGCCTGTGAGCAGTGCCAAAGTTAGCTTTACAGTAAGAATGATTCTCAATGCCTGTCAAGTACTACACCTGAATGGCGGCTGTGTCTCCCCTTTGTTCTTTTCTGCCTGTTCTGCAGGAGCTTTACAGCCAGTCTTACGATGAGATTGGTGTCATGTTTGCCTCTCTCCCAAACTTTGCTGACTTCTACACAGAGGAGAGCATCAACAATGGTGGGATTGAGTGCCTGCGCTTCCTCAATGAGATAATCTCAGATTTTGATGCGGTGAGTGCGTCCTGTTTGCAGAGTGGTCGAGTGGTCAGTTAGCCCTAAGTCAGCCAAAGCCTCATCTGAAGTGGCTCTTTTACATTTTGGTAGAGAGAGAGATATTTGCAGGGATTCCTGATCTTGTTGTGTCTGTGGACACTTTCAGAATTTTTAGAGCTGGGAGTGGGCACCACTACAAAATGGCTGCCAAGCACCCTCCTATGATGGTGGCAGCTGTTTCTGAATAAGTGTTTCCTGCAGACCCAAAGGTGATGCCTCTGATGAGGTGGAGGAAAACCAGGATTGGCTGTTTTCTTAGCTTTCGAGAATAGACAAGTCAGGGACACACAAAGACTTGTGAGGATGGGATCTCATTTCCCCCCCCCCTCACTATTTCCTCTTTCCCTTCCCTGAAAGCCCCCATAGCCTCTCCACTTCCCCTGTTTCTTTCTCTCCTTCCTGTCCACCCATCATCTAGCCTACTGTGCCACCCTGTCTTTTGCTTTCTCTCCTTCCCTCCCCCTGACAGCCTCTACCTGGGAAAACGCTGGCCCAGCTGTGCAGGGCTGGCCACTGGGCCAGGCCTAGTTACACAGTAAGAAACCAACGAAGACTTGCAGGGGGGCACCTCATTTCCCCCTGTATTCCCTTTCCCACACTATTTCCTCTTTCCGTCATCTTGGCAACCTCCATATCCTTGCCTTTCCCTGCTTCCTTCTCTCCTTCCCACTGACCCACCGACCTTCCTTTTTCCTGCCCTCCCTGTCTTCAGCTACATTGTTTTGTTTATACCCTGCCTCCCCCCCCTACGGGGACCCAAAGCGCTTACCTCATGCTCCTCTCTTCCATTTTACCCTCACAACAACTCTGTAAGAGGCGTGAGGCTGAGACTGTGTAACTATCCCAAGGTCACCCAGTGAGTTTTCACAGCAGAGTGGTGAGTCCAACCTGGATTTCCCAGATCCTAGTCTGAAATTCTAACCGCTACCCAACATTAACTACTGTTGATCAGTAGCAACCAGCCAGTCCGGGGAGGAATCATGCAGGTTGTGGGGTATCAAGTTGTCGGCGATTCCTGTCAGGCCTGGCTCCAAAGAGTCTTCCCTCAAAAGCCAAAACAGCCCAGGAATGGCTCTGCCTCCTCTCCCTGCCTTTTACTGACAGAAACCAAGGCTTGAAGGCTGGCAATGTGTGGTTTGTCTGAACAACGGAATCCCGGTGTTTCCTTGGCCCTTTCAACTCCTTTGTCTACCATATTAACCTGAGACAAAGACAACCATGAATATAACATAACCCTTTCTAAAAACAGGTTATGCACAAAAAGTTTTATTACTGTATGTGAATTTAAGACAACACTTTCTTTTTTCCTGATGGCATTCCTGGGGCTGGGACTGGCCTAGCTTTTGGGTAGGTAACGTTAAGGGATGGGTTGGTGCCTACAGTAATGACGAGGCCGGGCTTTTCCTTTGCCTCCTGGTGTTCACAGCTCCTGGATGATCCTCAGTTCCGGTGTATCACCAAGATCAAGACTATTGGAAGCACATACATGGCGGCTTCCGGGGTGACTCCAGATGTCAACACCAATGGATACAACAATGCCGTTAAGGTAAGAACAGTGACAGGGATCTGAAGGGGCACCCAAATGTACATATCAATTACATATTTTTTAAAGTCCATTGCATTTGAATTCCACCTTCTTTCTGTTGCGGGATTCAAGGTAGCAGGTGAGGGGTTGCCAAATGGTCTCCTTTCCAAGCACTGAGCAGACAGACCCAGGTGTGTTTGGCTTCGGCATGGTGGCTGTATCATGCAACCCCCCGGCTAAGGTCCTGGGATGCAGTTAGGACTTGCTGAGGTTTATTCCCCTGCAGCTTGAGCATGGTGTATCCCTGTTTGGCATCTATCTGTTCTACTCCCCTCCCCACTTTGTCGTCCTCAGAAGGAAGACCTGTCTGAAAAGGAGCGCTGGCAGCACTTGGCAGATCTTGCTGACTTTGCCTTAGCCATGAAAGAGACCTTGATGAACATCAACTACCAGTCCTTCAATAACTTCATGCTGCGAATAGGCAAGTCAGACCTCTGGGTATATTTGCACACGCAAGCACGCATGCATGCACGCTGACTCCACTGAGAGCTCCAACCACTTTGGACAGGAAATCAAGGGAAGCTCATTAAAAGCTTTGTGCGCAATGTGGAGAAAATGGACAGAGAGACATTTTTATCCCTCTCCCTTTAATACTAGCCGTCATCCAATGAAACTCTGATGGGCAATAAGTTCAGAACAGACAAAAAAATATTTCTGCATGCAATGCAGAGTCGATGTGTGGGATTCACTGTGATGTAAATGTAGTGTTCAGAGGCAGCGTACCCCTGAATATTAGATGCTGGGGACAGACAGACTGGCCTCGCTTATGGACTTGTTGACTAGGTGGACTTTTGGTCTGATTCAGCGGGCGTGTCAAGTTCTTCATCACTCCATTCTCCCCTCCTGTCCTAAACTGGCCCTAAAGATAATACACTTGAGTACTTAACTGGAGCGTTATTATTTTTTGTATGGCGGCAACAGGCATGAACAAAGGAGCAGTTCTGGCAGGAGTCATCGGTGCCCGCAAACCTCACTATGACATTTGGGGGAACACAGTGAACGTGGCCAGCCGGATGGAGTCCACAGGTGTCATGGGAAACATCCAGGTGGGCTGCACTCTCTCAGCCCATGTGGGGCAGCAAAGAAGATGCAAATGAATGGAAGGGAAAGGGAAGGTAGTGGCCGCAGTACGGGGAACACCACACGAGAATGATCAGTACTGTTCAGTTGGAGGCTGGCAGGGGAGGGGAGGTTAAGGCCGTCATCTCTTCCCCCATCAGTTGCCAGCGGGGTAACCTGGAAACTGTGGCTGCAGGGGTGGAGGTGCAGGAGTTGAAGCTAATGGCCTAAACAGGAACCACTCCACTCTAGCAACGGTTTGGAGCCAGGCTACTCGGAAACATGCAGGGCAGTATGACCTGCAAGAGGTTTACCCCATTTACTTCAAGGGAAGTGGCAGGGCTGTGCGTGACCACATGGAGCTTTTGCTTCCGCGTATCAGAGCTCCCACGCAGAGATGCTGGGATGAGGCAAAGGTAAATTAAGGTGAGGATCTGTGGAATGTTCTTCCATGTAAATGTGCTTTGGAGAGAAGTCTGAGAGTCCACTTGACAAAGAAAGCAGTTGCATTAACACAGTGGCGGCTTTAAGACCATCTGCTTTGGGGGGAAAACATTTTCCTGAGTGCTTTCCAAGGAACCCCTGAGAACCTGCCACCTGACTCCTTGCTGTTGCGAAGCATTTGGGTATGTGTTCTGGAGCCCGTACTCTTTGCTCAGAGCAGCACTTGCTGTGCCTTATCTGGCCCTCGCTGAACGGCAGGGGGATGCTGGCACACCGAGTGAGCATGGTGGATAGGTTCTTCTTTCAGAGATGCTCTTCTCCTTTCACGGGTCTTCTTATTGGGGGAACCAAGAAGGTTTCTCTGGCACAGCAGGATGCCAGTGCACCAGCACACTGAGAAGGGAGGGGGGGAATAACTCTGCCTTTTGTGCAAACTGATACCTCCCCCCACTCGAGTTGACTAGCACAGCACCTAGGCACCTCAAAACTGGCAGGGGTGGGGACGTTGCACCATTGTGTGAACCAAAATAGCCCCTTCAACACCCACAATTGAAAAAGTGTGGCTTGGTATCCATGCTATCCTTCCTGTTTGGGCAAGATAATTTAGGAGAGTAATGACACTTCGTAGAACTCAAGGATGGGAACATGGCCTAAGCCCTCCAGGTTATCCATGTGGCACACAGTAATTCATTTTTAGAGTGGTGTGAATTGCAGTTACTTCAAGTCTGAGCTTGGTGAGAGGTGTGAAGAGGGGAGGGAACTGGGAACGTCCGAGCCCCTCCCTAAGAGCTGGGCTGAGCATCTGCCCCTTCCTTTTTTTACTGGCAATTCAGGCCTGGGCAAGGCCAGAGGTGAAAGCCAGGCTTTTGGCCCTTAGCCTGTGGCCTTGGGTGAGCTGCATCAGAAGAACCGGCCCCTGCCCACCTCACGGCTCATCACATGTGTTAAGGGGCTGTTGGGTGAACCTTTTGTTAAAATTTTTTTGGTGCGTATTTCAATTTGAGTTGGTAGTGTGGAAGAAAAACAGGATACAAATATGTTCTTCAGCAGACTTTTTCTGCGTCAGGGATTGCCTCACAAGTAGAAATGTACCTAAGTAGTCTCTCAACTCAGTGGGAACATCATATAAACATCCCTGTCCTAAGTTTTATTCTAGAATACCACAAGGTCTTCGTTAAGGCAACCGTCCACTGTCTATGAGCTGGCCTGTTAGAAAAAGCGGTGCTGCCACGAGACGGGAGAAACGGGAATGAAAGGTGGCCGCTGGTTGCAACGGTGTCTCGTCTTGCCCCTCTGCAGGTGGTGGAAGAGACCCACTTGGTCCTGAAGGAATACGGTTTCCGCTTTGTGCGCCGAGGGCGCATCTACGTGAAGGGAAAAGGAGAACTGCTGACCTACTTCATGAAAGGGCGAGACAAGCAAGGCTCTTTTGTCAATGGCTCCTCTGTGACTTTGCCCCACCAGGTGGTTGACAGCTCATGATGCCTCTCAGACTCTCTGGAAGCAGGTTACAAATCAGAACAGGTACCAAAGTGAAGATGCCCCGGAAGGCGAAAAGGCTTTCAGCTCTCAATAACTCCAGGTGGGAGAGCGATTAAACACCGTGAACACAGACATTTAGCTTTCTGAGACCCCCTCCCCCCCCTTGCCTAGTCCTTGAAGGTCTGTTATTTGTAAAGGGGTCTCTTTCCGTGTCTGCCTTTGCATCGTGGTGTAGATGCGAGGAAGGGGAAAGGTGATCTTGGCAGGAGAGACTCCTGTCTTTTGCACAAGTGCATGGCCTTATGCACATTTGGGTCTGAATGTAGGCAGGGGAGGCAGAATCCCCAGTGCAGCAATGCTCAGGTAGGACCGTCTTGCCCGATGTCCCCACTGTGTAGCTGTCTTTTTAGTTGAACTGACAGGTTGTGGCTTTAAAGTTGTCACGGACCTAACCTTTGTGTAGAGCTTATTGCTGAAATAAACTGCAAACTCAGGGTGGGTATTAACAGCAAGCAGCTGTGCGGGAGAGAAAGCCACACAAGGGCACGCTTGGGATTTATTTTTAGTAATTCAAAATGAACTCACCTTTGCCACCAAACCACCATAGGTAGGGTGGGGGGAGGGAAAGAGCGCAAGCTCCTTCTTTTGCCTCTAAAAAGATGTCCTATTTCAAATATATAAATATATATATACATATATATATATATATGAAAGATACAGATTAACTTTATATTTTTAATCGTGTCTTAATTCCAAAAGCGGGGGGCCTCATTCAGAGTGCACTTTGCACCTTCTGCTGCTCTCACCTCTGCTCTTGCTTGAAAGGAAGAGATTTATAAGGCCTGGTCGAAGACTGTTTTTATTACTGCCTTCATCCGATTATGTTGAATACACACACAAAAAATGTAATTATTTCTCTAGTTTCTCAAATAGAATCAGTTGGATTTTAAAAAGTCACACTGTGTCTTCTTGTTATGTTTGTGGGAAGGTTGTGGTATTGTGGGGTGGGGTCACTAAGGTATGGTTCCTGGAGTGCAAACAAGAAGATTCAGTAATGGATCTTAGCTTGCTTATGGGTAATGCAGCCATCTGATCGCTAGGAACTCCAGCTTTCATTTAAAGGATGATAGGGGCTGTTGCACAGCCATCGAGGCATATTTTAATAGAAGCCCTGTTCATGTTACAGTGAACACGCTGCATCCCTGCTGTACATGCATACATCTCACATGAACACACATGAAGCTGCCTTACACGGAATCAGACCCTTGGTCCATCAAGGTCAGTGCTGTCTACTCAAACCAGCAGCAGCCCTCCAGGGTCTTAGATAGGCTTTCACATCATCTGTTACCAGATCCTTGACCTGGAGCTGGGAATTGAACCTGGGACCTTCTGTGTTCAAAGCAGAGGCTCTTGCCGTTAAAGCCACAGCCCCTCCCCATCTCTTTGTAAGAAAGAGCCAACAAACATTCTCTTTACAAATTAAACTGGGGACCAGTACTAGGGTAGACATGTTTCAGTCACACTGCTCTTCATGTATTTATACCATGAGAATTAATCAGTGTACAGATGTTTCTTTGTGTTCACATATTGAATGTGAGTCCATTGTGACGTGAACAGGACTATAATAATGGGGAGTAGGGAAGCAGAGATTTTTGTGCATGAGTGGACTGCAGGCCAATTGGGGGGGGGGGGTGGAGGGACAGCACTACATACTGCTAGTGGGTTGCAGATATTCTAGCAAAGATAGCTGGAGCAAGTGGAGCTTGGTTTGATTCCACCTGGCATTCAGTGCAAGCTCAGGATTGCCTACCACAGATTAGTTATGCATTAACTGTTAAAGTTCTGGGTTATGTACTCTTGGGATGTTGGTTGGTGGACTTATGAGGCCTTTTTAAAAAAGGGTAAACCACACAAGAGGGAGACAGCTCAGCCCTGTAATACCAGATCTAGAACAGTCGCTATGCTCCTTTGGCCTGTGCCTGATTGGTAAAAAAACAAGAATACAGAGCTCAAGCCTTCCTATAGGCTAAATCAGTCTTGTCTTTTTTGCATGTTGGGCTGTGCTAAAGCAAACTCTGCATAGGTTCAGATTGGGCAGACTGCAGGGGATTTTTTATCATCAGCCTTTTGGATTTTAATTATTTAATGGGGAGGTGGCATAGCTCACACCATGTTTTCAGGTAGCATTTTTCTTAATAATGTTATTGATTGAAATCCTGCTTTTCTTCCCAGAGCAGCTCACAACAGTACATAAAGTAACAAACAACATTACAATCTTGGGCCAATCCTGGGTTCAGTGGCTGGCTCAGTTGAAAGCGGCAGACCAACAGAGGGCAACCTTGGGAGCAGATGTGCGTGGGATGGTAAAGTTCATCACCCTTATGCTTCTGCCATCATGGAAGTCCAGCTCTCACACATTCACTGTTATTGGACTGTCGGTGGTCTGAAGCAATGCCTGGGCAGTGTCATATATGTCTGCATTTTAGGAAGCAGAAGAGTCGAGGCATTTTTCTTAGTAACAGGGAGCATTATTAAGAACAGCTGTAGCTACTTTGCATGCAGAAAGTCCCTGGAGTGATCCCTGATAACAAGGCTGTGAGAAAGATCACTTCGTAGCTGAGATCACAGCAAACTGCTATCGGTTAAGGTAGGCACTGCTGGGCTCAAGGGGCTAAAAGGTGACTTCCCAGGCTCAGATTGACTGGAATCAGTCTACTTCAAACAAAGGCACTGTAGTTTTGCCTTGGCTTATACAAAATGTGAGACCAAATTAAAATAGGGAAGTTCTCAAAATTCCAGGAGGAATTTCAAATCCCATTTGAGAGCATGCTGTACTTGTCCTGGGCTACAGAGGTGAGATCTTTGCGCTCAGTTGCTGGTCAAGGAGAGAGGGTTGCTGGGAGGCTGTGCATCTTTCCTCCCAACAAGAGGAAGGCTGGTTCCTTGGATTCTCCCTTTTTAAATAAAATATATATTAAACACATAAACCGATCAGCCTTATAGCATAGCAGGATAGCATAAAACCCATTGAAATTCCTAACGGTGGTAGAAATGCTTTGGCTTCAGCATGGTGACCCATTACGTTGCCTGTTAAGGGATGATTATACATTTGTAGAAACCAGTGAACGGGCAAAATTATTGGAGACTGTGCAATTAAGGGAAGGAGCAATGAAACAGGTAAATATTTGAGCTTTATTTTTGTAGTAATAAATGCTGTACTTTCATCAGTGTGAATAAGAACCCTTCCAATACAAAAATCAATAGCACAAAGTTAAAGCCTTTTCTCCACGTTAAGCCTTCCTACCCAGAAGTGAACAATCTATTCTTGACTATAGTTATGATTTGCAAATCAGCTGAAATGTTTTGATTAAAAAATTAAAAGCAAATGCTTCATGATCTCCAAAACTGCCAGTGTAAAAGCAGCTCGGTCACTAGCTGGCTGTCAGCTCGCTTTTCAGTAACCCACTCAGAGGCAAGTTTCTGCCCACCCTTAGTTCCTCAGGGAGAAGCATGGAGGCTGACTGCTTGGTGGGACATCCGAAGTTCAAGAGACTTCCCACCTGTCCCTAACCGTACAGTTGCAAGCACAAACCCATGGGAACAGCCTCAACAGCTGGAAGAGCTAACACTCCTGTGTTAGCACATTTTGGTTTCATTGGTTTTGGTTTCATTGGAGGAATTTTAGCCAGCAAGAGCTGAAGGTGTACCAGGAAGGCTGCAGGCACAGCTGAAGTTCCTGAAGTTATCAAGAGTCGCTCCAAATGGGAACTAGCTGCTAGACTAGCCACACCCTTATTTGAATGGAGACACAGCTTGAGCTCTGAAAATTAGGTCTCACTACTCCTTGTTTGGAAAGCACAAACTTGTTTATGAAGGAAATAGATTACTGAGCCTTCCTGCAATGGCCTCAGCCAAAGAAAAGACAAGCCTGTCAGTAACACATACAGCAGAAAGGTCTTCTGGCAAGGAAGACCTGCCTGCCCGAGCTCTAGATGCTCTCGGTCTAGAGAACTACCAAGCAGCAGCCTTGCCGCAGTGCAAAGGCACACCTGCCGTGGAAGTGGACGGCTCTGGCGCCACTGCTTGACTCAGGTTTTCTGTTGAGTCTGTGAAGGATCTGAAGACTTTGTGAAGGGGCTTCTCGCAGAATAAGGCTTTGTGACTGGCTACCATCTCTGCCCCCGAAGCCACAGCATCTTCTGTTTGGGGAAAAGAACAAGCGAGTGAGAGGGCTACCCGATCGGTTCATGAGAAACAGTTTGTTTGGTACTCCCTTTCACTCTTTCCCATTATCTTTTCGCTGGACAGCTCTTTATATTGTCCATGAGCCACAGGGAGGGGCACTGTCTGTTGAAATAGTAAAATACATTTTCATAGGCTGACAAAATATACCATATTCACCCCTCAATGTCCAAGAGGCAGATTTGTTTAAAAAGCAACCACCTATCCCATCTCTCTTCCCATGAAAATCAAGGACTGCAGCTTGTTCAGTCTCAGGAAAAAAATAATTGTTTTGCATGGTATGGTGTGCCTGGAGATGCACCTATTAATTCTGCAATGCCCAAACTGGTTGTGAGCAATTGCAGGGAATAAAGGCAACCTTCTCTCAACCTAACCTACCCCACAGGGTTGTTGTGAAAATAAAATGGAGGTGGAGAGAATGCTGTAAGCTGCTTTGGGTCCCCAGTGGAAGAAAGGTGGGGTATGAACGAAGTAAACAAACAGAATTGCTGCCAAGTGTAAAACGAAGGACTCAGACCAATGGCGCTTCACACAGGGCCATGTTTCAACAGTCGGCAGAAACTCAGTGGGGGAAACTTGAGGACAAGGTTCACAAAGGGCGTTAGGTATTTTAAAAACTTTTTTTTAACCGTTCAAGTGACTTTTCAGCCCCACCCTGCAGCTCTCTCACCTTTCCATGCCACGCTGGCCTCTGTCGGGAGGATACACGTTGGGTCTTCATATGTCAGTCTGGCTAAGAAGGGGAAAGTCTTGCCTCCTGCTTCCACTCTGTAACTGAACTCCACCAGACTGTACAAAGAGTTCGCCTGCAAGGGCCCTGCAAGGAGAGCTGCAAAGTGCTCCTGCAGGCAAAGGGGGGGGAGGAGAACGGGCAGAGCCAGTCACAGACACACACATTTCTGGTTTTCAGACGTACGTGACACTCGCGGTCTTTTTGAATTCTAACCTGGCAAAGGCTGCAGGATGTCAGGTGTTAGCTTAGATTTGTGGACTACTTTGCTTTGCTCAGAATTCCAACCTGCCTTATTCCGAGGTTCGCCAGCCGGGTGGCAAAACCTATGCTGGACGCTGCTGTTCGTAAGCCAAGACAGGCAAAACAAACCAGTTCCCAATCACATACTGTGGAAATGGACCAGGAAAAACAGGTGCCGTTCTTTTCGGGCTTTTTGTGAAATTCACATACACGTTGGGCAAACTGCTACAGACAGCACTGACAGAGAACAGAAGACTCCGCCATCCTATCTCCTGGCCTAAGCCTGACACAGGATGACAGGCAGAATAGTTTTGCACTACCACCATTCTTCCCAGAGGGAGGCTCGCTGCAGGGACTGCAATACGTGATACTGAGATGGAGTCATTTTCCTAGTGCAGCTGCTTTCATAACCTTGGGGTTAACCCGGCTCCCTTCCTGCATGGAGCAGGGTCCCATGCACATGGCGTGGCCCTTGAGGTATGGAAGCACCCTGGTATGGAGACGGTTGTTCACTTCTGCTCTCCCATCTGCAGCAGTCCACAGAAGGGCTGACATGGAGCATGGCCTGCAGGAAAGTGAAGGCCTTAGAGAAGGTCATTGGATCAAAGACCTCCGACAGCTGCTCAATCCCGTATTTATGCAGGAAGCACGTATGCTGCCTCTGCACAGTCCTGCCTGTAACTTGTGAAAAGAGCAAACTGTCCTTCCCCTCACAACATTCAGTGCCTGACTTTGAAGTCTATAGCTTTCAAAAGGGGACTTTATTACGGTTATGTGGATAGGAGCATGTCTCAAACCTTCGCATACTCGAGCAGCTCTGCAGCGTAGGAGGCTGAGTCAGTGGCTGCATGAGGCCCCCCAGTGGCCACTTGGCACACTGCAGATTAAGAGCGCACAATGAATGCATATGCAGCATATGCCACAACATTCAAAGTAGTTACATAGCTACTACACAGCATGTGCCTGCTTTATACAAGTGTCAGGGAATCATGAGAGAGGTGCAATGGACTAGAAGCCTGTGGCTGCTTCAGGTTTTGGCTATGTTAGCTAGGGGCATGCAGTTGGTGGTCCCGAGGGCCTAATGCAGCCCCTCCCTCCACGAATTCCCATCTAGACACCTCACATTCTTCAGTACTCAAACTGCTTTCTGCAAAGCTGGTCTACAGGCAAATGACTCTTTAACAACCTCTTCCTCATTATGAAGACTCTGAACTCACCTCTTTTGCATCTCACTCACTGATCCCCTCTGTGACACAGCTCGTGGGCAAATGGGGGCGAGCAGATGAGGTGTATAAAGGGAACACTCTGTTGCCCCATTAGCTGTAGACCAGGAGCATTCACTGTTTGTTCCTCATCTCAGAAGCAGCCACATGCAGACACCTGAACTTGGCTCTTGGAAAACCCTCAGGTATAATGACTGTGCTACCAAGCCACAATAATGTCTGTATTTTGAAAGAGCGTTCAGGTGTAGGAATTCAACAGCTGCATAGGCAAAAGCAGATGCTGCAGCTGAATAAGAGACGTGCCTCTTGTTTCATGAACACACTCGCATTTCTTTGGAGCACATATGAGATGTAAAATATCTTGCTCATACCTGTAACTGCTCTGCCTGGAACTTCCTCCCAGCGTAAGCATTCAAGTGATCAGAGAGTACAGAGAAGAAGCGCTTGACATCTGTCTGTAAATATTCATCAGCTATTTGTTTCAAATGGATGAAGGCTGGGACTGTGTGGCGCTGGATCTGGATGGGATGCTGTATGCGCAGATGCAGGTAATAGGAGTCCAGGTAAGTGCCTTCAAAGGCGGTGCCAATGCACAGGCAGACTCCTTCTCTGGTCAATTTCCCACTGATGCCTTGGAGACAGAAAGATGTCCTTATTCAGCACCGTAACAAATTTAGAATTAGAACCCAGATCCAATGAGTTGCCAGAATTAGCTGCTGCTCTACAAGAAGGGAACATTAACCTGTGAAGAGAGTGCCACACTCTCTTTCATGACTATGGCAAGTCAGTCAACTGACCTCTTACTAGAGATTATCAAAAATAAATAAATAGCTAGCATAAGCGGAGCCCTGCTGGATCAATCCAAATGACCATCTAGTCCCAACAGCTCATTTTCCATACAAGCCACCAAAATGACCCCATACTCGTGGCACCAAGGCCAAAGATAACTCCTGCTGTTGTTCCATAGGAACTGGCATTCTGAAGTACTCTCTCTAATAACGGAAGTTCCATTTACCTATCATGGCCAACAGCTTTTTCCAGAATGTCAGAATTGGATCTCGCCTGGTATGCGTCTGGGTGGTGGCACAAGGTCACTAGCCACCAGGGGCAGGGGCAGGGCATTCAAATGCATCAGAGGGAGGTACCTGTCAGACGAAACATCTTCAGGAGATTCTTGAGATTCTGCACCCTCAATTCCAGGGCGGCTTGGTTGCTGGCCTGGGGAGTTTGAGTAGCACTTTGGGTACCATCTTTGCCCCTGATGAGCTAAAGAGAGACAAGAAAGGTCTGTACAGAGATTTACAAGGCAGCCAGAGCCAGAGGTTTTCCAGGCAGTCAGAGAAGAGGCTTTGCAATGGAGAGAAAGGGGAGTCTCCAGGAGGCCAAAAGAGAATGACATCAACACATACAAACCAATGCACACACATTTAGATACAGGCTACTCAGACAAGTTTTTCTGAAGTAGAATGTAAGCAACAAATGCTTAGTGAGCCAAATGACCGACAGATTTAACCTAGCCAAGAAGACAACACAGACTTGGATCCACTGGAGCGCTTCCCCAGGTGGAAGGATTTCCTCCTGCGGAGTGGGACTTCCTTGCTCCCACTGCAACCCTAAATGCTCCCTGTGCTGTTTCTGTGGGTCCCATCCCAGAGAACAACATTTTGGGGAAGAGCATTTGGGGCTGCAACAGGAGGAGGTGGGGTGAGATGAGAAAGTCACATTTTGTAGGCAGAAATCCTCCCATCTTCAGAAGAGCTCCAGTGGATCCAAGACAATGGAAAGGCAGGACAGAAAGAACAAGAAGGTCAAATGTCATGGCTGTTCCCGATTTCCTCCAACCCGGACGTCACACCTCTGTTTACTTCCTGTTGGACTGGAACAGATTTAAACACACAACTCAGTTCGAACCCTTAACCAGATTCTCACTATGCTTCTCTAACCAAGTTAAATGAGTTCACACTTTCCTGAAGCTTTCACATGACTAATGTAATCACTTGACAGTCAAAAAGCTGTTATCATCAGCTTTTATGTGACAAGCCATCATAGATCGTTACCACTTGTAATTACAGGCAATTATCCAACAATGGCAACCAGGCAGGACGACAACAGGCCTCTCTCGTGGGTTGGCTGGCACCGAAAACGCAGGCTGGAACTCAAAGAATCATGACTCACAATTGCAAGGGGCCATAAGGCAAGATGTTCCAAGCCACTGCTTCAAAGGCAGGATGTCCACTGACCTACTATGTCCCCTCCTCAGAATTCTCCTGGTGCACTCCAGGCAACAAGCACAGAACCCTAAAACAATCAACTAGCTAAGCTGTAAGGGAAAAGATTTACCCCACTCCTCCCCACCTGATCCGGTCAGATTCTAGCCTCATGCAAGGAAAGATTACTTTGTGACTTCTAACATGGCAAGTTCCTAGGGGTTCAACTACATAATAACAACATTTGATTTATATACCACTGTTCAGGACAACTTAACGCCCACTGACAGCGGTTTATAAATTATTATTCTCTCAACAATGGTGGGTGGGGCTGAGAGAGCTCCTAGAAGCTGTGTCTGACCCAAGGTCACGCAGCTGGCTTCAAGTGGAGGAGTGGGGAATCAAACCCGGTTCTCCAGATTAGAGACTTGCCACTCTTAACCACTACACCGAACTGGCTCTCCCTATCCACTTTGCCATCCTGAGGACACACATACACACTGTCGCTCCAACTCATCACCCCTTCCTAGATTTTGCTTTAAGACAGCCTTAAGCACCAACTGTCTTAGCAGAGGGGAAGAGTCCAGAAGGGTGCCTTCATAATCTGATAGGACAGTAGTCTATTACTATGATCATTCTAGGCACTATCCAGTTTTTACTACACTGTCGCCCACCTTGCCTTTTAATTCAGTATTACAGTATTGTTCATTGGATGTCTTATGATATATGAATACGTTCCTTTTAGTCTGTAAACTGCCTCGAGCCCCAGCAAGTAGGAAGAAAAAATTGGGTAATTCAGTAACTGCGGCAGGGCCTTCTCAGCTGCAGCAGGCCAACACAACAGGGGCATCAGATTAGAAATCACCAGGTACGGATGCATCTAGCTCCCTGTATCCAACCAGGTTCTTGCCTTCCACAACCATTTCTGAAAAAAACTCTCATAGCTTTTTACATTCAGCCACTGCAAACCTCTGGATATTCAGCTTAAATTTGCGCCTCTGCACACACACAGTCTTCTTTAACTTCCCCCTCCCATGTTACTCCTGATGTATGGACAAGCATATCCTTGGCCCAGGAGGCAACACACACTTTGCACTTAGCCCAGGATGACTCACATTCAGCTTTGCCTTCATTTTGTCTCTCTGGTGCTT
Organism: Eublepharis macularius; assembly: GCF_028583425.1. NCBI lineage: Eukaryota > Metazoa > Chordata > Lepidosauria > Squamata > Eublepharidae > Eublepharis > Eublepharis macularius. The sequence goes on from NC_072790.1 coordinate 220,775,990, forward strand.
CAGCTCCTGGATTCTTGCTTTCAGCCTAGCCACATTCTCCTCCTGCTGCTCCTCTTCCTCTTGTTTCAGAGCCAATTGGTGGCTACAAGCCTCCAGGTTTTCCAGATGGGATAAGACACCTGTGGAGAAAAAGGAGACAATAGAGAAGGGCATCCAGGGGTGCTTCTGAGTGCAGAGAATACAGGTGATCTAGCTCTGCAGCAACATGATGAGAAATTCTTGTTTATTTATTTATGTTACTTATAGTCTGCTTTTCTCACTGAGAGCCAAGCTACAGGAGACAAATTACACAAGGAGCACGTGAAGGGAGCTGCAATGTTAGCTGGGAAGTTGAGTTTTAAAAGAGACGGGAAGTCTTCGTTAATTTCCCCTCTCTACAGAGCCAGAGAAATGCTGCTCAGAGGGTTTGTTAATTTCCTCTTTGCCTCCCTAAGGCTCTGTCAGTTTCACCTCCCCTTCTAAGAGGGGAATAGGAAATAAACCCTCTGAGCAGCCATCTCCCTGGCTCTGTAGGGAGCGGAAATTGACAAAGACTTTGGATCTCTTTTAAAACTCAGCTTCCTGGCTAACATTGCAACTCCTGTCATGTGCTCCTCCTCATGTAATTTGTCTCTTGTAGATCAGCTCTGAGACTCAAGGCGGATTACATAGAATGGCCAGGAAATTCAATAGAAAATACAACGGGAAGGATAGCAGAAACTGGAAAAGAAGCATAAATCTGATACAGTGCTTAAAAAAAACAAGCAGAAATTCAATACAGAGCTGGAAAAACTTGCTGAACACACAACATAAGCAGATTGATATGGCATATTAAACACAGAAGTCTCCAGCAGGAACATACCTACAGCAACATATGGTACACAGTAGTACAGTCTACAGACTAATGCATCCATCTGAACCATTACCTTACAGCACAGTCCTATTACCTGTATAAGAAAGTCCTCCCGAATAATTTAGTTTTGCACAGTTTACAGAAAACCAGGAGAGTAAGAACTTTCACAATGTCTTCAGGCAGGTCATTCCATAATGTGGGGGTCACTACAGAGAATGTGCATGTGTGGGTATCTGTTGATTTTTCTCATTTACAGGATAGCACTTGCACAAGGCCCTGTTCAGATGAGTGAAACTGCCATGATAGAGCAAAAAGCGAGAGATGTTCCTGCAGATATGAGGGACTAAGGACATGAAGAGCTTTGAACGGGATAGCCAAAACCTTGACTTGAGCCTGGTAACTGATAGGTAGCCAGTGGAGTGATTGCAGAATAGGAGTAACAAGTTGAGGCCTGGAAAACTGCTGGGAACCATTCTAGGTTCTTCCCTGTTCTACGTTATGGCAATGGTAGGGAGGGGGACTTTTATTCCCCCTGGCTTTTCTTGCTCCTGTCTTCCCTACCCCGTCTCTCTGGTTCTTACCCACTTCCCGCTCCATTCCTGTCACTTTTAACCTTCTTCCTCCCCTTAACCACACACTTCTTTTATAGTAGGAATTGAGTCCAATGGCACCTTAGAGACCAAGTTTTTCAAGGTGTAAGCTTTTGAGAGTCCAGAGTATTTTGTCTCTCTCTTCCTTCCCTTGTTCCACCACCCATTCTCCGTAACTCTATTCCCATATTCATCCCATTCTATACATGTCTTTCACCCATTGCCCACCAACCTTTGTGTCTTCCTCCCTCACCTCCTATCTCACTCCATTGCTCTTCCTCCCCACTTCTGCCTTATCTTTCCCCCTCTCCTTGCCCATCTGTCTTTCTGATGGTTGGGCAGTGAAGCAGAGGGGAGATGCCTGTTCTGTGCCCGCAGATGCTTCTTGACTGTCCAGTCATTGGGGGATGTGGCAGGGGCTTGCCACGGTGACAGGGACAAGTGAGGTTTCCTCCAAGGTGCTGCAGGAGCCTGTATTTGCCACTGTGCCAGGGCTTGTGATCAGTGGTGTCTATAGTTTCTGCAGTGCCAGGGACTGAATTCACCAAAGGGCCAGGGAAAGTTGAGGCCTACTCCTAGGTCACAGAAGCTGGCTTTTGATGCAGCTAGCAGTTGGAACAGGCCTAGTTCCTATGGCAAGCTTGTCCAGTTGACCACTGGAGGTCTGCACTTGCCAGACATGATGTAAGTGTATTTTGGGGTACTTTAAACCCACCCACCCCTGATTTTTTTAAAAACTTCAAGGTATTTGCAACCCTGAGCGGGGCAGGGGGTCCCCCCCAAGGTTGATGAAACATCTTTTCTGTTCCCAAGTGGCCCCAATCTGTAAATTTAGAGCCAGTTTGATGTACTGGTTAAGAGCGACATGACTCTAATCTGGAGAACCGGGTTTGATTCCTCCCTCCTCCACTTGAAGCCAGCTGGGTGACCTTGGGTCAGTCATAGCTCTTCCAGAGGTCTCTCAGCCACACAGGGGGATTGTTGTGGGGATAACAACATACTGTGTAAACCACTCTGAGTGGATGTTAAGTTGTCCTGAAGGGCAGTATACAAGTAAAAGTATATAAGGCTATACGAAAATCAAATGGGCTAGGAGGCTGCTTTAATAAAATGGAAAGGACTGTGGAGTATACTACTGTGTACAGCACACTTCCAATTGCTGTATTTATTATCCTATGTGATTTCTGCACTGTTTAATTTATCATTTTAATACTTATGCTTTGTTTCTGATTTCTGGGGACTCGCTTCCTCAAGGCACCTATTGGCACTAGTGCCAGCGCTTCCACTTAGAGTTCTATCCACTTTCATATTTACTTCACTATAAAGTATATATTTTTGTATTATTGCTTTGAAGTGGTCTTTGTTCATATTACTTTAGTTAGTTGGTCACGGTTTTTGCCTAGGTTGTACTTTCCTCCGGGATTCTCTTCTTGGTGGTTTTTTGTTTCTGATTTCTGCAATCCTATTCTTATCCCACTCTGTTGATTGCACTGATTTACACAGTGTAATCTGCCTTCAGTTTCAGTGAAAAAGGTTAACTATAAGTAATGTAAATAAATAAATAAATGATATAATGCAGGCCACAGTAGACCAAGAGAGAAGCACAGCAAAGTGTCAGGGCCAGAAGATCATTTGACGTGTGTGTGTAGGTTTGCCAACACCAATGGGCATATCTCTCTGAGAATGAACCACCATTGAAGTTCCCTACAAAGGAATTTTTCAGGGCTCAAGCAAGTCTTACACATGGCATCTCCAGCAGTGACAATCTCTGAAGCAGAGGAGGAAGATGCTCCAAGGAGAAAGAAAAAGAGGCAATGGATTCTTTCAGATCCTTATGAGCTACAACTGAGGTATAAGATCCTGCTCCTAAATGTATCTGCTATATATCAAAACCAGCAAGATTCTTTGTGACTACTACCCGTTTTAGGAAGACAGTTGTAGAATGATCCAACTCTAACAGCTAGCAGCTTTACGCTATTTTCAGCCAAAAAGATGAAAGGAGTGATAAAGCAAGACAAATGAACAACCAACACCTTGTACTTAGTTAGAATTAAAGAGAAATTGCCAATGCCTCTATGGTTTTGGTTAATGAAAGTGGTAATTGTTCCTCAGTTATGGGAAATGCAAATGCTCTCTTGCTTGGTTGTTGTGGGTTTTCCGGGCTGTATTGCCGTGGTCTTGGCATTGTAGTTCCTGACGTTTCGCCAGCAGCTGTGGCTGGCATCTTCAGAGGTGTAGCACCAAAAGACAGAGATCTCTCAGTCTTTGCGCACCTCACTGAGAGATCTCTGTCTTTTGGTGCTACACCTCTGAAGATGCCAGCCACAGCTGCTGGCAAAACGTCAGGAACTACAATGCCAAGACCACGGCAATACAGCCCGGAAAACCCACAACAACCATCGTTCTCCGGCCGTGAAAGCCTTCGACAATACATCGCTCTCTTGCTTATTTATCAGCTCAGGTGCTCATAACTTCCAATTCCCCCTCTAAGGGAAGAAGACTGGAAAGTAAACAGCTGCTGTTAGACTGAAGTGAAATCACACTGACCCTAAGTAGAAAAGAATGTCACCTGAATTCCAACACTCGCTTACTTACCATCCCTCAAGGAGGTTCTAGATGCTTCCATTTTTCACTTCCAGTTCTTAAAGGGGAGCAAACAGAAACCACAAGATCTCCTCAGTTGATCCAAGATCAAGAAACACAGCTGCTCCTGAAGAATTATAAACTGAGACAAAGGAATGCTTAAGGAAGTAGTCCTCTTATCCCCAGAACTGAGACAGAATTAAAATTAGAACACTGTAAAGTCCAAAAAAACATGTCACAACATATTTTCACTGGTCCTCTATTTTCATTACTGGAAGGTGAGGGAGATTTGAGTGCTCCCAACTTTAATGCCTGATTTGTTTCCATTTATTCTCCAGCATAGCGACTGTCCAGTTGTCAGAAGGACATTAGTAATGAAGCCACTTAATCAAGAAGTCTCTCCCTTTAACTGAGCAGGTAACCTTAGACAAGTCACAATTTCACAGCATTACCCTCACAAAACAGATCTATTTTACAAGGCTGTGGTAAACTATACCTCGAACTACCTAGGGCTGGTCGTGGCCATCACATGCTCAAGCGACAGTTGTTACATGGCTGGCTTGGGTGTGGCAACTTCCGTCACCCTGCGCTCAGCAGCTGCTTATGCTCGGCTGGACTAGGAAGCCCACAACGCCCGACACAATCTTCTGGCCCAGCTACCTCGCGAGGTAGTTGTTGTCAGGACAGAGTGGTGGAGGGGAGAACCCTGTGATAAACCACCCCGGGTCCCGACGGGGGGCGGGGGGGGAGGCAAGGTGTGACTAAAACATAAATCCAATGAGCCTCAGCCTAGGCCCAGGAGAGGTACCCCCCGGGCCTGTTACTGGCACTAGCAACCACATGGTCTCTCTGGGTGACCTTGGGCCAGCCACACCCTCTCAGGCTAACCTACCACACAGGATAAAGGAAAGAGAGAAGAACGATGTAAGCTGACTAGGGAGAAAGACGGGATACAAGTGAAGTAAATAAAGAAATAAACCATAATAGCCAGCCAGCCAGCCCACCCCGTGACTCACCAGAACCAGCCTGCCGAACAACACGCGCGCACTCGAAACTCCCGGCCTATATAAGCACCGCCTTTTCCCGACACACCCTGCGCACCTCACTTTTCTTCGGACGCTTCCGCCGGAACCCGCAGAGACGGAAAAGGTTTCCTTTACGGTGAGAAATGGCGCTTCCCAAAACAAACGCACGCCTCGATGATTACAATTTATTCTTCCGTACACCAAGATGGCTGTCCTCCGTACGCTAACATGGCTCTTTAACCGGGATGCCACACCTCGCATGGAGTGACGTAAGACGGTGCCCAGTTTCCCAGAACGCCCAGCGTATTCCGTACGGCAAGATGGCCGCGCGCGCGCTGGTGCAGTACGTGGTCCTGAGGGGAGACCTCCGATGCGAACCGCTCTCGTGGCCGTTGGGGGCCCTTGTCGCTCAGGCTTGTCATGCCGCCCTAGCAGTGACGCATGCGTACTACAACCATCCTGACACCGGCGCGTACTTGGCCCAGGGCGGCAGCATGAGAACCGTCGTGCTGGAGGTGAGGAGCGAGGGAGAGAAAAGGAGGCGGGTCCGTCCTATCAGAACGGCGTGTTCGATCGTTGGAGTCGTCTGTGCTGGGAGGCGGGGCTTCTCTCGGTTGCCCGGCAACTGTGGAGACGGATGGGCTTGGCTCTTCCCAGTCAAGGTTGGGGTGCGAGGAAAGGGAGGGGGCAGAAGCCGCGCCCGCTGCCCCTTAAGGACAAGGGCAGTCTGCTTGGCCCAAAGGATCAAAAGGCGCCGCTGGGCCCGGCCAGCTTTATCTAACAAGAACGTTGCATGTGCAGTTTTTCTGAGGAAGTGAGCCCGGATTCACAAAAGCAGATGCTGAAATATATTTCGTTACCCTTTTAAGTGCTACGGGACTCTACGTTTTATTTTGTAACATGTATCATCTTAGGTGGGTAGCCATGTTGGTCTGCAGTAGAACAGCAGCTTTTGAATGGCCCTTAGAGACCAACAAGACTTCCAGGGGGTAAGCTTTCCAGAGGCAGAGCTCCCTACTTCAGATACCCTGAGATATGTTAACGTTATCTGAAGAGAATACCTTATAGAACAGGTAGGTAGCCGTGTTGGTCTGCAGAAGAGCTAGATCTGGGTGCAGTAGGGCCTTAAAAGGCCAACTAGATTTCCAGGGTACGAGATTCCCAGAGTGGAAACTCCTTTCCTGGAAATCTAAGTGGCCTTTTAAGGTGCAACTGGACCCAAATCTTGCCATTATAGAACAGAACATGTAGGCATTCACATCTGAAAAGGCCTGGCTCCTTTTCTCTTTGGTTCTGCCATGCCTGCCCTCCCTCCTGTTGCTGGTGGCAGCCTGGCTGCTTCTGGCCCTTTTTGCCTAGAGATGACGGAGCTGGAATGTAGGAGATGAGTAGCAGGTACACACCGAGCTTTTGCTGCCTCCCAATGAATCCACCTGCTGTTGTCTGCCATGCCTGGCCTGTGTGCACAGCCTATAGGTTCCCCCACCCCATTTTGCTACTTGAGATTTTTTTAAACTGGAGATCTTTAGCCAGCAAAGAGTGAACTCTTCTACTGAGCAACGAATGGCCCCTCCACTACAATGAACACACACAGCCATCGTGATGAAGGGACTCAAATCGTGCTCTTCTGCAGATCGACGTGGCTGAATCTGTGCTATGTGGAGAAATGCTCCTCATATATTTTTTATCACACCCAAATTTTTTTTTTACTGGTCTGTGAAAGAGAGAGATGGCTTACCTCTGGTCTGTCATGCTTCTTTCTCCTAGCCAAGAATTTCTGTGTAGTTGGGAGTCGTAGGATCACCAGAACTGCTCAGCCGTGTAGGGTTCTCTGCCCCAGGTTGGAAAATTCCTGGAGCCTAGGAAGGTATAATGCTATAGAGTCTACTCTCCAAAGCAAAAATTTCCTCTAGGGGAATTGATCTCTTGTCATCTGGACCACTTATAATTCTGGGAGAACTCCAGGCCCCACCTGGGGGTTGGGAAACCTACAACTATAGGTTATTAGATGCCTTCCACAGAACTGGAATGATCCTGTTCCATAGATGTAGGCCAGTTCTGTTAACTTGTCTGCAGGAGGGGTCCAAGTGAATCTCAGATGTTTTATGGTTCCGGTGTGCTCCAGTAGAAGTGGTCTCCCCCACCCACCCCGCCCTTCTAGCTTGTTGTTTGCTTGGAGTGCAGTCTGATTCTCTTTCTCCCCCCCCCCCCCATTTCATAGGCACCAGATGAAAGCGCTTTGACTGCATTAGCAGCAACCCTGCAGCAAAACGGGATTGATCATAAAGTGTGGACAGAACAACCTGAAGACATTGCTACTTGCATTGCCCTCCGCCCCTACCCCAAGGAAGAAGTGCACAGTCATCTGAAGAAATTCAAGCTGCTGAAATGATCTTTCCTCGGGCCGTATACAGATTTGACTAGGAAAGACAGCTTTTCTCTGGGACTTTGCAATGTACCAGGGTCACTGGGAGGCATGAAAACTGGCTGGAGAACCATGATCTTGTTGCTTGTTGCTGCCAACTATATTCTGTCAACCAAAATGTTGTTGTAAAGAGAATTAAAGATGAGCTTATCCACAATTTGACGTGTGGTTGAGATTTTCAGTCATTAGCACAAGCAAACACCCTGAGGCAGAAGTCTAAACATTAGGAAGAAGTGGTCCCTCAGTGGAACAGGCTTCCTTGGGAGGTGGTGGGCTCTCCTTCTTTGGAAGTTTTTAAGCAGAGGCTAGATGGCCATCGGACAGCAGTGCTGATTCTGTGAATCTAGGCAGATCGTGAGAGGGAGGGCAGGAAGGGTTACATCGGTGCTTAGTTCTTGTGACCTGCGAGCCAGTTTGGTGTAGTGGTTAAGAGCGGCAGGACTCTTATCTGGAGAGCTGGGTCTGATTCCTTACTCCTGCACTTGAAGCCAGCTGGGTGACCTTGGGTCAGTCACAGCTCTTCCAGAGTTCTCAGCCGCACCCACCTCACAGGGTGATGGTTGTGGGGATAACAACAACATACTTTGTAAACTGCTCTGAGTGGGTGTTAAGCTGTCCTGAAGGGTAGTATATAAATCAAATATTATTATTGTTACATGCCCATGCTAATGCCGATCACCACCTTGGAGTCAGGTAACAATTGTGTGTGTGTGTGTGTGGGGTGGGGGGGAGGTAGGTGTAAATTTCATGCATTGTGCAGAGTATTGGACTAGATGACCCTAGAGGTCTATTCCAACCTCTCTGATGCTATGATTCTTAGGGGTATGCTGTTATAAATAAAAACATTCCCCCTTGGGACTTAGTTATTATTAGTGTTTAGTATTATTAGACATATTAGTGTTAAAAAGATTTTTTTCTGCCAGGTTTAAGATTGGCTAAGGAGAGTGTCTCTTCACTGCAATGTGCACAGCCCATTTCTTTACAATGCACCAAATGTTCTGCATATGACAACTGCTCATGTAGCACCATCATGCATCTCATAGCAATGGGTGGTCCCTTCTGTGCAAGTCCTTGTGGGCCCCCAAGCTTGTCAATGTATATTTTATACAGCAGATTGTGCAGCTTGACTGGGAGAAAGGGACTAGTAGAGAGAATGCTGCCAAGCCTGAAAAAATGACAATGGGCTTTTAGATTTTTCTTAAACGGGTACTTTATGGGCAGCGAGAACAAAGCTTGAATACTAGTACTGATTCTTGGGCTATGGGCAGGGCATGGTGTGTAGGAGTAGTTCTGCAGGATCAGACCGAAGGTAGGTCCCACCTAAGTCCAGCATTTTAAACAGTGGCCACCGCAGAAGACCTAAAAGCAGGGCACGAAAGCAATGGCCATCCACTACTATCCCCCCCGCCCCTCTAAACTGGTATTCAGATATAGCACGTTTGAACATAGAGGTTCTAGTCATATATGTGATCTGATGTTAAAAGTTCAATCCTGAATTTTTAAGAGTCATTTTTAGGGGCTAGGTAAAGAAAGGACGTAAAGCAAGGGCCGAGGAACAGCCAGGCGCACAGGACCAAAAAACAAGACATTTCACAGAATAAGCAGCCTAGGCAAGAATGGCCTCTGAGCTGGCCTTCCAAGATGGAACTTTTTATCTGTTGTTCCAATTTGATAGCTCCCTAGAAGCTTCTTGACTCTTGACTATGTGTGTGCCAGGAAGAGGAACGGAAAGTATCCCAGTGTGTCATGTACATCTGAAGCAGAAAACCTTGTACCTAATATAACCCTCACCAAAGGACAGATAACCAATCTTTCCTGCAAGACCTTAAAGGAAGGCAATTTCTTTAAAGTATTTCTGTGTCCTCCCCAGGGGTCATTTTGTAGAAAAAGAGCTGGAGGAACTCATTTGCATAACTCATTAGCATATGCCACACCCCTTGGCATCACTGGAAATGCGTCATTAGCACAACTGATTTGCATATGCCACACCCCCTGACATCACCTATCCTGGCTGTTTTGGACCCAATCCTGGCCATTTGGGGCTGAAATTGGGGGGCTGGAAATGGCCGAAAAGGAGCCCAAAATGGCCAGGATCGGGCTGCTGCTGAGCAGCAGGTGATCCACCACCTGTCAGAGGCCTGCTCTGGGCCATTTTGGCCCCAATCCAGGACAAAATGGGCCCAAAATGGCAGGTGGGTGGGGCCAACTGACATGTGACCTCTCTGAGAAACTGCCGGAACTTCGTTCTTGTGCGTTACCCCACGAAATGAGCCCTGGTCCTGCCAAAATATGTATGAAGTTTTACTGCAAAGATCCAGCACTTGCTTGCCACCTGGCTGCATGTTTGTAAAGTTTGCATGTCTGTAAAGTTTGGTGTAGTGGTTAAGAGCAGCAGGACTCTAATCTGGAGAACCGGGTTTGATTTCCCACTCCTTCGCTTGAAGCCAGCTGGATGACTGTGGGTCAGTCACAGCTTCTCAAAGCTCTCTCAGCTCCACCCACCTCAAAGGGTGATTGCTGTGGGGATAATAATAGCATACTTTGTAAACCGCTCTGAGTGGATGTTAAGTTGTCCTGAAGGGCGGTATATAAATCCAATGTTGTTATTATATTATTAAAGGGGTCGTAATGCCAGCCCTGTGTGGCAGCACCCAAGAGTGCAGAAACAGGATCAGGATATTTTACTCTGGCTATATGCGGTTTACGAGGCTGCTGTGCTGTTCCCAATAAACCTGAAATGGTGTCCAAGGGCTGCCAAGAAGCAAATGCGAGCCTTGGGATAGATTGTAAAGTTTGAGGCCAATCTATGCTCTCCTTTGATATTTCTAGTGAAGGCTGGGGGGTGCCTGATCTCTTGAGTGAACATCCGGATCAGAGGTAGCAAGTGCTCTTAAGTGGGGCTAGCTAGGAGCTGATTTGGTTCCCGGCTGATTTGGTCCCCAGTCTGAACATGTGAGTATTTTACTGATATCAGCCAGCACAGTGAAATTCTGCTGTCCTCCTGGTAATTCATGACAATGCACAGCTATGAAAGGGGAACTTGGTTTCTGTAGGACGTATCCAATAATTTGTAATCAGGGCAAATAGCCCCCGCCCCACCAAGTGCCTGCTACTTTCTTCAGACCTCAGCAACACCCCCCTCCGAGTCCTGAACTTTAACAATATTCAAAGACCAATGAAATATCCGTGAGAGAACTCAAGCATGTCACTCCAGGTGTCAGATCTCAGCTGTTCAGAGGGGCCTTGAAGATCCTCTTGGTTATCTTGCCTTAGTGGAGATCACTGTGCGTTGACAACACTAGCTGTCTCTTATTCCATTTCCCCTCCCTGTAAAGATGCTCCTCCTCCAGCCCACAAAAATCCCTGGTTGTCCTTTCCAAGCAATAATGCAACATTAGCCGCCAACTTTGTCTCTTTGTTTTTTAAACTCTTGCAAATTCAATTAACAAAAGCTACACAGTTTGTTTTCACACATCAACAAAATTTCAGAAAGAGGAAGAGGAAAGAAATACCCCCCCCAAAAACCAATGCTATTTAAGAGTAACCCTCAACTAAAAAGAGAAAGAAACCAATTTATACAAGAGGTTTTGAGCTATTTACAATGAAAGGTTTGAGAGGGCAAAGAATAAGCTTGTCTCCCATTCACAGAGAATCGCCTTTTTATTATAATCATCATAATCAATATTAAATAGTTTCAAGCTACCCTTGGCTGTTAAACACAATCAAAGCAGAGAGAACTGACTGCTTAATTTTAATCGGAAAAATGTTTTATCTACAATATCTGACAGAGGGTGCAACTCACCCCAAGCGTCTGCTGCTCCTTTTCATTTTGATGAGGCCTGTGGGGGCAACTTCAGGGCATATCTTCCCCCCCCCCACAGGTCCCATAGAAATGAATGGGATATTCACAGCAGTGGAACATGGGGGGGTTGCTCCCAGAGCCGCCTCTTCCTTTCCCCTTTAAAAATATTGCAATTATCCCCCAAACGGTACTTATTTTCTTTTCAAAAATTATTATATTAGGGTTTTTTAAATGTTCCCTCCCACCCAGTTGTCATATACACAGAGGGCCTCTTTTCTCACTAAGGAGCTGTTCTATATACCAGCATAAAACATGGAAAAAATGGTGGGTCAAAATACTCTGTTATTATTATTATTATTATTTTTCTTTAAAACTGACATACTCACAATTGCTAGAAAAAGCTGATTGCACAAACAGATTTGGGGGGGCGCAGCGGGCGAGGGGGTCCTTTTTTTTTTTTTAGGACAGCTAAAAACATTCCTTCTCAGAGAAGAGACAAGTGCCATTGTTCACCCAATTCCTGCTTCGTTGAAGACACAAATCAGTGACAGATCCAGCTGAAACTGAGAACTTGGATCCTCCCCCCCCCCCAGTGCCTTCCCTCACTCTCGTAACCCCCTTTCACAAGTAACCTCCATTTGGGATAAGAAGCCAGCAACTGATTACAAAAATAAGGATCATCTATCATTTTGGCTCAACCGTTCTGTCTTGTCACTTTGCTGACATCCAACACTTAACAAAAAAGAAAGAAAAAGAAAAAGGGGGAAGGAGAGAAAAAACTTTCTTTTTGCTCCAAACACTACGAGAGCTGAAGAATGGCTGCAAGTTTGAGATATCAAAAATCTCAGAAAAATATATAATATATATATATTTATATATCTCTGTATGTCTTATTATTTAAATTTCACATTCCTTTGAAAAGCGGGTTATTCAGTCAGTAGCTGCTGAAGGAGGCTTTTCTGCTGGGCTTGTGGGGTCTGGGGGCCCGCCGAGCTCTTCTGTGAGCCCACTGGGCCTGGCTGGTTCAGGTAAGGGTCTCCCCCCACCAGGTTGACTGTACACTGCACATCAGCAAACACCTGGACCTGCTGCACCTGCTGGGACATAAGAAAGGAGAGAGGCTTTTAGCCAGCAATGGGAAAGGGCCCCCTGGCTGACCGAGCAGGTACTACGGTTAAGTGGAAACTCACTAGAGAATTCCTCTAGTCTGTAGTCACCACAGAGTAGAACTCTTCTGTCTTCTTGCCCTACAAAAAGAAAACCGCTGCACTCATTTGGATCCGAGCTCTGAAAAGGTTCACATGTTTTGCATTAAGAAAAGTAGCAGCAATCCTGAGTCTCCAGACACTGGTGGGGACAGCAACCTGAATTGATAATGGGGAGCCCTTCAACCCCTCTCGATGCCTGACAGTGACAGCTGTTAGACAGACATGATGTAGGTAAGAATGCAACTTCGGGGATTCTGTCAAACCAATTTCTAAGCAGCCCAACTCTCGGGTTCTGTCTCATCCACTTTTTCTGCACCTCCCACCCATACAAATGCTCGCCCGTTGGTCTCTTTGGAGCCAGGAATTATGGGATTTTGCCTGACTCTGAAACCAGTTCTTTAACCTGTAAAATAGCTGAGCAGAGATTTGTTTCCTCACACTGTGAGTGTGTGCATGGGGTGGGGGGGTTAACAATAAAGGAGGGGCTTACTGCTGGGGCCACAAAGTAACATCCAGTCCCCTCCCCCTTTCACTTGCTTCCTTTCCTGGGATCCTCAGCATCTTTTTTCAGCTTCTAGTATTGCCAGGAGAGTTGGATACCCCACAATATATATTACTGTCTCATTTCTAAGCATTCCACATTGTCCTAGAATGTCACAGACTAAACAGAGATACTTAAAATATCTGATGTTCTTTATACCCACCATTCGATATACTCCTCTGGTCTGATTTCAGCTTTGTAACAGATTACTTAGAGCCACCCCCCTACTCCTTTTCATCTTGGAGGTTTCACAGCTCCAACAGCCTCAAATCTTTGCCTCATCTGTATGTAGCAACAAATGCTGGCTGTCCCTAGACTATTCCTTAGACAGGATAATTAAACATATAAACACTCCCTTCACGAACATGGCCCCTCAGTTCAAGAGCCTGGGCGTTCCTTGTTTGAGTGTCCAAGTTGTCAAGAACTCTGCTCTCGCTGCAAGGAAATGTTAAAAACTAAAATTCTAATCTCGGTTCAAACCCAAGAGTGCATTTCACCTGGTGGTAGCTGTTGGACTTTAATTTTGCTGAAGGCGAGTGCAACACAGTGAACCCAGTTTGTATGGCTATCCCATGGATGAATCATTCTTCAGTTGAATTATGGGGGCTTGCAGAAGTTAGACTGCTTAAAACTGTACAAAATAGTTATGAACACTGCCTGCATTACACACCCATTCCCCTCATATGCTTCAAATTTATGAGCAGAGCTAGGACTGCAATCAACAGCGGTGTGAGTTCATACAACTGTGTCACGTCATTGGTTGAAGTTCTGGGATATGGGAGATTTGAAGCAAGCAAAACTTTGGAAAACTCCTCTCCATCAACCCGTGCTGAAAGGGGATGGAGGTCACATGAACCAGTCTATGGGCTGGATCCAGACTAAATTGTCCAATGGCAGAACGGAACTTTTCTGCCTCCCCTGTCCCTCTGCAATCACTTGATCTCCATGAAAAGCTGCTGCTGGAAAGTAGGGTGTGGGGAAAGCAAAAATTACCAATTTAGTCTGGATCCAATCGACTGACTACAAGGATATTGTCATATCGTACACCATCATTGCTTGCTGAACACTGTGGATTTAGTAATGCCAACTAAACTCAGGAAGAAGTTTCGAAGTTTGGCATCTTGTCCCAAGACCCATATATAGAAAGGTTAAAAAGTTATCTTTGTAAATGTACTTTTCCTGGCTTACTTAAGGCTTTGTTTGCCCTTCAATTTGAGACAATGCCCTCCATGTATCTGGGAGAGTGCAGTTTGTAAACAGATTGTGTGTCTGAGGAAAGAAGGCAATAGAGGATGCATGATCTCTTCTAGTGTCCCATCTAGGAACCTCTTAGGAAGTCCTCTCTCATTATTTATTCCTTTATTAACCCAAAGGGTTAATGCAGAACCCATTGGTTTTAACCTTTAAAGCCCTAAACGGATTGGGACCAGCATACCCGAGGGACCGTCTCTCCCCGTATGTGCCCCGGAGAGCGCTTCGTTCAGTGGGTAAGAACTTACTGGTGATCCCTAGCCCTAGGGAGGCTAGTTTGGCCTCGACCAGGGCCAGGGCCTTTTCGGTCCTGGCCCCAACCTGGTGGAACTCTCTGTCTGAGGACACTCGGGCCCGCCAGGATCTTGTATCATTTCGGAGGGCCTGCAAGACGGAGATGTTCCACCAGGCTTACAGTTGAGGCCAGCGTCAGGACCATCATTGAGCCTCCCACAGGTCTCCGGTATTCGAGTACAGCTCGTGTGTCTGTCTGTCTCCTCTTTGTATGCTGGGGGCAGGAATGTGTAGCCAACCATCGGAGGTTTTTGTATATATATGATTTTAATTGCTGAATTTTATTGTAAAATTTGTTATGCGATTGTATTTTATGACTGTTGTACCCCGTCCTGAGCCCACTTGTGGGGAGGGTGGGTTAAACACCTAATAAACTAAACTAAACGGGATTCAAATCTGGGTGCCACAAACTGGATTCCTTGATAGATGTTTCAAAGGACTCTGATTAAAGAGCTCAACAAATGTTTGCTGTCCTTGGAATTACTGCTATTGTGGTAAGGCTGTTACCAGATAAAGTTCTCGCTATTAATTCATACCATTGTTAAACCACAGATGGACTTTGAAAAATCTCTCCTATGTGAAAACACAGCTGCCCTAACAGATCTTAATTGACCTCCCATAAATAAATATAGTTAGCATTTTGGGGCAGTTTGCCCAAAGTATATCTGCAGCTGAGGGACAGCTGAGGTCTCTTTCAAATACATAACCAGATGAAGATCTGGCTGATCATATTTCCTATCAACATGTGAAGGAACCCAGTTACACTCAAAGAGCCTAGAACTGGTAAAACTGGTTTTATGCAGCATCTACTTTTCCAATCCCACTTCTTTTGCTGAGAATGATACTGGTTGTCATGTTGGTTATGTGGGTTGGATTTCTGACAGTTATATGCTGGTTGGCAAAGGGTTTCACATTTGAGGAGAGGAGAGGAGCATGTCTAGTTTTGGACTGCAATATGCAAAATTGACTTGCCATTATAACCCGCCCACCCTCCATTTTTACCAGTCTGCTCTTCCACAGATGTCTCAGGCACCCTGCATTACTCTGAAACTAACACTCAGAAGGAATTCTACTCATCCAGGGGAAGTGGCAAAAGAAGCCTCTCACACTGCTGTTTTGGCAGTTGTCTTGCATCACTCAGGGCACTAGAGCCGCTGCCAAAAACAGTGCCCTCACACATCCAAACTGCAAGGCCAGGTAACGCCTGATATCTTGCCATCTCCCATCAAATTCAGTCCCAGCTAAGACAATCCTTGGGATGGTTTTTCTGGACCAAAGCATCCCACAGGTTCACCATCCTGCTAGCACTCTTACTACACACTCATCATTTGCAGGGGAAATACAATGGAAGGATTCCTGAAACGACCAAGACAGTCATTTCAGATTTCCCTGAATACCTGATTCAGGGCTTAGGAAAGTTTCACTGACCTGTGCGCCATCCGCTTCCGTTTTCAAAAGATCAGAGGAAGAAAGCTGGTTGCAGTAGAGGCCTGTAGGTCTGAGAGCAGGGTCATTTACCTGAAAAGAACCAACACGGAGAATGCAGAGATTATTCGGCAGCCTTCCGTCTCCACCTTCTTTGAGTAGAGGTAGAGGAGTGAGAATGAAGAAATGAAGGAATCTAAAGACTAGTTTTGCTACATGATTTCCAGATTCCACATTCTGAGCACTATGGCAAGACCATGCTGTTGACAGCATGGCCATCAGAGTATATCCTCATCACACTGAAGGCACTATGACCCCACGCTGCTAAATAACAGAACCAGACTTCTCTAACCAACTGCACCAGAACAGTAGTTCAGAAACATTCAGCCCATTTCTACACCAACATACTTAAGCTGATTTACTAGTTGTTGTTCTCAAGCAGCCTTGAGAGCTATTGGTTGTGATAGGGGAAAGGGGTGCTAGGCAGGGCTTTTTTTCAGCTGGAACACGGTGGAACAGAGTTCCGGAACCCCTTTGAAAATGGTCACATGGGCTGGTGGCCCCACCCCCTGATCTCCAGACAGAGGAGCTGAGATTGCCCTCCGCGCCATGTGGCACGGAGGGCAATCTCAACTCCCCTCTGTCTGGAGATCAGGGGGCGGGGCCACCAGCCCATGTGACCATTTTCTCCGAGGGCAACCCACTGAGTTCCACCACCTCTTTTCCCAGGAAAAAAGCCCTGGTGCTAGGGATGTCTGAATGTTCCTTAACACCCTCACCAAACTATGATACTATGATTTTAGGGATTCTTTTGAGATAGTCATGACAGCTGAATTGGCATAAAACCATTGGATGTGTAGCACAGATATGGCCCTAGCAGTATTAGGGAAAGCGATTCAGTCCTGTAGGCAGAGACCCAGAATCTACAGATTAATTGAAGATCTTTCCCTTTGGCCTTATTTCTACTTACAATTATCCTGTTATAAGCACTCAACTCCAGTACTGGATTTATTTACACTTCCAAGGAGTGAATCAAAAGGGGCAATTTACAGTTTCTCAGAAAGACCCATGTGACTAAAGGAGGCTGCCTTATACTTAAAGTAGAACATTTCTCCATCTCCATTTCTCCATGGGACTGTCTGTTCTGAACTGGCAGCAACTCATCCAGATTTCAGATAGAGAGGAAGGTCTTTCCAATCACCTGTTTATTTAACATTTTTATATCTGCTGCAGTATATAAAAACGTAAAGAGTATCTTCAACTGTGATTAATAAACTGGAAATCCTAAAACAGTATTTAAAAATGTTTACATCCTGTTACAGGAAAAGGAAAATATTACTAATACTAATAATGCTAATACATACTCAAAAACTCAAGTAAATACAAATGCCTTCTGCTGGAGCCTGCTGGGAGGGAATTCCAAGATTTTGGCGCCCTCACAGAAAAGGCCTCCTCTCTGGTGCTCACCTACCTGATGATTTCCTGGATGATGATGATGATGATACCCTGCAGACAGGTTCACATGGGATGAGCTGATTCTTCAGCCACTCTGATCCCTGACTACATGGCTATCTGGGATCCCTTATGTGGAGATGCTAGGAACTAGACCTGGGACCTTCTGTATGCAAAGGATATACCCTACTACCGAGCCATGATTCTTCCCCCATTACAGTTTGTTAAAGAAAACGAGCAAAAAAGGATCGAACTCTCAATTCGTATTTCACAGTCATCATCGCAATGGACACAATGCAGAGCTTATGATGGCAATTTCACCTTTCTGCCTCCCTCTTATTACCTACTCTCATTGTAGCTGATGTACCAGAGAATGGGGGGAAGAAGGTATTTGCAACATGCATGAGCATTCTTACATTCACACTGGGAAACCTGCCTTAAGAATTAAACTTCAGGATTCCATAAAAAACCTTCATTGTGCAAAACCAGCCTTCCCATCCCTCCCAGATCCTGCTCCTGTACTTCAGACTGTAATTTTAAATACGGAGAATGCAAAACCCCCAAAGCAGCATTACAGTACACATGTTAAGACCACATAACTCTTGCTTTTTTGTTTGGAACTAGATCTTTGGCAGAATGCCTTGGAAATCAGATCGGCACAAAACATCTAAAACTGAAATGGCAATGGGAAGGTGTGATTTGGAGGGGAGAAGTGCTTAACACTTCTAGTGCCTGCTGCTTCTCCTCCTTCCATGTCTGAGGGAGAAAGAAACACGTGAAGAATGGTGCTTGGTGGAAGAGTCAAGCACTCCAGCCCCACCCACTGCTTTCCCCCAACTGTGTGTCCCCCCCCCCTTCTTAGGTTTTCTCACACAGATCAGGATTCCCAGCCTTAAGCTTATCATGGAACACCTGGGTTGGTTTCGAAGCAAGGACTGCAGTGACTTAATCCATTTAAGGTAATTGTTCTTCAGCATCTAGTTGCGTACTTGGTGCCAACCAGTTCTTACAGTTAGCACCATGGCATGGCCATGAGTCTCAGGCTCTTTGTGAGTGGGGGAATTAGGCTGGGAACTGTTGAACTGAGTCTCTGGAGGACTAGGAAGATACTGCTGGATGCACTAACCTGCTCTGAGCACAGCGGGTTCATGCCAGGCATCTGGAGTGAGCTCATTGGCATCTGACCAGTCATTGGGTTCATATTCTGGACGTTGGCATTCCCTCCAGCCATGGAGACTGTGATGCTCATGTTGTTGTACATTCCCTGCTGGGTTGGTGGGGGCTGGGTTTGCCCAGCTTGGCCAAACACACTATAGACCAAAAAAATGAGAAGGGGCAGTTATAGATAGGGAAGAAGCGGGCGGCTACACAGTTTAAGTCTCAGAAATGCATTGTGTGGGATATACACTTACAAACTCTCACATAAGTCCCATATTTCCATTACTATTGAGGAGGTGCTCTTGTGACTCTGCTGGCAAG